>NC_134573.1:53831564-54467814 GCF_050947875.1 Dermacentor variabilis
GCATTCTACTCTTTCTCAGAAGGACAGAGCGAAAAGCACATTTCACTATCTGCTTGTTGACGGAGTGAACAATGCATTTCACTCCACTTGACATTTTGCGAGAATAAAACAACACTTTGAAGAGTAAATCGGCCACTTCAGTCCTGTGATACCCTCCGTAGTATTTAGAGTGTACCTGATTGTAGCACAAAGCTTTGTAACCAATCACATATGCAATTCTTCGAACATAGCATAACCGACAGCTTCTTTTTAGCGTCAGCACAAGAAGTCGAAACCTTAAGAACCTTCTTGAACCTTAACAATAGAAAGGCCTTAATTGTCACAAAACGCACATAAAACTTGTGAAATACGCTATTACATGTATTACTTCTATTAGTAATACTTGTAATATCTATTATTACTTGTGATATCTATTATTAGCAAGGGTCACTTTTCCACAAGAAATGAATAAAGCAAAGATTTCTATTATACATAAAGGGCGTGCCGATCAGATCATAAAATACTACAGACCTATTTCTTTTCAACAGGTTTTTTTCAAAAGGCATAGAAAAAATATTTTGCAATCGTATAACCAGTCTTTTTCTAAAAAACATATCAGATGCGCAATTCGGCTTTCGAAAGGAAGGGTCGACAGAAACAGACTTACTAACTTTGAAAAAGAAACGTGGTATATAATATAGACAACGCATTTCACACGCTAGGCCTATTGACTTCTGAAAGGCGTTCGACTCCCTCAGTCATGACATTCCTGCAGACAAAGTGTTCATGTGTGGTGTTCATCGGAACCCTTTCGATTTGCTGAAATCTTACTTACACAACCGCCAGCAGTAAGTCTGTTTGCAAGGCTGCCAATCGTCATTTTTTCCTGTCCCAAGACGTGTTCCGAAAGAAAGTGTTTGGGTCCGTTCCTATTTAATGTATGCATAAATAATCGCGCATATTTTCATGTAACAAATAAATTTATTATATATGCCAACATCTGCACCATAACATTTTCTGGCCCCGATATCAATGATTTGGCATTTAGGTTTTATAACGCACTTTCAAATCTCTCCATTTCGCAGAGTCGTATTGCCCACCGACCGAGACGTCCAGTAGGATCCTTTAGGGATGAAAGCCAGCTTAAGTCATGATGGTCGGTACAAACTGAATTTCCGCTTGTACAGAAAGGGGTGAAATTAGTAGGTCATGGAGCTTAGTAATGGAGTGATTGCGCTCCACTTGGGACAGAAGATGGCTAGCGCACGCAATGAAGCGGTTGCCAACAATGCTGGCGCTGAGCCAAAATAGCGTCGATTCCAAGACTGCTGGCATTCGTTCGAACTTACCTTGTAGCGGTCACGTCAAATTGGTAAGCAAATTAGCAGAGCAAGCTCAGTGAACGCAGTATCTTATTCCGGACCACAGAAAAACCGCGTCCTCTTGAGAACTTCTGTAAAAGGACATGCAACGTTAGGGAAATTGCGTACATACTGACGAAAGTAAGAGCACATTTACACAAAGCTTCGAACGTCGCTGGCACAAGTCGGCAAGGGGAAGGTCTTCCCGGCACGAACTTTCTCAAGATCGGAGTGGACGCTGGAGAATCGACTGGGGGTTTCGATAACGGTAAGTTGCCGGTGGCCGAAGTGATTTTAATTTAATTGAGCTAAAACATAGCCTTGCACAAAACAAATAATTCTCGATAGGCGCCCAAGATGCCTGGCAAAGGTTGTTGAAAAGAGAATAAAGTCATCGAGGTAGCACAGGCAGATTGATCGTTAGCAGATGGACCAAAGAGGGCGTCCATCAAACGTGCAAATGCAGCTCGGGCATTACATAACCTGAACGACATGACTTTAAAGTGACAGAGACCATTAGGTCCTTTCACGGTCTTTGTCATCCTCCTTTCACGGTCCATGTCGTCATCTGCTATCTGGCTGTACCTGGCGCAAATATCTATCGAAGAAAAAATATTTCGCGCCATTTAAACAATTGAGGGCATCATCTATCCACAGGCAGCAGATATACAGCTTTCTAAACGTGGAATGCTTTTAGTTCACATTGTCGGCGACCTTCAAGGGACCTTGAATCAAAAGCCAGAGCCCTTATTCCGGCATTCAAAGGAAAATGTCTGGGCAAGTTGCGAGAACAAAACGAGATCACTTGGAAAACCAATCGAAACTCCAAAACGACGGCTCTGGCCCCAACAGGAGCATATTACATACGCTAGTTACTGCCCAAACACAAATAATATTGCTTTAAAGTTCTTCCTAATCTTTTCTCACAATGTTACTCAAGCTGTAAGTGATACGGAGCTGAAGTTTTCCTTCGCAGTTCCAATAGGCTATGTTTGAAAGGCAGATACAGGGCACTATAGACTTCCATTTCATTTTCGCACTGAGCGCTAAACGCCAGCGGCCCGCGAGCTCAGCAGCGCGCGTGTCGCGTCACCTCGACAGATGGCGCCGCGCTGCGCGGCGCGCCTCCTTTTGACGCTTCTAGATGTCGCGGTGTATTAGAGGTCATTGTGGTGCGCTGCTAAGTGAGACCGCGGGATCAAAGCCCGGCCACGATTAACCCATTTCGATGGAGGCGAAATTCAACAACGTAGGTGTCCCGTTCATTGCGGGCACACTTTAAGACCGTCGCGGTCAAGATGAATCCAGAATCCCCCACTAGGACCAGTTTCATAATCAAATCCTGGTTTTGGCAGGTGAAATCCTAGAACTCAATTCATTCTAGTATTAGCTGACAATCCCTGGCGGCTATCACTGCCATTCGTGTGGTGTTAAGTCGGTTTCCTTTTATCCAGCTGGACAGCATCCATACGGACCACTCAACCACCGGGGTTACTCAATGGATATGGTGTTGGACTGCCGAGCAAGACATCGCGGGATCGAATTCCGGCCGTGGCGGCTGCATTTCCATAGGGACGAAATGCGAAAATACCCGTGTACTTAGATTTAGGTCCATGTTAAACAACCCCAGTTGGTCGAAATTTGCGGAGTCCTCCACTACGGCGTGCCTGATAATCATAAAGTGCTTTTGGCGCGGTAAATCCCACAATTTTTTTTATATGGACCACTTATGCACAGTATGGCATGGTGCGGTGTCGCGAGGTCGGGTGCGTCGTTGCGAACATGCACTACATCCATTTTTAAGATTCTGGCTAGTATCATCTCCTATCCAATATGCCATTTCATCCTTACGTCTACTCTCGATTACGGGAGAGCCAAGAATTTTTTTTCTTTGTTGAGTTCGGAGAAGTTCCCAGGAGAAAACGTTCTTCACATTTGCTCCGCCGACTATGGAACACTTAGCGGAAACTCACCAAGTGCACTTCCCTCGAGTATCTGTTCGCATTCCAGTCGACAAAAGCTGCGTTTGAAGACCAAGCTCAAGTCCATGAGTTAATTTTTCATTACCCAAAGCTACTTTCAATATTCAAAGCGGCGGAAGTCCCGTTAGGCCTCGATAGGCTTAGCCCGTAAGCGATCGTCTCGCCACTGGTTAATACCCGGAACGCCTCTACCGAGCGTTGGAGGTGGCTGAGACAGAAAATATGGATCTCCACAAAATCCCCCCGTGTAGGCATAACGCGGACGAAAACGGCGACACAAGACGAATGTGAGACGCGGTGAGTAGGAAATGCCAGGAGTTCACCGCCCATAGCCAGGCGATCGACGGATGCCGGCTAGTTGTGTCACAGCGATAGCGTGAGGCTTCGAAGCGCAACGACTGGCAAAAGCCTGCCAACAACAAGAATAACACTGAGGGACCGCCATCAGCAGGCGGTCAAAAGGAGACGGCACATTGAAGCCTGCAGCGGTGGCGTAGAGGTAGAACACCCGCCTGTTGATATCCGCGTGTTGATAAAATTGCACAAACAGGCCTGGAGTGTGGCCTGATCCCGGTGACCAGAAGCGGTAACGCACTCCCTCACCAGAGCAGGATTGGCCACCCTGGTGCAGTACTTGGCCACAACCTCCTATATGAACACAACAATCAAACCCCGGCCCTCAGTCCCCAGCAGCTGCGAAGCAACTGACCACGGTGGCGGTCAGACCTGCGACGCAGCAGAGGGTGCTAAGAATCACAGGCACCGGACAGGCCGCCATTCGAAAATGAACCTGGCAACGTTTAACGCTAGAACATTATCTAGTGAGGCGAGTCTAGCAGTGCTATTGGAGGAATTAAGGGCAGTAAATGCGATATAATAGGGCTCAGTGAAGTTCGGAGGCCGAAAGAAGCCTATACAGTGCTAAAAAGCGGGCACGTCGTGTGCTACCGGGGCTTAGCGGAGAGAAGAGAACTAGGAGTCGGATTCCTGATTAATAAGAATATAGCTGGTAACATACAGGAATTCTATAGCATTAACAAGAGGATGACAGGTCTTGTGAAACTTAATAAGAGGTACAAAATGAAGATTGTACAGGTCTATGCCCCAACATCGAGTCACGATGACCAGGAAGTCGAAAGCTATGAAGAAGTGAAATCGGCGATGGGTGAAGTCAAAACAAAACACACTACACAGATGGGCGACTTCAATGCCCGGGTAGGCAAGAAGCAGGCTGGAGACCTGTCAGTGGGGGAATATGACAGGTTCTAGGAATAGCAGGGGAACAATATTAGAAGAGTTCAAAGAACGGAATAATCTGCGGATAATGAATACCTTCTACCGCAAGCGCCATAGCCGAAAGTGGGCGTGGAGGAGCCGAAGTGGCGACACTAGAAATGAAATAGACCTCATACTCTGCGCTAACCCTAGCATCATACAAGATGTGGACGTGCTCTTCAAGGTGCACTGCAATAACCATAGTATGGTAACAACTCGAGTTAGCCTAGACTTGAGGACGAAGCAGAAGAAACTGGTGCATAAGGAGCCGATCGATGGATTAGCGGTAAGAGGAAAATAGAGGATTTCCGCCTCAAGCTACACAGCAAGGAACTCGGGAAGACGACTTTAGTGTTGCATGAAGAAATGACAATCATATGCACATCGCTAAGGAGTGTGCAATTGAAGTCGGTGATAACATCGTTAGACATGATACCAGAAAGCTATCGCAGGTGACGAAACATCAAATTAAGAAATTCCAATGTATGAAAACCACTAAGACTACAGCACTACAGCTAGAATAGAACTGGCAGAACTTTCGAAGTTAATCAACAAGCGTAAGGCAGCTGACATCAGGAAGTGTGATATTCTTACGTGTGGAAAAACAGATGAAAGAGGCTATATACAGGCTATTTACACTGGAGCCAAGTCGCCAGGCCGACACTCGCCCGCGCCAAGTGCACAGACCCACTTCGTCGTCGTTCTCGCGGCGGCTCGTCTCATGAGCATCGCTCGATGATATCGTAATACTACCCCTCAGTGGCAAAAGCGCCGTCATGGTGCTGTTAAATATCCAAGGCACGTGGAGAGTTGTAGGGTTTGAGTCGGGCGACGTGGTCAATGTCACTGGTTGTCACAGCGGAGGATGTAGTGGGCGTGGCTAGAGCGATTTCGTAGGTGACATCGGTTACTTGGCGAAGCATGCGATATGGGCCTGTGTAGCAGGAAAACAGTTTTTCAGAAAGGCCAACTTCACAAAATGGTGACCAAAGCAACACGAGGATACCTGGCACAATATGGACATCACGGTGATGAAGGTCGTAGCGTTGCTTTTGTTTGCCTTGAGAGACTTGTAGACGAGTGCGCGAAAGTTGGCGAGCATTGTCAGCATGGGCAATAGCATCACGGGCATAAGCGCTAGTTGAAGCTCTGGTGGTCGGAAGCACAGTGTCCAGTGGTAGCATCGGCTCACGGCCATACAAGAGGTAGAAAAGCGAAAAGACAGCAGTTTCGAGACTGGAAAAGTTCTACGGAAATGAAATGTAAGGTAGAGCCTGGTCCCGGACAGGGTGGTCGTCTGAAACGTATTTGGATAGCATGTCTGTAAGGATGCGGTTCAAACGCTCAGTGCGGCCGTTCGTTTGAGGGTGGTAGGAAGTGGTAAATTTATGCTGTATTGAGCAGGCACGCATGATGTCGTCAATGACTTTGGCTAAGAACGTACGGCGCCGGTCTGTTAGCAATTGACGCGGAGCACCATGAATCAAAGTGATATCATGAAGGAGGAAGTCCGCAACATCAGTTGCACCACTGGTCGGAAGAGCGCTGGTTACGGCGTAGCGGATCGCGTAGTCCGCCGCGACTGCAACCCACTTGTTTCCGGATGTAGATTCCGGAAATGGACCGAGGAGATCTAAACCGAAACAATGGAAGGGCTCGGCAGGGACGTCGAGCGGCTGCAGGTAACCAGCGGGAAGCTGGGAAGGCTTCTTGCGTCGTTGGCAAAGTTCACAGGCGGCGACGTAACGTCGTACGGAACGGGCAAGGCCCGGCCAGAAAAAAACGGCGACATACACGGTCATAGGTTCGAGATTCGCCGAGCTGTCCTGCCGGTGGTGCGTCATGAAGCTCTTCTAGAACGGTTGAGCGGAGGTGTTTAGGTATGACAACTAGGAACTCAGAGCCGTCCGGATGAAGGTTACGACGGTACAGAGTACCGTCGAGGAGGACGAGGAGGCGTAGAGTGGCGTTGGCCGGAGAGTGTTCAAAGCGGTCGATGAGTGCTCTGATGTAGGCGTCACGACGTTGGTCGTCGGCGAAATGAAGCAGCTGCGACACAGAGAATACACAAGGAGCACTGGTAATATTAGAGGAGTCAGGGTCGTCAACAGGGTAACGCAACAACCTGTCAGCGTCTTGGTCCAGGCGGCCAGACTTGTAGACCACGGAATATGAAAATTCTTGTAGCCTCAAAACACATCGATCAAGCCGGCCGGTAGGATCTTTCAGCGATGAGAGCCAGCAGAGAGCATGATGTTCAGTGACTACGGAAAAAGGGCGACCGTAATGGCAATAACGGAACTTCGCAACCGCCCAGACTGCAGTAAGGCATTCTCGTTCCGTAATGGCATTCTCGTTCCGTTCCGTAAGTTGCGCTCCGATGGTGTGAGGAGGCGGCTCGCATAAGCAATATGGCGATCCTGGCCACGCCGACGCTGGGCTGACACGACACCTACGCCATGACTGCTGACATCTGTACGCAATTCTGTAGGGGCATCAGCGTAGAAGTGGGCGAGAATGGGTGGGATGAGAGAAGAGTGACGAGACGAGATAAGGCGCCGGCTTCTGCAGTACCCCACGAGAATCGTACGCCTTTCTTCAAAAGATCAGTAAGGGGTCTAGCAATTGGCGCAAAATCCTGAACAAAACGACGAAAGTACGAGCGCAGCCCAACAAAACTTCAAACGTCTGCGGCTGTCTTCGGAACCGGAAAGTCTCGGACAGCGCGAGTTTTGTCGGGATCAGGCTGTACTCCGGAAGCGTCAACGAGGTGGCCCAGAACAGTAATTTGGTTGCGGCCGAAACGACATTTGGACGAGTTAAGTTGCAGCTTCGCCTTTCGAAATAGATCAAGTACAGCTGCTGACACTCAACGTGAGTGTCGAACGTGGGCAAGAAGACGATGACGTCGTCGAGGTAGCAGAGACACGTGGACCATTTGAAACCACGGAGCAAGGAGTCCATCATACGCTCAAAGGTGGCAGGGGCGTTGCATAATACAAACGGCATTGCTTTAAATTGGCATAGGCCATCAGATGTGATGAACGCGGTTTTTGCTCTGTCCATATCGTCAACAGCAATCTGCCAGTATCCAGAACGAAGATCAATAGAAGAGAAATATCTGGAATCGTGGAGGCAGTCAAGGGCGTCGTCTATACGTGGGAGCGGGCAGACGTCCTTCTTAGTAATGTTCTTCAGATGGCGGTAGTCTACACAGAAGCGCCACGTGCCATTCTTCTTCTTAACCAACACTGCAGGTGACGCCCAGGGACTCGAAGAAGACTCAAAGATGTTTTTTTCTAGCAATTTGTTGACTTTACTTTGAATTACTCTGCGTTCGGACGCAGAAACTCGTTACGGTCGTCGGTGAATAGAAGTAGCATCGCCAGTAAGAGTCCAATGCTTGACCGCGAGCGTCTGGCCGTCGCAACCATTTTCTGCATCGTGGGATCGGCGGCCGAGGCTGGCACGATGGACCTGCTAAGCTCGGAAGAAGCATCAGTCGATAGATTTGAAACGATGGTCGCCGAGACAATCAATGTTGGCAAGGCAAATACCTTGCGGTAGGATTTGCTTCGCCAATCCAAAGTTAAAGATGGGCAAGAAAGTGCGGTTCGCAGTAAAAGTAAGTATACTGTGAGGTAAGTAAGTAAGTACACTGCAGTAACGTCATACTGCAGTGGAATGTCGGGCTGAAAAGTGACAAGGTACTCGCCATCAGGGACTGGTGGGGAAGAGAAGAGTTCAATATAGGCTATTGATTTTGGCGGCACGTGAATAAAGCCGGTGGGGCGTAGGCGACACTAGGGTGCGTCAGAAGGTTCTGCGAGAATCGACGACTCAAGGCGAAGGGTACTGGAAGAGCAGTCAATAGGAGCAGAATGCGCGGAAGGAAAATCGAGGGTGAGAATGAGTCGTGGGGGCAATGAGCAATCACGGTGAAGAGGACAGTGTGGCGGCCGGCGATGCTAACACGTGCCGTACACATGCCGATGATAGGCACAGTACCGCCATCCGCAACGCGGACGACACGTGCCGATGCTGGGATGAGGAGTTCAGTCGTCGTCGGAAGGCAGCACTCATTATAGAAAGATGTGCACCTGTATTGATGAGTGCCGTGACAGGATAGCCGTCAACGTCAACGTCAAGAAGGTTTTGGTTCGCGTGTAACGTGAGCAGAGGATTTGAGGGCAGGGTGGACAACGCAGCTTCACCTCCAGAAGCTGCAGTGCCTAGTTTTCCGGCTGGATCCGGGAGGCGATAGGCGACGGGGAGAAGCGACGGGGTTGGGGCGAACGAGACTGATGGCGGCGATGTGAGGGCGAGCGGCTGTAGCGAACTTTCGGGGTAGGAGCATCAGCGGCAATGGGTTCATGCCGGGTGGCATAGGGAACAGAAGGTCTAAAGGGGCGGGAATGAGCGGCGGTGTATATCCGAGGAGGTAGTGGTCATCGGTTGCGGCAGTGACGACCGACGTGGCCGATGCGACAGCAGTGGAAGCAGATCGGCCTGTCATCAGGGGCACGCTATTACGACGGGTTGCGGCGAGATGTGGCAGAAAAGGAATGGCAGAATAGCGTGAGTTATTCGAAACACGACGAAGGCTTGGACAAGCCGAAGCGTGTCCATGCCCCTTGTCTTGGTTGTTATTCGCCGGATCATGTGCGTAACTTGGGCTGTTGTATTCTTAAGCTTTTGAATTAATATTGTATTGGTGTGATCCGACTGGAAAACCATTCCCAATATCTTTACGCTCTGAGACGGAACGATGGTGTGTCCCTCCAGTTGTATGTTGATAGTGGGCGAGTCGGATGTGTGCTTCGTTCGCGGTGAGACCAGGAGTAGCTCCGACTTTTGGGGGGCGCAGCTGAGCCCGCATGACTTAGCATAGTCGCTCACCACATCTGCAGCTTCCTGCAAGCGGTTCTCCATTTCCCCGATGGACCCTGTGAACGACCAGATGGTAATGTCGTCGGCACATAGGCCATGCCGGGTCCCTGGGATGTTATCGAGGAGCGGCGGTAGGCCTATTAGGGCGATATTGAAAAGGAGTGGGGATAACACTGCGCCCTGTGGTGTGCCGCGCCCGCCCAGTAGGAAGGGGTTTGTGGCTTTGTCCCCGACCTTTAGGATGGCTTTTCTATCTGAGAGGAAATCTCTGATATAGGAGTACGTCCTGGCCCCACAGCCCAGCGCGTTTAGCCTCTGTAAGATTTCTGTGTGCTTGACGTTACCGAACGCCGCTTTAAGATCTAAGGCGAGGATAGCCGTGGGGGAGTTGCGTGTCGCTGGTACAATCACCTCCTCTTTCAGCTGAAGTAGGATGTCTTGAGTTGAGAGGTGTGGACGAAATCCTATCATCATTGTTGGAAGTTTCCCCGAGTCCTCCAGGAATGGTTGTAACCGATTGAGAACGACGTGCTCCAGGAGCTTTCCTACACACGAAGTGAGGGAGATCGGTCGTAGGTTCTCAATGGCTGGTGGCTTGCCTGGCTTCGGTATCAGACGAACCTCGGCTATTTTCCAGTCCTCGGGATGGTTTCCTTTCCTCCATACTTCGTTAAGATAAGCGACCATGTGCAGCGTATTGCCTTGTCAATATACTTGTATATAGCTTTTTGTCTGCGTCTTCCTACGCAACTATTTAAACGACAATCTTATGGGCTTCATTAAGGCATGTGCATTAGAAGTCGGTGGTAACTCCTTTAGACAGGACGCCAGTAAGCTATCGCAGGAGACGAAAGATCTGAACAAGAAACGAAAATCTATGAAAGTCTCTAACCGTACAGCTAGAATAGAACTCGCAGAACTTTCCAAGTTAATCAACAAGCATAAGACAGCTGTCATAAGGAAGTATAATGTCGATAGAATTAAACATGCTCTAAGGAACGGAGCAAGCCTAAAACAGTGAAGAAGAAACTAGGAATAGGCAAGAATCAGATGTATGCGTTAAGAGACAAAGCCGGCAATATCATAACTAACATCGATGAGATCGTTCAAGTGTCTGAGCAGTTCTGTAGAGATTTATACAGTACCAGTGGCACCCACGACGTTATTGGAAGAGAGAATAGTCGAAAGAATAGAAGAGAGTAACGCCAGAAGAAGTATAGAAAACTTTGGGAACTACGCAAAGGGGGAAAGCAGCTGGGGAGGATCAGGTAACAGCAGATTTGTTGAAGGATGGTGGGCATATTCTTCTTGAAAAATTGGCCACCCTGTATACGCAATGCCTCATGACTTCGAGCGTACCGGTATCTTCAAAGAACGCTAACATAATCCTAATCCATAAGAAAGGGGACGCCAAAGACTTCAAAAATTACAGACCGATCAGCTTACTGTCCGTCGCCTACAAAGTATTTACTAAGGTAATTGCAAATAGAATGAGCAACACCTTAGACTTCCGTCAACCAAAGGACCTGGCAGCATTCCGTAAGAGCTATTCAACAATGGACTATGTTCACACTATCAATCAGGTGATAGAGAAATGTGCGGAATATAACGAACCCTCATATATGTCTTTCATTGATTACGAGAAAGTATTTCATTCATTTGAAACCTCAGCAGCCATGGATTCATTACCCAATCAGGGTGTAGACGAGCCATATGTAAAAATACTGAAAGATATTTGGCGGCTCCACAGACACCGTAGTCCTCCATAAAGAGAGCAACAAAATCCCAATAAAGAAAGGCGCCAGACAGGGAAATACGATTTCTCCAATGCTATTCACAGCGTGTTTACAGGAGGTATTCAGAGACCTGGATTGGTAAGAATTGGGGATAAAAGTTAGTGGAGAATACCTTAGTAACTTGCGATTCGCTGATAATACTGCTTTGCTTAGTAACTCAGGGGACCGATTGCAATGCATGCTCACTGACCTGGTGAGGCAAAGGAGAAGCGTGGGTCGAAGAATTAATCTGCAGAAATCGAAAGCAATGTTTAATAGTCTCGGAAGAGAAAAGCAGTTTATGATAGGTAGCGAGGCACTGGAAGTGGTAAGGGAATACACCTACTTAGGATAGGTAGGAACGGCGAATCCGGATCATGCGACAGAAATAATCAGAAGAATAAGAATGGGTCGGGGTGCGTTTGTCAGGCATTATCAGATCATGAACAGCAGCTTGCCATTATCCCTGAAGAGAAAAGTGTATAATAGCTGTGTCTTAGACCTACGGGGCAGAAAGCTGGAGGCTTACGAAAAGGGTTCTGCTTAAATTGGGGACGACGCAACGAGCTATGGGAGGTAGAATGATAGGTGTAACGTTAAGGGATAAGAAAAGAGCAGATTGGGTGAGGGAACAAACGCCAGTTAATTACCTTTTTGTTCAACTAAGGAAAAATAAATGGGCATGGGCAGGTCATGTAATGAGGAGGGAAGATAACCGATTGTCAGTAAGGGTTACGGATTGGATTCCAAGGGAGGGGAAACGTAGCAGTGGGCGGCAGAAAGTTAGGTGGCGGATGAGATTGAGAAGTTTGCAGGGACAACATCGCCACTATTAGTACATGACCGGGGTAGTTGGAGAAGTATGCGAGAGGCCGTTGCGCTGCAGTAGGCGTAACCAGGTTTATGATGATGATGTCTTTCACACCCCTCCAGATATTCACAAGATATAGGTGCAGATTAGGTGCATCATAATTAGAGATTGGCTTGTAAAGCCAGCGTGAAAGAGACGCAAAATGTAAGATACCCTTAAGACCGCATGATTTATATCCGCGTAAAAAAAGGATCAGTAATTTTTAACAGAGGATTGCAGGCATTTCTGCTCCAGATCTATTTATTTATTTATTTATTGTCATACTCTCAAGGCCCGGGGGCAATACAGAGAGGAGTGGTGATTATTAGATACAAATTTGTTAACATTATTCTTGAAGTTTGTGGCGTCAGAAATGGCAGTGATAGAGGCAGGCATGCGTTTCCAGTCATTTGTCGTTCTTGGTAAAAAATAATCAAAATAAACGTCGGTGCGACAAGTTGGAACTTCAACCTTAAAACGATGATCTGTGCGTCACGATATGTATGATGGCGGGGAGATTAATTCATCCTTAAGTGTTTCGTTAGAGTAATTAATCTTGTGAAAAACGCATAGGCGAAAGTATTTACGACGTAACTCTAGGTTAGGCAAGTCAAGGGTTAGTTTCATTGATGAGACGCTTGCATGACGAGAATAATTCGAAAGAATAAAACGAGCAGCTCGGTTTTGAATGGATTCGATGGTGCTTTTTAGCTTTAGAGCAGAAGGGTCGAAAATGGAGCATGCATATTCAAGTTTAGGCCTCACTAATGATTTGTACAAAAATAACTTGACAGCTGCAGTTGCCGATGAAAAGTTACGCCGTAAAAACCCAAGCAAGCGATTAGCGTTACCATAAATATAATTTATATGAATGTTCCATGTAAGATTGTGTGTAATGTAGATACCAAGATATTTGTATGATGATACATTTTCTACAGGTATGTTGCTAATATTGTACGTAGCAAGGGTGGTATTTCTCACAACAGGGGACACACGCATCGCCTTACATTTATTAGAATTGAGCTTCATTTGGGATCTAGCACACCATGATGTTACTGTGCCAATGTCTGATTCAAGAGTATCGCAGTCGCCAGAGTTACAAATGACACGATAGAGAACACGTTATCGGCGAATAACTTAACTGATGATTTAATTTGGTCTGGGAGGTCATTAATATAAATAAAAAATAATGATGGTCCTAGAACCGAGCCTTGCAGTACACCGGAGGTTAGTCGACCAGTGGAAGAGAACTATTCGTTAGCATAAACAAATTGCGAACGGTTAGACAAAAAACACTTGATCCAAGCAAGCACGTTAGGATCAATGTTGAGGTTACTCAATTGAGTTAAAAGTAATTCGTGTGAAACAGTACCCAATGCTTTGCCGAAGTCTAAAAAAATGCAGTCAATAATAAGGTTAGCATCCATCGCCTGGAATGAATCATTAGTGAATGACAAAAGCTGTGTTTCGCAGGAATAGTGTTTTCTAAATCCGCGATGGTAGGGTGTGAAAAATAAGTTTGACTCGAGAAATCAAACCAGGTGTGAGTAAATTATGTGCTCCAATAATTTGCAGGGAACGCTGGTTAGAGATATAGGTCTGTAATTAAGTTGGGAGTACCGACTGCCAGACTTATGTAAGGGAATCACCATCCCTGCCTTCCAATCATTCGGAAGGGTAGTGGTTTGAAGTGACTGAGCAAAGATTTCGCTCAGAATTATAGATGAATAAGTAATAGTTCCCTTAAGAAATTTAGTGTTGATGCCATCTACTCCACTGGATGCAGAAACTTTTGAGGTCTGTATCAACTTTACAACGCCATCAAGGTCAATGGTAATAGGAAGCATTGGAAAATAATGCACATCAGAAAAAACACCGCTTGCGCACAGCACAGAATCCGAAAATACAGAGATGAACGCGTCATTCAATACTTCACAACAGACATTGCGATCGACAGGTTCATTGTTAAGATCACACAGTTCAATGGCACTAGATTTTTTACCGTTGACCACACTCCAAAATTTCTGTAGGTTGTCTTTCAAGAAAGAAGGCAACGTGTGCTCATAGAATGTTGTTTTGGACTGTGCTACAGCATTCTTGTAGTCGCTCAGTGCTATTGTGTAAGCATTCCAACGCTCATGATTGCCATCGGAAAAGCCTTTTTTTTTTGTTGAGTAAACGTTTAAGACGTGAGTCGAACCAGGGTGCGCGAGAATTAGAATAAATACGTTTTTGCGGGATGTACCGGTTAATTAAGGCGTTGACTTTTTCTTTTAATATTGACCATTTTTCTTCAACGAATCGAGTGTAGAAACTTGGAATGTAGTCAGTGATGAAAGTTTCTAGTTCGTTATTAATTGCGGCAACATCATCATTTCTGTAATGACGTATAACTTTCGACGAGGTAACAGATGGGATGGTTAACTGCAAATTACACTCGATTATACAATGTTCGCTAATGCCCGGTAGGTAAGTTAGGGGCGAAACAAATCCGGGGGATGTAGTAAGGATTAAATCTAGGATATTAGCCGAGTGTGCGAACATCGAGTAGGCTTCAGAAAAACCTGATGCAGGATAAAATCGAGGCTAAAGGCTGATGAATTCGGAATTTTCGAAACATAACTCTTGGGTTGAGGGGGGACCAGTATGCCAGTTAATGCCAGGAAAGTTAAAGTCCCCAAGCAGTATTAGTGGCGTGGAAGGGAACCGTAAAATTGGACTATTTAAGGCATCTTGAAGGTCTCAACAAAGTGTGTTAGGTGAGCAAGGGGGCCTGTAAATGACGCAAATCATAAAATTTTTGCGTTTGAAGCCTACGCGCGTGCACACTAGCTCTAATGGTGACGCAAGCTCAATTGCAGCAGCGGTATACGAATCACGAACACCGATAAGTACACCGCCACCACACCGCACATCACGGTCATGTCGATAGAAGCGGTAAACACACTCGCATTTTAAAATTTCACGGTCTTCGATTTTGCTAGATAGCCATGTCTATGTCAGGATAACAATATCGGCACTGCACGTGTCGACGACAAAAGACAGAGCATCCCGCTTGTTGCATACGCTGCGAATATTTGAATACAAAAGAAATATTTTTCGCCACCGGACCATGACTCCGCTATGTTTGCGAATTGCTAGGGCCATCAGAAGGTGCATTTGGGACATAATTTGTTGAACGAAGCTCCTTGGTGTGGATTTCGCAGACTCGATCAGTTACCGGAAAGTAAACGTAAGTTTTTTTGTCCATTTGTAGACGGTTAAGCCGTAGCACTTATTTTTGTCCGCTAGCCTTTCCGAATTCAATCAATTTTTTCTGTGACAAACATGTGGCGCGGCAGAAGTCTTCGCTAACAGAAATGCCAGAACCTTTGAATTTTTTTCGCTCAGTGAAAACCTTTTGCTTAAGTTTCGAGGACGAGAATTTTACGAATATGGGCCGGTGTTTATTTACTCCATAGGAACCCAGCCTATGAGCGCGGGAAGTGGCTTCGTCTATTAAAGTTGTCTGTAGTAAACTGGTAAGGCAGTTTCGAATTATAGTTTCCGATTCGGACCAGTTCTCAGCTGGGACGTCAGGAATCCCGTAGAATATAAGGTTGTCACGGCGAGAGCGGTCTTCCAGCTCGTCCAACCGAGAAGTTATTGCTGCAGTTTGGTCTCGCACAGCTTCATCGACTACTCTCGGTCGATCAACACCATTCTGATTTGCTTCGCATGATTACACAAGGGATTCAACTGTTGCGAGCCTACTGGCTAAGCTGGAAACGTTTTCCTCAAGTTTTTGCTGATTATCTCGGACCTCTGATAGCATCCCTATTACCTCGGTATGGCGTACGTCCCTTTTAGCCGACAAGGCGGGAATGGCGTCTAGAATCTCCTTTTGAGGACCAGGGTTCCGTTCCACATCCCCAGCTAACATAAGCAATTTAACAACATATATACACTCCAAAAAAATCACAAAGAATCACCAGTGGGCCTGGGAAGAGCAGCACACAGATATTACTGGATCGCTTAGAGTGCAACGACGGGTGTTTACCAACCTGTACAACAAACAAGAACGGGTTTTGAAGCGGTTGCATGGCTGTCGCTCCAGCCAGCCCACTGAAGTGGCCCGATGAAAGCGTCGCTCTTAAGTACGTCCGGCTGACTGGTGTCGTAGGCGATGGGAATGCCCAGCCAAATCGGGGCACGATGTACGCCGCGTCAAGGGTTGATGATATGGCGTTTCCGCCATAGTGTTGAGCTCTGACGCAACATGGTGATAAAGGCACGACGATAGCTTCGCAAAAGGAATCCAAGGGTTGCCACGTGCCGAGGAACGCCAGAATCTGTACAACAAACAAGAACTGGTTTTGAAGCGGTTGCATGGCTGACGCTCCATCCAACCCGTCAGTCTTTTGCCAACAAAAATGAAAATTTTATAGCAATTACGAACAAATTAGAGTTTGTAAATATCGCTCAGCAAGCATTCCTACAAATTGAACAAAATTTCTGCACGAATGATTCATTTCGAAAAACTGCGCAGATACAAGGTGTACTTGGCATATGCGATGTCAGGCCAGTAATGAAATGGTCTCAATTTGCCCATTTGGTTTCTACGTCTTCGGCAGAGTGGGAACTGGTATGCACGCCCGTGCTGTGCAATTTCATAACGGGTAAATTGGCTTGTACATCCCGCTTTGTTATTAGGTTTAACTAGACCACCCACTTCTTCGCCGATCCATAGTTGTGGTATTGTACCCCAGTGTGGAAATAAACATATGGCAATCCTCTACAATGACTAGGCTTTGGCAACGCAATGGTTAGGGCACAGGACCATCGTGTTGGGTAGCCGATGTTGGAATAACATCAGCGTACGCGATTTTTCCTTAGAGTGAGGAGCAATTAATTCCGTCAGTACCCGAACAGTGACCAACTGACCGAACGACACAAGAGATATCAAGTGATGGTAAGGAGATAAAGCGACTATTTTCAACATATTTTACATCATCCTATTTGCGCCCATGTTATTCGAATAATTAGCCATGGTCATCATTATTCCACTTTGCCATGCCATTCTGGACAACCACCTGTCTCCGTGTCCACGTCACGTCGTCGCCTGGACTCCATCTTCATCGTGCCTCGTCGTCATGACATCGTCGTAATGCAGTTGTCGTCATACCATTGCCGTCACCCCAAGGTCCTTATACGACTGTTCTTACTCTGACATCGGCATCCCATTTTCACCATATGTGTCGTCGTTACACCTCCGTAATTGTTTTCGTTGCACCATTGTCTTCACGCCTTCGTCGTAATACCATCGGCATCAAACCTGCATTGCGATCACGTTGTCGTATTGCCGTTGTCTTCGCACTATCGTCATCATACGTACACAATGTCACTCCAGTATCGTCTTGTCATTGCCGGTATTCAGTCGTCGTCCCATCATTCATCGTAATACCATAAATTTCACACCATTTTCATCACACCATTACCCTTAATCCATCGTCTCCACTCCTGCCAGCGTCGTATGCCTACACATCACGCTGCTACATAGAGGAAACTTCCACTTTCTCGGGCATTCTCTGTGGCCACACGCTACAGAAATGAATTGAGCTAAGCCGTAAGAAACAGAAACATACGGTGTTATTGATCTCGTGCTTCGCGGAGGGGCCGATCTAGCCAATTGCAAGTATACCTGGTATATCAGTGTACATAGGCCCTAAGTATCCATACTAGATTGCATCCATGCGGCCGATGAAGGATAGCAAAAGCATATAAAAATAAAGAAGCTTGTGCACACATTTGCGTCGTCTATACTTTACAGAAATGCTTCGGATGCCACACATAAATATCAATGATTATTTCTGATGATTTTACTGCGAATCTCGCAAGGCGGCTAGAGGCTAGAGGCTAAAATTCAAAAATTTTATACGGAAGTTTGATGGGCTTTCTAAAAAAGCTATCATTAACGATGCTTATAATTCACCAACATGTGAGAAATGCTAGCGGCAATGAGCGGGTAAAATTTGCAGTGTGTAAAATTTGCAGGTAAAATTTGCAGTGTGAGATTAAACAAATAAATGCTAAACCACCGCTTTTAGCCCGTTTGTTGGCGTTATAAGAAGCATCAAAAAGTTAGACAACGTCATTGAGAGGACCACAGAGGATGTATGTAGTATATCTGCCGGCAATGGCGTCCAATGTTAGTAAAGCGAAAAAGTGGTATAAATTGCGTAACTTTATTAGGTGATTTGAGACTAATTACTTGATTGTCTTCATACTATGGCAGTCATGAATAAGGGGATTGGTAAAGTATGGCACATACCCACAACAAGTGATCATCCAAGGTGCGTGTTGACCTGCTTATTGTAATGATGTTCATATTATGGCTGAGGCCAACAACGGGGTTGGCTAAACTGTGGCACAACAGGTGATCGACCAAGAAAGGTGTTACCTCTTTGTTGTGTGATGTTCATATTATGGCAGAGGCAAACAATGGGCTTGGCTTAACTATGGCCGAATGGCTTATCACCGAGAAGTGTGTTGACCTGTTCGTTGCGATAATGTTTGTATTAGGGCAGAGACCAACAACAGGGGATGGCTGAAGTACAGCACAAAGGGGTATGGGCTAAGAAGCGTGGACTTTGCCCTCGACGCTACCGCCTACCATTTGGAAGCCTACTTCGCAGATAACAGGTACACGCTCTCCACCTACAACGACATTACTAAACACTACTGTCACAGCCATAGAACCCACTTCGTACCTTATGCTCGGCTTAATATAACTCATGCACTATGCTCCGTCTACTACAAACAAATACGTATCGCAATCCGTCGCTCTTACATACAATGTATCCGGATACTTAAAAACATGGTATTTGCAGTAATTGTGGAGAAAGAGCAACGTTAGAACACATGCTCTGACGGTTGGCCCGGTTACCATCTATCATCGATAACAGCTCGGCCAGATGAGAGGCGTTCTCCGCAGCCCTCTTCTGGCTGACCAACTCTGGGCTGTCTAGCAGGCCCACGATCCGGCCGAGCGGCTTGGTAATCCGGTTCCTAAGTGGAAGCAGCCCACTTCGTAATGACTCACAATCTACAAGACCTCAAAAGGTTTATCATACCGTACCAACAACGGTGCTTCGCCAAACAATGGCACATATACTTGACGAGGAACCGGCCAAAATGCGCTTGCGCGGGCTAATTATGATGATCATTTTTTACTACACCACACGCCCATCGCGGCTGTTGGTCAGGAGATTTTCAATCTCTTTGTTAGTATAGCGTGGGAGAAACATCAGTTTTCGCACCAGAAAGCTATTACGGAAGAACTTTTTAGAATGCTGCCGCTATACTCCATGGGAGAGAAAGAATATTTTATTCTTTATAGAGTTTTAATATGTCCCTCCTAAAGGTCATGAACTATTCTCAACGCTGATCGGTACGCAGAGGCGCAGAGGCGCATGAGCCAATCATAGTCCATACGCCGTGGAGGATATAATACCATGCCATGTCAAGTAGCCCTTAAACATGACTGCAGTATTTTGTGGATGGTTATGACTTCGAAACTAGGGCGCATTCCTACAACGGGGGCCTGGCCAAGAAGTGGGCGGTAGATATAAAAAAAAATATAAGAACAAGGTAGGGAATATAAGGCCATATAAAATTATCATATTAGGTGGCACGGATGCGCGAGCGCGCACACGCGCCAGATTTTTCTACGACAAGGACGCAGAAATGAACGGGTAAAAGTGTGAACATTTCCTTAAGTGCTACACGAGCACTTTGATTCCCATAGATTAGAACATGTACGCTGGATCTGTAGAATGTTTTCTTCTTGTCATAATATTTCAAAAGTGAGAATTTCCGAACAATTTAACAAAGGAACAAGCTGCGTGATTTTTCCCTAATTCACTATTACTGAAAAAGTCCATTGTCAACCTCTTTGTTTGTATAGTCTGGGAGAACCAAAACTTCTCTCAGCAGAAATCTATGACGCAAGAACCTTTCAGAATGCTGCCACAATAGGCCGTGTGAGGGAAATCTTTTCTATAGAATTAGACCTTTTCCTTAGTATAGGTAAAGAACCCTTGACAACTCGAACACGTACCTTGACTGCATTTATAGGAGGTCAATTGTAAAGAAAATGATTTGCCTGTTCTAGCCGCGGCGCCATAACTGCCTGTACACCGGATGGTTTTTCGAGTGCCTTATATCGCTCAACAAAAGCAGAATTGCTTTCGTTGTATCAACCCTGTAAACGTACAAGGTTCCTACTAGGGATATTCAAAGGCTAAGAGAACTTACTCCTGATAAAAGGGGAGAGTGGAGCGTGTGGCTTGCCTTATACGCTATTAAAATATTCAGCTTCTTTTTTTCTCAAATAGCTCTCAGTATCCTTCATATTGATACGGGACAGCCGCCACAGTGTGGCTGCACTGAAGAAGACGAAGACGACGTGTGTGCACCCTTGATATAGCGTCGCGGTTTTGGCCTCCGTTAGCTCCCCTGTAAATAAATGGTAAATAGCATTGGGCATCGGCTGCACGTAAGAATAAAGTACAGGCTCACTTTTTAGGTTTGTCTGCCATACTTGATTTATCTCGTTTTATTTTTATTTTTTTTCTTGCTGTTTTCTACGATGTTTACTAGCGTACTGCCTGAGTGATGCCGTTGGGTACTTTGCACTGTATAAGTTTTTTGTATGCATGCGTTTTTTGGATAGGTATGCGTGTTGCGTTATCGCACCTACATTGTGTATTCTACATATAAAAAGCTAGCTCCATTTTAATACAGCAGTTCCTGCCTAAGTCTTCTCTTTTATGTCTATTAATGATAATACACTTATTTTCTTTCTTTTCCTGATTTCACTCGTGATTGATATGTATATCTTTTATACACAGAACCCTTACTAGATGCCGTAGTTTGGCCCTGCAAGGTAAAAAAAAATAATAACAAATGAAAAACTCTTGAATACAACCATAATTCTACTCGAGTGCACGTAATCTTTTTTATACTGTAAATGATGTTACGTGTAGTATTACGATAACATCGACAGATGCTCGTGAGACGAGCCATCGCGAGTAAGACGATATGTCTGGGCTTTTGGCGTGAGCGAGTGTTTTGAGCAGATATCGATTGAATCACAATAATATATTACAGATAATTTTTTATGAAGTACCGCCACAGATTAATATGCAATAGGTGAAGCGAGAGTAACAAAGCGCGCTGTATGATGAAGTTTTCAGTGATGAAGGAACAAGTTAACTCAATCTCTATCAGCAGCCAACTGCTTATCGTAGTTTCATAGGACGTTCATTGTAGTGTGATGGAGTATAAATGATCGTGCAATCACACTGCAAGAAAATTTTTATATTTTACCTGCTTTACTATTATACCCTGAAAGGTAATAGCCACCTTGCAATTACGCTGTTTAATAATACAAGGAAACATGAAATGTTTTTCTAGCATAGCAGCTTAGAATTGCTGATTTTTCATTCTCGTGTTAACAGCACAAAACACGCAGAAGGGACACGAGACGTGAAGACGACACCACAATCAAAGATTTTAAGCAACGTTTATTTGAAAGAAACACGGCTTCTTAAACATCTTCCCCCACGTGTCAAAGATACGGCATGGCACATCATGTGAAACAAGCACTTTTTCGCACTCGAGATAATGATTGCAATGGCAAAAGCTCAAAGTCTTTTTCTTTGTTAGCAACAAGGACGGCATGCTAACAAATGGTGTTGTCTTCTCTTATCGTGTCCCTTCAGCGTTTTGAGCTGTTAACACCTGGGTGAAATATTTTGTTTCGCAAGAATTCATTTCTGGCTCATTCTGTTCTAACCAGCTAAAAAGTTATTTGAGATAATTGCTA
Source organism: Dermacentor variabilis (assembly GCF_050947875.1). NCBI lineage: Eukaryota > Metazoa > Arthropoda > Arachnida > Ixodida > Ixodidae > Dermacentor > Dermacentor variabilis. Next base: position 53,853,545 of record NC_134573.1, read on the forward strand.
ATTTTCATTTCTAGGTCTGTTATAGTTGGAACTTTAAAGAATATCTTAGTATGACTTGCGTACCCAACTGATTGAGCATCGAGGATATCACGCAGTTCTTGGATTTCAATTTTAATGAGAAGTCCAAAAAGTGATCTGTGGGAAACACTGTTTATGATTTCGGCAAAAGATGACACATTGCTATATATAGTGGCGTATTCATAACGAGTTGTTAGATAAAGTGACAAACGTTGCTCAACAATACCTCGTAGAACATTTATTCCATTCTGATTAGTAAGGTACTAGGACGTGCTGAAAGATACTTTTCTGCGCTGCACAAGTAAACCTACTATATACATTCCGTTTGCACTATTCGTCAATAAAAGTCTGAACATTTCTACACCTACCCAACGACGAAACCGGTCCATCACGCAAAACGAATCGTTATAAAAGTTATCGTAAAAATAAATTCAAAAAGAAAGAGCTTCGCGGGGCTGAGTTTCGAACGTAGCACCCCACGCTAAGAATTCGATTGTCTTACCCAGTAGAATAAGCACCAACTGCTTTTTTTATTTTAGCGAACAGCTCTAAATCGTTTGTTGTTGGACTAAGCATCGTCGTCCCTCGACGTAACAGCGACGTAACTACTCGTGCATTCGTCGTTCTCTTCTACCACAGCTGGCTCTCGGGTCTCCCTCGACGTAACCATGCGAACGCGCTCGTTCCTCTGTGCGAACACTCACCAGCTTCTTCCAGAGCTGGCTCCGTTGCCGCTCATCTTGCCAGTGTTTCCACACTGCTCCTCCCGTTCCGAAGGCACTTCCGGCACTCACGCACTGCCAATAGGTGCGGTGACTGCGGTCTCTGATTGTTTTCCTCAATATAATGTAAATTTCTTATTAGAGAGTACCGCGTTAAGGAGTATCCACAATAGGGAGTATCATAATCGTCGGAAACCTTTTTGCACATGGAATTCATTGCATCATTTATATGCGAGAAACGTTCTATACACGAGAAGCATGAAGACACTAGCCAGCCCATATCGTATTCATGACCCATAAAAAACATGCAGATCCCACGCACTGTGAGAATCGATGTAAGCGAAGCTTCCTGTGTTTTCCATTGAGTGACGATAATTAGTGATGAAGATTACAGCGAATCTTTAATTTCTTCAACGTTTTCTCCAACGCGAGAGTGGTAAATGTGAAATCTTACCTTGCGTGAATTACCGCTGTTTGTCTGCTTAGTACGCAGAACACACAAGGAAACAAAATAAATTATGGGGTTTTACGTGCCAAAACCACTTTCTGATTATGAGGCACGCCGTAGTGGAGGACTCCGCAAATTTCGACCACGTGGGGTTCTTTAACGTGCTCCTCAATCTAAGCACGCGGGTTACTTCGCATTTCGCCCCCATCGGAATGCGGCCGCGTGGCCGGGATTCGATCCCGCGGCCTCGTGCTGAGCAGCCCAACACAATAGCCACTGAGCAACCACAGCGGCTTAACACACAATGAGACGTGTTTGCTTTAAGCGTTGTTGTGCGCCATATTGCCTGACCTCCGATAGGCTTAAGCATTGTCACTGCCTCAGATGGCAAACCGCATCGTGTCAGAAGCATTAAACTTGGATTATCGGGCGGTGCGTCCCAAAATCACAATCAGACTATGAGGCACGCCGTTGTTGCGGACTCTGGAGAAATTTTTACACCGTGATGTCCTTTAATGTGTCCCAAAATCTAAGTGCACATGCGTTTCCTATTTCGCCGCCGTGGAAATTCGGCTGCAGTGGTCTGAATCAAATTCGCGACCTCTAACAATTTCATAGCCGCAAAGCTAAAGCGGCGGACACAGAAGCTTTGATTTGATGGTCGACCGCGTCCGTAGTGTCGGCTGGAACCTGCAGTGTGCTTTAATTAATGCGGCTCTGCTTCTGTACGCCCTGCGTAATTTGTCCGCTTGACATACTTGCATGGTGCTTATTTTTTTTCATAACTACCAGGAACATACTGTACCGCACCTTCAAATTAAGCTTATGCAGTTTCCCTGCAACCGCTGTCGTATAGCAGTTGGGTTTCCTTGCCATGGCACTTTACCTCCCCCACCCCTCATTGTATAGGAACTGCCTTTTCTGCTCCGTCATCTCTACAGTTCCATCTGGACTCGCACGTTAGTAGAAAGGGAGGCACTGCGGTTTCTGGAATGCTTTTCAGGGAGGTCACGAGTGGCCTCCCTGAAAGGGAGGTCAATGTGGCCTTGGCCAGGGAGCTCCAAAGGGCATTGTGAACATTCAACGCGGGGCGTCCAAGCGAGTTTCTAACGTCGCGTTTCGTTTCTACATCGCTACTGTTATGTATACACGCACTCGGAACCACCGCCTGATGCTGTGTGCGAGACAGTAGCAGTGACAGCAGCAGTAGGAAAGTCGAAGGAACAGGCAAGAAAGCCTTAGCTTTAAAAGATATAAACCATGCGGTGCACCGCAATGAACCCCACAAAAACTACAAGCATTTTTAACTTAAAAAGTGGCATCCACAAGCGACTTATCAAGAGGTAGTACCTGTCCATTCAAACTCTCTTTCAATATACGTTTTTCAAGTGACCAATCGCTTCAGCCCCCTGAAATTTCAATGAAAGAAAGGGTTTAGCTTTTAGCGTACCGCATGACCCGTTTTCCCCGTGGGGAGAAATCAAGTAACGGGTGGTACGGCGATTCAAATTGAATTATTTCATAAGAGTCCTTTGAAGCACATGTCAAAATAATATTGCACCCTTACAACTTACGAAGCAATGCTTTAAAGTTTCGTGTACGTGACAAAGGCAAACATTCATAGTTGATACAAAATTGCCTTTTTTGTGCAACCAAATTTTTACACGCAGGGTTCCATAGTGTAATTTAAAGAAAAATTGTTTACGGCTTGGCTCAACCAACTCTGGATATGCAAAGAGGAAGTTTGGTTTAGCCTGCGTATGTCTTGGTTTCACTTGGTTAACCTTTGATTTAGCGGTAATTACTATACTTATGTACACAGTCATCGCTAAAGCCAGGTATGGCGGCTGTGTCCGGGTCGGTGGCTAGACATGACTGTGATTAGGCTTGGGTAGACGCGCATTGTTCAACGGTGCAACGTCTGTTGGATTTCAGACCCTCTCAAGTGAAGCATCTCGTGAGTGATATACGCGGGGTTCTCTGACGCCGCTTGGCGACGACGGCTCAAAGCCTGCGGCTCCCGCGCAACCCTCAGAGAAGACGGCCCGGCCTCGCTGTCATCCATGGCCAAGCTCGCACTGACTAGGCGAGTGCGGCGCTCCTCTTAGCCAAGGGCGCGGCGAGCCACGTAGTCAGGCGGCGACCCAGCTGCGGAAAACGCATGCGTCAATGGCGGTGGCGGTGTAGCTCGGCTCGAGGAACCACATGACGCGTTGCGAAGGCTACGGTGCAGCTGCGGTCAAATCAAGGTCAAATCGCTGGCGACAGCGAAACTCGACTTTAAAAATGTTTTGTAAATAAGGACATCTTGCGGACTCGTTGAAGTACGTCATGCCATAGCATACGGAAGACTGTAGAACGTAAAGCGGAGGTGGGAAGATCATCGATATCAAATCTGTGTATAGTGGTTTTCTGAATACTGTGTAGAGATATACTGTAGAAAAGCGAAGCAAGCGGAATCGCACAGTGGAATATAGTTCATACATGAAACCCCACAAGCAAGGTCGTTCAGAATATTCCGTTGAAACTACCAGGTTGGGTGAAGCATTGCCTAAGGTAACTTGCATGAATGATCGCAGTGTTAGGTGTGAACTATCTCGAAAAAAAAGAAGAAACGACAAACAACTTGTCGCAAAACTTGATGCACCTGACCAAGTCCACCAGCAAAAGATGTTTCCTCGCATCGCAGGTGTATAGATTACCAAAGGAAACTATAGAATACTGTATGAAAACGTTCAATGCAAGTCCGGACACAATGAAGTGCCTGCAGTACATCAAATATTTTTACAGCCAGTAACAAGTTACAAGCCGCCGCCTGCGTAATGTAGAAAAGGGCACTCACCAGAAATGTTCACTGAGCTTAAATATATCAAAAAGAGCACACAGATATTTAGGTGGTACAGCAGTCCGTTCCACTCCAGCACAGTGAGTTGGCGCACGTTGCCATAAACTAAACCAATGACCTGAGCTTTTTGGCCAATTAATCCGGTGATAATGAATTTTCAGATGCAAGTTTTGTTTTGTGGAATGGCGTTGTATTCGTCAAGTTTGGTGAGGCCCTATCAGTAAGGCCATTGCATAATGGAGTCGATTATATAAGACTTTTGCGTAAATTTTTTAGTCAACATTCCTCAGCGTAATGGATCTATAGCATTGTTTACTCCGTAATTTTCTGTCACTATTTACAGGATTAAGATATAATTTTTAATAAATGATCCTGGTAGGCAATCCTCATCAAAACTAGCAATAATGATTGAAGTAAAGCAGCACTTTGTATCAGCTTAAAGGCTCTATAAAGTTATCCGGAGAGTCTATCAGGACATGATATCTTGGAAAGCACTAACAGCTCAATCGCAAATTCTGTTTCTAGTTGGGTAAATGGTTTTTTGGTATTCGGTAATGGCCGAACTAATCTTTACGCCCAAGCGGGCACTATGGAAAACGTAATGCATGCCTAATTAGCGATAAATTCTTCCTATTTTAAGTACGTTCGTTGGCCACATCTAGTTTCCTAAGGATTTAGTCATCTGGGCCCTGCCAAATGTTTAAACTTGGAATTAAAGAGGTAGATAATTCAACTTACCTCTATCAGTTAGTTTCTCAACAAGTGTGAAGTAAAAATGATGCGTAAAAGTCTCTATCCCCTTCATGAGTTGAAATCTGAAACGTCTGGCGCATATGTAAAGGAAATCGCCACTAATAAAATCCATCTTCAGAAGCGAGATGTTGAGCGCTATAGAGGCGCTCGCATTTGCACATGCACAACCGGACCTTGCAGTCTGACAAACCAACGCACCCGCCACCACTTGATGAGCGTCGACATGCCGATTTGAAACATAACTAATTAAATATTGGGTTTTACGTGCCAAAACAACTTTCGGATTATGAAGCACGCCGTAGTGGAGGACTCCGTTAATTTCTACCCCCTGGGGTTCTTTAACCTGCACCTAAATCTAAGTACACGGGTGTTTTCGCATTTCGCCCCCATCGAAATGCAGCCGCCGTGGCCGGGATGCGATCCCGTGACCTCATGCTAAGCAGCCCAGCACCATAGCCACTGAGCAACCGCGGCGGGTAATTTGAAACATAACTCAGCCATAAATTCTAGTGACCCGCATGTCACAAGCATGGAAGATATTATAAATGAATTTCAAAGTGACTATACGACGATGTTGAATGCCACTCACAGGCCAAATCCTCATGTGATACACTTCATGTCTCAAGTCATTGCCCCCTTTACCCAATATCTGTGGAATGGTTCACGCTTCCTGCGCAAGGGGCCTGCTCTCAGTTGTCAACAAACGTCGCAAGGGGATATTCGCTATTGACATTATCCTCATAGGTGGCGGGTGCTGGCTAATGCGGGCGACTCAGACCGCGGTGTTGCCGCGGTCAGTACCACGGTGAAGCTACGTTTGGCACAATCATTTGGGTGCGTGTTTTAAACGTTAGTTGCATGGGTCTTGAATAGTTGTCGCCTGTAATGCCTGCAAACATACGCTAAGCTCTGATTGAAGTTAATGACCTTCGGAAGGCACGTGAGGTAGCACCCTTTGATTCCGCCAGCCACATGTGGAACTCACGATTACGCCGTTTCAAAGTAGAAAAGGGAAAAGGTAGGGAAGCTGCTCTTTCTTTCATGCGGCAGGCTTCTAGTAAAGAAGGCAGTGCCTTCTAGTAAGAAGGCACATGGCAGGTAGTAAAGAAGACAGATCATTAGGCCTTCTAGTAAGAAGGCCTAGTGATCCCTCTTTCAGGGCATGATGGTTCTGTTATTATGAGATAACATGCACGCTTGCGAATGTGAATATATTAGCGCCATACGACCATGTTCTACCGGCGGTACAAAGCAAGTGTTAAAGAAGAACAGTTTTTGCGAAGGCTTTGTTGAAAGGTTTGGTTGGTAATGGTGAAATAAAAGCCGTCTCTAAGCGTACATGTGTTGAAACACTTCGGAATATTCTAAACTCACTGAATTGTTCTCCTAATATGCCTTTAACCGATCCTCATGGGTCACAAGTTTCTCATGAGGAATGCTTAGATGTAAATAATTTGCTGTTCGTATCAGCTTTTATTGCCGAGCCAAATGGTGGTACACATCCAGTACAATGATCTGGATTTACCCAGATGCATCCTGTCACAGTTACTTCTACTCGTATATTTACTGTAATTTCTCAACTTAAAACATCCTGTGATCCCGGACCTGGCAATATCCCTGCCAGATTTTCCAAACCTACTAATCCCATTTCTAGTTTCATCCTAGAGGTAATGAATTAAATTCAGTGCTTTACGTGCGAAAACCAGAATTTCGTTATCAGGCACGCCGTAGTCATAGACTCCGGAGTTAATTGTGACCACCTTGAGATGTTTAACGTGCGCACAGTGCACGGGATAAGGGTGCTTTTTTTTGCATTTCGCCCCCATCGAAATGCGGCCGCTGCGGCCAGGATTTGAGCCCACTACTTTGTGCTTAGCATTCCAACACTATAACTGCTAAAACACCGCGGTGGGGCTACAGGTAATATTTACGCCGCCTGTCTCTGAAGTTTTATTCCAAAGGACTAGTTAATGGCAAAGGTTGTACCAATACTCAAGACTGGAGATCTATGCGACCGCTCGAACTATCGCCCCATTCCACTATGTAGTAAAGCCTGCAAGCTTCTGGACCATATCATATATTTACACATACCACAACGCCTTGCCGGCAACTCATTTCTTTTATCCAAAACAACAAGGCTTTCATCCTGGCTAATCCTATGAAGCGTAGCTTATGAATTTGCTACTGGCCTTCATGTTAACTTACATTCGTCGTTTTGCACTCACGTCATTTACATCAGTTTCTCGAAAGCATTTGACACCGTCGCTTATCAACGGCTTATGAATAAGCTTGCGGCCCTCCCTATTGAACCGTTAATGTTATCTTGGATAAAGGGCTTCGTAACATACTGCTGCGCTTTACTATCATAGGAGCTCAGCATTTCTTAACAGCAAAAGTAACATACGGTGTCCCCCAAGGCTCGGTTCTTGGCTCGTTGCTTTCATTAAATTGATCAATGACGTACCTAACGGAATTTTATCTACTATGCGCCTATTCGCAGGCAACTGTGCACTTTACCATGCATCCAGAATATAATGTCGAAAGGAGAAAGGCAAGAGCTAATGCACTCTTGCAGGAAATAGAAGAGCAGAACCAATTGGCAGCTATAGTTGATGCAGCCTGGGGGAAAGGTAAAAAGGCCATTGTAAGAAAAAGGAAAGTAAAAGGCCATACGGCCATTGTCTCAAATTATCAAGGGAAAGTGCAAGATGCTATCACTATTTTTACCAAGGACCCCATGGTGGCGGAACAAGTGGCAATTGCTCTAACCATCAGGAGTAATAAGTGAGCCTGCATTTACAGTGATTGGAAACCCGCTATAAAGTGTTTTGATAACGGCTACGTAGCTGGTGTTGCAGCTAAACTTTTTGAAAACATTGCGATTATGAGAACTGAAATCCGATGGTTTCCTGCGCATATGGGAAAAGTGGACGAGACTGCGATAAACCTCAATGAGGTTGCTCATGACATGGCACGAGGACTTACTGACCGTGACAGTCACAACCGAGCCGTTCGCCATCAAGCCAGGGAATCTAGAGATCATTTAATAACATACAAAGACATTACCGAACACTACTATTTAGGACGCAGGCAATTCCCATTGCCACATTCAAAACTGAACAGGGCTCAGGCAGTCTCACTGCGCTTATTGCAAACAGGTACATATGCCACACCGCACATCATTAATAAAATATATCCAGAGAGGGAGATTAAGATGGACTGCAACGATTGTAATGGCATCATTGGAATCAGACATATGCTGGCGGTGTGTCCCGCGACTCTCCCCAACCTCGTTGAAGAATGGACACAATAGTCGAAAAGGATTCAAAGCCCATTGTTTCAGGACCATCTAAGGGCCATCCAAAGGGCCCATGATGTCGCTGAAAGGCTTTGCCTGACACTGCCAACGTGGGAGCTTGGCTTAAGAAGCCGAGCCTCCGGACCTCATTACAATAAATGTTTTCACACACACACGTAGTTCTGCTAAATGACTGAAACCTAATAGGAAACGAGTGCTTAAAGTAGATGATTAAGCTTAATGTTTCGAAATGTACATATACGCATGTGCCTCAAAAACGTTTTTACTCCATTTACGCATACTCGCTGTGCTCGACACCAGTATCGCAAATGCTAAGGTGGCGGTACCTTGGCGTCCTAACTACTAGAAAACTGTCCGTGGCGGAATACATACTAAACGTTGCAGCAAACGTGTCGAGGTCAGTGCCTTTCATCAGAACAAATATTTGTCCCCACCCTCTGTTAGACAACTGGCCTACGAAACATGTGCGCACAAAACTTGAATACGCTGTTTATATTCCGGGTAGCGCTTTAGTCTATTCGTGTACGCGGGATGCGTCTTCTGTTGGGACATTCCTTCATCGACTGAAATGCGATCGATCTCGAAGGGCTCACGCACTTCACTTCGTGCAATTCACAGATAAGCAGTCATTGAGTTGATAAGGATGATAAAGAGTGATGAGTGCTTATATGGATTTCATATGGACTGATAATGATTTGAAACGGAACGATAAGGGACTATATAGCGTAGGGGTTTGTAATGGTTGGAGCAATTTGAATAAGAGTAATGAACGCCGATAAGGGTTTAGAAGCATTGGATCAATCCGATGAGGTTGACAAAAATCCTTAAATTATGATAATGTTAAGATCACGTCACATAAGGTTCATAAAAACCGACAAGAGTTCTTAAGAATCGGACCTATTGCCATAATTTGCTGCCGACCGATTGGGGTTGATAAGGGCCTCATCTCTTCCCATAAGACTTGATAATGGTTTATACTGGTCGGTTAAAGTCGAATACCATAGACAATGACACCGGGCTGCATCGATGTGAGCAAGTGGCGCGGTGCTTCCGCATACCTAGACAACTCGCAAAGGAACTTCTGCGTGATTTTTTTTGTGCTTGATACTTAAAAAGTTCTGCTTGGCAAGATTTCTTTGGAAGCCATACTTCACGTCAATCACAATCTTGTACTCGCTAAAATGTCTATAGTTCCAAATTCAAGCCATTCTCTAACACCCTTGGGAGAATATGTAAAACTGAAATCAGCCGCTAATTGCAGTGTGAATGTTTATCATCTTCTTTTATACTGGGAATATTCATGCTATCTGCACGACATCAGAAAAGGCACCCCTTTCAAACTTTCTGTTTATTACGTGAACTGTGACAGCTGCGATTTATTCTGGTACCCCTTTACCATCATCATTAACAGCAGCTAGAGTGTCCTTTTGGTTTACGGAGTAGTTGCACACCGCCACCAGATGTTACAGGTCTCAGTACTACTGAGCTGGCGACACTGATTTCGTTCAGTATAGGAGAGGCTGCGTCTCCTTTCATGTCGGTACGCTGGACACTGGTAACAAAGCATTGTTTCAAAGGAGCTGCATGCTGTGCATCTGCCTGTAAATACGCACACGAAAGTCATAATGTTTACATCGGCAATCGGTCTTTTCACAGAATTTATGTTCTTAAGATCATCCTATATATTCCAAGGGCCATACTAACATTTTCGCGTACTTTGGGTACATCACGCCATTTTAGGGCTATGTTTATACCTACGTTTATACCTGTGTTGTACCTATGTACCTATATTGTACGTGGAGGACTCAGTAGACTGAGGTCAGGTGGGTAGCGCATCGGGCTGCTGTGTGAAGGAAATAGGCTCCTAATGAAACCGCATGACCAGCTCAAGCGGCTGAGTATGCGGCATGTGCAAAATATGGGTCACTCTTCAACGAACCACTTTCACGTAGACATGATTCATTATAGACGCGGTATTAGGTAAGTGCCTCAGTTGAATGAAACTCCTTAAGTCGGACTTGGAGCACTACGTATTTGCCACTCAGTCTGTTCTGGTCTTCAGTGAACCTATCTGAGAAAAATTTGGGTCACTGAATATCTCCCAGTAGGTGTGTATTGCCTTGCAATGCACGTCCTTGACGTTAACTTGGGCAGCTAGATATGTGCTGCTGGGAATGTTCGGTTCTACAATTACAAAATATGCCTAATGTTACTCTGCTGTTGAACGAAATCACATGTCAAAATGTTTCCTCAGGCAGAGCAAATCGACACATTACCAGGGTGCACCACAAATGCGTTTAGAATGTGCCGCTGGGCATGGTGTCTTAGACGCATGGCGCGCCGGTGCATCCGAATGATGACAAATGTGCCATGTGGCCACCAGGCTTCTATATTGTGGTTCTTTCTAGACAAACTGCGCAACCAGAGGTACGGTTGCTAATTCAGAGCGTGACTGCCGAGACGAGAAGCATGGCGGGTTTTTCCCCGCGAACGCCAGTAATTATTCTCGCATTCTACAAGCTTTATCCCGACTCCTATGCCACTAATTCTTGCAGGCACTGCAATGACATCGCTAGCCTAAACCATATGCTCTGGCCTTTCCCCTCGTTACGAGGCAGAGAACAAATGAATGAGGACAAGTGGCTCTCCGCTATTAAGAGCCCCGATGCCGGGGCGCAACTATGGGCTGTTCAGGGGGCCCACGATGCTGCGATCGGGCATGGCCTGACTGTCCCAACGTGGGAGCGGCCCGAAGCGCGCTTAGTCGCGTACCTCAGGACCTTCAATATATTTTTGCATCCATCCATCCATTTGACACATGCTCAGTGGTGCATACTCACTAACTCAAGTTGGGGAGAGTTTCATTGAAAAGCGCCATATGACGCAGGGAGTTTGTGGCCCAGCTCGTTAAAACACTGGCGTGAAAGGCGTTCATCGAAAAGCAGCACATACCAACTGCATTTGCGGCTAAGCCTGCTCATGTGTGGACCACTATTCTTGAGGAAGCCTTGTGACGTGGGTTCCCCCCCCCCCACGATTCCAGTTAACATTGAAGAAATTTCAAGTGCCCTTTTTTTTCTCTGAAGACTCGCACATTGCCAGTGGTACATACCTAGTTACCCAAGTTAGCGTCAAATACGTTCAGTGAAGAGCGGCAGAATCTTACCCCGTCGTCAGTGACTGCTGCGACCCCAAAGTGGTCCCGATTGAGATATTTCAAGGCTCCTCCACAGATAATATGGACTTTTACAGCTATTTTACTTTCGTGCCATACTGTGGGATGAACAGAAATAGAAACAGGCCGTCACTTACCAGTCGTGCGGCGCCTTAGAAAGGCGGTTGGCAAGCACTAGGGTACATGTCAGCAAAGTGGACAATCTCAACTCATTGAATCGTCAGAAGCTGTCAGAATATTTCTACCGAACTGCCCCTGGTGACGTTGAACAAAAAGCTATAAACATTTGAAAGAACATCCTTTCGGTTGAAGGCAATACATAGAGTATAATGAAAACACTGAAAGCAAACACTCAGTAGAGAAGCATCCATGATCGCGCATTTCCCACGCGCTACTAGGAAGGGACAACAGGCGTAATCCGCGATGTCGACATTGAAATTATAGGCACTCGCGAAACTACTGTCGTCGTCATCTGCTGTGCTTAGCTTTGACCGCTTTGGACGCTCCCGAAATATTAAATGAATCTGTCAGTCGGAAACCGCCAACACATGTCAAGGCTGGATATATGAGGCATTCGGTACGCCCACAATTGCCGAGGGTTCCACAATGTCATAAACGTTGAAACTTGGGCATGTAACTGCATTTCACGAGGGCACTGTCGCATGCAAATGACGTGGTGAAGCTTATGGAGACCGCCATTGAAAGGGTGCTGCAGATTGTCCAAATTCCTCTAGTACCCTCGATGCAACGTCAAAAAAATGTCCAAAGATAAGGACTGAAGTAGGTATTATGAAGAAGATGCTCAGAAAACACTTCACACACAGGGAAACGGCAATGGCTATGGGGCACTACACACGCCGTTCACGGCACCGATGCCAACGGGACCGCAGCGCTAATGGTGTAGAAGGATTGACTCCTCAAGTCTAGCCTGCACCACTTTCTCGTTTGCTTTTGCCAACCAAGAATCAAGACACCTGTGCCTGAAAGCTTTTAAATATTATGAAAGTTCAAGGCGACTCGTTATCGGCTGCGAACACATTGAAGGATCAAGGACCCTGGTTACCATCAAGGCACTTTGTTCGCCCTTATGCAACGTTCTTACAATTAATGAAGGGAAGAAAAAGACGGATGCAATTATGGATAAAAATACGCTTACAAAGTTGATGGGCACCATTAGCAGGAATCTTTCCCTCCTATATACCCCGCCTGCTAATGCAGTAGTGCAGCTACTTGAAGTGTTGTAATCGCTTATAATGGTTCTTCACTAAGCTGGTATAGTGGGTATGGCGATGATGAAGAAAGCATACGTCAATTTTGAGTGTTGTGCAGCGAAATGCTCGAGGTCTGCGTGGCAGTGTGTGCGACTTCAAGCTGAGTTGTTATCTCTGAGACTCATACGGATAATTGTTTCCGTATTCCGTATATTTCGTAGGTACAGATGTGGTCTCGTAATGTCCAAACCTGAAGCAAAGTCTCAGTTTATGTACGCCACGATCTGACAGATTAGAGACCTGACGTCCTATCGCATACTACTAAGGACTATGTATGCCTTAGTAACTGACAGAAACCGTACAAGTTCTCAGCGATTGCAGTATACATTCATCCCAGAGCCAGGATTGATTGCTCGCACCTGATGTCTGTGCTGTAAGCATCTTAAAGTCCATACATTCTGATTGGTGACATTAAAGCACTCCATCTCCTTTGGGGTCACACTGAGAATAATGCTCTTGGCAAATATTTGGCCGATTTTATCTGTAGTCATGGACTAAATGTGCTCAATGGCGGGTCTCATACACTTGTTCTTGGCCCTTCCAGCAGCAATTGTCTTGGGCATAGGCTTGTATCAAGGAGCCTTCTGTTTTCAGCATGCTGGTCGACGGACCAGAGACTCATGCCAGTGACCACCTCCCAACTTAAGTTCCACGCTTCAGCCTCACGAATTTTATTTAGCCCGTCTGTCAATAGCGGCTCTCAACGCATGACCCCTCCATACTATGTAGAGGGCACCATTGCTTCTACCCTGCTGGAAAAAAACCCCAGAGAAGTTAACGTGCTGAGGCACAGATCATCGGTCGACTCACGATATGAGGCCCTTAGTAAAATCTGCCGCCACTTGGAACGGCGATACGGAAGACTAAAGTCATCGTAAGACATTCCGAGCAGTCGCCGGTATCAGAAACATACTCTCTGACATCTCGACAAGCTTGACAGAAAGCGCTGGAGGACGTTCTGTGGATCTCTAGTTTCAACACAGCCTCTATCTAAGGGCTGGCGGTCATACAATATCTCTAGACAACACCATAACAAACACGCCTATTCCGCACCGTGGCTCTACATCAACGCCGGACCGAATCGGTAGTAGGAGGGGACTACTATCAACTTATTATGGATGAGTCTAAAGCAGTGACACCAGATCTTGTCAGCATTGTGCACCATCGCCTGCTGAGCGACTCGAAGTACCTTGCACGATGCAAGAACTTGATACCGTGATTTCTGTTACCCGACACTCATTTCATTCCATTTTATTACCTTGAAGACCCCATTCGGGGTATTACATAAGGAGTGGTTAACATATTGTTACGTGTAGAAAGATACAGGCGGAAGAGGCTATTTACAAGCTATTTACACTGGACTGGAGCCAGAGCGCCAGGCCGACATTTTCTCCCGCCAAGGGCACAGACCCACTTCGTCGTCGTTCTCGCGGCGGCTCGTCTCTCGGGTATCTGCCGATGATATCGCAATACTACCCCCCGGCGGCAAAAGCGCCGTCACGGTGCTGTTAAATCCAAGGCCCGTGGAGAGCTGTAGGGCTTGAGTCGGGTCACAACATCACTAGTTTTCACACCCGAGGACGTAGTGGGCGTGGCTAGAACAATTTCATAGGTGAGATCGGTCACTTGGCGGAGCACGCGATATGGGCCGGTATAACAGGAAAGTAGTTTCTCACAAAGGTCAACTTTACGCGATGATGACCATAGCAACACGAAGGTGCTGGTGCCGACGCTGGGGTGAGGAGCTTTTTGAGTCGTCGTCGGAAGGCAGCACTCATAATAGAAAGATATCCTCCTGTATCGATGAGTGCAGTGACAGGACAGCCGTCAACGTCAACGTCAAGAAGGTTTTGGTTCGTTGGTAACGTGAGCAGAGGATTTGAGGGCACGGTCGACAGCGCAGTTTCACCTCCAGAAACTGCAGTGCCTAGTTTTCCGGCTGGGTCCGGGAGGCGATAGGCGGCGAAGAGAAGCGGCGGGGTTGCGGCGAACGAGACTGATGGCGTCGAGGTGAGGGCGAGCGGCTGTAGCGAAGGTTCGGAGCAGGGGCAACAGCAACAGCGGGTTCATGGCGGGTGGCATAGTGAACAGAAGGTCCAAAAGTGCGGGAATAAGTGGTGGCGTATGTCCGAGGAGGTGGTGGCCATCGGTTGCGGCAGTGAGGAGCGACGTGGCCGATGCGACAGCAGTGGAAGCAGATCGGCCTGTCATCAGAGGTGCGCCATTCGGACGGTTTGCGGCGACATATGGCAGAAAAGTACTGTCGGGGACGAGGAGGGCCGGTAGAGAACTGGGAAACCTTGGGTTGAGACGTTGTACACACGTAGTTCAGACCCATGTTCTCAAATTCCTTTCTGACTACGGCCTGAATAATCGCAATCTTGGTTGCTGGCGGATCGGGAGGCGTCGCGGAGAAAGCTGGCGGAGAGGCAGCCTCGAGCGCGCGGCGAACAATACGGGTGACGTCGTCAAAGGTGGTAGCCTGACGTGGTCGACCCTCACATGTCGACGTAGCTGCAGTGTTGGGTAGCCGCGTGATATGGTGTGTGAAACGGTGGCTCTTAGCCTCTTGAAGGCGACGGTATTCTTTAGTGATGGCGTCGATTGTCGAGACGTTGCAGAAAACAAGCAAATCGAAAGCGTCGTCGGCGATGTCTTTTAGGACATGTGACACTTTATCAGCGTCAGATATAGCGTCGTCAGCTTTTCGGCATAGAGCCAAGATGTCGAGGATGTATGAAATGTACGGGTCGGTCTGAACACGAGACGCAAGAGCCTTTCTCGTGGCAACCTTGTGGCCAATAGGGTCGCTGAACAGTTCCCTGAGCTTTTCTTTGAAATTGTCCCAACTGGTTATCTCGTCGTCATGCGTCTGGTGCAACACGCGTGAGGTGCCGCCGAGATAAAAGATGACATTGGCGACCATAATGGTTGGGTCCCACCTGTTATTAGCGCTGGCATGTTCATATAGCTTGATCCATTCGTCAACGTCCTGTCCCTCCAGGCCAGAGAACACACCAGGGTCGCGATGTTGGGCAACCATGACCGCGGGAGCAGTCGGACAAGCCGAAGCCGTTGCAGAGGTGGTCTCGTCACCGGGTGGCATGGTGATAAGCTCGATGTACCGACCACTCCGGAGTTCCGTGGCGAGGACGGGGATCGCTCACCTCCACCAGAATGTAACGTGTAGAAAGATACAGACGGAAGAGGCTATTTAAAAGCTATTTACACTGGACTGGAGCCAGAGCGGCAGGCCGACATTTTCACGGCGGCTCGTCTCTCGGGTATCTGCCGATAACATCGTAATAATATATACACAAGAATCAAGTGTTACGGTGAAATACAAGCTTCAACAGTTTCCAGAAACTCTGGATGACATGTGATTGCAGCGACACTGAAGGTTAGGCCGTTGTAGTCTTTGGAGGCCCGAGGAAAAAAATTAAGGTTGAAAAGTGGCAATTTGTGTTCCAGGAAGAGAAGCTTGGAGTTGATGGCTTGTGCGTATTGACTTGCGCGAAGTTGATGGCGCGATGTACGGTGTGTGGCTCAGCAAGCTGTAAAAAAAATTATGATAAAAAAGAGCGTGGCGATACGACTACAAAAAGCAAGGAATGTCAAGCTAGATTTTGCACTTAGGCGTGAAATGCTGATGTTATATGAATATGAATATTAGATTATTCTTATCGTACGATTCTGAACTGGCTCGAATGTATTGATCATATACGTTTGGTGAGGTTTCCAGATGGCGGTAGCATATTCCACTTGTGGTCTGACAAATAATTTGTATGCGCGTAGTTTTACGTACTGTGGAGTATGACGAAGGTGACGTTTCTTCAACACAGGGGCCTTTTTTTCGCTGACGAAATGACGTTAGTCACATGCGCATTACAAGAAAGCTCGTGGGACAGGGTTATGCCTTAGTATTAATAGCCTAAAAATGATTCCACTGGGACATTTGCGACTGTGTATGTAGAGAGCTAAGGGTTACGACGGCGGAAAATTGAAATAAATTTGCACTTGTTATGGTTCAAGCCTTTTTAGCAAGGATTGCGCCAGTTTGCCACGTCCTTAAGGTCATTCTGGAAAGATGCTTCATCAGGGATGTTAGTTAAAGTACAATAAATCACACAGTCGTCAGCGAACATGGGAATAGGACAAGATATATGCAGCGGAAAATCGTTAATGTATATTAGGAAAAGAAATGGTAACAGCACTGAGCCTTGAGGGAAGCGTTGAGAGATGGGGGGGGGGGGGATTGAGAGAAGTTACTGACAAGGACGAGCCGCGAAGGATTAGTAAGGAACTCTTTCAGCAATTGTACCACTTGAGGATCTAATTTCAATCTGGATAATCTGATTAGTAAGCGGCCATGAGGCACTGTGTAAAAACCTTTAGAGTAGTCTAAAAAGATGGCATCGGTTTGAACGTTGTTATCAACATTAACGTCAACATCATCAAGGAACACAGCTACTTTTGTTTCACATGGAAGGCCCCTTACGAAAACCATGTCGAGAAAGATGAAAAAACTTTACTGTGTCTAAAAAGTTCATGATATGTGAGTATATGACATGTCGCATGACTTTGTAAGGGACACTAGTTAATGAAATGGGACGGGGTGTTTAAGGGGGAGTCTTTGTTACCTTCTTTGAATACTGGAATGACCTTTCGCATTTTTTAATCATCCGTTAAGGCGGCTGTAGACAATAATTCCGAGAACAAGAAAGTGAAACGTGCCGCGGATGGATTCTTAGTGATCATTAGAAAGTTTAAGTTAATTTCGTCTACACCAGAAGTACATAATTTGCTTTCTTTTAAACGATTCACAGCACACCAGCTATCGAAAACACAATAGGCGGCACATGCGATGTTATATTTGCATGTAGTGGAAAGTCTGAAATGGTGCGTTTTTTTGTAACCATGAAAAAAATGCTGTATTGAAAATATCAGCTCACTCGGCCTTCATGGTGTTGTCGCCTGCTGCATTCGTGACGCTGATAGTAAGAGTTTCTTCACGACTTAAAATGCACCAGAACTGCAGAGGATTTAGAGTAAGTAGCTGGGGTAGCTCAACTTTATTAAAAGATTTTTATCACTGCGAACGACACTCAGGTAGGCGTTTTCTTCCATGTACGCGTTTGGCCATACTTCAGTGCTTCTAAAACACATGACGTTTCTGTTTTGTTTTCCCGCGTCTTTAGCGCTTTGGTGAACCATGGCTTATTTCGATTCCTGGCCATAGTTATTCTTGGCATATGCTTGTTTACGAGTTCATTATTTTATTTCTAAATACGGTCGAGTTTTCTCGAGTTTCTTTGGTAGTGGGTCCTATGTTAGTCATACGCACGCTCTGATCGTCTATGTCTTTGTCAGTTGTTAGTAACTGAGACATGAGGCCTTTAATCTCGGCGATCAGTTGCGATTGACCTGTGGATAGACTCATAGGTTCTTTTAGTACAGCTTGACTGTCAGATCCAAGGTTAGATTCAATGTCTCCCGCTAGCATGAATAAAGATCGATTAAGATCAAAACATCGAACGACCATGGAAAGGCAGCAATGAGGGCCCGGCAGCTACGGCAGAAAGTAATTGCTTGAACGTTTCGCAAAAAGAATAAGATTTATTAACCTGCATGACGACCCTTAGCGGAATAGCTTGCTTTGCTGACGCACAGCTGCCGGGCCCACAAAACAACTACGTCCGCGCCTGCTCTTTTACAGCTGAGGGGCAAGTTTATAGCTGGCGAGTGCGGTGACGCTGCCAGACACAGGAACGTTGGCAACGGCATGGAATCGTAGCGAACGTGCCAGGCAGGATGCGGCTACGTTACATCGGGAGAAAGCGTAGCCAGGGCAGGAGACAGAAGGCGGACGATCATGTCAAGCGATACCTGCATGACGAACAGTAGCAGAATTGCGTGCTGTGTGACGCACAGCATCCGGGATACTCATCGGCACCAGTACCTAACGCGATTACGTACGCTGCAATCTGCCATCTTGGCACGGGAGTACGACGTATCTTTTTATTTTTATAATACCACGTGGGAGTCAGGAACCGTTCCAGATAGTACGAAATGCAGTCGCTCTGTATAGCGTTGTGTAAACCGAGGAAGTGCCTCCGCCAGCTCCGCTCCTGAAGGCCGATCGCTTCAGGTAGTTACGTCGGCGAAGTCGTAGACATATTGATTTTGTCAAAAACGAATGCTTCCTACAATGCAATAATTCCTTTCCTGATTTTATAAATTGTTTCACAAAACACGGTGTTTGCACTGACAATGTTGTCGGCTTGTTGTCCAATGTTGAGCAGGAAGAATTCGTCGCAGTTTAGTTGGAGCTGCTTTCATGAATATTAAGGGTGCATACTAAAGTGTGTTTCATTATGCAATCCATGATGAGCATGAATATTTCAACGTCGGTGGCCGACAATATGCTTGGATTGTTAGTTATCCCAGTGCCCGTACCATATATACGTCCACAAGAAATCGTCACACGTGCCAGTACAGCATCAATCGAGGCTTACCGCTAATCTCAGTCGTTCCAATGCTTCTTTGATTGACATTGCATCTGAACTCACTAACACGGTGAATATTAGCGCATAGGAGGACGACATATTGTCACGTGGTAGTGACGGTGACGAAAGCAGCCAAACTGAGAAAGACGAAACTAGCGTTTTGTTGCGCGAACTTGTGCCCTCAAAACAGGCTACACTCAAGGAATGGCGACAGCGGCAAACACACTTGGCGATCGTGGAAAATCTGATCAGCGGGTCAAGCGTGTAGGCTTCTATACATCAGTCTTCCAATGTTCCAGAGTAATCGCTGGGACCCGCGTGCCTTCCACAAAGTTCTACATTATTTGCGTCGCGCAAACATGCGATCACATTACACATGGTTCTGTCACAGGCAGCGGATGGAAGCATCGATATCATTCCACACACTTCCGATACATGCAGGCGCGTCCTGCGCTGTGCGATAACATTTGTTAGTCGGTGAAACGTGTCGCCCGATGAAGACAAGTACACGCGTCAATACCCCCCTCTTAAAAAGCATGGACCCGATGCTGCAAACGGAAGTAATAAAGAAAAAAACATCCGTAGCAAAGAGAACAACAAAATAAGGAACTTCGTCAGCGTCCGTAAAATGATTTATGACGCACCACGTGGACCAATTCAGATTGTGCGCGGCGCCGCTGTAAATGCGAAATGCCGTCTGGCACGACCTCATAGTCCAGTGCGTCACAACGTCGACTGACCTTGTTGAGTCCGAAATAGTGTCGCAATAGTTTCTCACTCAGTCCTCGTCAGCGCATCGGGGTCCAAACCCAAACACGGTCGCCGGGATGGTACTCGACGCAGCGTCGTCGAAAGGTTGTAGTGTCGGCTGTCGGTACGCTGCAGGTTCTTGATCCGTAAGAGGGCGAGCTGTCGGGCTTCTTTGACGCGCTGGAGATAGGTAGCGACGTCAAGCTTCTCTTCGTCAGTGACGTACGGCAGCATGGCGTCGAGCGTCATTGTCGGGTTCCTGCCATAAACCAGCTTAAAAAGCGTGATCTGTGTTGTTTCTTGCACTGCCGTGTTGTAAGCGAATGTTACGTACGGCAGGGTGGCATTCCACGTCTTGTGTTCGATGTCCACGTACATTGCTAGCCCGCATTTCGATGGGGGCGAAATGCGAAAACACCCGTGTGCTTAGATTTAGGTGCACGTTAAAGAACCCCAGGTGGTCAAAATTTCCGGAGTCCTCCACTACGGCGTGCCTCATAATCAGAAAGTGGTTTTGGCACGTAAAACCCCAAATATTATTATTATTATTACATTGCTAGCATGTCGGCGAGGGCCTTATTCAGGCGCTCCGTAAGACCAATCGTCAGTGAGTGGTAGCCAATTGTCCTCCTGTGCCTTGTCTGACTATGCTGCAGAATGGCTTGGTTGAGCTCCGCTGTAAAGGCCGTTCCTCTGGCAGGGATGAGGACTTCTGGGGCCCAATGTCGCAGCAGGATCTTCTTGACAAAGAATTTCACCACTTCGGCTGCGCTACTTTTCGGCAATGCTTTCGTTTCAGCGAAGCGGTGAGGTAGTCCATCGCCATCACAATCCGCTTGTTTCCGGTTGTTGACGTCGGAAAGGTTCCCAACAATCCATCCCGATCTCCTGAAACCGTGGGCAAGGAGGCTTGATTGGCTGTAGTAATTGCCGTTGGCTTGTCGGTGGTGTCTTGCGTCGCTGACAGTCTCGGCATGTTCTTACATAACAGGCAACGTCGGCGGTCAGGCGCGGCCAATAATACCTTTCCTATATCCTCGATGGTGTCCGGGAGAATCCGAGGTGTCCAGCCATCGGATCGTCATGTAGGGCGTGCAATACTTCTGGACACAGCCCTGAGGGAAAAACAAGAAGGTAGTTGGTGCGGACTGGTGAGAAGTTCTTTACGTGTATGTTGTTTTGAAGCGAGAACGACAGCAATCTTCGCCTAAATGCCCTACGGGCAACGTCGGTGTGCCCTTCCAAATACTCGACAAGATTTCTCAGCTCTGGGTCTGCTCATTGCTGTTCAGCGAAGTCTTCCTCGTTTAATACGCCAAGGAAGGCGTGGTCATCCTGGTCATCTTCCGGCGCCGAGTCAATGGGGACGCAATCGGCATCAGGGTGTTTTCGTCCGTACTTCTAGGTTACAGTGATATACTTTTGCTGTCTTCGACTCCACCGCGCCAGCTGTCCTGGAGGGTCCTTTAATTTGCTAGCCAACACAAGTCGTGATGGTCGCTGACGACTTTGAATGGCCTGCGATATACGTAAGGGAGAAATTTCGCTGTAGCCCAAACGATGCCGAGGCATTCCTATTCGGTTGTAGAATAATTGCCTTCCGCTTCTGACAACGACCGGCTAGCGTAAGCTTTCACGCGTTCAAGTCCGTCTTTTCTCTGTACTTGGACGACACCGAAGCCTAGGCTACTGGCGTCAGTGTGGATTTCGGTATCGGCGTCCTCGTCGAAGTGCGCATGTAATGGGGGCGACTGCATGTGTCGTTTGAGTTCTTCAAATGCCTCGGTCTGCGGCGTTTCCCACTTGAACTCGCCATCACATTTAGTTAGGTGTATCAGCGGCTCAGCAATGCGTGAAAAGTCCTCGACAAACCGCCTCTAGTGGGTACACATGCCACGGAATCGACGCACTGCGTTCATGTCGACAAGATGTGGGAACATTGTGATGGCACCAGTCTTCTGCTGGTCGGGGCGGACTCCGGACTTGCCGATGATGTGGCCTAGGAACAGAAGCTCATCGTAAGTGAAGCGGTACTTCTCTGGCTTCAGAGTAAGCCCTCATGCCTTGATGGCCTCTAGAACTGTCGCAAGCCGCCTAAGGTATAGTAGAACTTTCTGGCGAAGACGACGGCGCCATCCAAGTAAACAAGAAAGGTCTGCCAATTCAATCCTGCTAACACCGTGTCCATGGCGCGCTGGAACGTTTCAGGCGCCGAGCACAGTCCAAATTGCATGACCTTGAACTCGTACAGGCCGTCTGTCGTGATGAAGGCGGTCTTTTCGCGAGCTCTCTCGTCGACTTGTATTTGCCTGTAGCCAGACTTGAGATCCATCGACGAGATGTATTTTGCGTTGCAGAGCGGATGTAATGCGTCGTCTCTCCGTGGAAGAGAGTATACGTCCTTCTTCGTGATCTCGTTAAGTCGACAATAATCGAACCAGAAACGTAGTGTTTCGTCCTTTTTTTTTCGCCAAGACTACAGGAGATGCCCACGGGCTTTCCGACGGACGGATGACGTTGCCGCGCAGAATTTCGTCGACTGGTTCTCTTATAGCTTCACGTTCACGTGTTGAAACTCGGCAAGGGCTGTGGCGGAGTAGTCGAGCGCACCCTTCGGTGATTATGCTATGCTTTGCGACTAGTGTTTGTCGAATCCTGGATGACGTCGAAAAGCAGTCTTTCTATCGTTGTAGCAGACTTCTGAGCTGTTGCTGCCTAAACAAGTGAAGACTTGGATTTATGTCGAAGTCTGGTTCGGGAACTACGGTCGTCGGGGAAGATGCGGCAGAGTCCGAGAGGACAAACGCATTACTGGTTTCCAGAATTTCCTCGATGTATGCAATCGTAGTGCCTTTGTTGATGTATTTGAAATCCTGGCTGAAGTTTGTCAGCAACACTTTAGTTTTTCCTCGGTGCAGTCCAGCGATCCCTCTTGCGACGCAAATTTCACGGCCTAGCAATAGACGTTGGTCACCCTCGATGACGCCTTCTACGTCGGCAGGTGTTTTGGTGCCGACGGAAATTACAATGCTTTAGCGGGGGGGATGCTGACTTGACTTCCAAGCACGCTTAAGACGTAGTGACTACGAGAGCTCTCCGGCGGTATCGCACAATCTTCCAACAGCGTTATCGACTCCTTCTTCAGGTCGATGATTGCGCCGTGTTGGCTCAGGAAGTTAGTGCCGAGAATGACGTCTCGTGAACACTGTTGGAGGATAACGACGGCGGCAGGGCAAGTCCTGTAATGAACGGTAATTCTTGCGGTGCAGATTCCAGTCAGCATGCCGAGGTGTCCTCCAGAGGTCCAAATTTGAGGACCTTCCTATGCAATCTTAACTTTCTTCAACTGGGCAGCGATTGTTCCACTCATCACGGAGTAATCGGCTCCTGTGTCTACTAAGGCCGTGACTGCATGGCCATCGAAAAGCACATCGAGGTCGGTGGTTCTTTGTCTTACATTACAGTTAGGTCTTGGCTGCGTCTCGGCTGCATCTCGTTGACTTGTGGCTGGTATGTGACGTCGTCAGGTCGTCTTTCGTCGGCGTATTCTTTGCTTCCAGACTTCGTCGGGACGGCGGCGTGTCGTTATGTTGTCGAGGTAGTTTCTTCGGCGTCTTCGTTGGCGGCGGTGGATCTTCGTCAGTTCGGCAAACAGCAACCGGCCCCGTGCTGGGGTAGTGTGTGCTCGGTGCTGCGGCGACAAGTAGGGGCCTAGTGACGGCGAACGGGACGGTGGTCTAGGGCTCCACTGAGTGGTGGTGAGGTACTCGGTGATATCGCGTGGTCGTTCGCCAATCTGTGGTCGCGGCGCGTTGTTGACGAAACGTCGCAGTCCCATCACCCGGTTTGGGCATCGGCTGTACACATAGCCGGCTTCTCCACAGCGATAGCAGACCGGGCGGTGGTCAAGGGCACACCAAATTCCTGTATTCCTCGCGTAGGTGCGCTGAGCGACGGATGTTGTTGCTGGCCGCGGCGGCGGCGGATGGCGGAATTGCGGCGTTGCAGGGCCCTGGCGCGGTAGAGGAGGGGGACCTTGATGGCGTGCGACGGTGGCGCACGTCATCGCTCCTGGCTGGGGCTGCGATAATTGTGGTTGCACCTCAGGAACTTCAAGCGATGGCTGCAGCTCTTCTTTCACAATGTCGGCGATCGAGGCGACTTGAGGCTGTCACGAAGGCAAGATCTTGCACAGTTCTTCACGCACAATGGCCCTCATGGTCTCGCGCAGATCGTCCGTGGCCAGTGACTGAATTCCTGCGTAGCTGGTAGAGTTGTACGGCGGCTGAATTGCTGGTTCCGCATTTCGAGTGTCTTCTCGATGCGGGTGGCCTCGCGAAGGAATTCTACGGTCTTCGGTGGGCTTCGTATTATTGCGCCCAAAAATTCTTCCTTCACACCACGCATGAGTAGGCGGACTTTCTTCTCCTCGGGCATATCCGGGTTGGCGTGGCGGAAGAGACGGCTCATTTCTTCAGTAAAGATGGCAACGTTCTCGTTAGGTAGCTGCGCTCGGGCGTCCAGCATAGCTTCGGCCTTTTCATTGCGCACGACGCTCGTAAATGTGCGCAGCAATCCGCTGCGGAACAAGTCCCGTGTTGTCATGGCCGACTCCTGGTTCTCAAACCGCGTTTTTGCGGCGTCTTCTAATGCGAAGTATACATACAGCTCGTCGTCGGAGTCCCAGTTGTTGGAAGTCGCGATTCGTTCGCGCATCTCCAGCGAGGATTCCGGGTCTTCAGTAGCTGCTCCATGGAAGGTCGGTGGGTCCCGAGGTGGTTACACGATAACGGGGGAAGCTGGGACAGCCATTCGGGTTGTCTTGGCAAGGATCTTCTTTGTCGTCTCAGGTAGAAGTCCGTGCTCTGGGGGCAGTCCTTGCAGTCTGCGGCCAGCGCGCTGGTCTTGGGCGATGTTGTTTTTGTCCTCGGTCTTCGGGCTTCGAACGCGGCTTTGCGGCGGCGTTCGGAACTTTAACGCACAAGCACCTCCACCAGATGTCACGCGGTAGTGACGGTGAAGGAAGCAGCCAAACTGAGAAAGATGAAACTAGCGTTTTATTGGGCGAACTTGTGCCCTCAAAAACAGCCTACACTCAAGCCTACACTCAAAAACAGCCTACACTCAGCTTCACTTTGTCAGTACACATGGACACTGGATGGCAGAAGATTGGACAGAGGTAATAATTCGATGAATCCACATTCTATCCTAGGTGGGACCAACAGCACCGCGTTTGGAGGCAATACAACTGCAGGTATTTGCATTCTTCGGCACTTGCTTATCAAAATATTTTCGTGAGCAAAACACGTTCTTAATCTCGAAATATCAATTTATTACTCCCTGTGCGAATCTAGGTACGAGCCTGGCTACGTTTCTGCAATCAACAGTAGCGGTCCGTCCGCGGTGAATGTTTGGGGAGCCATGAGCAAAGAGGGACTCGGCCGCCTAGTTCGGCTGCGACTATCGTTCACGGCTGAAGCCTACTGTGATGTTCTGGATGCCCACATGCTACCATACACGTTGGATGGACCATTAAAACAAGGGTGCTTTTACTTTTAGCATGCCCTCAGCCTTGTGCACACCGCCAGAGCGGTGCAAGACCTCCTTGAACAACGCGCTGTGCGCCTACTTGAGTGGCCCCCGAAAGGCGCAAACTTGAAGATAACTGAAAATGTGTGGGGCGCGATGAAGGACAGCATGCCCCACATAAATCTTCGAGCGGTCAGTGCCGACAAGCTATGGCAGGCCATAGCCGGAGAATAGGGGCGCCTTGTTGAAAAAAAGGATTTTATAGATGTACTCTACGAGTCCCTCCCGCGCCGGCTAGAGGCGGGAATCCGCTTCGAAGGGGCATTCAGGGGCTACTGCAGGCCATCATGGCTAATGCTAGCCACGTTCGAGGCAACGCAGCGTTAGTTTTTTGTTCTGTCTTTTTTTGGTGAGGGGAAAATTAACAAAGCTGTATTTCTGATATGTATCTGCACAGTGCTCTCTATACTATTTTAGCCCGCATGTAACTCGCAAGTCCTACTCTTGATTAACATTCTCTCCTCATGCGAACAAATGCAGACGCGCGATGAAATCTAAGAAAACTCGTACATGGAGAACAGCGAAGAGACCAGATACTGCAAGTGATCAGTGCTGTAATATCTAGGAAGCTCAATGCTACTATTTAGCCTTGAGCAGAAGCTCATATAGCGCTGCATTCATGAAATTACGTCCTGTATTTGAATTAGGATCTGTGAAGTGCGCCACCTAAATTGATGTTTAAAGTAATTTCATTGTCAATAGCCCTTTTACTTCCGCTAACGGATCCGTCACGTCTCGCTGAGAATGTTCCTTTGTCACAATATAAAGGGAGTTGCGCAGTTTCTCAAATCGCAGGAAATTAAACTTCGCACACCCGGCTAACGAGAATATGGCCAGCAGTCAGATGGTAACAGATCCGCAGAGCTCGCACAGAAAAACGGAAAGCTTGGCTCTATCACTGAATGGATTCTGACACGGGTGCCGACAAGCCGCAGGCAATGCATCGACGATATCCCTGTGGCGCTACAAAAGCATGTCACTGCACCGCCTAGCCCTCCTATCAATCCGCTAAAAGGCCCCTAAAGCTAGGCTTTAGGATCAGCGAGCGCTAATATAGGTTCACTAGGGAACTACGCTTGATCGATAGCGAACCGGCGCATGCGCAAGACGTGGCTCTAATCTTCCGCCGGCGCGCTCTGCCCGGGCGCTCTGCCGGCGCGCTCTACCGGCGCCCGACCGCCTTCGCGGAGTTCCGAATTATTCAGTGAGCACCTGTAAGTAATAGTGACACCAAGAATTTTAGCACAGCAGAAGTGGCGCAAGTAATAAAGAGGCGCCACTTATAGTTCAAAAATCACGGTACTATGAAGAATGCTTTATAATGCACAAGTTTCTCTGAACTTCTCAGCTTTCCCACCCATTAGCATCGGTAATAACGGCACAGAAGAAAACATTTGATCTTCCCGACCAGTTTTCAACCTTATCATCTTTGTTAACAATACTATACAATCAACTTTTCAGATGCGCTGAAGCATCAACCGATGAAGCAGATTCAAATTTGTTTTCTAGTTCCTGAACATGTTTTTTTTTTGCAGACTTTCAAGGGCTGTTTTGAGCGCGCTGTGCGTATTTAAAGCTTTCATAATTGATTCGAGAAGATCTGATTTGCTGGCTTCAAGGCGCTTTACAGCATCGGTCACACCGTTTAACTTATATTTTGGGCCATTATCGTGGGTCTCGGCTTTTTCTCATCATCCCCACTTAAAGGAGAACGCAAAACACAAATAAAGGCAGTGCAAGACTGCTTGAAAGGATTGTATGGTCACGACATCGTCAGAATGCAAACATCATTGTTGCGGTAACAGCGAGTTTGATAAGCGTCTAACAGTTGTGGCAGTGTCGTGGCCTACAGCTTCGTTCAAATGAGCGCTCTTTTGAGGAGGCGGTACAGACACCGTCGTTCCATATTTTGTGACAAGCAGCATCAATTGCACAAAATTGGCCACGGTTGATGCAGGAGGCTCCATAAGTCGCGGCTGGTTTACGGGCTGTTCGAGCACGGTAAAGTGCTCATGCGTTATTCGTAGGCCCGGATATCAGCCAGCTGCACTGCAGGCAGCGATATCAGCTGTCCCAGGAACGTCAGCAGCAGCATCTGTTGAAGAACCGTTGATGAGCCTCGAAGAATTGTGGCAGAGTTTTTTCCCGAAGATTCCTTCAAATCCGAGCGCTTTTGACGAGGTGATTGAGATATCGTCGCCCGTGTGTTTCGATGAGCAGCCTGAAGTTGTTCATTATCGGCCGTGGATGATGCAGCAGCCTCGATAACTCGCGGCTGGCTGACGGGCTGTGCAAGGAAGGTAGAGAGCTCAGGCGCTGTTAGTCGGCCCGGGTGTCAGCCAGCTCTACTACAGGCAGCGATAGCAGCTGTCCCAGGAGAATCAGCACCAGCAATTGATGAAAAGCATTTGGTGGTGAGCGTCGAAGAATTGTGGCAGTCTCGTATGATAGAAAAATACCATATGAGACAGATGCAAGTACACTTTCTGTTGATAAGACATCAGGTACCACCTCCTTCCAACCTGTTTTTATTCTGCGAAAAAAAAGAGTAGTTTTGATGATCTCATCGCGCAAGAATGAGCGTTATATTAAACTCTGCGGGAAATGGACGTTGAGTAGGCTTTGCTGAATGAATTTCAATAAAATGTGGGATGAAGACTGTAACCATGATGCCAAAGTTGGTAGAGGTATATAAGTCTGGCAAGGTTGCTGCGTGTTTCTATAGCCACAATAATTTTGACTTTGTTGAGGTTCCCTAGAGATGAACACCATTGATCAAATATATATATTGTCACAGTCGGTAATGTGTGAAGAAGAGGACTATGATTGTGGTCTGAGAGACGACGAGGAAGAGGGTAGTTTCTTTATCGCTACTCTACGCTTGTTGGCCCAGCCATTAAGAGCCATCTGTAAATAGACGCACGCTTTTTCCTTTCCGTAACATCATTGGTGGAGGTGCGGGGTTGGTCAAGTTGTACAACGCCGGCGGAACAATCAATCAGAGCAGAATGGGCGGCCAGAAAGTCGAGTCCGAGGATCACATTGTGAGGGCAACGTTCGAGCACACTAAATAAAACGGACGTGTGGCGACCGGTGACACTGACACGAGCAGTACACATTCCAAGTACAACAGGAGTTCCGCCGTCGGCGACCTGGAGCAGTCGAGTCGGAACAGGAGTCAATACTTTCTTCAAGCGCGTTCGAAGCTCCGCACTCATAATGCAAATTTGGGCTCCAGCGTCGATGAGTGCTGTAATGGGCGAACCATCCACGTCCACGTCCGGAAGGTTCCGATTAGTAGGCAGGGTCAGCACAGGAATTTCAGGCCGCTGTTCTGGAGCAGCGTCAGCTCCAGGAGCCGCCCCAGTTAGTTTCCCGTCGGAGAGCGGCGACGGTAAGCTGGGGATGGAGAGCGACGCAGCTGGGGTGAACGGGAGCTGCGACTATGGGGTGATGGTGATCGGCTGGTCGCGGTGACTTGAGCGCTGTCAGGTGCGTCTTCAACGTCGGTGGAGAGGGATGGCGGGTGGGGATTCAGTGGGGAGCGGCGGTAGGCGGGAAAGCTTGGTCGAGAGTGGGCTTGCCAGGAGCTTCGACAGTGGTGAGAGATGTAGCCCACACGTCCACAGTAAAAGCAGGTGGGTCTAAAATCATGGGTGTGCCATTCGGCCGCGTTGCGTAGCCCGGATATGGACCGTATTCGTTCCGGCGAACAGGGGCAGAGGCAGCAGACGAAGCAAAGTCAGGACGGCTGGCGGAGCAGATGGACGGAAGACCTACATTGGCAAGTTCTTGGCGAATGACCGACTGAATGAGTGACACAAGTGGCCTGGAATCGTCAAAGCACGGCGTCACAGGCGTGGCAGGAGACGCTGCTTCGATTTCTCGCCGAACGATATGTACGACGTTCTCGGAGGAGGTGGGCTCACGCGGCGGTCAAATGTCTTCGCACGTCGATGAAGCTGCGGTATTAGGCAGCCGCGTAAACTGTTGAACTATGCGGCGACTCTTCGCGTCTTCAAAGCGGCGACATTCGTTAATGATCTCATTGACCGTTGTTACGTTCTTATAAACAAGCAAGTTAAACGCGTCGTCCACGATGCCTTTTAGGACTTGGCTGACCTTGTCTGCCTCAGTCATATTGTTATCTACTTTGCGGCAAACAGCGAGGACATCCTGGATATACGCCACGTAAGATTCAGTGGACGTCTGTACACAGGTCCCAAGGTCTTTCTTCGCAGCACGTTGGCGGCCGACGGGCTTGCCGAACAAATCTCTAAGCTTCTGCTTGTACTGGTGCCAACTCAATCTCTTCTTCGTGTGTTTCGAACCAGACCCGTGCCGTTTTCTTGAGGTAGAATATTATATTGGCCAGCATAAGCGTGTTTTCCCGCCTGTTGTGTGCGCTGACCCGTTCGTAATTCTGCAACCAGTCATCGACGTCAACATTGTCGATCCCGGAAAACATGCCAGGGTCGCGAGGCTGGGCCACGATGACCGTCGATGGTGACGACGGGGCCGTGGTTGAACTCTCGGATGACATGGTGGCCAGGTTACGTCCGCTGCGGAGCTCCGTCTTGTGCAAGTGATTACCCCGCACGTCCACCAATCAAGCACCATGCTATTGACTTTGGCATCGTTTTTGCTGTCCTTCATTCTTTCAGGGTACCGCAGCACAAGCATATTCCAGCTCTGACCAGATGAAGCTGATGTAAATTACCACCAGAAGATGAATTCTAAGGTTCCAAAGGAGACCAAGCTTAAGGCATGCAGAGGCACTTATTCTGGCAATATTCATGGACCACGCTGGCCAGACAAAAATTGTAGCTTCATTGTAGATAAAACTGTAAATTTCTGAAATTGCAGTATTGCTCTCGCGGTACTGGTACTGACAGTAAACTTTCTTATTGGTTATGTGCAATCATCCGCTTCAGTTTAAATTAGTACTCGAAGTCTTGCGGAAAATTCAAGGTGTTCTAATATAAAATGGGAATGTCACGAACAGCTTGACAATGCACTCACAACGTTGATCTACTAAATCCTGTCTTCCACTGCTCCTCAGCAATTTGTGCTAACCAGGTGCGGATGTGGTAATCAAGAGGGTACTTAATTCCCACAAAGTTGATGCGATGGACACCATACCTCAAGGAAGTAACTAAAGGTCATCTGATTTATGATTATAACACAAATAACAGTACCTTGCCATTTCAGGCACCAGACTAGTTCCCTGAGGACTGATATATACCGGAGCAAACACGATGAAGCGTGTGCCAGGTGCAACAAAAGCCCCGATATGAATCACCCTATCCTAATAGAATTCGAATATACTTACCCGACAATACCCGTAGTGAATTTCCAGCTTTCCGAAGAGCTTGAATTAAAATAAAATACACGTTCTAGTCGAGATAAGCAAGAGACAATGGGAGTGTGGTGAAAGAAAAAACGGGGAAAAGATCGACAGAGCCAGGCGCAATAAATACGTAGGCAACTGTACAATAGTGAAACGGGAGTCCAGCGCCTTGAACGAGTTCCGAGTGGTATGTGACACCCAAATCCCCGCCGTTACGAAACAATTTCCCTTACCCATCGCTACTGCATCCACTGCTCGCCCTTCTCTTCGTCTTCTTTCACTGTCGGCCTTCCAAGCTACTGTTCCACTGGCCACCCTCTCTTCTCTCGCATTCGCACAGCAGAAAGACAGGAGTTCAGTAGAGGTTTGACGAGGTACGTAAAGTACCTCGTCGTAAAGCTTCCTCTGGCTGGCATGATTAGAGAAAGTGCGTTTGCGAATTTTGTTATAAAGTTCGGGAATCGCGGCTAAACGAAACGTCACAGGGCCAGAGCGTCCTTACACGGAGATGGCCAGAAAAACATGGTAAGAATTGGTAAACATGGTAATGCGCTGAGGTGAACATTGTGCCTCTAGACCCATGGCTAAATTTCCCGACTGCAAATGTTGAGCAGAGATTTGCATCGAAGAAGCATATAACTGTTCTTGGTGGCACACTATTGCTAGCCAAGCTCGGAGGCGATCCTGGCGCAGAACCTCTCTGAAGTGCATTTTTGCAGGGCATTGTTGCAGAGACGTGTGGAACCGAAGAGACTGTTCTTGCGATAACCATGACGTTCTCCCATAGAGCGGCAACAACGGCGTGGCGCGAGTGACGTCTTGTTGGAATATGTCAAGGACAAAAACAGAGCGGCGATGTTGTCATCCCAATCTTCGTGTGTGGAATTGACGCATATATATATATATATATATATATAAATGTTTAATGATGTGGTTGGTGAGCTCGACCTCTTCATTTGGTTGTGGATGTTGACGGGACGTCACAGCGTGTCATATTTTATGTTTAGACGATAAAGTTTTGAAGGCGCGCGTCCTAAATGCCATGCCATGGTCACAAATGAGCAACTTCGGCGTGCCATGCCGGAGTATGAGGCGCTCGTTATTAACGCCATGGCAGGAACGGCTGGACAATCAGGGATGACTCTAACTTCTACCCACTGAGTCAGCTGGTCCGTGGCCACAATAAGAAATTTGTTGTCATACCGTTGCGACGAATAGATCACGTGTTATGAATGCCCACGATATCCAATGGTTCGCTGGGAGGGACGATTGGTTTTCAGGGCACAGATTATGGGTTTATGACGACCTTACGAATTTGATAAAGGGAGCAGAATTACACGTATGGGTAGACATCGGCGCAAGCCATATCACTAAGTCCTTTCCTTAACGCAAGCGTGAGTCTTATGCTACCCACCGTGGTTTCTTAGTGGCTATGGCGTTGGGCTGCAAGATCAAGGTCTCGGGATCAAATCCCTGCCACACTGGCCGCGTTTCGATCGCGCCGAAATGCAAAAATGCTCAGGTACCTAAATTTAGGAACGCGGTAAAGAACCCTAGGGTGTCAAAATTTCCGGAGTCCCCCACTACGGCATGCCTGATAATCATATCGCGCTTTTGAGACGCAAAACGCCATAATTTTTTTTTTAACTTTAGACTTGCGCTCAATCAGGTGGTCAGCTGAGGGGGCTTCGTAACACATGGAAAGTATAGATTGTCGCATGGTCACAGGCAGCGCAGGTAGCTACGATTCACTTCTTCAACGTCGATGATAAAGGATGCCATCGCTGGCTGTATAAGCTAATAAAGGTCTCTCGAGGCGGTGCTTAAGTGTACTATCCTTTGATTGTGGCGCTAGAAGACCGAATATTGCAAATACCGATGCCAAGTAGTTAGTAACGAAAGGGTTGCGTGAAAGGTAGTCCGCCTACTGGTTACAAGAATGACTATGATGAATGACTGTGCAGCTCTAGTCTTGAATTTTCTGTCCCCATGGGGCAAGTTTGGTGTTAAGGTCTTTTTTTTGTTTGGAGCCAGTGCAGTGCGACGTTGTCAGTAACAATAGACAGATTTAGAATAGTGTTTTCTCAGTACGTTATTGGGTTTCGGTGGTTTACGTGCGCTATGATCACGAACGTTATTCTGCGAGTGTAACGTTGTATTCTTTACGGACGCTAACAGACAGCGTTGTCGAACATGGCGGAACCCATGGCAACCGCTTAAGCGTGAATTCTGGTGGTGGCTATGCTACCACTCGCGTTGATCGCCAGTAACTATTGTAATGAGCTTTCGCTTCCTCTAAATTCACCTGAAAGGTTAGTTATGAGTGCATAGCGCGTCCATTTTTTGAGCTTGTTCAGCAATTCTAGCACCCGTAGTCTTAACGAGACGCGTCGACAAAGCAACAGGATGGTAGTTGCCAATGAATTGTCTTGGCTTGGATACGTTTGGCATGACGCACCAGACGGCCCCTTGTTTTATAACGTCTTCTTTACATTTGAGTTTGCCTACAGTAAACTAAAAGACTTGAAAGGACGCCCACTGTAACGGTCCGCAAAAGTGCTTCCGTAAGGCAACAAACGTTATTCTAAAATTGTTTAATAGTACAACCTACGCCGTAGACGTAACACCAAAACTTCTCAACTGCTCACGCTACCGCGAGGCACTTATGTTGTGAAGTGTGGTAGCTGCTCGGTGGTTCACTAAGGCGGCGAGTGGCATAAGCAACGGGCTTCTCGTTCTCTCCGGGATCGGATAGTAGAAGAACCGCGTCAATCGTAAGACCATTATAGTCAGTGCAGATGATGCTAGGGGCGCCCACCAGATAGTGTGCGAGTATCAGTGGAGTCATCAGGGCTGCTTTAATGTTCTGTAAGGCTAATTCCTGGTCGGGCCTGCAATTCTACTCATAATTTTTCATCAGAATGTCATTGAGGGGCGCAGCGCGAGCGCCGAAACTGGGGACGAGAAGGCGGAAGCAGGAAGCCAAGCCCAAAAAACATTTAAATTGTTGACTGTTGCAGGAGGCGGAATGCTTGTTAAATATTGTAGCTTCGAAGGGTTGGGGCCGATGCCGTGGGCATTCAGAACATAACCCAAGAAGGTAACTTCTGAATAGCTGAATAAGCACTTTGAAGGCTATATGCAGAACTCACTATCATTTAGAGTGCACAGGATGATCTATAAATGCCGCTGGTGTTCCGAAAACTTGGGAGCGTAAAGAATGATGTCATCCAATACATCGACGCCATCGACAACTTCAAGTGTCGAAAGACCTAGTTTATTATTCATTGGAAAGCCGCAGACGCATTAGAAAGCCCAAAAGGAAGGCGGTTAAAATGGTACAGGCCGTCCAGTGTGATAAAATCAGACTTCTCCGCGTCGTTCTCGTCGAGCCCGACCTGCCAGTGTTCGGAGAGGAGGTCGAGTGTAGTGAAAAGTTTCGCCCCATGAAGACCCTTTAAGGCGTCGTCGAGGCTGGAAAGAGGGTACACATCCGGCTTGATAATGCTACTTAGGTGGCTATAGTCTATGCCAAATCACTTAAAGCCCTCCTTCTTTCCCTCGATAACTACTGGGGACGACCGAGGATTGAACGAGTGATATATGATGCGACGCTGTAACACATCTTCCACTGGAGTTGTAACTTCAGCGTGTTCAGAAGGAGAAACACAACGAGGGGTTGTGTTGAACGGATGAATGGGAGCCAAGATTGATTTTGCGACGAACTAGAGCAGTACAGCCATGTTCTCTTGGTGATAACGTAAAGCACCGTTGAAATTTCTCCAGCAATGCTTCGATATATGACTTCTCGGATGATGTTAGTTTTGGGCCGAAATTCAACACATTGCACTTGACGGAGTCATCGAAGCTCTCTGAAGAAGTAGTGTTGCACTGGTGCTAGGACGGAGCAGAGCTGAAGCGTTGCACCGTACATTAACACAGTTCCAGAGGTAGGAACAGTGATCTCTATGTTAGGTTGTACCCTAGGACAGCTAATGCACAACACGAACACAGTAAACAGTGTGGAACGTCAAATGCATTGCACAGTCGAGAGTATATTGTGCAGTGAACAAAGACATCGGCATCTAAGCATATGTCCTTCTGAACGCGCACCTACGCAGTAGAGGACATTGGTATGGTTACCGCAGATGCTGCCAGCACAGGAAAAGAAAGCGGCGAACCAGGTGGGCGAACATGTCCATATTTGTCGGTCTTCGACAGAAACAGGGTGGTTAGCGCAGCTGGCCATGTTGAGAGGGCGCGTACTCTCGAACGAAAGTAAGACAAATACTTACGCAACGACGAAGTCTCATCGCCTAGAAAAGAGCGAGTTCCTGCGGCCACGTGGCTGACCCACTTAAAGATAGAGCGCACACACAATGACAGCAATTTATTTGCGACTGTCTTGAGTGCCAGGTGAGCTTTCGGATTGGGAGGGAGCAATGCTATTATACACCCAACGTGGTTAAAGTCCATGCGTACGTGAAGTGTTGAGCACCACATGAGCCGAGAATTAGGGGGCGCCGAGGATTTGCACCGCAATGAATGAGACACGTACACTTTTCCCGAGAACATTCACAGTCATCGAGCTTTCTGCAAGGGATGGTACACGAGTTCCGTCGGCTAGGAAGAGGCCTGCTGGTGCTGTCGTAGCCGTCTTCAGGTGGCACTGAATGGGGAGCAGATTTGGCGTCATGAAATTAAAACCTTCACCGGTGTCCACTATGGATTGAACGTTTACCAATGGGTCACATAGCTGGACTTGGAAACCTGGGCTTATCTGCAAACAGACCCATTGCAGGAGAGGCACTTACAACTTACGCGGGGTCCTGCCCTCGGTGGGCAGCGGTGATGTTTTCTGACAAAGGCGTACGATTGTAATGACCTATCTTGTTGCATTGATAGCAGCGCACGGCGGGAGAACGCTGACGGTATGCTGCGGAGCGACTGGCTTTGTTTGTTGACTTGGAAAAGGGCGGGGGCCGGGCATTGCAGTGCAGCGACCCACTATGTGAGCGTCCAAGACAAGAGCTAAGGCAGCGTGAACTGTAGACGGGCGGGTGAAGCGTATGAAGCGTTGAACGTTAATAATAATAATAATATTTGGGGTTTTACGTGCCAAAACCACTTTCTGATTATGAGGCACGCCGTAGTGGAGGGCTCCGGAAATTTTGACCACCTGGGGTTCTTTAACGTGCACCTAAATCTAAGCACACGGGTGTTTTCGCATTTCGCCCCCAACGGAATGCGGCCGCCGTGGCCGGGATTCGATCCCGCGACCTCGTGCGCAGCAGCCCAACACCATAGCCACTGAGCAACCACGGCGGGTGAAGCATTGAACGTTGACGGCAGTGATGGCGTCGACGAAGGTTTTGGTAGCAATGAAGCTGTCGCTGGAGTTCGTACAACCAGCCAAGGTCTTCTGTGATAGGCGTTCGACATGAGCAGTGAGCTCTTGCAGGCGGTTAGATGACAGCATGGTTAGACGACAGCAGGAGCTCCAAAATTTCAGAGGCAGCAGAAAGAAGTGAAGCAACAAAGTTTCGAGCTTTGGGGTGAAGTGACCGGGTGAGGAGAGCAGCGACCGACTCGAACTGCATATGAAAAGCAGACCATGACGTGGTACCGTCAAAGGAAGGAAGACTTGGGAAGAGTCCATGACATTGCTGTATGACGTAGTAGGGAAAGAGAGATTCAGATGCCGAAACAGATGGAGCTTGATCAGTGGAAGCAGGGGAAACGAGGCCTGAGACACAAGTAAGGAGGTCGGCGATGCGACTCTCCTACTTTACGCTGGCCTAAACAGTTCTTAATGGAGAGCAGTCGCTGATGACGGCTTGCTTCAAAAGACTTCAGGAGAGCCGCTTGGTCGGTGCCAGGCTCACGGTGAGTGAAATCCGAATTGTCAGAGTGAATATTTGAAGCTATTGCACCAGAATCTCAAGCCTGAGATGGCGGCGACAGTTGCGTAGTGGTCGCGTCGCTCGCAGAAAGAGTCCAGTACATTTCAGTGTCCGAGGACAATGCCGGCATAAATTACGGCACCGATGCGAGCCATACTAATACTAATGAAATTGACCATAGTTTGTATAAATAGTGGCGCCTCACACGTTTGTGCTAGAATTCATAGTCGTATGCTAGAATCTGTAGGGTGGCTGGAATTTGTGGTATTATAAATAATTGAACAGCTTGTTGAGCAAAGCGAGAACAATGTAAAAGCAGCAACAAACGTTTCGACAAGTGGGCTTGTCTCTTTCAATGCGACATACGCTTTCCTCGACACAATGTATATAGGTAGGGTAGTAGGGTCTGCTAAAGCGGAGAGGAGGTAAGGCGGATGGGTATGGCAACGACCGAAGTTGTGTTAGCGGAGAGAGCGTAGAATTTAGAACAGAGGCATGATGTGCACAATGCCAGTGCCGCGGCCGTGTCTCAGCCGGCGTGTCGACGGCCGTGTGCACACGACCCTTTTATTATTTGCGTCGCTGGAGGCCGTCGGCTATCGTCTCTCAAACAATAGAATAAAAGGTGTGTTAGAAATTGGCGATCGTGAAACAAAATTTACTGAAATGGATTAAACATTTTAATAAAAGCAAGAGAAGGAGGAAAAAAACACTACCAAACCAAACTATGTGTTGTCACCTAAGCCTTGAAATTTAACACAGCGACTAGATTCTAAAGGTTCCTTTGAATTGTTTATGCCAGTTGGTTACATTATTCTTAACTTATGGATAAGGTACGATTCTCTTTATATTCTTTCTCGTTCGCAACGGAAATTTGACTGTAAGACGTAGACTTTAAGTTCAACAACGTTTTGACCTGTTTGGTTGAAATACTGGGCGACAGCTTTGGGACGCTTTTGGGAAGTG
The DNA here is from genome assembly GCF_050947875.1 of Dermacentor variabilis. Taxonomy (NCBI): domain Eukaryota; kingdom Metazoa; phylum Arthropoda; class Arachnida; order Ixodida; family Ixodidae; genus Dermacentor; species Dermacentor variabilis. Next base: position 53,891,160 of record NC_134573.1, read on the forward strand.
TCCGCGCGAAGTCCGTTTAAACTGATGTTCGATGGTTGTCCCGTTTCAACGATAAATTCTTTCTTATAGAAGGAAAATTCAAGCGTATAAATCACTTTCAAACTTGGACACGTAAAGCTAGTTTTCACTTCGTGTGCATAAGATTTTGTGGTTCTTTTCATTTTAATGTCACTTGGAACGTGCCTGTAGGTTTTGCACCTGAGGCGACACCATGATTAGATTACAGCGGAATGATATTCGCTGACGTTGACTTGCACTAACACATCATTAAAATTTCTGTTGCTGCGATAGGCAGCCCTTGGTACATCTGGGAACGCGGTTCTCTGACGCTCCTTACACGATAATATTGGGTTTTTCGTAGGGCGCTGTTTATGTTTGAAAAGACATTAGAATATTTTAATAAAAACTGGTGGTCTGTCAGACTCTGGTGTACGTTGTTTCTTAGCTAACTCCGACTATCTCTCCAATTTTGACGCGACATCATAAGCTGTGTCGAGAGCAACTTGTGGGCAGTTTATTTCTGCGAGCGTTACTTTCAGGCCATTTAGGTGGTGGATATAATCGCTGTCTTTGCTGCACGTTCTCATTTGTTCGGCAGATGCGAAAAAAATTCCTTGCTAGCATTATCGTGGGTCATGACTGTTGTAGTTAAATATTGCTGGCTATCCGTGGGTTTCCCGTAAAGTGCCGTTTTCCGTTTTCCGCTTTCTATATAGACCATTGTGTCGAGAAAGTTGATTTGACCAAGAGAATTGGTAGCCCAAAAATTTGATACTCGAGTAAAAGCGATTGAAATTGCTTATTGAGTCGGTTAATGCGCTTCTGTCATGTTCCCCTATTACAATTACGTCGTCAATGTAACACAGACAGGTGTCGGGCTTTGAATTGAAGGATTTCATCAGGTCGGCTTCACGCTGTCCTCACAAACATGAGCCGGTGAAGCAGCTCTGCACAGTGCGGTATAAAGCATCTGGAAAAATTCACAAGCCCACTAAATTCGTATAACTAACGGACTGTAGTAGTATGCGGTAATCTTGGATAGTCTTAACGTCAGAAGAAAGAGGCCGTATACTCTCGCATGATATGTGATGGCCCAATAACTCGAGCTCAGATCCGCCGTAAACTCAGTTGGAGGCCTTCACAACCAGTCCGTACTGCTGTTGACGTTGGAACAAAGCACGTATATGGTGCTCATGATCTTCAGGCATAGGGCTGGAAATGAGGGCATCATCAAGGTACGCAAACACAGTAGGAAGGCCTCGGGTGACCTCATCGATTAACTGCTGGAAGGTTTGAGCCGAAGCCATCCGCACAAGACGTGCCTTGTAGACGGTCTTGGCTATGTCAGCGGGTTCAAAGGGAATTCGGTGGTGCGCATTTACCAGTTCCATATTGTAAATATGGTGCAGCCCTTGAGGCGTGATGTAAGGTCTTGGATGTGAGGCAGCGCAAAGCGGTCGTGGACATTCTTGTGGCTGAACGCTCAGTAGACTCCAATACGAGGCTAGTCACCGCAATCGAGCTTGGGCGCTAAATACAACGGACAAGTTTATACACAGGACGACGGGCGTATAATGCCGAGCTGCAGAATGTAGTCGAACTCCCGTTTTGCTAAAGCTAGGCAGTCCCCAAACAAGCGGCGTGGCCTAGCGGCTCCTGGGGGACTAAAGGTGACGATGTGGTGTGTCACCGCATGTTTAGGTAGCTGAGTGAAGTTGGTTGGATTTGTTAACTAAAGGAAATTCGCCAAGCTTCTTTTCGAACGGAGATGAAGGTATCAACGGGCGGACGCCCAAGGGAGCAAGATCGGACAGGACACCAGAGATGGAGAGACAAGTCAGACCGTGTGTGAGGCGACGACGCTGACGTCCAAGTCATTTTTATTTATTTATAGATGCTGCGATCTTTTACAAGATCTTAGCAGTGTGGGAACATACAAGTACATTCATAAAAACATACAGTTCACGCAATCATGCCGACGCTTGAATTCAAAATGGCAAAAGCACAAAATGCTTGAAGAAAGGAGCAAATAAAGTATGTGCGGTTGATTGATGAGTGCAGGTGGGCCTGAAGACGGGATAAAGAATTTTGTGTAACAATTTTATCAGGAAGTTTATCCCAATCAACTATTGTTCTTGCAAAATAAGAGTATTTGAAGCAGTTGTTGTGCGGCGTTGATGGGGTTACTGCTAGGGAGTGTTTATGACGCGTAGCATAACCAGTTAAAGGTGTTAAGATGTGTGAGCTATCAATATGGTAGTGGCCATTCTTTAGTTGAAAAAAGAATTTTAATCGGGAGACAAGATTTCGTTCTGTAATTGAAGAGAAGCCACTATATTTAAGGAGATCTGTTATGGAAGTTCGACCGTAAGAATTGTAGATGAATCGGACAGCTTTCTTTTGAATTCTTTCTAATTTCTCAATATTTGTTTTTGTGTAGCGGTCCCAAATGATTATTGCATATTCTAAAGTAGGGCGAACTATTGTATTATATGCCAGGAGGCAGACAGTTGGTGTGGATAATCTTAGCGACCGTCTGAGGGTAACAATTTGCGAAGGCAATTAGCCATTACAGTGTCAGTATGTTTTGACCAGGAAAGATTGTGGGATATGTGTACACCGAGATATTTGTAGTGAGATACTTCGGAGATATAAGTGTTCTGGGCAAAATAGTGGAAGAGAAGAGGCTTTTTTCTTAGTGTTATTCTCATAAATACGGTTTTTTCATAGTTAATAGCCATTTGCCATCGATGGCATCATGCAACTATTTTGCCAAAGTCACTATTTAGCCTGATTTGTTCTTGGGGTGAGTCAATTTTATCATATAGTACACAGTCATGCGCGTAAAGTTTAATTTTTCAGATAGATAATTGCCAATGTTATTTATATTAAGCAAGAATAAAAGAGGACCCAGCACGGATCCCCTGCGGAACGCCAGAGGCAACAGGTAATGTGTTGGAGGAAGTCTGGTTTATTTGAACGTATTGGAAACGGTTGGTTAGGTACGCCTGTATGCATTTGAATAGTTTGTCATCTCTAAGTATAAAACTTAATTTGCGAAGTAATTTGCTGTGGGCTACTTTGTCGAATGTTTTACTCAAATCCACGTCGGTTTGTTTTCTATTATGTATTGTGTTGGCAAAATCATGAATTATTTCTCCTAACTGAGTTGTTGTGGAAAAGCCCTGCCGAAATCCATGCTGAGCGTTTGTCAATACGCAATGCTCATCACGGAAAGCGATTACATGCGTATAGACTATGGGTTAAAACATTTTGCATGTTGTTGAACTCAGGGAAATTGGTTCATAGTTTTTTATGCAATTCTTGTTTTCGGATTTGTGTAACGATTTGATTATTGCACTCTTCCAGTCATCGGGAAGGATGCCATCCTGAAGCGATTTACTAAATAAAATTTCCAAGTATTTCGCACACAACTCGGCATAACGTTTTAAGAAAGTGTTCGGTGTGCCATCTGGACCAGGGGATATTTTTTTCATCAATTTTAAACAGTACGTGACGTATACCATTCTCAGAAATAGCAATATCGGGAATGGGAGGCAAATCCATGTAAAAAAATGGCAGACAATCGGCATCCGTTGTGAATATACTACTGAAATGATTGTTAAAAGCAGAACATACGACCTGCTCATCGTGTACACTCTCAATGTCTGTTATAAACATATCGGACAGGGAAGAAGAACGACTCATCGTTTTCCAGAATCTCCCTGGAGACGTTTTCATGAAACGAGGAAGCTGTACATTAAAGTAATTATGTTTGTCATTTATAATCATTTGTTTTAATTTATTTGATGCTTCCTCAATGACCCTTTCGGAATTGGAACTAGTTTTCAATTTTGCGGATTTTTTAAGCCGTTTAAGCCTCCGTTGCTGGCGCAACGTCTCCCGGGAAATCCAAGGATTCCGACGCGTAGCCTTCCTCGCAATTTTTGGGACAAACTGTTGCATACAGTTGAATATAATGCCTTTAAATAGAAGCCACAGATCCTTCATGCTAGCTGTGTTATATTTAATGTCGTCCAGATGAATGCTAGTGTATCAATTACAGACGCGTCATCTGCACGAGAAAAATTAGGGTAATATTGAATCTTGTCATTTTTTACTACGAGGGGCACATTGCAACGACAACACCACATCTTGATGATCTGAAATGCCGTTTGTGACCATACATGAGACATCATGTTGTATATTTCCGCTTGCAAAAAAATAGATCGAGAACTGCATTTGAATCTTTGTGGGTTCTAGTGAAATCCTTAACTACCTGTAATAGGTCAAAATTAAAAGCAATATCGATCATCTCACTATCAATATTTGTGGTGGAGCGGGACGTGAATGTGCTCCAGTCGACATTTGGCAAGTTAAAATCGCTGGTTAGGATTACTTTGTCTGCTTGTTTTATATGGGTGTACATATATTTTCCTAAGCATTCCAAGTTTGCGACAGGCGAGTTAGGGGGCCTGTTTACGGCGCCATGAATGTATTTGATGTTGTTAATACAAAATGTGCAGAAAACAGTTTCTACTCCAGAGGTGTCCGGCATTTTTAAGATTTTAAAGGAATGTTTAAAAAGAATAGCTACAGCCCCTCCTCTTCTATCGCGGTCTTTTCGCATTATTCTGTAGTTTATCGGGACAAATTCGCTATCACATATATCTTCATTTAACCACGTTTCCGTCAATAGGGCCATATCGGGGTCAAGCGAGCAAAGGATGCCTTCGAGCTGTTCTACTTTGTTGACAACGCTGCGGCAGTTAAGGTTTAAGATGGTGAATGGCGATTGGCAAGTGTTAGCGCGTCATTTGCTCCTTCTTTTTAGCTTACAGCGCTTGTCCTTTCCCGCATCCCACAAAACATTTCACCATCAATGCTGCATTTATCAAAAGCTAGTTTAACTTTGGAGCCCTGATCACCTTCTTCTTTAGGGCTTCGCCATAATTTTTTTTAATCTCCCGAACGTTCAAAGAAAAGTCCTCTTTTATAGAAAGCGTTGTCCCTTTAAGCTTTTTGCACCCTTTCAGCACTGAACTTTTATCGCGATAGTCCAAGAATCTTGGAGTCACGGGGCGTGCTTTTTCCTTTTTCTTTCCTAGCCTGTGACTTCTTTCTATATTATGAATTGTAAGTCCAAGGCTTTCCTTGAAAACATCTTTTTTGATCACATTCAAGAGACTATCGTTCGTCTCCCCGTCTTGTTCATTTAGGCCATACACGATCAAATTGTTTCTTCTACCTCTGTTTTTTAATTCATCGACTTTACATAGCAAGCTGGAGACATTATTTTCCAAATCAGTTACTGTTTTTTTGACAATAATAACATTTGTTTCTAATAAACGTAAAGTACTCAGTTGAGCTTACAAGCTGAGCATGCGTTCTTTTAAATCAGCAATATCTGTTTCAATTTTACTCTGTTTAGCCAGTACATCATTGATAGAACCAGTCATGCTACTTTGGCCAGATAAAAGTTGCGATAGCATTTCCTTTTTCGTTGGGCCAGGGTTTCACTCAACGTCGCCACATTCCAAAAGACTCATTCTGAACGGTAACAAAGCTCTCAAAGCGCTTTTTACAGTCGTCAGTCTACTACGCAAACGACTGTGTGGGCAACACAGCAGCAGCAGGAATCGATTATCGGATCGAATACAGTACGAGTTGTCCAAGTAACGTACCTGTGCAAACAAGAAGAAGCGTTCAGGCAACATGCTGAAGCTGCTGCTGCTGCATTGCCCACTGTCAGGGCGCCGGAATGACGGAGCTTTTGTACTGATGAAGCTTGACGTCACTGATCCGATGGCGTCCCCTGTCGGAGTGTCCATGCTAGGAGCATCCACAGGAGTGCGCAGAATTGCCAGATGAAGAAAGTGCGCCGGAAATTTACGCCAGTCATGCGCCTGGACGATAGGGCAGAACCATGACGAATTGCCGGCAACAACCACGTGTTCAACCGGTGCAAGGCACGCCATGCGCCGGTGCGAATGGCATGACCAGCGAAGAAATCCAGGAGCTTTGCAAACAAGAAGAAGCCTTTAGGCAACATGCTGAAGCTGCTGCTGCTGCATTGCCCACTGTCGGGGCACCGGAACGACAGAGCTTTTGTACTGATGAAGCTTGACGTCACTGATCCGATGGCGTCCCCTGTCGGAGTGTCCATGCTAGGAGCATCCACAGGAGTGCGCAGAATTGCCAGATGAAGAAAGTGCGCAGGAAATTTACGCCAGTCATGCGCCTGGACGATAGGGCAGAACCATGACGAATTGCCGGCAACAACCACGTGTTCAACCGGTGCAAGGCACGCCATGCGCCGGTGCGAATGGCATGACCAGCGAAGAAATCCAGGAGCTTTGCAAACAAGAAGAAGCCTTTAGGCAACATGCTGAAGCTGCTGCTGCTGCATTGCCCACTGTCGGGGCACCGGAACGACAGAGCTTTTGTACTGATGAAGCTTGACGTCACTGATCCAATGGCGTCCCCTGTCGGAGTGCCCACGCTAGGAGCATCCACAGGAGTGCGCAGGATTGCCAGATGAAGAAAGTGCGCAGGAAATTTACGCCAGTCATACGCCTGGACGATAGGGCAGAACCATGACGAATTGCCGGCAACAACCACGTGTTCCACCGGTGCAAGGCACGCCATGCCCCGGTGACGAACGGCATGACCAGCGAAGAAATCCAGGAGCTGTGCCAACAAGAAGAAGCCTTTAGGCAACATGCTGAAGCTGCTGCTGCTGCTGCATTGCCCACTGAGAAGAATGAGAGGAAGTCCGAGCCGACGATCGGGTGAACCATGTCTGCGACGACGGAGACCCATCGAAAAATGCGGCGAAGGCAGAAGTCGAGTGTGAGGTATCTCAGTCCGTACGTCGCTATATACAAGGCGATGGCAGCACGAAGCAACTTCTCTGATAACCTAGAACGATCAGCCTCAGTGGGGGAGCCACATTGATTTCTGCACCCATGCTAAGAATCCATTGACCAGGACAGGCCGCTAATGCAAACTGACACTTGCAACATTTAGCAGCCGAACTCTGTCGAGTGAGGCTCGCTTATCGGGAGACTTTGTAACTATCAGACATTGTTTGGGATATCACTGGCCTTAGCGTGACTAGAAGAACTGCTGAAGCTTATACAGTGCTTACTAAAGACCATTTTCTCTGCTATAGAGGTCTTCTAGGTAAAAAGCAATACGGCGTATCATTGCTAATCCATAAGGACATAGCGGACAGCATTGGCTACTTCTACAGAAATAAGGAGAAGGTAGCAGTAGTCGTAATCCTACCTAATAATATGTACAAGCCAGCTCTCAAGCATCATGTTAAGATGATGGTAGAGCAGATAAGTTTTATGAAGAAGTTAAATCAGTGATGAGAAAATTGGAAACTTATTATGCTGTTGTAATGGATGACTTCAATGCAAGAGTGGGGAAATAGCAGGCTGGTGAACAAGCACTTGGCAACTGCGGCGTCGATTCTAGGAGCGTTAGAGGAGAAATGCTGCTAGAAGTCGCAGAAAAAAATAAGCTGAGAACAATGAACACCGTTTTTAGGAAGCGTAGCAACACTAAGTAGACCTGGAAAAGCCTTATTGCTGAAACAAGAAATGTAATTGTGCTCATACTTTCTGCCGATCCCAGCATAGTGCAGGATGTAGAAGTGATAGACAGGGTAAAGTGCAGTGATCATAGGTTAGTGAGGGCTAGGATTCACCTCAATTTCAAGAAAAAGAGAGTAAAATGGGTCAAGATATAGTAGGCCAATCTAAATGCAGTAATGGCGAATACATACAAATTAAGCCTGGTACTTGCAAGCAAATATGCAACCAACCTTAGAACAGAGATGAAGTAGACATAGAGGGTAATGAATGAAACAGTAATTAGGCTGGCTTCAGAGGCAGCAATTTAAGTATGATGCAATATACCAAGGCAACCAGTAGACAAGCCCTCCCAAGTAACCAACGACCTAATAAAGCAATGACAAAGAACTAAAGTGTGCAACATAAGAGATAAGATATAATTCTGGGAACTGTCGAAACTGATCGACAAAGCGAAAATAAGTGATATTCTAAACCATACCGTGAGAAGAATGAATAAGCCATAACAAATGGATGTAGCCTAAAATCAGTGAAAAGGAAACATGGCATAGGACAAACCAAGATAACAAACGACTGAATGATAAGCAGGACAATATTGTAACACGCTGATGAAGAAGATGTTTTAATCATCGTTGGAAGAAGACGATGTTCGGGGCTTCGTGCGCTGGCCACCATCTTGTCAGCTGATATAAATAATGTAAATATTCTGTAAATAGACGTCTGACTGCTTTTAACCCGGTAACATTTTTGGTGGAGGTTGCGGGATCATTATCAAGACGGATTTATGGAGCGGGCGTTCCTTAGCTGCGTCTACACTGCCAGCTCAAGGCGAGGATGCTTTGGGCCCGTCGGCACCCACGCCCACGATCATTCTAGCACAGCCTTTTCTGGCCCCGACGACACTGATGTTGAAGACTGGCTTCAACTGTATCCACTCAACTATAGACTGCCTTCAAAATATCCAGATATTTCTGATAATGAATTTTTGTTCTCGCCCGCACACAATATCTACCGGCATGACCGCCTTGACAGGCGAGGTGGTGGTGTCATTCTTGCGATTAAAAAAATCATTAGATCTTGTTACGCCAACTCAGACTCGCATCTCGAGATCGTTTGGGCCTCCTGTCTAACCCGTTCTACAAAGGTACTCATTGGTGCCTGTTACCGTCCTCCTGATTCACGGCAAACCTTTGGCACCGACCTTCGTAACAGTATTACTACTGCTATTAAGCCCTGCCCAGCGGATATAACTTATCTATTAGGGGATTTTAATTTTCCACACATCCACTGGGCAAAGATAACCTCTACCTGTCCAGTGCCATTAGATTTCATTAATTTAGCCCTAGACTTCAACTTCACCCAGATTGTCAACCAACCTACTCGCGGTCCCAGCATCTTAGATTTAGTATTGACAACCAACCCTGAAACAATTCAGCAAATAGCACACCTGGATGGTTTCAGCGATCATAGTCTACTCCAATTAACCTTTATTATTCCGTTACCATTTAGGCGCATAGTAAAAAAACAATTCGGAGCTATAACAAGGGTGACTATATTACTATTAATGCTGACATAGACTTTTTGTTCAACAGTGCACTTCTCCCTTCTTTTTACAGTAGAACTGTCCAGGAAAACTGGGTACTCTTTCGAGACAAGTTACAGTCATTAGTAAACCAGTACATCCCATTAATCAAAATATCCAATGATAAATCGAACCCATGGTTCACCTGTTCCCTTCGGCGTCTTCGAAACAAAAGAAACGCTTATACACTAGTGCTAAAAGATTTACCACCCCATAGGCTTGGGAAAAATACAATAAATGGTTAAAAAACTACAACTCCGCGTTATCTGCTGCTAGAGATGAATATTTTTCACATGACCTTCCATCTCTTCTCAAATCCCAACCCTAAAAAGTTCTGAAAGATTATGTCTCCGAAGCGCCACAGTAATCACATTTTTACATGATAGCGACCATTTGGGCCTTCCAGACAATGAGTGTCCTTCATTCTTCAACACATATTTTTCATCCATATTTAGTACTGAAGATCACTCCACCCTACCTGATGTTCCTGATTTAGGCTATCAGTACATGACACCCATCGACATTTCTATCGACGGCATTGTATCTCTTATAAACAATCTTAAGTTATATAATCCTTGTGGCGTCGATGAGATTAATTTCAACATACTAAAGAACACCGTTATGACTTCTAGCAAAATACCATATCACATTCTCAAACAGTCACTAACTTCAGGAGCACTCCACTCAGATTGGAAGACTGCGAAAGTAGCTCCCATATTCAAAAACGGCGACAGATACTCAACAAAGAACTACCGGCCAATTTCGCTCACGTGTATTTGTTGTAAAATGCTCGAGCATATAATAGCTTCTCACATATACAACCACCTGGAATCAAACAACTTTTTTTCACTAATCGGTATGGTTTCAGGAAGGGTTTGTCATGTGAGACACAGCTTTTAGAATTCACGACTGATCTGCATTTAAACATGGACCATAATGCCGCCTAATTTCAAAGTTAAACGGACTAAGACAGGATTTACTGGCACTAACTTGGCTCCGAAACTTTCTCTCTAATCGCCGAAAATTTAGTATAGTTAACAATCTTTCTTCGCCCTTTTCCTATGTCACTTCAGGCGTGCCACAAGGTAGCGTCTTTGGGCCGCTACTATTCTTATTATGCATTAACGATCTTCCTAATAGCTTAACATCTCGAGTGCGAATATTCGCAGATGACTGCATTATATACCGCCCTATAACCAGCCGCGATGACCACCTCATTCTTCAAAACGATCTTCATCTCATATTCGATTGGTGTCACACTTGGTTAATGAACCTTAATTCATCTAAATGCAAAGTAATGTCTTTCTCGCTTAAACATTCAATCTCTTCTTTCCAATAAACGTAAATAATAGGCCAATTCCTGTAGCTACTTCCTACAAATACTTAGGCATGAATCTTGCACCAAGCCTTTCCTGGGCCCATCCCATTACTACTATATGTGCTAATGCTTCAAAATCACTGGGGTACTTACGCCGAAACCTACGTAATTCGCCCTCTAACATCCGTGAGCTAACTTATCAGACGTTTGTTCGCCCCCAGCCCGAATTTGCCTCCCCAATCTGGTCACCCCTTTATAACAACTTAATCAGCTTACTAGAATCAATTTAAATTAGGGCCGCCAGGCTTATCTCGCGTAAGTACACCTACAATTCAAGCATCTCAAAAATAAAACTTGATATTTCACATCATCCACTAATTACTCGACGCGATTTTGCGCTCATATCATTATTTCACAAGTACGTTCATGCGGATAGGAAATCTTCTTTACGGCTTGAAGTCGCACCTTTCACATCTCGCAGATTACATAATCACCTCAGCTTCACAGGCATCTACGGGAACACACATGCATTAAACTGGTCGGCGCTTCCTCGTGCCATTCGATTGTGGAACGCTCTTCCTGAGTTCATCGTCTCCGAACCTTATCCCGATAAATTCCCGCAGCTGATCATTTCATATTCCACCGCGTAACTTCAATAATGTGCACGATTCTTTCTTTTTTCCAGTTATGTGCTCCCTTGTTTATGAGCTTATTTCGCGTAATATTCTTGTATTCTTTAGTATTGTTTAGTGTTTGTACTAGAGTGGAAACATTATTTTTTATTGTTTATTAAAGGAACTGTATCGTTTGTCTTTTTCTAATATGTACATTCCAGACCTTGTTATTTTGTACAATGCTTTTAATACTTGTATAAGACAGGTATACATTGTTTCGCTGTCAATTAATAATGTATGTCTATTATGTTTTTATATGTTCTATATACTCTGCTAATCTTATTGTAGCGCCCCCTTACCCAATGTCTCATACGAGGCATGTAAGGACATAGTTAAATAAATAAATAAATAAACAAATAAATAAATAAATATATGAGCCGGGGAGCGCCAGCAACCACTGGGACCAGACCATCAAGCTCACGTACCCGATAATTTACCTCGTGGGCACGGCCCGCGTCTGGTTTCATACCCACAATAAGGAACTTACCAGCTGAGACATCTGTAAACACAAGCACATAGATTTGTTTGGCAAGCCAGTTGGACGTTAGCGCGCCGCCTAAAAAGACCTCGCTTCGCGTGTCCAGACGTGCAGAGAGTCCTATCTCACTTACATCCAGGACGTGCTCGCGCTGTGCCGCAAAGTGGATCCGAAGATGTCCGCACCAGATAACGTTCCACATGTCATTAAGGGCATAGCAGATGATGCCTTCTATCTCCTTGTCTTCAAGAATTCTTGCAATGTGCAAGCCATCATTACAGAATGCCGGCGGTTTGAAGAAGCCAAGAGTCACCGCATTGCCCAGCTATTTCCCCGCCTTCCCAACACGGCTGCTACGTCCACCTGCGAAGACCTCCGCAGTTCGCCCCCACCCAATCGCTATGATGACATCCCCCATGTCATTCAATGTGTAATAGAAGCCGCATCTTCTGTCACGGTCCAAACCATTGGCCCCGACAATTGCCAGGCGACCGTCTCATTGATACAGTCCGTCGTGCGCCAAGAATTAACCAACATTGGCTTGACCAACGTGTGCTCAGTTAATCGGTCTGACTACACTCCCTCCAACACTGTCATACGCACCCGCAGCCTGAATGCCCCCACACGGTATCTCAACCGAGCCGAATGGCGTACTGATGACGACAGGCCTATAAGCTTCACTTGTGGCCGCACCGGCCATATTTTACGTCACTGCCGGTCTTCGTGGAATTCGACCCCCTGGTCCTACCATCCATCCCACGGCCCTCATGCTGCTCCCCGGTTTCCCCGCAAACACAGCCAGCGAATTCTGGCGACCCTTCTCATTCTACCCGCTCTAGCCGCTCTCCTTCGCCACGTCGCCGCCTCTCCCGATCACCCCCCTCTCGCCGATCACCGTCCCCTAGTTCCTTCCGGCGCACCTTTCCAGAAAACTAACGGATGCAGCACCTGCAGGTGATGCTGCCAAACCAACCCGACGCAAAAATTCTCTTTTGACCTTGGCCACACATCGGAACCTCATTAACGTGAACGCGGATGGTGTACCTGTTACGGCTCTGATGGACACTGGTGCGCACGTATCTCTGATGAATGCTCAGCTTCGGAATCGTCTCAAGAAAGTCCTCACTCCTGCCCCTTTGCCTGTGGTACAAGTCGCCGACGGTCGAACACCAGCCAGTATGGGCATGTGTCCGGCTCGCGTGAGTGTCGCCGGACGATGTCCTTCTGTTTTATTTTATGTAATAGAGCACTGCCCTCACGACCTCGTCCTGGGCCTTGAATCTCTGTCTACACATTCCGCTTGGATAGACTGTTCTGCTGGTGTCGCGCAACTCGCTCTACAAGCTGCTATTGACCCTCCCGATAGTGCTCCGATACGGCGATGTTCCACAAAGCATATTCGCCTCCCTCACCGTGCCGTTACCTACATAGGTATCTCCCCCGTTCCACATGTCCCAGACGGTGACTACATCGTATCTCCTAATCCGGATGTCCTGCTCTCGCATAACGTCACTTTTCCTCACACCGTCGTTACCATTTCAGACAACACGTCCTGCCTTACGCTTGTCAACTTTGGACTCTGCACACAAGTACTCCCCCGCGGAATATCCCTAGCGCAAATAACCCCAGCCAGAGACTACCTCATTTCGGCTTTAACTTATGACAGCTCCTCGTGTTCAACGCTTGCTTCGCCTCCTGTATCTTCAGATTTGAATGTCCTAACAAAAATGATTGCTCCCGACCTTCCTCCCCAGCGTGCTCAAGAACTACGTTTCCTCCTTGCCTCATACTGGGACATATTTGACCTTGGAGGACGCCCCCGAGGACAAAAATCTATCGTAAAACATGGAATAAACACCGGTCATGCGAGCCCGATTCATGGGTGACCCTACCGCGTCTCGCCTACTGAGCGACATATCATCCAACGCGAAGTTGAGAAGATGCTTTCACGAGACATCATCGAACCTTCTTGGAGCCCATGGGCATGCCCTGTTGTACTAGGTAAAAAGAAGGACAACTGTTAGCGATATTGCGTCGGTTATCGGCACCTCAACAAGGTCACAAAGAAAAACGTCTATCCGCAACCATGCATTGACGATGCCCTGGGTTGCCTCCATGGAGCACAATAGTTTTCGTCCATCGAACTTCGCTCCGGCTACTGGCAAATTGACGTCGATGGCATGGACTGCGAGAAGACAGCTTTTATTACTGCCGATGGCCTGTATCAGTTCAAAGTGATGCCTTTCGGTTTATGTAATGCCCTGACCACATTTGAACGAATGATGGACGCCCTCCTACACGGTTTCAAGTGGTACATATGCCTCTGTTACCTGGACGAGGTGATCGTTTTTCTCCGACTTTTGCAACACACCTCGAGCTCCTGTCGACGATCCTATCTGTTTTCCGTCAGGCGGGGCTACATCTAAATTCGTCCAAGTTCCAATTCGGTCGTCGTTAAACTTTGGTGCTTGAGCATCTCGTTGATTCTTCTGGTGCACGCCCGGATCACGATAAAATACAGGCAGTCAAAGACTTTCCCGTGCCAACATGTGCCAAGGATGTTCGCAGCTTCTTGAGCCTTTGATCCTACGTCCATCGGTTTGCCCGAAATTTTGCGAAGGTTTCGCGCCCTCTCAATCAGCTCCTCAAGGAAGACGCTGCATTCATTTGGGGCCTTGAGCAAGCTGGTAGTTTCACCGAGTGGGCTGCTTACGTCCCCGGTCATTCTCGCTCACTTTCAGGCGTCAGCTCCAACAGAAGTCCGTACCGATGCCAGTGGCCACGGAATTGGAGTTATCTAGGCACAAGAACAACAAGGGCGAGAGCGTGTTATTGTCTACGCCAGCCGCCTTTCCTCAGCGGAGAGCAATTATTCTGTCACCGAACGCGAGTGTATGGCCCTCGTTTGGGCAGTGGGTAAATTCCGCCCCTATTTGCACGGCCGCCAATTCACAGTCTTTACTGATCACCAGGCGCTGTGTTGGCTTTCGTCCCTCAAAGATCCTTCAGGGCGCCTTGGACGCTGGGCTCTGCGCCTTCAAGAATACAGCTATTCCGTTGTATACAACACCGGCCGGTTACATCAAGATGCGGACTGCTTGTCGCGCCATCCTGTCGACCCTCCTGACGTTTCTGCGGCCGGCATACCTGTCACCGTTCTCTCTCTGGCTGCTTTTCGTGACATTGGAGCCGAACAACGTCGAGACTCCTCCTTGCAACACCTTATTAAACGCCTCGCTTCAACGATGCCCGATCTTTCCCTTCGCATGTTTGAACTTCAAGATGGTATATTGTACCGCTAAAACATGCGCACGGACGGCCCTGCCCGACTCTTCGTTGTGCCTGAGCATCTGCGGCAGACTGTTCTCGTCCAACGTCATGATGTACCGACTGCAGGTCACCTTGGCGCGTCACGGACTTATGACCGCGTTTGTCGACCCTTCTTTTGGCCTGGTCTGCCGTGACGTCTGCCGTTATGTCGCTGAGTGTGATCTCTGTCAACGATGCAAAAAGCCAACCACACTCCCTGCTGGCCGCCTTCAACCACTTGACGTACCATCAGAACCATTCTTCCATGTAGGTGTTGATCGTTTAGGCCCTTGCCCTACGTCTGTTTCGGGAAACAAGTGGATTGCTGTAGCAACAGACTACGCCACCCGATATGCAATCACATGGGCTCTTCGGACATGCTGTGCAACCGATGTCGCCGAATTCCTCCTAGAAAACGTCATCCCTCACCACGGCGCCCTTCGACAGCTCCTGAACGACCGAGGCCGCTACTTCATTTCTAAAGTTGTCAATGACATTTTACACTCGTGCGCGACTAAACACAAACTTGCTACTGCTTACCATTCACAAACGAACGGTCTAACCGAGCGCCTTAACCGTGGCCTTGCTGACATGCTGTCCATGTTGCGTTGCCGTTTGTTACTTTCGCCTGTAATTCGTCTCGCCATGATACCGCAGGCTTCTCTCCATTCTTCCTCTTGTTTGGCCGTGACCCTACGTAACCTTTCGACACCGTTCTGCCTGCTAGTCTCAATTCCACATCCGAGTACGCCCGTGAAGCCATCCTCAAAACACAAGAAGTATGTCATATTGCTCGACGTCGACATGTGGAGTCGCAGGACAATCAGCGGCGCTTATATGACGCTCGCCATCGTGACGTCCATTACTCACCGGGTGCCCTGGTTCTCCTTTAGTCGCCGTCGCGACGCGTCGGCCTCTCTCCGAGAGGCCCACGCGTCATCATCATACGCAATCTCGAAGCAATATAATCAGCAATCTCGAAGATATAGTAAAGGCAGCGGGAGAATTCTATACTAACCTGTACTGTACCCAGAGAAGTCAGGATACCTCAATTAGAAACAGTAATGAACGGGACAGAGAAATTCCTCGTATAACTAGCGATGAGTTCAGAAGGGCCTCGAAACACATGATATGAGGAACAGCGGCCGGAGAAGATGGAATAACAGTCGAATTATTCAAAGATCGAGGAGACATATTACTTGGAAAACTGGCGGCTCCATATAGGAAGAGCCTATCGAGTGGAAGGGACCCACAAAACTGGAAGAATGCAAACAATATACCAATCCACAAAAAAAGGGAGACGAAAAAGAATTGAAAAAATAGATGCCCATTGAGTTACTTCCAGGAGTCTATAAAATATTCACCAAAATTATCTCCAAGAGAACAAGGGCAACACTGTACTTTAAGCAACCAATGGAACAGACAGGTTTCAGGAAGGGATACTTACAATGGAACACATCGATGTGATCAATCATGTAATGGAGAAATCCGCAAATTGCACTAAGCCCCTCTATATGGCTTTCATAAATTACGAAAATGCATTTGACCCAGTAGAGATATCAGCAGCCGTAGAGGCATTACAGGATCAAGGAATAGAGACTGTTTACGTAAATATCTTTGAAACTATCTATAGCGATTCCACAGCTACATTAATATTACACAAGAAAAATAGGAAGATAGCTATAAAGAAAGGGGCCAGACAAGAATACACATCTCTCCAATGCTATTCAATGAGTGCTTGGAAGAAGTATTCAAGCTATTAAACTGGGAAGGCTTAGAAGTCAGGATTAACGGCGAATATCTCAGCCTTTTCATGTTTTCTGATGACATTGATATAATTAGCATAACTGCAGACAAATTACAACAAATGATTGAGGACCCTAATAGAGAGAGCGTAAGATTGGGGTTGAAGGATAATATTGCCGCAGAGAGCTCTCCACATGCCAGGTACGAACACTCTCGTGAGGCACAATACACAATATGCACAATACAAAAATAATGATGAATAACCGGTCAAGGAAACAAGAGTTCAGGATCGCCAGTCAGCCTCTAGAGTCTGGGAAGCAGTACGTTAACGTAGGTCAAATAATGACAGGGAACGCTGATCATGAAAAAGAAATTCATAGAAGGATGAAAATGGATTGGATTTCATACGGCAGATTTGTCAACTCCTGACTGGAAGCTTACCATTAACATTGAAAATGAACGTGTACAATCAGTACATTTTACCGAAGCTGACATATGAGGCAGAGATTTCAAAACTGTCAAAGAAGCTTCAGGACAGATTAAGGACCGCGCAGAGTACGATAGAACGAAGAAAGCCAGGCATAAGGTTAAGAGACAGAAGGAGAGTAGTTTGGATCAGAGAGCAAACGGGAATATCCGATATTCTAATTCACATTAAGTGGACAAGAAATGAAGCCAGTTAGATAACCGTGGGCCCATTAGGTTTACAGAATGGGTACCAAGAGAAGGGATGCGCTGTAGAGGACAGCAGAAGACTAGGCGGGGCAACTAAATGAGGAAATTCACGCGTGCTAGTTGCAACCGATTGGCGCAGGACAGGGGTAATTGTAGATCGCCGGGATAGGCATCCGTCCTGCAGAGGACATACAATAGGCTAACGATGATCATAATTATGATGATGCTGATGATGATGCTTATATACAACCGGGCGCCGGAGAACTTGGCGGTTTCCATAAAAAAGGCGGCTGGCTAAACAAGCGATACCACACGCCGTCATCACTGAAGTCGGCGGGTGGTTTCCGGCCACGAACAGGGAAATTTGCACCCCCTGGGCTCGGTGTCGGGAACGCCGGTGGTACCAACAGCGAGGCGGATGGCTGAGGCTCCACGCTTGGCGTGTGCGAGAAAGCGCCGGATGACTGAGACTACGCGAACGGTTCCCCTGCGGGTGGCTCCGGAGTTCAGCGATTAAGGTGGCGAGGTTATCGATGCGAGCCTCAAGGCGCGAAATCGCCGCGTCTGTAGCCGGTATGACAGCAGTGACGGTCGGAGAGGTCGCCTCATGAACCGGACCGGCGAGCTCCGCCAGGCGACCGAGTGTGACGTCAGCGGTCGCCGCGAGGACGATGCGGATGGCTGGGAAAAGTGCTGGAGGAAAAGCTTTCGTAGCAACGCCGTGTGGGTGGGGACGTCGCGGTCCAGGAGAAGCTGTCGCATCTGGCGCAGCAGTTTGGAGGGGCGCCGGTTGTCGAGTTATTCCTTGGTAAGGGCCTGCTCAAGGTGGCTGCTTTCCGAGGGCACGAATCTCTCCAGCACCTTGGTATTCAGGTGCTGATATGATGTAACCTCCGTGGGGACGGAGAGAACATCCTAGAGATCATTGGCGACATCAGGAGGAAGGACAGAGGCGACATGGTAGTAGCGCGTCGTTTTCGAGGTGGCGCAGTAAAGGCAGAATTGCGCTTTGATCTTTTGAAACGAAAGTCGTGGGTCCTGCGGGCAAAAGAGTGGGAGACGAAGCTGCAGCGACGAGACGTCCTGCGGACATGAGTCCATTTTCGCGGAGTGTTTGCGCGGATCGGTCATTGTGTTCGTCCTAGGACAACACTTGCACGCTTATGCCTAAGGAGTGACGGAGAAAGACAGCCGACTCGAATCGACGCCGGGAAAGAACCGCGAACCGTGACTTCGCGTGCCGCGACCAGGCACCGCCTTTATTATCAATCTGGCGCGCGCTATCCGAGTTCTAGGCGCCGCCAAAGCGAGTGCGCTACAAAACATTTCCTCTCCTTTCTTCGGTGTAACTAGCTCACGCGGCGATATAATTTGAAATCAGTAATTTCTTGGTCCAGCGGAAGATACTGCAACTGGAGAAAGTTGCAAGGTTCTCGGTCCTATGTATTGTTATTAAAACTCGTTACAATTGTTTATTCCGAGGAGACATTCGCAAGGTGTCATTCTCAGATTGTATTTTTCGATGCTGTGCGTTATGACTTAGGCGAGGCCTTGTGCGGTCTTTGTTTCTGTATCTTGAATTAGGAGTGTATATAGAGATATGCGTGAATTTTGTGCCTCTTCTTTAGGATTTACTGTATTGGAGCATGTTGATCAGCTAAGGTAGGTTTCATGTGTGCTGTCTCCTGGGATGCGTATTCCGTGCTTGCTTCGATGAAACGTGCGTTACGGCTAGCGCTGTAAGCTTCCGGTGTGTCGTGTTTTGATACAGCGAAAGACGTGCTGAGATGTGCGGTCGGTTGGCTGAATATAAGTTAGTTCCTAGTCCTGTAACTAATATTGCTCGAAGTCACTGTGCCAGCAGGACAATTACGGTGCAATTCACCATCACCGTGGAGCAAATGAATTTTTCATTTTTTTAACAAACGTGTATTAGAATGTAAGAAGCGCTTACCCGTCAAATAGTTCTAACTTGCTATCTTTTGTGTACGTCCTTCTAGTGACCGCACACCAAACTGCACTGGTAATTGGGACGAATGGTGCCCAGACACGCTCACCTGCGGCCGTAATACCATAATGTGTGTGTGCCACTGTGGTGAGTCTTTTGATAATATTCAGACAAAACAAACGGAAGACGAAAATTCCAATGAATTCCGAGTGAATTTCAATCCACTTGCATCATAAAGCTCCATCAGATAAACAGCTCTGTGAATCATGTAGTTAAAGAGTTGACCTTGAGAAGGCACGTAATATCTCTAACTCAGCAATCTTATTGAGCACGTGAACAGCGGCGTTACAGTAAGCAAGAATGCAGGTATTTCCGAACCCTCATGAAGTGGGACCTCCGTACACGAAACATACTAACGGGGTAAAGCTTAAATAAATTCTACCGAATCGCTAAAGAAGAACCACGTTAGCACTGCGAAATTGATCCAAATTATCCTGCCCCGTGGCATTCGTCGGGGCTGCCAGACGTTAACAATGAAGTCTGTGCACCACCAAGCTTGCCGTGGTCCCCATAATATCTGTTTAGCGTATATTAGGTTATCACATGTTGTGTGAGACCTCTAAATATATTTATTTGGATTGGCTTATGATATGTTCCTTTGAAATAGTGGCACTAACACGGACTATTGTTGCATCAACCTCGAGATCACTACGATTTACGATGTTAACGCCAGCCTCTTTCTAATGAAAAGTATCGTTATTGATGACACAGCCATTCTTCGTTCTTCATTCCTTCTTGTGTTTGCGTCATATTCGTCTTTCTCGTCACACAATCCCATGCATTCACTCAATGCACACGTCTTTCTAGGCCCTTCGTTGTCCTCCCTCTTCGCAGTAATGTCCCCGGGGTGCTCTTCTGCAACACACTTGCGCGGCTGTCGCATTCATTTGATGGTGAACGGCTCAGGCACGTTCACCCCATCATAAATATTCCTGTCTCTGGACTGTTTTAGCTGAGTGGTTGAGGTTCGTTGCGCTGATACTAGCACATTCTAACAATTTGCACACAACCGCATTGCAGAAACGCTAGTACGCTTGTGCACAACGTTTTGGCGACAGAACAAAATGATTGCTTCCGTGGTTCAGTTTACAAAGCCAACCTAGCGAAGCGTGATGTCGCGTCTAGTCGTTTTCTCGGTCGTTTCGCAGCCGAGCCACGGCTAGGTCAGCTGGTATACTTCCTAGATAAACAGGAAATGCGTCACAAGCGCCAATTTATCTCCTGGTGCATGGTAGACCAAACACCCTGAGGAAAAAAACAAAGAAATAATGAAGGCAGCTTCCACGGCAACGGTTTTGTTGATGCGCTATGGGGAAAGGCCAGTGTCGTCTGCTACGTGCTCGACGAGGACACGACTTTCTCCGCATGCGCCAGAAACCAACACCGCTAGCATTTTTTTTTTCAAAATGTGTTCTTGTTTTGAACACCTTTCGGCTTTCAAATTTCTTTTCTTACTCACAACATATGTCATACCATGAGAAGTCAACAAAGACACCAATGACAACATAGGGGAAACTAGATGTACGTAATAATTGAATGAAAAAATTATAAATTATTCGCAATAAAAGTGAATGAAAAAAACTTGCCGCTGGTGGGGAACGATCCCACGTCATTGCATACGCGAGCGATGTTGGAATCAATCGAGCTACCGTGGCGCGGTTTCCCCGTCCACTTTCTCTGGTAGTTATTTGTTTGAACTAGAACTAATTTTTGGAGTGTTAGCCAGCGCCACCAGTTCTAAACCTTTGCGGTGGATGTGGAACCTCCTCTGTGCCGCAAGCGTCACGAGTACGTGATCTTTCTGGGTGAAGGCAACTGGTCAAACCCACACATGGCACCTGAAGGCACCAGTGTTGCCGGATTCGAGACCTTCGTTTTGTAATGAACTAGAGGAAAGGGGGTTAACCGAGGGGCCTGATTTTTATAATCAAATTGTGAGAAGCCAACAAAGAAAGACACCAAGAGAAACATTGGGAAAATACTTGTACTTAATAACCTAATTAAAGAAATGATAAAATAATGGCAAAAAAGCGCATGAGAAAACAACTTGCCACAGGTGGGGAACAATCCCAAGTCATCGCCTTACGCATGCGATGCTCAGACGAATTGAGCTACCATGGCACGGTTTACCATCCACTTTCTCGGGTCATGATCATCATCATCATCAGCGTATTTATATGTCCACTGCAGGACGAAGGCCTCTCCTTGCGACCTCCAATTACCCCTGTCCTGCGCCAACCGATTGCAACTAGCACCCACAAATTTCCTAATTTCGTCGCATCGCGTAGTCTTCTGGCGTCCTCCACTGCGCTTCCCTTTTCTTGGTACCCATTCTGCCACTGTAATGGTCCAACTGTAATCTAGAATGCGCTTTGCATGACCGGCTTAGCGCCATTTCTGCGTCCGCACAGAAGCTACATTTACGGCCATATCACCACGTCAACTAGATTATACGTAATCATTGTGCGTTTGAAGTCAGCAAGAGCCCGCTAACACCGAACTTGAGGGTGTAAGTGCTATATTTTGCATTTTAGGATGACATCAAGTTTCGAAGCGCCACCCCACTAAAACCACTATGTTAGTGGTGAGGCCTAGCAAAAGCCTCGGCCACCGGGCCGCTGCAGCTGGCGAACGCGCTGCTCAATACCGAAGCCGACAAAGCCCACAAATCGTCGACAGGGCCTCGGAGGGCGAGGACATGAAATTCGCGTAGTGCAAGGACTAGTTCTGTCCGCTGAGGAAAATGAAGAAGACAATGAGCCTTATGTCAATGTTACAAGTCGTGCCCGTCGTCGTCGGCTGCCGACACGCTAGACGACAACCCAACTATCCCGAACGCTACCGAAGCCTCTTCTCCGGCAAAGCCAACCGGCGGCGCGCAAGCCCCGACAAACCCCCTACTTGCCGATGATTACAAGTGGGCGGTTCGCCCACGGAACGGCTGGTAGCTCAACAAGGTGAGCCCAGGGAAGTTAGAAGACGTCATCACAAATGAGGCAAAGCTACTAATCGACTCCATGGGAATGAAAATATCATCCTTATGAGCACAGCCTCAGAAGCTACAACCTCAGCACTAAGCAAGATGCAGAAAATTGCAGTTGGTGCAGCAACATATATGGAATATAATGCAGAATATCTCCCGATAAATCGAGCAAAGGGGTGATATACAGATAGACCACAACAGCACGCCCGGAATGTTACGTAAACGCCTTCAACCTCCCCTATACGAGGAGCTAACAAGCAGACGTGTGGGAAAAACAACAACGATGGTGATCAGATTTCTAGGAAAATAGTACCATATTACATTGAATTTTCCGGCCTTCTGCGGTGCTGCCTTTACAAGAGGACCGTGCCACAGTGCGGAACCTGCAACGAGACAGACCAGAGAGAGGACGTCTGCCCGCGGCCGCCCAATACACCCAAGTGCAGGAAAAGCGGCACTTCGCTAGCAACGGAGCAGCCAGAGTGCCACCCTCGGTGCTCTCTTTGCGGCGGAAATTTACCTGACGGCAGCCAGAACCTGCCCCAGCAGATTGCTTCCACCCGTCAACCATTGCAAACCGCAGCAGGACCTGAGTACAGGCTCCTCGCCTCCGAGGCCACGTGGCCTGCGCTCAGCATCCCGAAAGTCGCGGTCCCCGAGACGACGCGCACATGCCCTGGAGAGGAGCAGTTCGAGGCTGCGTTCCAGTTCCCGTTCCAGGCGCAGGACCTCATCGCGAATCGCGACGATGGGCGTCATCCAATTGCAGGACCTCGAGCCGTGGTCGTTCCGCAAGTGGCAGGAGGGGAACCAAGAGAGCAGAGCGGGTCACGCAGCCACATGTTTCTCCCAAAGCTCGTCCCCACCCTGTTGACACAGAGTTGCCACAGGCACACATTAGGCGCCTCACTGAAGAGAATGCAACATTCAAAGCAGAAATCGCTAGCGTACACGCAGAGTTCCTAGCACCTAAAGATAAATTCTTTGGAGGAAATAGCACTACCCCTACAGAAAACATTTCAACCCCACCCCCGAAGAAGCGGAAACGGGAAGAGGAGCCACCGCACACATTAACTTCAAATCCGACACCGCAAAAAGCAACCGCGCAGCCCACTGCATCCCAGGGAGTCATACCCGTCCAATGTGCCACTCCCCGCAAGGTAGAGGAGATAGTAGCAAAGGCCATTCAGAACCTTCAGACATTCCTACAAGCTACTATGCAACAACAACTCACAGCTATACAACAGCCAGCGGCACAATAACAATTCGCAACTCAATAACAACACTCTAACACTCTGTCTGCGGAACGCACCATGAAATAAGAGGAAGGCACACTAGCACTGGAAGCTGCTCGTCAATGCCGGCGCCCGAAGAAAACCACTCATCAGACCCTACCAGATTTGCCAGATTCTATAGGCACCCGCGATTCCCATTTCGTGCACGCATTCCCACCCTTAAATAACCAAGATGCCTCCTCCTCAACATATACGCAGTAAGCGTGGGGGCCCACAGGCGAAACCACGCTGTGGCAGTGGAATTGCCAGGGCTATAAGATGTAGTAGGGAAGGCTGATACAATGCATCGCTACATCAAGACCACCTGAAATCGTCGCACTGCAAGAAAAGAACACACACGTCCGCCTACCCGGATAAGCCGCGTATGGCACCGATACAGGTTACAGCCTTCACACCCTGGTCAGTAAGAAGCTAGTGGCAGTTCAACACTGTCTTCAACAATATTCTGCTCAATATTATGCCGTAGGCAACAAGGAAGAAGAGCCCCATGTTTGTTCTAAATGTCTACTCTCAGCCGAAAAGCGCGCCATCGCTCTTCAAACAGGTTTTGGAGCAAGGCATACACGCCGAACGAAACCATCCACTTCTAGGCGTGGGCGACTTCAATGCAGCCCACCCCCTCTGGGGTTATACGTACGCCAACCCTAGGGGAAACCTGCTTCACAAAGTTATTGAGGACATGGATCTCACACTTGTCAACGGTCCAAGTTATAGCACGAGGCTCAGCACAAGTGTTCAAAGAGACGCCATCGCCGACTTGACCATTACCAGAGGTATCACCCAAACTGGCCGGACCAATCCGAAGGAGTACCTAGGCAGCGAACACGTGCTGCTAGCTAGCACTCTCCGTGGGCTCTAATACAAAACCAGGATAGGCACTGCTCGCCTTACACATTGGACCAAGCTGCGGGATATATGCGAACAAAGAGCTACAAACGAACAGAGCCAACAGCTTCAGTCAATTAAGGACTGGATCACTCAGATTCACCAGAATGCGAAAGCACACGCCAAAATGCTTGAAACGTCCACCACCCCTCCGAAAATCGACACTCGCACGCTCCACATGTGGGAAGCCCGGCATAGCCCGTTGAAAGGTTGGAAAAGGCGAAGATTATATCGCAAGCTTAAGAGGCGAATCGCACTTCTCACACAAGAGGCTGCGGAATACGCCACCACGCTATCCTGGCAAAATTTGCTATACCTCTGCGACAGCTTGAGAGGAAGACTGAGTATTTCCAAGGCGTGGAAGTTGTTGAGGCATTTAATCAACCCGGCAAGCAGCAAAACGGAATCGCACCACAACAAGGCCTGAATAATCCATCAATTTCCAGGAAACTAGGTGGACCTCCTTTTGACTCTCAAAGCCCAGTACTTCCCCACACAGCCATCAGAGCCTCTCGCACCCCACTTTGGACCCCCCAAACGAGCTACTAGATGATGGCATTCATCTTCATAAAGTAACAGCCGCGATAATGGGCTTGAGACGCCACACAGCCCTGGGAATGGACCAAATTCCCAATAAGGGACTTTTCAATCTTGACAACCCGTCGCTACTAGAGCTTATCGCTCATCATAACGAAGTATGGAGGGAAATGAACCTTCCCGAACACTGGAACATGGCCCAGGTTCGTTTGATACCAAGGCCAGGCAAGCCACCAGCCATGGAGAACCTAGGACCGATCTTCCTCACTTCGTGTGTAGAAAAGCTCCTAGAGCACATCGTTCTCAACCGGCTACAACCAGTCCTGGAGGACTCGGGGAAACATCCAACAACAAGGATATGATACCGTCCACACTTCTCAATTCAAGACATCCTACTTCAGCTCAAAGAGGAGGTGATTGTACCGGCGACACGCAACTCTCCAACGGCTATCCTCGCCTTAGATATTAAAGGGGCGTTCGATAACGTCAAGCATACACCAATCTTAAAGAAGCTAAACACGCCGGGCTGTGGGGCCAGCATGAATTCCTATATCAGAGATTTCCTCTCAGATAGGAAAGCCATCCGAAAGGTTGGGGAGCAAGCCACAAGTCCCTTCCTACTGGGCGTGCGGGCCACACCACAGGGTGCAGTGTTATCTCCTATCCTTTTCAATATCGCCCTAATAGGCATTGCGCCGCTCCTGGATAACATGCCGAGGATCCAGCGTGCCCTATATGCGGACGACATTACCATCTGGTTGTCCACAAAGTCCCTAGCGGCAATGGAGAGCCGCTTGCGGGAAGCGGAAGACATGGTTAACGACTATGCTAAGTAATGTGGCCTCCGCGGTGCCCCACAAACGTCGCAGCTACTCCTTGTCCCACCGCGAAAGAAGCACACATCCGACTCGACCAGTGTCACCATACAACTTGAGGGGCCCACCATCGTTCCGTCTCAGAGCGTAAATATATTGGGAATAATTTTTCAGTCACATCGCACCAACTAAATATTAATTCACAAGCTTGAGAATAAAATATACCAAGTTACCCTCATGATCCGGCAAATAATGACCAAGGCAAGAGGCATGGGGGAGGCGGACACGTTTCGGGTTGTCCAAGCCTTTGTCGCGTCTCGAATAACTTACCATATTCCATACGCACTGCTCAACCCGACGAAATTCAAGAAAATCACCACATTGATTAGAAAGGCATAAAAGCATGCGATGGGCCTGCATATCAATACGTCCACAGAAGGCCTACTACAACTGGGAGTGCACAACCGGGCCATGGAAATGATCAAGGCACATTTATCCAGCCAGCGAACAAGGCTGGCGGTTACGGAAGCGGGGAGGTCCATCGTACTACGCCTGCGGCTCTCTGCCCCTCTCAACAATCCGCCGCCTCAGACTGTGAGCTTACCCCGTCCCATCCACAGGAACATCACCGTACGTCCTTTAGCTCGGAACATGCACCCAGTGCACCACGCATAGCGAAGGGAGGCCCCGACCCTGGCCATACACAGGCAATACTGGACTTTACCCTCCAGAGCCCACAGGGATGCGCGGCCTTAACGCAGACGCGCAGCCACAACAGCCACCGTAGTCGTTAACAAAGAACATCGGAGCCGCATTTCGCTCACCCGAAACAATCCCCTCCAAGCCGAGGAAGTGGCCATAGCCCTCGTGCTCTTCCAAACAGAGGTTGAAGTCATACTGACCGACTCCCAATAGGCGTGCTTCAACTTTGCTAGCGCCAGAATTCATACCGCTCCCCTCCAGATCATCAATCAAAAGCTGTCAACGAGATAAATCATGATAATCTTGGCGCCAGCTCATCACGGCATTCCTGGCAACGAGGTCGCCAACCACGTGACTGGAGCTTTGACCCACCATGCTGATGCCGAGCATTCTCAACTCGAGCGCATGCACCCTCTAGTCTCGTACCAAGACATCACAAAACACTACAAGCTAACCCGCAGAACACATGCACCTCCACACAAGTCACTACCTAGAGAGCAGAAGCGATTCCTCCGAGCTCTACATGTAAATACATTCTCCCACCCAACCACAAATTACCTCATAGCCCCTATACAATTCTCTTCGCAGTGCCGCTTCTCCGCAGAGCCCGGGTCCCTCAGACACATAGTACGGGCTCGCAGAGTGGTACCATTAAATCCTCAGAAGCCTCGCCACACCAATGAGCTTTCGGAGTGAGCCTTAGCCAGCTCCGACCTCGAGGGACGGCAACGGCTGATTGCGAGGACCCAGGACGCACCCCAAGCTCAAAGCAGTCTGGAATGAGGACGCCTTACCAAAGCTGCATTCACCTAATAAAAATGTTTATTCTCTCTCTTGGTCTCTGATCCAAACCACTCTCTTTCTGTCTCTTTCTTCGTCCCGTGGTTCATTAATAACTTCGGACAAGAAGACACGGCCTCTGTCGCTGAGCAGTTCTCGCGGTGCGCCATGCCGTAAGATGAAATGCCGTAACATGAATGCTACGACGTCGCGAGCAGCAGCCGAAGCAAGCGCAGCAGTTTCGGCATATCTTGTAAGGTGGTCTACTGCGACAATTATGCAATGATTTCCTTTAGCAGTGCATGGAAAAGGCCCATAAACGTCAATGCCAATCCGTTCAAAAGGACGTGCAGGACACGGTAAAGGTTGCAGAGTGCCTGTCGTATGAGGAGATGTCTTGCGTCGCTGACAGGCTACACATGACCGAATGTATTTGCGGACATAAGAATACATGCCGCGCCAGTAGTAGCGCTGGCGGAGCCGCTGGTAAGTTTTCAGGATGCCAGCATTAGCTTTTTGTGGGTCGGCGTGGAAATACGTGCATATGTCGGAGCACAAATGGCGAGGGATGACTAGCAGCCATTTGGGACCGTCCGGCTGATAGTTTCGGCGGTACAAGATGGCGTCCCGTAGCACGTAATGGGTGGCTTGGCGACGAAGGGCTCGAGGGCATGTAGCCATTGAAGAACTGTGAAGAATGTCAAAGAGAGACACAATCCACGGATCTTTCTTCTGTTCAGACGGCATGTCAGTAACAGCAAGTGTAGCAACCGGGCACTCTATGGATGAGGGTGGCGTTTCGTCGGATCGCATGCACGATCGGGAGAGTGCATCTGCATCAGAATGTTGGCGCCCGGATCGATAGATGACGCGAATGTCAAATTCTTGGAGCCGAAGAGCCCAACGTCCAAGACGGCCTGACGGATGTTTCAGTGACGCAAGCCGGCAGAGCGCGTGGTGGTCTGTCACAACATCGAACGGATGGCCATACAAGTAAGGGCGAAATTTGTTT
Source organism: Dermacentor variabilis (assembly GCF_050947875.1). Taxonomy (NCBI): domain Eukaryota; kingdom Metazoa; phylum Arthropoda; class Arachnida; order Ixodida; family Ixodidae; genus Dermacentor; species Dermacentor variabilis. The sequence goes on from NC_134573.1 coordinate 53,919,560, forward strand.
AACGCCCAAACTATAGCCAAACACTCTTTTTCTGTGACAGAATAATTGGTTTCTGCCTTCGTGAGGGCACGACTCGCATACGCAACCACATATTCCGGAAACCCAGGCTTGCGTTGCGCAAGAACGGCGCCAAGACCAACACCGCTGGCCTCCGTATGAACTTCGGTCGGTGCAGTCGGGTCACAGTAGCGTAGAACAGGCGGTGAGGTAAGCAGGCGATGCAAACTGGTGAAGGCTTGGTCACATGCCGAGTCCAATCGCGAAGGTCACCACGGCCAGCCAGGAGCCTCGTCAGGGGAGCTTTGATGCAGACAAAATTGCGCACAAAGCGTCGAAAATAAGAGCAAAGGCCGACAAAACTTCGGAGCTCTTTCAGTGTCGTCGGCCGTGGAAATTCTACGACAGCACGAAGTTTGTCAGGGTCGGGAAGGACGCCGTCTTTGGAAACGACATGGCCAAGTATGGTCAGCTGGCGGGCTCCGAAGCGGCACATTTTCAAGTAAAGTTGAAGGCCGGCGGTGGCAAGGCAAGTAAGGATTTCGCGTTGACGAGAGAGATGAGTGGTGAAATCAGGGGAGAAAACTACCGCGTCGTCTAAATAACTCAGGCACGTCTTCCATTTGAGGCCTCGCAGAACATTATCCATCATCCTTTCGAATGTAGCGGGCGCATTGCAAAGGCCGAGTGGCGTTACTGTAATCTCATACAGGCCATCAGGCGTAATGAAAGCTGTCTTCGAGCGGTCGGATTCATCCACTGGCACTTGCCAATAGCCCGATTGCAAGTCCAAAGAAGAAAAGAAAAGCACCATGTAGACAATCCAGGGCGTCATCTAATCGCGGTAGAGGATAGACATCTTTTCGTGTAATCTTGTTGAGGCGACGATAGTCCAAACAGAAACGAATCCAACCATCTTTTTTTCTTAACGAGTACTACGGGCGACGACCAAGGGCTGCAGGATGGCTTGATAACACCACGGTCACGCATGTCTTAGACTTGCTCGGTCATGACACGACGCTCGGTGGATAGCACGCGGTACGGACGCTGGCGTAATGGTGCGTGATGTCCCGTATCAATGTGGTGGGAGACGGTACTTGTGCGGCCTAATGATGCTTGGTTCTAGTCAAAAGAGGCGTGAAAATCATTAAAAAGAGTTATTAGCTGCCCACGTTGTGTCGGCTCGAATTCATCGGCAATGGAGCGACAAAAAACATCCGGTGGTACTCGGTTAGATGGCACATGGGATGTCAGTGCTGTTACGTTGGCAGTATCTACGTCGTGGGCAATAGGGAAATGCACAATAACGTCAGCGTCCACAGACTCGATGGTACCAATAGTCTCGCCGCAGTGCAAAGCCAAAGTGTACGAATTTGGGTTTGAAATCAGTATTTCTGCAGCACCATGGTGAACCGTCAGCAGGGCATGAAGACGGCAGCGGGTGTAAGCATGACCGTGGCTTCGGCAAGCGATTCGCATGAAAGAGGGACAGATACAGCACTGTGAGGAGGAAGGTCAGTATCTGAAGCTACACAGATCCTGCTAAGATCCTGAACTTGAAAGTCGTGAGATGGCAAATCGCACAGAACGGAGAACTCAACCTCAGCACGTGCACAGTCAATGACGGCATGATGGCGCGACAGAAAATCCAATCCGAGTATCACATCGTGGGAGCGACAAGTTAACACAAAGAAATGAATCGAATACAAGATGTCTCGAATGAGCAGCCTGGCAATGCACATAGCGACTAGCTGTACATGTTGTGCACTGGCTGTTCTATGCAATGGTACCGACGGCCTCATGGTCCCTTTCCGTAATGCACGACAAAGCTTCTCACTAATCACCGATACAGCAGCACCTGCATCGAAGAGCGCAAGAGATTTGATGCCTTCAACGGACACTTCAATAGCGTTAGCGGGGAAAAACGTGGACTTTGATGTTCCGACGATGACGCAGTTTGTGCCCCAGGAACTGCGGAAATCAGTTTTCCGCCTCAGTAGTGCTGGCACGGGGTCTACGACGCATGGGTGAGAGTGAGCGCCGACGAGGGGAAGGTGAGCGACGAGTGCCGTAGAGCTGTGACTTCGGTACCGGTATGTCATCAGCAGCGTAGACTTCCGGTGGTGGTCGTTGGGGCATGAGGAAAGGTCGGAAGTCGGAGACGGGTCGTCGCGAGCTGCCCACGAAGGCCGGCAAGCGCCGGCGGCAGAAGCGCGCTACATGACCCGGGGTACCGCATGCATAGCATATTGGGCGGTTGTCAGCAGTGCGCCAAGGATTTGTACCCTGCTGCTGTGCACTGAAAAAGGGGTCCGCCGGCTGGCGAGGCGAAGGCGGAAGAGAGAACACCGGCGGATGAGGCACTTAAGGCGGAGGAGAGAACCCCGGCAGACGAGGCGCCCGTGCAACGGCTTCAGCATACGTCAGAGGCGCGGCCACGGGAGCCGGCTGACACGGAGGTGGAAGAGCTTCGGTCACTTGCTCTTGAATTATCTGTCGGATCGCTGGAGGCAAACACTGAGAAGGATTCTCCGTGGTCGGCAAAATCGAGAGCTGTCGTGCAACCTCCTGGCGCACAAATTCTTTTATTTCCGTCAGCGAAGTTGTGTGGTCGTCGCTAATAATTAATGCTGCTAACGAATTTTCCGTAGGTGGTGGGCGCCGAGCTAAGATGCGTTGTTTCCGTAGCTCATCAAAACTTTGGCACAAATTGATAACTTCAGCCACGGTACGTGGATCCTCCGCTAACAACATTTGAAAGGCGTTCTCATCAATGCCTTTCATAATGTGTTTTATCTTGTCCTCTTCTGACATTGAGGGATTCACGCGCTTACACAGGTCAATCACATCTTCGATGTAACTTGTGAAAGTTTCACCGTGATGTTGCGCACGCCCCCGTAAGCGTTGTTCTGCGCGAAGCTTGCGCACAGCGGGGCCCCCGAACACTTCGGCGAAACTTGTTTTGAATGTGCTCCATGTTGCGAAATCGTGTTCGTGGTTTCGGAACCAGAAGTTCGCGACGCCGGTTAAGTAAAACAGCACGTTGTGCAACTTGATGACGTCGTCCCACTTGTTATGCTGGCTCACCCATTCGTAAGATGACGACCAATCCTCCACGTCATGATCATCGATGCCGCTAAAGAAGCCAGGATCACGCCGGCGCAACCCAACGGAAACGATGACCGCCGGATCCTGCGGTGCATCTTCCAGGATGGTTTCGTCAGGCGTGGTCGCAGCAGTAGGTAGCGTCCGGCTTCGGAGTTCCAGTTTGCGAGGTCTACCCCGCAGCTCCACCAAATGAAAGGGGGTTTATTGCAGCTCGTACGCGGGATCGCAAGCTGCGCTTGATCGCGAGTCCTAAGCGTTCGCATCAGCAGCCCGAGCTCGGGTCTTGCGCCGCAGCGGCGGCAGTCCGCACAGTGCCACATGCGTATTGCCCACTACAATATATATATATAAATATATATATATATATATATATATATATATATATATATATATATATATATATATATTGCATTTTTATGATATATGCGATTGAGTATGTATGAAATAATATTATCCAAGACAACAGATTGTAATTCTATACTGCGAGTTATTTTGCACAACTGTTCTAAAATTAGTCTGTGAAACACCATGAAAGTATCTACTTGTACTTTAGTTTACGATACTCTTATATACACACTTTATGCGTGATTACATTTATACACCAGCACCTACTGTGCCTGTCGGCGAGACCGGGGCTTTGTCAAGCAATTTCTTCTTTTTTAGACTCTCCCTTTTTCACCTTGTGTATCCAGTAGTCAAAATGAAAATCACGATGATGTTGATTATTGTACATAATGAGATCATTGAGCCTACCTAATATTCTAGGCCATGTATTTCGTACCTTGCTATTTAAAGTATTAACTAGAAACGTGTCAATTTAAACCAAATAGATATGGTACATAGACAGCATTTTAAGCATTAAAACGTGACCTGTTTGTAGGCTATAAAAATGAAATTATCGCTCTTTTTTGGAGTAAAGTTGTGGAAACTCACTCCAAGGCACCACCAAAAATATGAATGTACTTCTGTCTCTTCAAAGTATACGGACGAATACAGTACCATGTGTTCTTACAAGTTTGTGTTTTCAGATGTAAAAATGCTGAACGTTCATTTGGCAAAGTGGTAAGGATCATGGTAAACTATCTTGGTCCTTCATGGCGTGTTCGTCGCCGTTTCTTGCTGCATATTGGGTTACGGAAATAAATGGTGGTCCGTGTATTACGATCTCTCTATTTATATACGTCACGCAGAGAATGCAAAATACCGAACAAACATTACAAAAAAAACTGATGCACCACTATACACAGAGGTAAGTGTCCTATGTGGAAAATCATGTGATTACACGAAGGCAAAGAAAATAGGAGTACTCAAAATTAAGCATGCCCCACACCTTCATCTGCCATCACCTGCACTTCCTAATTTATTCATTGAAATTTCTTGAAAGAATTAAGGGCCATATAAAAATTTCTGATTGTGCCTGTATTGTTTTTCGCCAGTCATGCAAATGCGCAGTATATGAACACAAATGTCACAAAGTTCTCGCGAATAAATTTCGGCACTTGTTTGAGCATAGTAGCACTTGGGAATGCACACTCTGAAATCAAACGATGCAATAAAGCAATCAACGTGACATTATCTGCGGAGTAACTGCGTGTCACATATTCGGCGCTTTTTTGCACGCGGTATGCTGTCAGCCCATGCCTTTTCCAAATGGGGCTGTAGTATTAGACTATGCGAACCCACGAGAATTTTGTGGAAAGCTATTAACTGTAGTAGTGCTCATTTTAGTTTCTTGCGACTCAGCTGACACGTCCCGTGGCTGCTTAGTGGCTATGGTTTTTGACTGCTAAGCACGAGATCGCGAGCTCGAATCCTGGTCACTGCGGCTGCATTTCGAAGGGGCGAAATTCGAAAACACCCGCGTACTTAGATTTAGGTGCGTCTTAAAAACCCGTGGTGGTCCAGATAATTCCGGAGTCCCGGAATACGGCCTGCGTCATAATGAAATTCTTGTTTTGTCACGCAAAACCACATAAATTTTCTACTAGTGGAGGCTCTTGTGCTACCCACTGTAAAACTAGGATGTCAGAGCTTGTTTCAGAAAGATTGGGAAAGTTGAACTTTTAAACATTTTTGTTATGTCTACGTACGTCGCGTTCTTTATTCTAGGCTCCGCATTGCATCCTCCATACGTCAAAACCCTAAGAAGCCACCTTAAGCTAAGTCAAACTTTCACATTATGAAGCTGCTTCTCATACTTTTGATATTATCGGCGTTAATTATGAACGTCTTCTTCATCTGCATATTATCGTCATCATCCTACGATGATCGATGCTCATCTTCAGTGCCATAGCATTATCATCATCAGGTGTGTGTCTTTGCTGGTTCGATGCCTAGTACTTCGGCCAAACAAACATCTATCCAACGGAGACATCATACGTGGTGTAGGCGATTCTACCATCCTCACTCCTCTACCCGCTGAGCGTACCACTGAAGCTTCGTTCAGGTCGCCGCTAGCGCCTACTGTACCCTAGCCCATCCATCTTACGCTTCTATCGCTACCGTTCCGACAATGCAAGCCACACCGTATACTCGAAGCAGCACAAGCGTGACCGTCATCTCTTCGCTGGTCCTCAAGGGGAAGATGTACAGGACTAATTTAATGATTACGAGTGAGTAAGTTCCACAAATCGTTGGGATGACCCCATTAAGGTCCGCTATGTTTCCTTCTAATCGACGGGTGTGACGAAGACTTGGTTCTTTAACTACAAGATAGACTATACTGACTAGGTTGCTTTCAACCAGCAGATCCGCCAAGTATGCCGGTGTGCCAAGTTACGCACAGCGGCAGTTCGTTCTACCATCGCAATAAAAACCCTTGATACTCACCAACAACACCCAGGTGATTCTTGCACATGGGACGTCAAGAATGCTGTTCCGCTCTGGCGCCGTGCGAGATCATCGATGTCTGAGTCAAAGTACGCCACATTATGAAAGGAATGAGAAGATTCACGTTCAAAAACCTTGCCATCAAGAACCCCGCTGCAATCGCTGGCATCGTCAGAATGTCTGAGCGCCTTCACGAACTTGAGTGTGTTCGCCTTTAGTCGGACGTTGGTGAATATGCTTCTACGGTAGACCGACAACTCTCTATCGTGATCAGAACAATGATACGCGAAGAATTAGATGCAATGGGCTTGTCATAGCCGTCAGTGAGCCCCACTCTACCTTCTGGCGCGTCCTTGCGTGACGCCATCAGTGATAAATTGGCGTCCTTGACCTACTGCACGCACGTGCAACCCTCGGTCTGTCGTCCTTACCTGCGTGTGCGCAAGTTGCTGCCCCACCTACAGGCAACGTCAACTAAGTGGTGCTGCTAACAACGTACACATCCATTGCTGTCACTGAAAATCCCGTCCATGCTATCTGAGCCTTCGTCAGCGTATCTAATTGCACTGGCACCGGGAGCACTTAGCACTATGTACTACCCGCCTTGTCGTCAGTCACATACCACCTGCTTAATTATTAATACAGCTATCACGACCATAAGTCGCGTTTCTTCCGCAAGCGCCAGCAAGACGAGCTTCGGAGGTGCGATATGCCTGAACGCAACTTTTCCAGTTCAGCCTCTTCGTAAGTATGCATTTCTCTTCACATCCGCTCCACTCGACATCTCCGCCTGCTTCGTCGAAAGACTGGATAACTTACCGTTCAACCAGACGCCAATTCCGTTCGCCGTTCTGCCGTCTCACGTCGCCACTGCGGCCCGTCTAACTGACGTACACCGTTTCTCCGGAAAACCAAGTGATGTAGTTTTTGGAAGAGGTACGGCACACGTCAACAGCAAAGAAATTATTCCAGCCAGCCCATGCAATATGCTCTCGCTGTTTGTCCGAAGGGTGCCCGCCGATGCTTTGCTGGACACAGGTGCGACTGATGTTGTTATTTATGCTTCTTTACATATCTGCCTCAGGAAGGTCACGGCTCCTTACGATGGGCCGTCGCTTTTTGTAGCCCAACGGGACTTTGTTCGCCCTTGCGCGCTTTGTACGACCTGTGTCCTAACCAATGATATTCTGCACAATAAAAAGTTGCATGCTTTTGCTGTCCCCATGCGCTCAGCTTAGTTTAGAGTGGGATTTTCTTTCTTATGCCTCCCCGGTCATTTTTCGCAGCAACGCGTCGTGTATCTTGCCGTCATCGACTACTTGCCTGGGGAAGAGCATTACACGCGGTTGCGCCTGGTTGCTGTGGCAGATACCTAACTACCTCCCGGTCGACATCGCATTGTCACCATTCTGTCCAACAATATTGACCATGGTGGCGTCTTGGTCTCACCCTTTTTCTGTTGCCTTCATAAAAAGCATTGCCTTTGCACCAGGTGCGCTTTGACTTCACAATGGATGTGCGCTCATCACCCCCATGAATGCTACAACGAAGAAAATTCTCCTTCCCTAACGCACCACAGTCGCTTCCGCGGTCGACGCAGAACCTGTATGAGTCATGCCTCTAAAACTAACGTTCTCCAGCGACCTTTCTACTTGTCGTACTCCTTCTCACTCCACCCTTACTACAGCGGTAAGCAGTTACTTGCCTCGTCCAAAGATGCATCAGCCGCTTGCTTTGGTGCACAAACATGTAAATTATGTTGGTGTACATCATGAAGGGGCAGCGCAATATGACGAAGACAGAAGGTAGGAACACAGAGGTACAGCGTGTTCCACACACACAGGACAGCGAAGTGGTACTGGTGGAACATCTTGAAGGGGCAGCGCATCCTTCAAAATGTTCAACAAGTACCAACTCGCCCAAATGTCGATCCTTCTTTTGATGTTGGTTTTGAAGGGTGTGCTGCCCCTTCAAGATGTTCAACCAGAACCAACTCGCCCAGATGTCGATCCTTCATTTGATGTGCGCTCGTCGAACCGGCCAAACCATAGTTGCAGCGCATGGCACTTGGACTAACGCAGCGCCTGTAGTGTGCCAGCATCCGTACCGTGTGTCTCTAGCCGAGCGGAAAATCATAGAAGCAAATGTCACGGACATGCTACGACAGGTGACCCCACCCTCAGGAAGCCATTGGTCATCTCCGATTGTTTCGGCCGGGAAAAAGATGGTTGCGCGGGCTTTTTCGTTGATTACCGAGCCCTCAATAACATTACTCCAAGGAACATATATCATATGCCCTGCATTAACGACACCTTTAATTCGCTACAGGACGCATAATATTTTTCAAACCGTGATCTGCGTTTTGGCTATTGGCAAATTCGCATTCACGAAGACGATAAGAAAAGATAGCGTCTGGCACAGCAGCTGCACTTGACAAATTCAGGGTCTTACCTTTCGACCTATAACATGCACCTTCGACTCTTGAGCGCATGGTTGGCCTGATATGAAATGGTGGCCTGAAATGGACAACTTGCTCCTGCTAACTGGTTGGCATTTTCCCATTTTGATCAACATTTTCTAAGCACCTGTAACGCTTGTACGAAATTCTAACTTGCAACGTTGACGCTGGTCTTCAGTTCAAGAGGAAGAAATATTGTTTCGTCAGCAGATCTATAAAGCTCCTGGGTCATGCCGTAAGCAAGGACGGCATACGACGTGACGATGACAAGGTTGCTGCGGTTTGTCACTTCACTCGCCTAGGAAGGCTGAAAGACTGGCAAAGCTTCCTTGGCCTTGCTTCATATTTCTGAAGCTTTATGTGGAACTTTCCATCCACAGCGGCACCACTACACAAGCTGCTTGCTTCCAGAGCACCCTTCTTCTGGTATCAAAAACGTAAAGCAGCCGTTAACATTTTGAAGGACGCTCTAATGTCTGAGCCTGCGCTCTGCAACATTGATGAGACTGCACTGGCTTTCTTGCGGCTGTAGCATCGGTGCAATTCTTCTACTGCGGAAAAACTAACTGTTCGCGAGAGAGAGTCGCTGAATACGCCAGCCGCGTACTCACCGATGCCGAGAACTATACCATCACAGAGCAAGAATGTGCGCCTGTTAAGTTCATACAGTACTTTCGTCCTTATCTTTACAGCCATCATGCTACAATTGTTACGGACGACCACGCCTTATGTTGGCTCTCGAGGGTATAGAACTTGAGTACAAACAAGATAATAAAAGTGACATGCGTAATTATCACCCCATATCAAACCTTCCTGCATTTCTGAAACTTCTAGAAAAAGTAATTTTAAATCGCAATATTGAATTCGAAGAAAAAACATGATCTTATAGCTCCATTTAAGTTTGGTTTCCCTAAGGGTTTTAGCAGTGAGCTTCTTTTATTTGCTCAGAACGAATAATTCTTCACTGCTGTTGGCGAGGGAAAATTGGCCTTAGGAAGTTTTGCAGACTTTACCAAAGCCTTTTGTCATATAAACCATTTTCTTCTAATCAAGAAAGCTCTACGCTATCGCTACCGCGGCAGAAGTGTACAATTAATAAATCTTACCTACAGTACCGCGTTCAGACAGTGGACATAAATCAAGATCCCTCTAGTCAGCTTACTGCATCTTCTGTTGTGCCACAAGGGAAAGCCTAGACCCCTTTCCTTTTAATATTTACATTATTGACATTATCAATTGAAGCTCTGCTGCAAATTACATAATTACCAATTACGAAACCAGCATCGTTTTATTTGCAAATTCAGTTGATAAATTAGTTGATGGAGCCAATTTAAGTTTACAGAAATTATACGAATGGGCATGGCAAAATAGTTTTACCCTGAATTTGGAAAAACAAACGAACGCAAGGATATTTCGCAGTAAAAATGAAAACGCTGTCGTTATTCAACCCATACTACTAAATTCTTCGTCTCTCGTTAATTGTACGCAGTTTTAGGACATTGGGTGTGGTCTTTCAAGAAACGTTTTCCTGGGATGCACATGTCGATTGTTTAGCAGTAAACCTGTCACAGGTAATTGGTGCTGTTTATCGTAGTCGCCATATAGTGCCAGAAAAATTTCTGATGATAATTTGGACAGTTTGTTTTAATGTCGAACTAATTATCGCCATTTAGTTTGGGCTACTACCACTCAATATAACATGCAGAACATTCACGAATTGCAATAAGGCTCCTACGGGTAGTTAAATGTTCCTGGTTATATTTAAACACATTAATATTTGTAAAATATAAAGTTATGCCAATTACAACAATATACGATTATCGGCTCTGTAGAGGTAATAAACAAGAGGTAAAGACTGAATCGAGTTTTCTTAAGCAACTTGCCAAGCTAGAAAAGAATAGCATTATATATGCAACACGCATAAAGGAAACCTGGAAAAGTACCAACAGTATGAAGATATGGAGTAGGGACGCTTAGTAGTAAACTACCTAGATTACTAAATAGAATACACAGCGAAGGGATTCAATTGGAGAACACTACCTTTAGAGCTATTCGTAGTCATTTCGAATTAAACTAGACGAAGTTTTTTTCTTCGATTTTCTTTTTGCAAAAAAGACTTTCTTTCTCTTGTATACGGCCTTTTTGAACACGAGCAGTAGCTTTGCTTTTTTCGTTCTTGCTTTGCATCTAGCAGAAAAATATTTGCGTAATATTGCACACCTTGGGCATTTTTTTCTTCGTTTGCATCTTTGTAGGAGATTGCATTTCTCTGTGTTGGGATATGTGCTTATATTTCATGTATACCTGTAAAATTATGTAAACTGGCATTTTTAACACATTCCTTTGTTATTTGCGTAATTATTCTGTATAATTTTTCAAATGTTATAAACAGATTGTGTTCCTTGTTGCTGTAATCGCCATTGCAGGGGACTGCGGCTTCCTCAAGCTGTCGAAATGACAGCTTTTTCCAACCGCCCTTTCGTATTATTGCACTGTACTGATGCGAAAATAAACCTAATTGCCATTGCCATCTTCAGCGCCATCGAATCATTCATCATAGGGTGTGTGCATTTGCTGGTTCGATGCCGAGTACTCAGGCCCAATAAACGTCGCTACAACAGAGAGATCATAATATACGTAATCAGGGCAGGGATACTGGGGAGCCTCGAATGGGCACTGCCACATATAGGTAGGCTTAAATACAATATTTTAATACTGGATGTCCCTGAACTTGTTATTTCTAAAACGAGCTTCCAGTGACTATTCTTTTAGAAGCATTATCAAACCTGTATCAAACTCAACTCTGGTCAGCAGGTTAGATGCCCACTGAATGTTTCCACCGAGCAGCAGCTCAAACACCAGCCAGGAGATTGAACTTTCGACTCCTCTCATGGTTGCCAATTTGTTCTGTAGCATTGCTTGATAGCTTTCTTAACATGAGTATTTGAGCCTAAAAACCGAAGAAAAAAGATCCTGTGGCTTGGTAAAACACTTCATATTATACATGCGAAATCAAAAGCTGACAATGGATGCACAAATTAACTAGCACACACAGGAATAATAACTTCATCCATAAGCCAACAACCCACACATAAACTCAGGATGTAACAGGAAAGGAAAGTGAGTCTTTCACATATAATGCATGGTCGCTATGGCAAAAGAGCCGATCTGGAAGGAGCGAGGAATGTTGAAATGATGAACCCTCAATGAGCATTATGGCTCGGTGCGTCCAGATGTCTCAAAATAGGTTCAGCCTGCAAGTCAGGCATCGCACTTTTGGCCCTATTGGGACATCTGTAAGGCCTCCCAGTAACGCCCCTGGTTAAGGCCGCTGCAGGCATCTGAGTAAGGACCAGGTGAGTGCAAGGATCGGTACTTGGGAACAGTAACTTCTTGGATCAGCCACAACAGTGACAAGCCTACGTTGTTTCAGGCAAGGTGCTTGACCTCAAACCCAGGCCCGGAGAGCATCGAATTTCGCAACCGTCACTGAGTCCTTTCAGCTCATCTCTCTTCAATCATCTCTGTTTGAATTCGCGAACGGCCACATTTCAGTTACAGTGTTGCTTGAGACGTGTCATGGTAATGTATAATTGGCCAACTTATGATAACATACCATGCTCACCTGTACGCTCCCCGCCATCCAACCATCGATGTTGATTAACTTTAGCACTTTCACCCCGTTCTCATTATGTCCATTCGCACGATGCTAACAAAACTTACATCAGGCAAGATCACCAATCTTTCAAAATGGACCTAAAACGCGAAAAGAAAATTATTATTATTAGCAATATCATTTGAAATATGACATGGATGAATAAAAAGGACACATTATATATCACATGAGCATTTTATTGAACCTGCATAAAGCTCAAGTTAGGCTGAACACTCAATACATGCTTACCAAGAAATTCAGCCGCGAGTCCTTCAATAAACATGCAAGCCACCACTTTTCCTTCATCTGTGTGTCTGAGACGTGGCTGACGATAATAGATACTAGATAGACACTAGATACTAGATACTAGATAGATACTAATAGATAATAGATAGATACCTGACGATAAAACTAATGCTGTTTACCACATTACTCACCAGAGTGCTGTCACCGACAATCAAACAGTCACGGTGGTTCTGCTATTTTTGTATCACTTTCTATAATATATAAGCGTCGGAATGACCTCTCCCTCCTAGCTGACAACACTGAATCTGTTTGCATTGAAATTGATGACCAACCTACACAATCTGATGCTTAAAAAACTATCTTAGCTTGCATATATCGCTCGCCGTCATCGTGAGTCTCATTGTTCTGCTCTGCACTATATGAAAGCCTAGATAAGATATCTTGCGAAAGAAAAAACGTTGTTATTACGGGAGATGTAAACACTAACGTTCTGCATGAATCCAATCATAATGCGGTTGAATACTCGAATTGCTTTGCAGACTTTGGCTATGAACAGCTGCTTACAGTACTAACAAGACGTATCACAGGCGGCTCAAAAACGCTTATTGACCACATTTTATTTAAGTAAATACCATGTTATGAGTGTGGCGTTATACCACTCGACATTACAGACGACTATCTCATATTTTGTCGCTTGTCTCATGCCTCACCACGCGCTGAGCGTTCTTTCCAAAAGTCCTTGTTTAGCAAAGTTCAATTCATAGATTCCATCTCTTCTTTTGACTGGTCGACGATAAAATCTGAATCAAACCCTGAGCTAGCTTTTGTACGCTTTTCATCTGTCCAATGTGTTTCAATATGTCCACGATTCAACCACTTTTGTTAGATTTAATAAGAAGTATCCAGCACCCCACAACCCGTGGCTCACAGATGGATTGCTAGTGTGCATGCGCAATAAAGAGAATGTGTACAAAATCTAAACGTTGCCCATTTAACTACAAACTGCAGAAGCGATATGCTTGTTACCAAAATGCCCTAAACAAAGTGTTGAGAGATGCCAAAAAGAAGTACTATGAAATTAAAATTAATGAAGCTGAAGGTATCACTGAACAGTGGAAGCTTATAAATTCATTTTTGAACAGAAACTTAAAGACTCACCAATAAGTGAACGAGGAGAAAGGGGGTTAACCGAGGGGCACGATTTTTATTAGTCATATCATAAGAAGCCAACAAACACTGACACCAAGGAGAACATAGGAGAAATTGCTTGTGCTTAATAAATGAAATAATGAAACGAAAAAATAATGGAAATTAAACTGGATGAAAAAACAACTTGCCGCAGGTGAGAACCGAACGCACAACCTGTGTTTGTTGGCTGTTTTTTGGCTTCTTATGATATCACCAATAATTGAGATTTTAAGCTCTATGGGTGCGCATCAAAATCCATCGGACATCGCAAATGAATTTAATAATTTCTTTTCACTTAATAATAAGCCCCTTCCTACAAGTCTTATAACAACATCCCTGAGACAACCGCAATCTTTTTTTATATCCTACCATTCCGGAGGAAATATACAATATCACACAACAACTAAACCTAGCAAGTGCAGGTCTTGATGAAATACAACCAGTGCACCTAAAATATGTTGCTGATATTTTTGCTGACCCATTTTCTTATGTAATTAACTTTTTAATTAAATGCGGTGTACTTCCATCTCAACTTAAAAAATCCAAATATTCCCTGTATTTAAAAAAAAAAGTGATAGGGAGTTGATTACCAACTATCGCCCTATTGCTATATTATCCGTGTTCAGCTAAATTATTGAGAAATGTTTTGAAAAGCGTCTAACTGAGTATCTAAGAAAATTTGAAATTCTTCGCACCACGCAGTTTGGCTTTCGTGCAGTTTACTCTACTAATCTTGCGCTTCTTTCATTCACTTATTGAATTAAGCACCACATTAACGAAGGTAAATATGCTGGAGCAGTGTTTTGTGACCTCACCAAAGCGTTTGATTGAATTCTTCATAATATTTAAATTACTAAATTAAACGCAATCGGTGTAGTAGGACCGGCGCTGGCTTTTGTTCACGATTAGTTAACTAACAGAGAGCAGGTTGTTATGACAGGCGATGCCCACGGACTTGTCGACGGCTGAATGACGTCATCATTTAGCATTTCTTGAACTTGACGCTTAATCGCCTCCCGCTCCATAGGTGACGCGCCGTACGGATGCTGAAGAACAGGCCACGCCGACTCCTCTGTAACGATCCGGTGTTGCGTAACGGCAGTGCGCTGGAATTAGGATTCCGTGGAAAAACAGCCGGAGAAGTCTGTCAGTAGGCCCAGCAGCTGATCCTTCTGTACATCTGCTAAGTCAGCATTAATGTGGGCGCGGGTATTCAGGCGGGGTGAGCCGTTCAATCCAGTGAAGTCGCTTGTAACGTGCCGATGTCGGCGAAGTCAGCAACGTCGTTCAGGAATGCCACAGCTGTACCTTGAGAGACGCGCTGATACTCATGGCTGAAGTTTGTCAACAAAACTTGCGTGCACTTATGGTGTATTTGAACAAGGTCCCTGACGATGCAGATGTGTCTTTCGAGCAGCAGCGGGATATTTGCCTCGCCAGTACCCTTATAGCCGTCGAATGCGTCGCAGGTGACGAGAGTCACTACACTGATCGTTGGCGGCACCGTGATGTTTTCGTCAACAATCCTCAAGGCGTTGACATACGTGTCGTCAGTGCTGCTACCTGCTAAGGCCTGCGCCGTCGAAAACGTTAGCCGCGACTTTTGTAAGTTACTCACAGCTCCATTAGCCTGCAGAAAGTCCATTCCCAGAATTAGGTCCCTCGAACAGCTTGGGAGGATAACGAAATCTCCGAGGTACGTAAACCCACGAATGCTCCCTCGCGCTTTGCATCTTCCTACCGGGGTTAGCAGATGGCCTCCTGCAGTGCGAATCTGCGACCAAGTCTACTCGCTAGAAACTTTTTTCAGCTTGCAGGCAAGGTCCATGCTCATAACTGAGGTGTCCGCTCCAGTGTCGATTAACGCCGTTATTTCTTCGTCGTCTATGGTGACGGGAATGTTCGACCTTACTACCTCTCGTAAGGTGTTTGATTCCGTCTGTACGTCTCCATCGTTCTGTTTTCGTCGTTGTCGTCCTAGTGGAGGATCTTGCGTACGGTCGTCGTCAGCGGCGTCACCTCCGCAGGTCGCTGAACTCAGTTTTCGCGACCCGCCGGGCTAGGCGAGCGGCGTGTCAATGCGCCGCGAGTAAAGGCTTGACTTGGTGATGCTGACCTGTAACGAGCAGAAACGACAAACGGGGCTCCTGCCATCGCTGATCAACATTGCGACGATTCGCGACGGAACTCTCTATTTCCGGCGGCCGCTCACCAGGTCGCGGACTAGGTGCATTCGGCGAGAATCCACGGAGCCCCGCATGACGATAAGGACACATTCTGTAGATGTGTCCGGCTTCGCCACAATGAAAACAAAGGGTCTTGTAGTCTGTGTTGCGCCAGACGTCGCACTTCCTAGTCCTTGCTTCGGCGATGTGCGGTGGGCTGCGAGGCGGCCTCAAGCTTACGTCCATTTGTTGAGTGGGGTGTACCATGCTGCACGCACTTGAGGGTGTCATACGGCGTACTGCTTCAGCGTAACTCATTTAGGCGTGCGGTGCCTGCTGTGGTGTCTCGTGCTGTCCAGGTATATGGACGGCCTGTCGGACCTCGGCGCGCACCATTTCCGCACTGGAAAGTTGTCCCACCGGGGCAGTGGTCGTCTGCATCTTCTGCAGTTCCTCCTTGACGACAGCCCTGATGAGTTCTCGCAAGGCGCCAACGTCGTTACCGAGGGTGACGGCAGGGAGCTCCCTTGAAATCATGGCGTAGCGGTTGTTTTGCCTGGCCCGCTGTTGAAGGGCCTTTTCCATTGTAGTGGCTTCGTGATAGAACTCTGCAACTATCATCGGCGGATTTCGAATGAGGCCTACAGAAAGAAATACAGCTGTAAAAATATTTTTTGTTTGCTGAGCAGAAAAAATACAATTGTCGACGACCTAGGAAGTTCCTGTACTTTTTATGTAAATGCAGCCAATTCAAACTATGCTAGAACTATGCTAGGAATTCGAACATATGCTAGGACATTATAGCGCACATCTTTGCGGGCATTTGCTAGGCCCTGCTGCTTCTTTTATGTGTATGTACCCTGTGGAGTAGAAATTGTACAGAGAGGTTGAACATAGTCAGCGCGGTAAGAACAATATTGTTAGTTGTACTCAGTGTATTCCTCCCTGAAGCAACTTGGTTCGTATTTTGCTAGATATTTGTTAAATTGATTAAAATTTTTGTGTTTATGCTAGTCAGGATAAGAATATTATTACGGGGTTTCTGACCACCAGGAGATCTTAAGCGTGCAACCAATTCACGGGACAGGAATGTCTTACATCTTAATCGTTCAAAGATTTGACATTAACTTCACCGCACTGAGACCCGAACGCGAGAAAATTCATACGCTATGTAGGCAGCGCGTGCTCTAATTTTTATTGTCCGCTGCAAGTTTATGCTAAAGTGGTTACATTTCAATTCGGCAAATTTTCATCCCTGTTGTGTTCTTTATAATGGTCCATATCATAAGAAGCCAAGAAAAAAAACTACCAAGGACACCACAAGGGAAATTATTTGTACTTACTAATTCACCCATAAAATTATAAATAAATGCAATTGAAAGTGGCTGAAAGAACAGCTTACCGCAGGTGGGGGACGATTCCATGTCTTCGAATTATGCGCGCGATGCTCTACCAACTGAGTTACCGCCGGCGCCTTCTTCCCATGAACTTCGTTGTGCATTTATATGCTACTGGAAGGGTTAGCCAGCACCACCACTCACAAACTTTGGCGGCCGATGTGGAAAGTCCTTTCTGCCGCAGGCGTCACGATGACGCGAACTTTTTGGGTGAAGGCAAGTGGTGAATAAATCCACACGTTCTACCTGAAGGCATCAATGTTGCCGGAATATAGACCCTCGTTTTGTAATGAACCAGAAGAATGAGAAATGAGCGAGGGGACCGATTTTTATATACCATATCGCTAGAAGCGAAACCAAATCACCAAGCACAATACAAGGGGAAATTACCTGTAACTAACTGAAATAAAGAAATTGTTAATTAATAGAATTGAGAGTGGGTGAGAAACAACTTGCTGCAGGTGGGGAACGGTCCCACTTCTTCACATTACGTGTGCGATGCTCTACCAATTGCGCTATACTGTTTTTCGGTTTTTGTTAATTTTCTTATTCTTGTTTCTTTCGCGTTGCAAAATTGGTTTCAGGTGAATCTTTCCACGCGTGTGTATATATTTATATTCGTGTCAATAGATATCGTCAGCTGGTGGATAGCGCTTTTCCCGTTTGGCTGCTATTCGTCCCCGTGTATTTTCTTTTCGTGCTGTCTGCTCACTCTGAGTAAGTTGAGCATTCGACTCGGCTAACTATTTGAAATGGACGAAATTGACAGGAACTTCTTGCATGGGCAATAAAGATTTGTTTATCAAAAGTATGAATATCATGCTTAGACAGCAGCCTTGTGGTGGAAATTGATTGTGGAGGTATTAGGAAAACAGCTCATGGCGACTAAAAAATGAAAGTGTTCCTTTTCGTTCTGTAGCCAAGGTCATGTCTGCCGTTTGCCGGTCACCGCTAATTCATATGGGCTCTCCCGTGCTTACGAATCTCCCCGTCAAGCTATGTGGCCGACGCAGCGCCTCCCCCCCCCCGCACACGCTGTATTACTCCAGAAAATAACGTTCCTGATGCAAAGAGCAGTTGCTTGTTTTGCAGCTATCTTGAGTCGGCGAGGTGCTCTTCCACAGGCGCAACTCGAGGCCTAACAGAGCGTACGTATATTCTTGTAACGTGTCGCGTGCTTCTCGTTGATAGCAGCAGCATAGCTTGGAATTAGGATGGATGGATGGAAGCTATGAACATCCCTTTTGAAACGGGGCGGTGGGCTGCCCCACCAAACTCTTATTATATTGCCTAACATACTATATGTGTTAAAAACAAAAAAATAAATAAGAGGAAGCCTACGGTGAACTCCCATAACCAAACTTTCTGAACCCCAATTTTGAATTTTCTTTTTGCACACCTCCGTTGTTTGTTGGTTGTACACATTTATTCTCCTAATCTTCCAAGCGCCGCTTAGTATTCACTACTTCTGGCATGTTTAATTTAATCCTGCTCTCGCTCAGCGCAAGACCTTCAAGCAGGCCATAGATACCTAAATCGACTGCTGGGCAGATAACTTCATATACAAATAAAACATGCTCCATCCTTTCCCTAGCTTCACCGCAGCTGGCACATGCTTTTTCTTCTTTTTGATATCTCGGTTTATAAGTGCGTGTTCTAAGGCCTGCTGATCTCTCTTAGAAAAGTAATAATTTGGTTTATAATTTTGTTATAGTTATAATAATTAAAATTATATTTTGTTATTATTTCGTTATATGTTTGAACCATCATATGCAATTGTGCGGTGCAGCGCGAAGCGGCACAGGCCACAGGGCTTGTCCCCGTTTTTCTGTGTCCCCTGTCCCGATTCGCGCTGCACCACACAGCCTCATGGAAAACGAACTAGTCCAAACAATCACCCCTTTATATTCAAGATCTGATATATATATATATATATATATATATATATATATATATATATATATATATATATATATATATATATATATCACGCAAGGAAACATTTACCATCCACCTGAATACAACAAGAAGCTACAAAGTGACCCACTTCAACTTTTGAAAGCAAACTGCAGTTCTCGGTTACCAGGGCAGTGAAACCCCCAAATCGCTGCTTTTTCAAGATACTCGCTCTAACATACGAGCTAACCTCGAGGTTAGCGGCGCGATAAGACATTCTCATCTTAAAATATGTTGAGTGCTTGAATTTCTGCTACGTTGAGCTTTTACATTACCATTCTCGTTCATGTTCACTTGTCTTCCTGCTTGTGGCCTTCTATTTTGGAAATTCATCACACATCAAATGCATAATAGGCTGTTGAAGAAGTTCTGAAAACGTACCAAAATGAAGGCCTGAAGTATTCTACTAGAAAGTTCGACATTAAGGTTTTTTATCGGTTGTCCAGTTATCTAGGAGTACGACCTGGTAAAGGAGCGTCCTAAGAATAATTCGATATAAACGTATACAAATAGCCGCGAACTAAGCTCCCCATCCTCCACGGTGATGCTACACGTGTCAGGGGAGAAGACGAAGAAGTGGCTCTTGTGTGGAACCCGGTTTTCTACTGTTCTCTTTTTGCGAGTATTTTTGCGTGTTTTCGGGAGGCGCCGCTTCCGAGACCTTTGGCGATGGAAGCGGAGTCAGCTAGACGTCCAGCGGAGGCCGACGTCACAGCGTCGAGCGCTCCGACGAAGCGCAATCACCTGATGAGCGACACAGGCAGCGAGGACACCCTGCTGTACTACTCTGCTTCCGAAGAAGATCTGTCGGATGACGGCGACTACTTGACAGTTGTGAAGCAAAAAGGAAAGAGGTGAATCGTCACTGCCTCCTCGTCTTCAACAAGGACGACGGCGGCAGCAAAGGCCCATGACACGGCTCATACCATCCTCTTCTTACCCGTGACGCCGACCGACAACCTGAATCGGCTAAACAGGCAAGCCGTATCTGTAACACTAGAGGCTGTTGTTCCAAATGAGATCACGGATATGAGAGTTAACAACCGTAAGAACATTCTCGCGGTTGATGTCAAGAACAGGGCAGCATTGGATATCTTGAGTATAGTGAAAATGCTGGGCAAGATAAATGTTCGCACCATAATACCACAGGACAGCAATACTATATCAGGTGTGATTTATGATGTCGATGAGTCAATCGACGACAACGATCTGCCTATTTTGGTCAAACCCGCCACAGCAGATGTTCCTATTATTGAAATCCGTCGCCTAGGAGTTTCACGCTGTGTGAGGATAACTTTCAAGGGAGGTAGCTTGCCGTCCCACGTGAAAGTTGGATTTTTTCGTCATCCAGTGCGACCGTTCATTCCAAGACCACTTCAGTGTCGTAATTGTTCGCAGATCGGGCATGTCAGCGGCATATGCAAAAATTCTACCGTGTGCGCGAGATGTTCTGAGCAGCACAGTGCAGATGCTTGCCGGGCGACTCACTTCAAATGTGCCAATTGCTCCGGTCCCCATGAAGCATCGTCGAAAGACTGCCCGAGACACAAGACAGAGCGGAAAGTCCTCAAACAAATGGTGAGAGACAACTCAACTCACAGAGCGGCCGCCGCCAAAGTACGACGGCGTAGTGTCCGCCGTCACCGTAGACGATCCTCGTCTACAAGAAATGCTGATACCGTCGCGAGACAGCCGATACTTCCTGAGGCTGGTGCTCCCAAGGCGCTCACCCACACTAACAACACGGTGTCCGATGACGCAGTGCATAGCTCTACTGCAAACGACTGGCCTGCACTTCCGACATTAAGTCCTCCAGCCCAACAAAGGTCGACGGTGGACTACCGACGAACCAATGAGGGCACAGACCATGTGCGAGGTCAAGACAAGCAAGTAATCGCCATAATAAGATCTCTAATGAATGTCATTCGCGTGTTGTTAAACGACATGCAGACGCCATCTGCTCGAGGTGCACTACAAGTGCTGGACGGCCTGGATCCGGTTCTTGCGAGCCTCGTCAGCCGTTCTTCAGACAAGTCAAGGAAGCATCTATTATGCAATGGAATGCCCGTGGCCTGAAATCCCGCAGTGATTTTCGCCATTACGTTTTCACCAATCGATTCCCCATTGTTGTCGTCTGTGAACCGAAGCTACAGACACCCGTCCGGATCTCAGGCTATGAACCTCATGTGTCATCGACTTGTACTGACATTAGCAAAGTGACCATCTACATACGGTGTGAATTGACTTATGTTGTTCATCCAGTGCGGCCACATGACTATAATCAGTATGTGTGTTTGACCGTGAAACAACAAAACCTTGCGTTTACTTTAGTGGGCGCGAACCTTTCTCCATCAAGTCGTTTTGATAGGCAGAGACTGAGTGACATTATAGATGCGACACCTGGTCCATGGATTGTTGTTGGGGACTTCAACGCGCATCATTCACTTTGGGGAAGCAACAAGATAAATTCGAAAGGAAGAAACCTTGTGTCCTTTGCTTGCGACCATGAACTTTGTTGTCTAAATGATGGCAGTCCCACGTTTCTGCGCGGCCGGACATACAGTAGTTGTTTAGACTTAGCATTTGTTTCGCGATGCCTCACTCGCCACGTCCATTGGTTCGCAGATATAGAAACCCACGCAAGCGACCACATTCCTACCTACCTGAAGATAAAAGGCCTCACCAAATCCGTTCCATCAAATTTTAAACAAGCAATAGATTGGCCCGTGTTTAAATCCCTTATGGAAGACGCATGCCACGAAAGCATTTCGTCCACACTAGAATTTGAGATCGCCAAGGCTATGCAGGATTCTTTGCGCTCATTTCGGCCATTAGAGAACTACACGGATTTTGATTCGGAAATACAGAGCCTCCGTGCAATCCGCCGGCGAGCGGAGCGACGGTACCAACGGACTAAATCACTCTACGACCTTAGAGAGGCCAGACGCCTTCAAAAGAAAATTCAGCTTCGCCTTGCTGTACTCCACAATCAACGCTGGAAGTCGTTTTGTGAGTCTCTCGAACCACGTAAACCTCTGTCGGTTGTCTGGAGAACAATCCGTGGTCTTCGAACAGCTCCTCAAGAGCGTCGTCCATTTAAGTCTCTAGCCCTACATCAAGGACGCCGAGAAGTCGAGGTAGCCGAAGATTACTGCGCAAGGATTGCGGGTCCGGCGCTCACGTATTCACCTTGCGCACCTATTCCCATTGTGCCCCCTTGCTCCCGGGATCCTCGTATGGACACTGCTTTCTCCATCGAAGAACTGGAGGCCGCACTTGCTGGTTGCAGGCGATCTTCGTCACCAGGACACGATGGCATCACATACTCTGCGCTTGTAAACCTTGGTCCAGAGGCCAGAGATGCCCTTCTTGGCCTATACAACGCATCATGGCGTGACGGCTTGATCCCTACAACGTGGAAATCCAGCCGGCTTGTTCCACTCCTCAAGGCTGGCCAATCCCCGTTGGAATTATCATCTTACCGTCCAATAGCACTGGCCAGCTGTGTCGGCAAGGTAATGGAAAGAATGATACTTGCACGGCTAGAATGGTACTTGGAATTCTACAACGTCTATCCAGAGGTAATGGCTGGTTTTCGACGTGGCCGCTCGTCAATAGATAGCGTTATCGACCAGGTAACATACGTACAACACCAGAAACATCTGAAACGAAGCACTGCGGCCCTATTCCTTGATGTTAAAGGTGCGTACGACAATGTAGATCATCAGGCAATTCTGGACGCCTTAGAAGCTGTAGGGATTGGTGGACGCACCTTTCGCTGGATATGCAACTATTTGCATGGAAGATCTTTCTTTATTTTGACAGAAGACGGACCAACGCCATCTAGCTATACCAGTCGTGGTGTACCGCAAGGCGGAGTACTCAGCCCTACCCTTTTCAACCTGGTGCTCGTTGGTCTCGCTGATTCGTTACCGCAAACCGTACAGCTCTCCGTATATGCAGACGACATTTGCATATGGGCTTCCGGCGTGACACGTGTACAAGTCCGCGCACGACTTCAGAAAGCCTCAACGGCTGTGTCAAGATACCTAAGAAGACAAGGCCTGGAGCTTTCTGCTGAGAAATGTGCAGTCGTTGCTTTTACTCGTAAATCGATGTCCCCGTATGCTTTGCGGATTAATGACCAAATCATACGATATAGACGAACGCACCGATTTCTTGGCGTCATCATTGATAGAGACTTGTCTTGGAGCCCTCACATCTCGTACATAACGAAGCGTTTGGCCGCCATTGTGGACCTTCTTGCGTTTCTCGGCGGGAAGTCCTGGGGCGCAACAGTACCGTCAATGTTGCAACTATATCGAGCACTGTTTTTGGGCTTCCTGCGGTACAGCTTACCTGTAATAGGTAATACTTGTACTACGAATATTCGCAAACTCCAGAGCGTGCAAGCCCAAGCACTCAGGACTTGTCTCGGTCTTCCCAAAACAACGTCATCGATTGCGACAGTGGCCATAGCCAGAGACGCGCCTTTGACAGTCTACATTGATACAGATGTCCTGAGAGCGCACATCCGACACCTGACTCGGATTCCCTCACACCATCTTGCTTGCTTGCCAGCAAAAAAGGCCACTTTCAACTTTTGCTAAAACTATTGTAAGACATCAGTCGTACTTGCCATCAGAATTTACGCCCGCTTCACGATTGTCAGATCCATTGTGATGTCTGCACCGGCCGCAAGTGCAACTGACAATTCCAGGAGTCAGAAAGAAAGCTGGAGCGCCATTGCAATCTTTGAAGCAAGCAACTTTGGAGCACATTCACAACGTGTACAGATCCCGGAAACATGTATACACAGATGGCTCAGTAAAACTCAACAGCGCTGCTGCTGCAGTCATCATCCCGGCACAATCTGAGGAAATCAAGTTAAGAACTTCATGTGTGACCACATCAACGGGTGCAGAACTCGCGGCGCTCCGTGCTGCACTTGATTTCATTACGCAGAAACCACCGCAACAATGGACAGTCTTCAGTGACTCCAAGGCAGCCCTTCAGTGCATACGAAGCCCAATGCGCCACGGACCCAATGAACAACTGGCCTCAGAAATTCAGCACATATATCATCAAAGCTATGATAAGGGACACAACATAATCTTTCAGTGGCTTCCAGGACATTGTAACATCAGCGGGAATGACCAAGCCGACGAAGCCACCCGATCGGCACATGAAAGTGGTCAACGAGTCTTCATTCCGCTTTCGCGAACAGACGCTGCGGCTGGGCTGCGATTGATGTCCCGTGAGTGTACTTTGCCCCTGTGGGACTCAAATGTTTTCACCATGTGTCGGTTGCGTTCGTTGTCTCCGGACATACGGATGCACCTCCCGCCTGGATTACCACGACGTGAACAGACCATGCTTTACCGTCTGTGGCTAGGCGTTGCGTTTACAAACGCCTATGCTTTCCTCATAGGAATGGCCGACAGCCCCACGTGCGACACATGTAACATCGACGAGACGCTCGCACACATTATCTGTGTCTGCCCGCGATACAGTGCTGAGAGACAAGTGACGTGCAGGGTACTGGACAAGCTGGACAATCGTCCACTTTCAGAACTAAAAGCTTTAGGCCAATGCTCCGAAAGAACACCCGCGTTGAAGGCCTTATTCGCGCTATTAACGTTCTTGCGGTCTACGGGGCTTCACGACAGACTCTAAGAATGCCGCCCCCTACCGTTCTGTAGTGTACGGGCTTTGTTCGTGCTTGTCTCCCTTTCTTTCTATCTCCCCATTCCACTCTGTTTCTCTTTTTATCCCTCTTAACCCTTCCCCCTGCGCAGGGTAGCCAACCGGAACTACCTCTGGTTAACCTCCCTGCCTTTCTCTGCATTATTTTCTCTCTCTCTCTCTCTACACGTGTCAGGTGTGTCTCCAGCAACATTGTGCACTGCAACATGTTTCCTAAAAAAAATTCCGTGTATTCACTGTAGAAGTATTAGCATACGTTCTAGTGTGTATGTTAGCTTTGTTCTTGCTCTTTTTTGCGGGAGGTTGAGGTGAATCACAGTTTTTTTTATTAGGCATCAACATTGGCATTCGGAAGATTATGGAAAGCAGCTAGCGTTGGGAGTGTCGTAGGGTGATGTGTAAAGCGCCAGGGGGTGGGAGGGGGGGTATCTCCGCAAATGTTTTCGCCAGAATTTTAGTACAAATAAACTCGACTGCATTGAAATAATAGTGCCCTTTCGCTAAGAAACAAAAGCTCTACAAACTGAACGATAAAAATTCCGGTAAGTGCGTTGCAATTTTTTTCTTCTTTTCCCTCAGGGAAAGAGCTACATAAAGACATAATACCGTTGGGAATGATTATTTGATTCCGTGCATGTTTATTTTGGCCATGTCAAGAATGCAGACATGGCCAAAACCAGAATGCAGACATGGCCATGACTCGACTATTTCAGCGCCGCCAGGTATATTTTCGTACTTAGAGAAATCTTCGAGAAAGCAGCGTCTATAAACCGAGTCATCAAACGCGTACAGCGCGGTTGCAAAAGTTTAACAAGCCAGGGATGTAATAACAAAGGCATAACCTTCAAGGTGATGAATTGAAAAAATTAGCTCTCCGGCGCTCCGCTGAGGACAATCACTGTTTTGATAGCGCGTAAAGAGTATTTCATTGAGCTTACCAAGCCGGCCATCCTCCGTGCGTCGGATACTACTGAAGATATGTAAATAGGCATTCTACGCTGCTGACAAGCATTGCTGATGCAGCACTTTCACCGAACGATGGCAACCAGCAGCGGGAGAGGTCATGTGTTCCTTTACGAGCCTTTTCAGCGCAGTCACCCATTGTGGTCCTACCGAGGCACTCATCACCGCATTTCTTCAACACCTGACGCAGGGATATGAGGTGCAACACGTTGCTGTCAGATTCAAGAAATCTAGCAGCAGCAAAGAACATGCATGGGAGAATGTCTCCGGCATCGAGTCGTGCAGTGAGATCATTTATGCGCGAAGCGTAGAAGTGTACTCCGGGACGCTCTGAGAAGCGGTGATCTCAATTTGAATGAACTGAAGCAGAAACAAAATGCCGAATAACCAGGCTGCAAGCACGGATCTCCCACCTCTGGTGGCTGGAAGATTTAAGGGTGGTCGGCTTCGACCCATGCAAATGCCGACGAAGAATAAGATTCACGACGCAAATGTGCGCACCGGTCCGCAATCTCGGCCGCCGTAGGTGCTGAACCCTGAAACGAAGAGCGTTCCCAATGGAACAAATACGACCGAGAGTGCGAAGAAAGAGAGCAACGTCGAAACGAACGATGGCTAAAACAAACTGAGGGAAAGTGGCGACAGGAGAGGGCATATCTATCGTAACGAACGGCAGCGAAGAATTTATCTGTGCGACTACCATGTCAGCGCGGTGATCGAAAAGGAGTGAATCCGTTTCGCCTAGATTGCACAGCTGAACAATTGTGTTGTTAAGGGTCTTGTGAGCCATTGTGAGGAGCTGTACAAAGGGTCCGGGTTTTTTCAAGCGAAACTTCGAACCGGCATCTTGAGTATTTCAGTACGGCGTAGTATTTCTCAATCATCCCAACATAGGGGTTTTGGAGCCACCCGTACGCATGCGGCCATGAACGCAGCTAGATATACGATACATTTTCGGTGATCTTGAACACTACATTTTCAAAAAGAAAATGAAAAAGAATAACAACTTTCAGCGCTTACCGGAAACTTGCCAGTACCGTTTTCAAGGCAGTACACCAAACAACTCACGGCCTCGGCTGCCTGTTTCACACATCAATGAAGTCATTCCTAACGATGTGGAACTGATACTGAATCGCCGCCCAAAGCTGAGACGCCAAATGAGAGAATGATACCTAGGGAGAGACTTTCGCTCAAACGGCAAATCCTCAGAGTGGGAAGACAGGCCGATAACAATAATGCTGAGACACGCGGAAGAAAGGCTTCCTTGGAAGACGGCCCTTCTCTATGGTTGGAAAGCGCCTACACTTCGCCTTCCTCAAACTACAGCACATGCGTCTGCGGTCGGCTAGATATTGTTTGTACAGTTCTCGTGGGGAATCTATTGAGGTCCCTTTTACCCCCACACTTGTAATACCTGTAATTTAGCAGTTGTAAATGCACGTTCGGGATCTTTATGGGTATGAACGAAAACCCGCTAAAACTATTATAGGTGCAAATGTAGAGCAAATAGATGCTTGCAAAATACGGCCTTTTTTACATGATGAAGATCTCTATTGTGAACTTTGCTAGTGTTGTCGCTATGTTTCGACTTCTAATGGTGTGTGTGATGCTGTAAACTTTCTCAGCATATTTTCTCTTCCTTTCGCAGAATTTTTTTTCTCCACGGTATAGAGCCCATAATACTATTCGTGTTTATAATAAATATTACG
This sequence comes from Dermacentor variabilis, assembly GCF_050947875.1. Lineage (NCBI taxonomy): Eukaryota > Metazoa > Arthropoda > Arachnida > Ixodida > Ixodidae > Dermacentor > Dermacentor variabilis. The sequence continues at coordinate 53,946,937 of NC_134573.1, forward strand.
TTCACGATGCGCTCGCTCTGATAGCAAAAAGGCACATCTCAGTAGGTACAATCGGCAGCGCGCTTCGCAAGTTATTGAAGCTCATTCCGCAAATATTCCATGCCCAATGATTTATTTGATTTATCCGCGATAGAAGTGTTTTTCTGAAAGCAGTGTGTTGCTCAATATAGAACATTTTCTAAACGGTTCCGACCTCGTAGTTCCGGAATCGCAATTGCGCGGTTGACACGGCCTTGTATTTCTCAATGTTTCCATCATCGTGGTTTCGGAGTCTCCCATACGCTTGCGGCCATAAACGCGGCTAGATATACGATACATTTTCGGCGAACTTAAACAAAACTTAAATGTAGTGCGAAAAAAAAAGAAAATGAGAAATTTTTTAAGGTAGTAGTGGTAAAAGTGATATTAGTACTGTAGGATGTTCAATTGTACCTAAAGTAACTGGACTGACAGGTTCTGAAACTGCTGTAGAAAGAAGCATAAGGAAAGATAATGTTATCAAGTGCAATTGCTTGAAAGCATTCATTCTGTTCTTCTGCGAAGGTTTAGACGCCAATACAATCTTCAAGAACATCTCTCCTGTCATAACTGGTGAAGGAATGCTTAGACCAAACAGGAGGTGAAGGTTCGTACAGATGCCACGTCCTTGTGCCGCAGATTTCAATACCTGTGTTGAAATGAAAGAAAACCAAAATAGAATTAACCACCTTTGCAAAGTAAAAAAATATCGCACGAAGGAAGGTTCGTAGACTTACGGTGAGTGCAAAGTTCTGCAAATATTCGCAGAGAGAATAAGCACCTAATTTAAAGCTCTGCGGCACACATAAATGCAGACTGCTAGGTGAGCGTAGTTACTCGTCTTCACAACGCTTGCGTAATGATGAATGCCGGAATTTTCTAGGACTGCACGCATCCTTGTGCCAATGAGTTCGCTCTTTGCTCGCGCTCCATTCATCATGGCAACAGCGACGTTATACCGAAACTCAACAAAACTGACCTGCAATATAGAGGTCGTAAGAAGACAGGTGCAAACTAAATATCGCTATACTACAAAATTTTGCTAAGGCATCTTCTATTCGCTGTAGAAAACAAAACAAAATAATGAGTCATTCATCTCTGAGAAGGTGGGTGACCAGGGAAGCTCTATATCGCACGACACAGAGGTGACATATAATTATTAACAAAAGTACGAATATATTCATTGTGCTGATCTGTGGCAATCCTAACGATATAGGTACGCACACACATTCGTGTATCACCTCTGTGAATAAATGACCATAGATCTAGGAAAAGTCCTGCTCCCTACGTATCATCAGATTACCACTCAAAATAAGCTCAGCAGTAGAAGCTTCCCCCTGCGACATCGCAAGCTTGACAGGGCCCAGGCCTCTTCACTTAGAATGCTACAGACTGAATCATACTCTACTCCTCGTTTAATGCACTTAATTGATCAGGAAAATCTACAGGAATGTCGAAATTGCGCATAGAAATGATGCAATTTTGAAACACATGCTCTGACTGTGCCCAGCCTTAGAGGCCGGAACACTTCAAACAAAGGACTCCTGGGAATCCACCCTCAAGTCTCCAGAACGTCTGAAACTACTTCAGGCCGTCCAAAAGGCCCTCAATGTTGCGGTGGGTCTGGGCCTGCCAGTCCCATCATGGGTGAAGCCATCGACTCATCCCAGGTCCTCCCGGACGAAAGCTCTTCGGTACCTCGTTAAAGTTAATGTCATGTCCTGTTGTTAAACGTGTCCGTCACATAAGACAATGAATGGTTCATTCCTCTTAAGCAATGGCTCATACTTTATTTATTCATTTTTATACCCTAAAGGCCCATTCGGTCATTACATGGGGAGGGGGGAGCCAGTTACAATTACAAACCTGTAAAAAGGAACTTTGGTACGATACAGTCACATAATTATATACAGAATGAATAACATACGCAAGTATGCACTCAACACAGAAATAATCACACATTTGGGAAAATCTTCAACTTGTTAACAAAAACATCATGGTTACTGACAGATACAATGGCCCTCGGGGCTTTATTCAAATGATATATTGTGAAAAGTAATGGTCAATGACGGCATAGATTAGTGCGATACCAGCCTATACCGGACTCCCCATTACCACGAAGGTCATTATTGAGTCGTAGTATGTCACAGATGCTGCAGGTAGAGACTTCGGACCCTTGAGCTCATCCTCGTTGACGCCTTGATGCGGATGGCGTTTCGCGCAATTCTCTGACTCACGGCATGTTTTGTTCGTTTTCGCTTGTCGCTTACGTGCCGTCTATCGAGCGCACGCACCGGCGGTCGCATTCACACTCGCGTCGCTGCTCCCTCCGTCGCTCTTCATTTTCGTGCTGTTCTGCAATTCTGACAACGCACGGCCTATTTATTGAACAGGCGAAACGAAACTGATATCAATTGCTTGGTTCACCTACAGAGCCGTGTTGTCGGCCGCACTCGAAAGAGCCATTGGTGATGATGATAGTTTGAAGCCCAACCGATCCAGCTGCAGAAGAAGACGACGAACGCGTGAACAGTGGCACGAGCGCGCTCGTGCGGTCGCGCCGAGTGGCGCCACCTAGGAACACGACGATGCTTGAGCCTTTGCTGATGATGACAATTTATTTTCACATACGCCACGAAACCTCGCATCTGAGCCATATACAGCTTCGCCTTAAGAATGAGATTTGATCAACTTCACAGAATAGTACACCCATTTCCTGCGAAGTTGCATCTTTCGAGCACTTACAGTAAGAACATCGGTGGCGGGTATTTTCCTCCATATATCTAATAACAAAGAATTGGTATGGGGGAAATTGAAACGAGGAAAAACATTCGGATAGCGCATGTAAACTGCTTCTTGAAATAGAAGCGGCCACAATAAACTTTGCCTACACATTGAAAATAACGTGCCTGCAGCGTGAACATAACGTGCTGCGTCACGACTCCTGCCTGCTTTTGTAAGACAGTCTTTGGCTACTAAAGGTCCATTTTTAGTTCATGAAATCTGTTCATCGGGCTGCACCACATGTTAATAACCTTCCTCAGAATAGTGTGACTTCATGCTTTGTATGGCAGTAGGACAACGAAATGGACGACGAAATGAACTTTGGAACGAAAAGATGCACTACGTTAGCGTAGTCTTCTCTACGGTCTCGAATTGCACAAACATTTTGGCAGTAAATGTGTGGCAGAAATATTTGTTTTCTTTCCTTACTATTCTCTATTAGCAATTTAGTACAGCTTCAGTTACAATTTAAATACAGCCGGGCAGATCTCGCATACGCATATCTTATAACGGGAAAAAGTTTGTATTAGTGGCAAGCATGGCATCCCCGACAAGTGTACATATCTATATATGTGTCTATATATATACATGTGCATATATATATATATATATATATATATATATATATATATATATATATATATATATATATTGTGACGCTCTTAGGTGCATAGTGGGTTCACGAATGTGACGCGCTTAGGTGCATAGTGGTTTCACGCCTCAACACACAGTATGCGGGGGCACCGAAGGGTAGTGAACGAGGACGACGACGTGTGGCTGGCTGGCTGAATCTCGACAGGCGCTCAGTTGACCAAGGCCATCGCTTCTAACTCTACCCCGCTTCAAAGTAACGCCTTTTGTGGGCGTAACAGAGTGGTGGAGGTGCGGGGTAAGACAGAACGTACCACGGAGTCGCAACATCTAGAACTTCGCCGCAGCCATCGTCTTGCCGGTCTCTTGCCAACGACCTTCCCTATGGCTCAGGACGGAGGTGGACAAATGCCAGCTATAGTTTCACCTTCTCAAAGGTCAGCGCCAGTTGGACCTTTGCGGCACTACATGGAACCACGCTCGTTCGCGGGAAAAGTGGGCGAAGACGTCGACGAGTGGCTGATGCACTACGCAAGGGTGAGCCGCTACAACCGTTGGGATTCTGTCACTCAGCTTGAATATGTTGCACTCTTTCTGAGTGAGACAGCGCTGATGTGGTATGAAAACCACGAAGACTCCCTAACAACGTGGGAGCACTTTGTCGAGGAAATTAAGAAGTGTTTTGGCGACACCCACGCCAAACAGAAACGCGCCGAGAGAGCACTTGCTCAAAGAGCTCAAGCTCCTGGAGAAACATGCACTATATACATAGAGAAAATCCTCAAGCTGTGCAAAATCGTAAATCCGCAGATGTCCGAGGAAGACCGAGTCGGACATCTCCTCAAAGGAATTGCAGAAGATGTATACAATTTGCTCATAAGTTGGGAACACGATGATTCCGTCTCAGATGTGCGTCATTGCCGTACGTTTGAGACGTTGAAAACACGTCGCATTGTGCCAAAGTTTGGACGCCTGGCGAATGTGACAACCATTGCCAGCGTCGATGAGAGCCCGTCTGCCGATCTTTCGTCTACTATACGGCAGATCGTGCGTGAAGAACTGCTGCGGCACCAGGAACTTGCGCGCGACGTCATACGACAACCTGACGCTTATTACCCGCAACACATGACGCCTGCCGCACCCTGCGCTTCCTGGCAACCGGCGGTATGTGTCACAGACGTCAACCACAGAGGTGCTCCATGGCAACATGAGGACACATTTACGCCCGAACACCGACCAGCAGAACACCCTCGCCCCAGCAGGTTTGCACGCAGACCGACCGTTCCTCCTGTGCAGCAGGCTCAGCCGCTCCGCTCTGCTACACGACCCCCCATGGCTGACCGCTTCGAAGGGCAGTTCATCGATCGTCGTTTACCTGTGTGCTATAGCTGTGGCGACTTGGGTCACATTGCCAGGTACAGCAATCGCCGCCAACCACCGAGGTTCGACCGATCAACGATGTCTAGGCGGTACCGCGCTCCTCTGAGCGAAACATATTCCCCCTCGCACACATATTTAGGAAGCTTGCCTCACCAGCACCCGGAGCCGCTACGGAACCGTTCTCCAGCATCCGATCGCAGCTTGACACCACCACCCGCTCCTCGTGTAAGCCGGTCGCCCTCTCCGCGGCGTCGATACCCGTCGCCACCTCCGGAAAACTAGCCAGCGCGGCCGTTGGAGGTGAGGTCGCTGGACAATCTTCGATATCGACAGAGATACCTCCAACCATTTGTATGTTTAAGAATAAGGTGTTTGTATTAATTGACGGGGTTTCATCCATGGCCTTAGTGGACACGGGAGCAACCGTTTCAGTGATGAGTCTTGCGTTTAAAAGCCTCCTAGGACGAAAGGTGATGTTTCGCTGGGACCGTGCCGATACGTTTCGCGGAGTGAGTAGGGAGTTGTTGTATCCTGTGGGCGTGTGTAATGTAGACGTTACCTTGGGTGGTCAAATATTTAACGCGGAGTTCGCTGTTCTACCTCATTCTACGCATGACGTAACCCTGAGTCTTGATTTTTTGACACTGTGTGGTGCCACCGTCGACTACAAAACGGGTGAAATCAGTGTAGGTACGAGCTTTGCTGCGGCGTTTATGGAAGCCCCACCGTATCGTGAAAGTGTGCTTTGTGTATCCCGGGATACAGTTGTGCCTCCGTTATCCGCAACGTGTATTTCAGTCGCCTGTTTCCCCACCACCGACGGTACGTTTGACGCTACGGTGGAGCCCGTTCACCTGAGTTGCCTCAAGAGGAATGTACTGACACCGTATTGCACGCTGTCAGTTGTTCAGGGACGCACCAACTTATGGGCCGTAAACTGTTCGAGTGAACCTGCAATACTACCACAGGGTCTGAAACTTGCCGCCTACCATGAAGATCACGTGCTATCGCTCGCCATTCTTACAGAGGCCCTTGATTCTGCGGATGAGCGCCATTTCGCTAATGTCTGCCCTGCGGCGCACTCCTCATTTCTGACTTTGGTAAACAAGTCGCTCAGCCCTAAGCAGCGTCACGAAGTGGCGAATATTCTGCTAAAACATGCCCGACTGTTTGACTTCTTCCAGCAAGAGGGACCACCATTGTTTCCTCCTTCTCGTATACACCATCGCATCGATGCGGGATCTGCCCAACCGCTGCGACAGAAACCATACAGAGTCTCACCGTCGGAACGCAAGGTGATCAATGACCAAGTCCACGAAATGCTAAATAAGAATGTAATCCAAGAATCCTGTAGTCCGTGGGCAGCGCCAGTGATCCTGGTTATAAAGAAAGATGGTACATGGCGATTTTGTGTTGACTACCGCCGCCTCAACACCATCACTAAAAAGGACGTATATCCTCTTCCGCGTATTGATGATGCTATCGACTGCCTCTCATCAGCGTCTTACTTTTCGTCTGTTGACTTGAGGTCGGGGTACTGGCAGATTCCTATGCACGATGCAGACAAGGAGAAAACGGCATTTGTAACACCAGATGGACGTTTTGAATTTAATGTGATGCCGTTCGGGCTCTGTAATGCGCCTGCAACTTTCGAGCGCTTCATGGACAACATCCTGCGTGGTTTGAAGTGGGAAGTATGCATGTGCTATCTAGATGTTGTAGTGATTTTCGGGAGCACGTTCAGTGAGCACAACGCACGTCTCGATCTTGTGCTAGACTGCTTGGACAAATCGCGTTTGGTGCTCAACTCGAAGAAGTGTCATTTTGGAGAGCGCCAAACACTCTTTCTGGGACATCTAGTGGATAAGGACGGTATACGGCCTGATCCAGCGAAGACTGCTACGGTGGAGGCCTTCAAGCAACCTCGCCATGTAAAAGAGCTACGCAGTTTCCTAGGGCTTTGCTCGTACTTCCGCTGGTTTATTCGTGGATTTGCCAACATCGCGTATCCGCTGACATGCCTCCTCCAGAAGGGCATTCCCTTTGAATGGACTCCTGAATGTGAAGCTAGTTTTCGTGAGCTGGAGTCTCGTCTGACGTCTCATCCCATTCTCCGACACTTCGACCATGCGGCTCCCACAGAAGTTCATACGGTCGCTAGCGGTATTGGCATCGGCGCCGTCCTTATTCAACGCGTCGACACCAAAGAACACGTCGTCGCCTATGCGAGTCGTTCTTTGAGTAAGTCCGAGCGTAACTACACCGTTACAGAGCAAGAATGTCTTGCAGTTATTTTCGCAGTACAGCGCTTCCGGTCGTACCTGTACGGGCGCCCCTTCACTCTAGTGACAGACCATCATTCTCTCCGCTGGCTGGTTAATCTCCGTGATCCGCCGGGTCGGCTTGCCCGTTGGACACTCCGTTTACATGAATATAACTTTACCCTTTCTTATAAAAGCGGCCGCCGACACGCCGACGCTGACTGCCTCTCGCGCATGCCGCTTCCAACGACGGACTGCGACGCGGACAACTTCGACTCCTATATCGCATCACTGGAGCCGGGATTTCCTCATATAAATACCTTCAAGGTCGAGCAACAAAAAGACAGAACCTTAGAACCACTGCTCATTACTGCAAGGCAATCAGCACCATCCACTCGTTTCTGTGTTCGTGATGGGGTTCTTTACAAAAAGAACTATTCCACCACAGGCCCACGATATCTTCTGGTGGTCCCGGAGAGTCTCCGTGTTTCCGTCTTGCGCGCTATGCATGACGATCCAACATCTGGACATTTGGGTTCTGCGCGAACTCTCTACCGCCTCCAAGAAAGGTTCTACTGGCCTAAAATGCGCCAGACGACCGCCCAGTATGTGTCCAGCTGCAGCGAGTGTCAACGTTATAAGCGTCCGACGAGTGCTCCTCCTGCTCAACTCCATCCAGTGCCACACCCCAGCTCTCCCTTTGAGCAAGTTGGCATCGACCTCCTCGGTCCTTTCCCGCGTTCATCCGATGGGAATCGCTGTATTATCGTGTGTGCCGATCACTTGACACGCTACTGTGTGACAGCTGCAATACCATCGGCTACTGCAACCGAAGTGTGTATTTTTCTGCTGCGTTTTGTCATTCTCCGACATGGACCTCCCAGAGTCATCATCAGTGATCGTGGGCGGCTGTTCACTGCAGACGTGGTCGAAGAGATGCTTCGTCTATGTGCTTCAAGGTTTCGACATTCCACCCCGTATCATCCCCAAACAAATGGCCTTACGGAACGCACGAACAGAACTCTTACTAACATGCTGTCCATGTATGTCGAGTCAGATCATAAGAACTGGGACAGCGTGCTACCTTTCATTACGTACGCATTTAACACCTCAAATCATGAAGTTACGGGCTACAGTCCCTTCTTTCTTCTCTACGCTCGTCCGCCTCGTTATACACTAGACACTATCTTCCTGTTTTCCAGCCACGATAATATTTGTATATCAGAGACAGTCTGTCTTGCTGAAGACGCCCGACGACTTGCTTCGTTACGCACTCTTGTTTCACAAGACCGTTCGAAGGCACGCTGCGACCGCCGACGCCGACACGTGATATATGACCTAGGTGATTTAGTGTCGCTCTGGAAACCAACCAGGAAACGTGGACTATGTGAAAAACCGCTGGCCCCCTATGTTGGACCCTATGTTATTACAGAGCGCATCAGCGAATTAACCTACCGCATAGCACGTCTCACATCAAATGGCCGACGGTCAGCAAAGACTGAACTTTCGCATGTAGCCCGTTTAAAGCCCTGTATTTCTCGACAGCCTGTTTGACTTGCCCGGCGGGGTTCGTCTGCGCGGAGGGAAATGTGACGCTCTTAGGTGCATAGTGGGTTCACGAATGTGACGCGCTTAGGTGCATAGTGGGTTCACGCCTCAACACACAGTATGCGGGGGCACCGAAGGGTAGGGAACGAGGACGACGACGTGTGGCTGGCTGGCTGAATCTCGACAGCCGCTCAGTTGACCAAGGCCATCGCTTCTAACTCTACCCGGCTTCAAAGTAACGCCTTTTGTGGGCGTAACAATATATATATATATATATATATATATATATATATATATATATATATATATATATATATATATATATATATATATATATATATATATATGTGTGTGTGTGTGTATTATGTATGTATGTATGCGTGCGTGTATACATTCATTACTGTGTAACCACGTTTTATAGTTTTTCTCGATTTATGTTCATAGCATATTACCCGTTTGTAAGTTAGTTTTGTTGCACTGTTGGATTGCGCCCTGTTGCTACATAACCAGTATACTCTTAAGCTTCTGACGACCCGTTCCACCAATAACGAAATGCCCCAAGCGGTATCATGTGAACCAACACCCAGCATCAGCAGCGCTGTACCATCAACATCCGCTGAGAAGGAACCGGCACCCAAGAGACGAGCGATCGAGAACCTGAAGGAGCGCAAGCTCAAAGACCGGGTGGACAACCTGAAAGACAAGGTCGACCAAATCGAGGAACACCTCGACGGGCTCAAAGATTATATTAAGACAACGTTCACCACGATGATTAACGACAGGTTCGCCGCCATCGAGCGGACGTGTCAGCAGTTACCGAACGCAATACAGCAAATAACGCGGCAGTACAATCAGCAACAATCATGGCCGCTACAGCAACAGCAACAACTACAGCAGTGAAGGGTCTCGTGACCTGGCACTGGAACTGTAACGGTTTCGCTAGCAAGAAGGCAGTCTTGCAGCAACATATAACACAAGTAGCAAGCAAGCCTGATATAATCATGATACAAGAGACTCGCACTGATGCAGTGTCGCTACCCGGTTATCGGGTATACGCCAAGTCTCCAAAGGTCAGCGGCGGTAGAGGGATATGCACATTGGTTCGCAAGGGACTCACCTTCATTGAGCACGAGTTGCACAATAGTAAAATTGAATACACTCTCATCGAGGTCATTACGGGCAAGAAACAAAAAAACAGCACCTTTCTGCTTAACGTCTACAGTAGCCCTTCACACTGGAAGCAAAAATTCAAGACGCTCCTTCACAGAGCCAGCACCGTAGCGGGGACTCACAGGCTCATCACCTGCGGGAACTTCAACGCGGCGCACCCGGCATGGGGATATAATAAGCAATTGGCCAAGGGGCGAGACCTGTTCCAAGACACATTAGACCTGGGCTTCACCCTCATCACAGACCCGACTGATCCTACAAGGATTGGGAACTCTGTGTCCAGGGATACGACGCCGGACCTCACGTTCGTGAAGAACGACGAGAAGGGGAATATCTCCTGGCGCAACACGGGGTCAGAGCTCGGCAGCGACCACTACATCGTAGAGGTCATCCTACCGGAAGAGGTCAAGGCCTCGGAGGACATCAGAAAACATAATTTTACGGATTGGGATGCCTTCCGTAGCCTGCTCCCAACGGAGATGGAGGAAATCGAGAACATAGAAGAATGGTCCGCCCACATCGCGGGGAAGGTCAAGGAGGCGACCAAAATCATAGAAACGGATGAGCAGGTCGACAAGGTCGACAGCCGCCTCGCGCACTTATTCGAAGCAAAGCAATCTATCCTAAACAGGTGGAAGAAGCAGCGACTAAATCGGCGCCTAAGGAAGAAGGTAGCGGAGCTGAATCGCGCCATCGAAGTTCATTGTCGGCTGCTCTGCACGCAACAATGGAACGAAATCTGTAATGCTGCGGACGGGCAGATGCATTGCGGCAAAACCTGGAACTTGATCTGCTCGACGAGACTAAAACAAAATCCCACCAACGCGACCGCCTCGCAAAGATCATTCACAGAGCAGTCAAGGAAAACGGGGAAACCGAAGTAATCAGAGGCATAAACAGCAAATACCTTCCGCTTACACCCACGGAAAGGCATCCTGACAACGGCGGTCAAGCCAACGAGAAGCTCGACCGCGATATCAGCGTCCAGGAGGTGCGAGCATCCCTGCACGAACTAAACAGCAAGTCGGCGGCCGGCCCGGATCACATCTCAAACAGAGCGCTCAAGAACCTCAGCGATGTGGCCATCGAAAACCTCACCGGTTACTACAACAAGTGCTGGAGTGCGGGGTCACTGCCCCAGCAGTGGAAGACTGCCAAGATCATACTTATCCCCAAACCAGGGAAGCCGCCGAACACGGACAACCTACGGCCCATCTCGCTCACGTCCTGCGTGGGCGAGGTGTTGGAGCATGTCCTCATGTGTAGGTGGCAGGATTACCTGGAGGAGTCGGGACTATACCCCACCACGATCATCGGGTTTCGGCGTTCCCTCGGCACCCAAGACGCGATGATTCTGTTGAAGAAAGATATCATTGACGATGACACCCTAACGAAAGACAACAAGGCCATTCTGGGGCTGGACCTGCAGAGCGCCTTCGACAAGGTGAAGCACTCTGCGATCCTAGCCCAGGTGTCCAGACTCAACATGGGCGCAAGAACGTACAATTACATCAAGGACTTTCTGACGGGGCGGACTACCGAGCTCTGCGCCGGCGATCTACGGCTCCAAGAGAAGAGGCTCGGCAGTGTCGGGACCCCCCAAGGCTCGGTCATCTCGCCGTTCTTATTCAACCTCGTTATGATCGGGGTGGCCAAGCGACTCTCTCGCGTCGAGGGCGTCCGGCACACCATCTACGCCGATGACATCACGCTGTGGGTTCCGGGAGGCAGCGATGGTCACATTTAGAGCACGCTGCAAGAAGCCGTCGACGCGATTGAGGACCAGCTGAACGGTTCCGGTTTCATCTGCTCACCGAGCAAGTCAGAACTGCTGGTGTTACCACCGAAGTACGTCAGACGTAAGAAGAGCGAAGCGAGGGATTACGAGGCCATCAAGATCGTGACGAGGAACGGCCACGTGATTCCGGAGGTTGACAAAATCCGGGTGCTCGGCATGATTATAGACAAGCGACGGGGCAACAGTGAGACTATTTCCCGCCTTACAGCCGAGATTACCAACGCCATACGTCTCATCAGACGGGTTGCCAACCGCAAGGCCGGGATGAAGGAGGAAAGCTTGATTCGGCTTGTGCGCTCCTTCGTAATCAGCCACGTCACCTACGTTGCAGCCTTCCACAACTGAATGCAATGTGAAAGGAATAAAATCAACGCCCATATACGCCGAGCTTACAAGGCGGCGCTCGGACTATTCGAGTGTACGAACACCAACAAGCTCCTGAGCCTGGGGGTACACAATACCCTCTACGAAATTGCGGAAGCGCAACGTACCGCCCAGCTGGAGCGGCTCTCTATGACCGAAGCCGGCAGGCGCATACTTCAATACTTGGGCTTCACGCCCGGCGCGAAAGCGGCGAGTAGCGACGTTTCTGTCCCGGACGGAACCCGGCGCTGGATTCGGGTGGACCTCATCCCGAGAAACATGAACCCGGAGTATAACAAGGAGAGAAGAGCGGCGAGGGCCAAGGCCCTCATCGACTTTCACGCAAAGGACGAGCAGGCAAGGTTCGTGGATGCGGCAGAATACCAGGGAGACTGCGCGGCGTTCGTAGCTACCGTCATCGAGGCGTCGTCCGGCGCGACGAGGGCAGCGGCGAGCTTACGGCTCCGCGAGGCGTGTCAGGCGGAGGAGGTGGCCATTGCCCTGGCCATTGCCGACCCCGGGTGCCAGACGGTGTTGTGCGATTCGCGAAGTGCAGTGCGGAATTATGCAAAGGGTAAAGTGTGTGGTGAGGCTGTGCGCGTTCTGTGCTTGGCTGACCTGAAACGACAGAATCGGTATGTTAGAATCAAGTGGTTCCCGGCGCACGCGGGCAACGATGCGTCCGAGAGGCACGATAACCGCAACGAGACGGCACACGCAGTGGCGCGAGCGCTAACCAACCGCGCCGCTGCAACCGACCGTCCAACGTGGTGTAGTGCCAAGGACCGCATGACGACGTTCAATGAACTTACACAGTTCCACCGCCTGGCTCGAAGGACTTTCCCACCCCCGCACCCGGGGCTGAGCCGAGCCGAGGCGGTGCTGTTCAGACAATTGCAAACTGGTTCTTTACCCACCCCAGTGTTAATGACTCATCTATACCCTAATTTATATGTGAGTGTTGTGTGCCGCGTGTGCCAGCGGGAGAGGGCCACTCTGACGCACATCCTATGGCATTGCACCAAGTTCCCCAAAGAGGCTTCGACGAGTACAACGATTCCGCCGCAACTCGCGGCTGCGGCGGAATGCTACGACCACGAAAGTCAAATCTGGGCCGTCCAGCAGGTCTCGGCGGCTCTTGAAAGACAAAGGCCGAACGAAACCGACGGAACGTTGCCCCTCAGGGCGACCGACCGCGGGAGTAACACGTGCTGGAGTTGAGTAGAGACCACCCGCTGAGAAGACGTCAGGGCCCGCGTCACGGCGCCATTTAGTCATGGTGTCGTTCTGCGGGCGACTACATGAAGTTGTCTCTCTCTCTCTTTATTCAATTACAGTAATGTTCGTACCTTCATGTGTATTCCAACATACAATTATTCTTGCTAATTTTTGTGTAATCTTCAACTAGCAGATATTTCATTCATTAGTTCTAAAATGTCGATTGTGTTTTCACGCTGTGCATACCTTCTCTGCTTATGCTATATTACATATTTTATGCATGTTGTAAAAACAGGTCCCCCTGACATTTTTTTTCACTTTGGGACCTCCTTCTGTATTCCATTTTGTTTGTAATTGTAATGTCTAATAATGATAAAATTGATTGATTGATTGATTGATTAATTAATTTCTGAAGAAAGAAAAAGTACGCTTCATCACTAAGACAGGCTAATGGGGCTCATAGCATGGCACTTGCGTTGCAGTATTTGGCACACTGATCAAGTCTTAATACAGCGTAATCATTTATTCTCTATGAGGTTGGTTGCCGTCTTGCGTGAGATGCAGATAACTCAGTATTGCTCATTATATGTCTTCACACGCTATACGCGGTAGATATTCTGATCTGGACGACAACGGGCAGCGACGGAGCGATGAGCAACGTTTACAGTAGGCTACCCAATGCATGCAAAACTACCTTGTGGGCACTGGACTGACCTGCTCGGCCGAAAAACCCAAACTGCTGCTATATAGAGCGGCCAGAAAGGGGCGCACACGGAAAGGCTACGCCCCCCTGGAAAAGAAAGAGATCCAATTAACGGCATCAATCCGCCTACCCATCCCGATATAGACAAGATCCGTATACTAGGAATGATGATAGAGCACAAGGGCGGCAATGGCGAAGTACTTCGCAAGATAACGGCAAAGGCCAGCAGCACGATGCAGCTCATTCGACGCATCACCAACAAACACGCGGGCATGCGCGAAGGCAGCGTCATACGACTCATACAAGCCTTCGTGATTTCTCAAAAAAAGAACACGGCCGCATTTCACAACTGGACAGTAGCGGAAAGAAATAAGCTCAACGCCCTCAAACACAAGGCGTACAAATGCGCGTTGGGACTTGCGCCCGGAGTCAGCACCACCAAGCTCTTAGAACTAGGCTTACACAATGCGCTTGAGGAATTCTGGAGGCGCAACAAGTGTCCCAACTCGAGCGCATATCGAAGACCTGCCCGGGCAGACACGCGCTCGAAAAGCTCGGCATCACATAACACACACAGCACGGAAACAAAGCAGAAATTCCAAGAACCACACGCGAGTAACTTTACGTACCCCCATTGCCTCGCAACATCCACATCAACACCACGCAGGGAGGCGTAAAGCCAGGGCACAACACATGACCCAGCGTTACTCCAACAACAAGGAGGCGGCCTTCACCGACGCAGCCCGATATTGAGATAGGCAGAGTTTCGTGGCGGCAGTTGCTAGCCACCGAGGCAACCACCTCACGAGCGTTACAGTGAACACTTCACATGCCCAAACGGCAGAGGAAGCAGCCATAGCGCTGGCCCTCACACAAAACAAAGCGACACACGTGATCTGCGATTCGCAAAAGGCAATTCGCAATTTTGCAAAAGGGCGCATCTCGCAAGATGTGTATCACATACTCAAGCGACATGCCATGCACCAGGGAGAGGCCAACTTCGATAACTGAAGGCGCATGCTATGAATCCCGGCACACACTGGATTGAGCCCCCGCAATGAAGCGGCTCACCGCGTTGTTCGAGGCTTCACTCACCGTGCATCATCGAAGGAAGACCCCCCACGGGATTCTGCAAGCGTCTGTGCGTGGGAAGGTCGTATGACCAGGTTCCACCACATCACGACATGCTACCAGTTACAAAGACGCGTACACCCATTCCCTCACGTTAGGATTGACAGGCTGCAAGCAGTACACTTCAGACAATTACAAACGGATTATTACAGAAACATCAGACTCATGCGTGCCATGTATGAAGACATGTACTCTACAAACATATGCACATCGTGTGGCGAGCTTACCACACCTAATCACATCTTATGGGAGTGTCAGGAGTTAACAGACAAGTCAGGCAGTGCCGAGCCCTCCGTCTCTTATACCGCCAGCCTCCGCTCGCGCTGGGAGACAGCACTGCTCTGCTCGAACCTGGCAGCACCACTCTGGGCCGTCGAGCGATCCGAGAAAGCCGCTTCGAGACAAGATCCCGGAACTGCGTCCGCGGCAGGTACGCAGACCCACTAAATAACGCGGGACTCAAATCTTATTGATTGGAAACTAAAGTTTACACTCTCTCTCATTATATGACTTACTTCCTGTTAGAGTGTTTTCGCATTACGGATTGTTCATTTTCCCAGCTCTACCGTATGTTATTTATGGATGCCATGGCGTCAGCATGCTACCAGACAATCTTATATTGAAGTGATGTACCTGTTTATGCATATTTTGTAACAACTGCATATTCCTTTGGCGTTTTCTGTAGTTGCGTATTCAATGTACTCTGCTTAATCTATCGCAGCCTCGGTAAGAATACAAACAACTACAGTCATCATTAGCTAGGAGCTAGATAACATAATATCTAGAATGAGGACTTAGGATGTTTCCATTGCTGATATCGAAAACGAAGAATTTCAGTGGTCAACAGCCTTTCCTGGTCTAGCTCCTGAACAGCCTTAGCCTGAACCGTGCCGCCTGTCGCCATATGTAACACCCCATGATGCTACCAAATCGGCAGTAGCACTAGCATTGCATTACAACAAATCCGCACTCCTGACCTGGTTGCTCGTCACGTGGTTTTTATCGCGGCCTCACCAGCTTGAACCACCAAATGCCTGGATACGCCTGGTCCGCAGGAAACGGTCTAGACATTACCGACGTTTCTCTGCATTTTTTACGCTTGTTCTAACATCGATAAAGAAACCGTTCATACGGAAGAGCATTGAGTTCTAAGTAGATTGTCGCTCTTCCCCTCCGTATTTGTGACCACTCCGAAGCTTGGACACCGAAGGCAACTGCGAATATTTGCAGGGGCTCAATACTTTATATTTGGGGTATATTTTATTTTTCTTTCACTCGCCAGTTATGGCTGCGCCTGGCACACAAGTTGGTGTGCTCCGCATTGAAGGCGAACGTCAGATCAGCGGTTAGTTTTCCGTTGCCTTTGTTTCCGGCATCTACACATGCATTAGCCGCCGGTGATAGTCCTGGTCTGGCAAGCTATTGCATTCATCCAGCTACGCGTCCTAGCTTGATGCAGTCAGCCTTGCTTGCATGCTGCATTTCCAGCACTATTTGCACTCAATTTTTTCTTTGCACTACTCGTGTAAATGAACGTTACCTACCACGTGCCAGTGGCCGCCTTTCTCAAGAGCGAATGTCCAAATGTAGTTTTAAAGCTGCCAGAAATTGCAGTGCAGCATCACTGGAAGCGTCATGTGTGCCCTTCAGGCTTTTCGCCCTTGTCGTCTGCATCACTGCTGCGGGTGGTGGCGTTTTTCGCTAGGCCGATGCTGGCGCCTTACTATGTACACCGGGTGTCTACAGCTGCTAAGTGTCGATGAAAAAAAAGTATCGATGTGACTGACTGCAACCTTCTGAATTTTCTCCTCCGTTAACTCGAACGCAGTCTCAAGAGCAAGGGCAAACGTTGTAGAGTTCTCAGTGTTTCAGATTATAGTTAGGCATTCCCCCCCCACCCCATGTCGGGTTAATTTAATGTTAACATAATAAATTTTAAATAACTCGCGTCCTTTATCACAAATATACTTATTGAGGTGGAATACTCAAAGCAGTACACCTCACCGACATTGGAAATCAATACGCATAGTTGACTGATGAACACAATTTCAGTAATTAACTTTTCAACTAACTACTTGATCGCGCGTGTTAATACAAAAATTGAAGCCTATAATTCATGAAGTAAAACGAAAAGCAATCATTTAAAATACCAGCTGCATGCGCTGGTAGCTCCACAATAGACAGTTTGATCTGGGTCGGCTAAGATTACCTATTTTATGGCCTTGGAAGCTACGCTACGTCAAATCCAGGTAAATGGTCAATCAAACAGCTAAGACACACAGTTCGTCCTGCTGTACTTAGCCTTCCTTTTACGAGACAAAATGGCCCGTCTTTCAACGTCTGAAACAATATGGGTGCAAAAGGGCCTAACGTAGCCCAGGTAAAATTTCTGATGTACTAGCATGATCATTTTCTTTCTGAGCACCACTGTGACCTAGTTTGTTTATGGAAACCTGCGTGGCGCATTATTTTTGTTTGCTGCGAGCTACCAATTATTAGTAGTAATGAACTTCAAAAACACTAATCAGCACCACACATTAGGAGGCGTTCTGCGGCGATTTGCAGTAGGTCGGCATATTTATGGCATATTTACCCTGTGTCAAAATGTCCGTGCAAGTACTACTGAGACAAGGGCCGGTTGACTTTTCATAAAGCTCATCTATATGAATAAATTCACTGATCTGCGAGTCTATGAGTGTTGATAAGTCTGACCCTTACAGCCTGCATCGCTGCCATCTGATTTCGTGTTCCATCTGCTCACAATAGACGAAGTATAAAAATTTGTAGCGCCACAGCGTTGCACTAGAAAAACTGAGTAGATGTTATGCGAGTCATCTGGGAGAGAAGCCATGGTGCCATAGTAGTCTCTACATCAATGTACAACCAAGTTACCTACATTATTTATGGTTTTACGAGCTCTCGTGTCTGCATCTCTAATGTTACGTCCGTTTCGTTTCTTCTACTTCGTTCATGTCGCCTCTTGTTGACCAATTTTGCTGAGCTAAAACCACTGACCGCTTCCATGACAGAATAAAAACAAAGACAACAACAACATGCGACAGCAAAACTACTACTCCCACTACTAGTACTTGTAATAATATAATAAGAATATAAGAGTACGAAGAAGGACACAATAAAAATTTTGCGTCAGATCCAACAGACTGATTCTAATTGATGC
Source organism: Dermacentor variabilis (assembly GCF_050947875.1). Taxonomy (NCBI): domain Eukaryota; kingdom Metazoa; phylum Arthropoda; class Arachnida; order Ixodida; family Ixodidae; genus Dermacentor; species Dermacentor variabilis. The sequence continues at coordinate 53,965,080 of NC_134573.1, forward strand.
GAATTTTCCTTCACATCCTTAGAAAAGTTTTCATAGGTTAAATATGTGGCATGGCACTAGAGTTGATGCCGATTTACTTTGTAATTGACATTGTGTTGGGTACTTTTTGTGATTACTACATTTTTTTTCATTTAACCATGAACAAAATAACAAACCTCCTAGATTAACCGTTCTGGATACTGAGCTTCGTTCGGCTTACGTATGTGAGGTTTACTTGAAATATTCTCACAGAAAAATGCAGAGCAACGTTCAGTTCATGTTTGCGTCTTGCTCGCGTTGCAGAACGCGGAGCGTTTGGTACGTTTTTTTTTTGTTGTTGTTGTTGTTGCGGTCGGACCTCGGACGCCGAGAACATTTTTATTTGCGCATACTATATACTACTCTACCGCCCGTAAGCCATGTTCAATTTTTCTTCAATCCAAGCATTGGGAAAAAAAACCGGTGCGGCAGCTTAATTTGAGCCTATAGTGCCTGTGGCGCTGCGCTACTAAACTCGAGATTTCCAAGTACTATGCGTTACATTCGAAGGGACACTGCTATAGGACAGTTTTTAGACGTGAATACAGAAATCAGACGTGTTCGGAGTAGCAAATAACATTTGATGAGGCTTATGTTTGTACTTAATTTTTCCTGCTGGCTTGTTGAAGGAGATCGCCAGCTAACCAACCGCGAAGATAACATTGGTCATCACTTCCCGATCTCCCGATTTTGTCTCAGCACATAACTAATAGCCTTTGTCTCGCGCTATTCTTTATATTTGCGGCCAATTGTTGCCATGATTGCTTCTCTAGGTATTGAGGCACACTTTTCTGGTTCCCTCTAGAGTGTACAAGAATTTTAGGACACTCTAGTTTCATTTTTGATAAGGCCTGCAACAACAGGTCATCGCTGGAAGACGCCATGTGCGCACCTAGAGTGGGCATCTCGTTAGAAGAATTGGGGGCGGCCGGTACTCAATTAACTTAGCTGTACATAGTTGCGTTACAGCCGGTGACCGAATCTTTCCAATCGGCCCCACCGGCGCCCTCCGGACAATCATTTGCACTCTGAGACTGGCGGCATTGGCAATATGCGCCCACTGGGACCACCAGCGATAGAGCCACGCAACAACACGACCTCGAACACCACCGCGGCCTGGCTTTCGCCGTCGCCAGCTCAGAGGCACGTTAGCCTGAGCTGATCGCATGGCTCGTTTTTGAAAAGAGGTGAAATCGACGTGGTTTTTTTTTTTGAAATTACGATTGTTTGCTCTCTCCTGATTCGTTGTTCGACGTTGCCTATTTTCAGGCGCACCTACTTCAGATAGTTTATAGCAGTAGTAGGAGTACAACATCCAAGAATCAATTTGTATACCGTGTTTCCGGTTAACAACGAACACAGCGATCGATGCGCAAATAGCAGGAAAGCAACAAGAATATTTCCACTTTCCCGTAGATGCGGCAGATTGCACGGCTTTACCAAGGCATGGTGCTGTCGTGTTTCGTATGGCCAACACGCTTATTCTTTTCTAGAATGTTCATTTCCTTTTTTAATTACTAGAATGAAATTATGTCTTATTTTATAGTAAATATACGTCGTGAATATGTCTATGTACATATTTATTTACTGAGAATTGATTATTCCTCTTCTTTTCGCGTCATGCAGTTAATATGCCTGTTTTCTTTTGCTTATAAGGTTTCCCATACAAAAATGCATACTTACTTTCTTTAGACTTTTTTCCAACTTTCTATCAACTTTATTAACATCCTATGTACTTTTACTTCCTATTAACGCTTGTTACAAGAAAGTTGGTAGGATTTGTATTTACTTTAGTTTGAAGAAAGTTTGTTTAAACAAAGTTTAAAGGAAGTTGGTAGGCTTTGTATTTACTTTCGTTTGAAGAAAGTTTGTTAAAAGAAAGTTTAAAGGAAGTTGGTAGGCTTTGTATTTACTTTCGTTTGAAGAAAGTTTGTTAAAAGAAAGTTTAAAGGAAGTTGGAAGGCTCTGTTCTTACTTTCGTTTGAAGAAAGTTTGTTGAAAGAAAGTTTTTAAAAAGTTGGTAGGCTCTGTTTTTACTTTTGTTTGAAGAAACTTTTAAAAAAGTTGGTAGGCTGTGTTTTTACTTTTGTGTGAAGAAAGTTTGTTGCAAGAAAGTTTTAGAAAAGTTGGTAGGCTCTGTTCTTACTTTCGTTTAAAGAAAATTACATCAATTGTATTTGCTTAATTCGTTTGTTCATTTAATACTGCGATAAAGAAGCGTAATATGCAAATTGGTAATACAATAATTAGTACGAATGCCAGAGTGTCATAGAGATAATTCCTTCGTGCACTTTGAAATAAAGCAATAATAGGAGACAAAATAATTTTTTGCTGCGTATGGACATATAATCAGCTGAAGCAAAAGTAAAATATATTTGCCTACACCGGCGAAATTGTCTATTTAGGACGTTTCTTCTACTATAAAAAAATACTTTTATACATTTTGAGTCCCTTTATGTCTCCGTGTGAGGCAGATACACTACCTCTGCTCCATCTAAAACAGTGGCATTATTGGACTTCTTGACATATTGTAAGGCTGTTTACTTTTGTTCGCGACGCTTTTTTGCCTTTTTCCCTTTTGACTGGGCGGATAGCTAAATTCGTGAACGAAACCACGCACACGCAGAGGACGCCGCGTTTTTTAGTAGTTCGCAAGCAACATATGACTCGGAGTTGTCGCCGTTGTCGCAGTGTTGTGGAGTGAACATGAAATCCAGAAATCGTTCAGACGCGCTCGAACGGGCCCCGAGTTCCAAGCCTACCGCTGATTGATATTATCGCACCGATAACAAATATGAGGCGGTTCGTGCGCTTACACTTTCCCTATTGTACTAAAAAGAGTTCTGAGGCTCAAATAGACACATTGTAGATCATTCCCCACCGAAGCTTAGGCACAGCGTATCCTTCCGAGTCCGTCTGCACGCTATCGGCGCGTCAAGGCTCAGGAATAAAGAAGTCTCACAAGGATAAATCACTGTTCTTTTCAGATTTCGCATTGGTGTTTTTAAATAAACCATTTTTTCATATTTACAGTGCCAGCACAAGCGATCAGTGCCGATGCTACGCGTCATAAACACAGGTATATGTGCTGTCGCCGAAGGCTCCCAGCACTAGCCTGCGCTTCTCTGACGAAGAGATATCACTAGGCAGACGTGTCGACTGAAAGGCATGTTGAATACGGACAGCAGATTTGCCTTTGTGGTACAGGCGTGAGCTTTAGTTGCTGGGCGATAGCGCATCTACCGCACTACCATGTCTGTGCGAAATGTATCGCTGGAAAACTGAAACTGCTTCTAGAGTTTAACCAATGCCTTGTTTTAATTTTACAAATTATCCTTGAAGTTCAATTTGCTGGCGTGGCGCAGCGGTAGAGTACCGCACTTGAGATTTGAAGGTCGGAGGTTCGAATCGTGATAAGAGTTTTTTATTGTTACGTTTTTTTATTTTTTTTATTGCACTAAAACGCTCACTGTTGCTTTTTGCGTTCAAAAAATATATGGGATGTCTAGACACCGCGTATTTAACACGCTAGGGCTGTTTTTCGCGTCAGCACCTCCCAGTACGCCGCGCCTGCCAACGCCCCAGCATCCAGAGCACGGCACTGGGTCCATAATCCGGCGCTCCACTAGGCTCTGGAAGCGCGTATATGGGCGGTGATCATTTATGTGCGCTCGGTAGGTGTCAAAGAAGCCAGTAGGCCGTCCACCATTGCAAGCAAACGGACCTGCACGGACGGCGCGCTGATAGGCTCGTGTTCGCCAACTAAAGTTCGCTCATGGTTCGGCTTAAGTCCCTGTACATGCTTTATAAATAAGCAAGCTTACCCAGATACTGTAAGCCCACCAAATGGGGCCTAAATGCCTGCCCTCCTCCCAGCTGCGGCTTACTTTGAGTAACAAAATCCGATCTCGAAGGCGGTGCTATTGAAAACCGCATGCGCCTAAAGCGGATGGGAATCTTGGAGGCAATATCCACTTCGTTTCTCTTTTTTTTTTCTTATATACATTTCCTTAAACTTCGTATCACAAAGTGCATACTTTTACAAATTACACACTTTTAGAACCTACCAAATTCGTTAAAAGGTCTCTACCGATTCTTATTAGGAAAAAACACGGAATTTTCTCATTTACGTTACATTTTTCAAAGAACCGCAGTGTGGCGCCACTGCAGTATTTGTTTGGTTCACAGATCACGTTGGTTGTACGAAGTGCTCGTTGCTCTAAGGTGGTAGTGGAATTATGTTTTAGCAGTGCCTAGACAAAATGTGCACCTTGTCTTGTGCATTAACCATCGCAAAACCTTCCGGACTCGTGTAACGACATTAGCTCGCCGTGTGTTTCGTGCGATCCACTAGTGTCGACAGTGAGTGTCCTACTGCAGCGCCCGCCCGTCCGAGCTACCTTTGTTCTGCCGAGCTGCCCGCCCGCGCTCTCGTGAAAAGTCTGGTACTGGGGCTTCGAATCATAGTGTATGGAAGACTTTGTTGAAGGTGGTGATTTTGCGGAGCTGGAGTTCATCGAAAGTTCTACAGTGCTTGCGCCAGAAAAACGTCGGTGCCACGGTACGTGTGAGACGAAGAAGCGTTTGCTGACTACGTGTTGAAAGGTAAGCAAGTTGGGCGCTTGCGCGCATTCTTGAAGCTTATGGTTCATGTAATGAGAGTCCTGTAACTAGCCAGAGCAGAGCGCTTTCTGATCGCAGGTTGCCCATGTTCCTGTGTTCATTTAGCAAGCAATTTGACGAAAGCTTCGTCTGATGTTGCAGCGTACTAGTATTCTTCCGTGAAGTATATGCTACCCGCATTGATTGCTATGACTGAATAGGCGCACAATTAAGAAAACACTGAAAGTTGCTGTTTGCTCGGTATACTTTCCTGGCAAGAAATTCTTCGTTATGTCAGCGTTCCCGCAATTATAGTACATCTGTAATGTATACGTCCATGTGTGATGGGCTTCGCGCTTTGGCAAACGATAGCCAAGTTTGACGATTAAGCAGATGTAGCCTTGTATGAATATGTTTGTACGTATGCAGTTGGGTTTGAAGGTCTGCGTCGCGAGAACCTGCCTGTATCGTTCATGTTCTTGAGTGTCTTCGCGAATTTGTCTGTGAACCGGAGCAGATATCGGCCGATAGTACAATGACAAGGTTTTTTTTTAATCGAGACATTTTAGTGAGACGCTGGCCTTCTTTATATATACATAACTGGATGTCCGCTCTTGGCAATCGTAGGTTAGGGCTAGTGCATAATAAAGTAAGGACTGCGATTTTGTAGCGATGCTTACCGCTCGATTCTATGCCACTCTTGTCGCCCACCGCTAACGGCCGGCTAACAAGGGCCGAGGCGTCGGTCAGACCACTAACGGATAGCGAAAACAATAGCATCGCTACGAAATCGCGGCCTAGCATTCAGAATGCTTCTCATGTGCTCAATATTTTTTTTTCTTAATCCAATGCTCTGTGTTTTACTATATATTCGAGTTTTGTTGATGATCGTCCTAGTTGTCCGTTGTTGCTGCTGATTTCGTTCCTTCCTGAAATTTGACTTGTTACAAAATAGCAGTGTAAACCTCCTGAGATATAGCGAAAAAAAATTTGTACAACCAGACATAGATTGATGCAGCTGGCTATGTGAGGCACTCATTGCAATTCCACATGACACTGGTAAATCACAAATTTCCTCCTTCACAGTACAATAAACAATCATTTCTTCCTGCTGAAGGCTATGCAGATTTTGGAGGCATCCCTACACCCTGCAGGAACCTGCTGCACTGCTGAAAGCTGGGAAGCACAACGATAAAGCACCTGATCTGCATGCTTTCACAAAGGTGTGTACAAAACTGTCGCTACCTTGTGAGTTGTAGGATACGTTTGTGCAGTATGCAATCATTTTACTGTATGTGCCATTTTCGGGATTTCTAGTGGCAGATCACTTGAATTTTATCTTTTGGTGATCTGGAATGCCCTCAGTTTAATCAACTTACCAAAGTAGCCTCCTCTGAGTTGCATATAATTGGGGGGGGGCTTAAGTAATTATGCATGATATACTCCATACAGGCTCTATAACTATCTAGCCAAATTGCCTTTATAAGAACGTGGTTGAGATGCATGAGGTGTCCAGACGTGTATAATTTTTATCTTTTTATTATGCAGTCTTATGGAGTTAAATTCTCACACTATTGCCTGTGTGCCTATATTCTTCCCTCCAATCGGTCACACTTATGTATTGCATGCCATACTTCACCTGCTAAATACATTTGCATAAAATAATGTTTTCTGGCTTTATTATGTAGCTGCTGAATTCCTAGTCAGTATGAGGGTTCAATTCCTCAAACTTATAACAAATCATTAACCTTTTGCTGTTAGAAGCTCACAATGAGTCTCAAGTGCAGGTTCGTTTCAGGCTGGAAGCTGGTCTCTTTATACATTACAGAAATTTGAGTTGGTAACATGCTATAGGAAACTGCTGAATCATATAACAACCAGCCCAGTGCAGTAGTTGCGAACCATACCATGACAGCAGAGCTGAATGCTGACAATTCACTGTTACATTGCCATAATTTTTCACAATTTCCTTGCCCTTTTTCAGTTGGCATGGGCTAAAGCTTGTTCTGTGCAATTACTTATGTGTAATGCGAAGAACTGATTTTACTTTCCCTCGGATTTACGAAGATGTCGCAAGAAGGCTTGCTTTAAGCTCAAGCTGCCCTGCACTTAATTTTTGAACTATTCACTTTTTGTTATAGTGCAATTATTTGTTGGACTTCTTATCAAATTGAGGTTTCATACTGCGAATAATGCACTCTAGAGCACCTAGAAGAATGTGTTCTGCTACCCACATACATGGTTTAGGCAAAAAGTGCCTTAATGCTTTCTCCAAAAGTTCTATCATTGAGAGTTTGATGGAAGCTTGTCTGGTCGCGATGGAACATGACAAAGAATGACATAGACTAATCAAATAAAACTTTAAAAGCTAGACAGTTTGGCGTCTATTCGAAAGCCTTATTCTCAATGGGGCACGAAGTAGAAGTGCCTACTTAGTAGGTTTTAGCATGTGACGCATCCATCGCGCATAACACGGAGAGGGTTCCTTCGTTTCGATAAGTGTGTGTCCTGTTGATTGTATCTCTAGGGAACCCACAGGTACAGGTGTGGCTTCCAGTTTCTTTCCTGGCCAATTGCACTAGAGTTCATGCTGTCATTGTTGTGCTTAATAATTGCTGCATGCTCTGCCAAAGCATTCGATGCCACGAGTTGCCATTTGCTTCAAGCAAAGTGCTTTTCAGTTGCATGTCTGCCAAAGTTCGATCTAGCCGAGAAAATAGAAATTTACATGCACATTATACTTTTGAGTATAGGGCAAGTAGTTGTGGAACCTTGCTGTAAATGTGCATATAGATTTCTTTCATTATGCATTCTGTGTATTTAATTTTTTCAGTGTACAAGCTAGAAGATATAGAATTTGGCAATTACTGTTCTTGAAATTTGATCATAACTCTATTCAATATGGAGAATTTCTTCTAAATACTTGTTCAGCAGTAATCTGTCAAAGAGAACGTAGCATACTCTTTGTAAGACACTATGGTTAGGGACATTCATGAGGTGATAAGTATGCAAGGATGGGTTTCTTGGTTTTACGAGCTTAGAGGCAAAAAACTCATTCTTGCATACTCACCTCATTCAAAGCTAGTGAAGTGAGGTATTTTCAATTTGGGCTTCAAAAACTACTTCAATTCCATTACATTGATTGCAGGTGCAGTTAATTCTGCTTCTATAAAAAATTGAGCTACTTCATTTCTGAACCAAGCAGCACGACTTTCAGAAGCTCCTAGCCCACCTCACAAAACAGACACTAAATGAAACATTAAGACATCTTAGTCATATAAGTTATTCCTTCAAAACTCCTTTCTTCATTTATTTGGTAGCAAAGCTTTGGTTAAAGAAAATGAAACCAAACACACACATGAAAGTTTGGCTGTTGCCAACCACCTGAGTGTGAACTAGCTAGTCTGCACGAGCCTAGAATATTTGTGACGTGATTGTAAGATGCTGCACATGCAGACAGTATACTGATATGTGGATAAAACGCTGTTGGCGCTAACCAGTGCAATGGAATATGTTGTTGCAGAGATCTTGTATAGTCCTGAATGATGTTCACTTAGTCAAGTTCAACACCATTATTTCAAAGGCTGTAAGATAGTTTCAGCCTGACACTCCATCTGGCATACCCTTCCAGCTTACTCATCAAAGCCACTAGCATGGTGAGCTGCCATTGATGTTGATGCTATAAGGACCAACGTGCAATCTGCTGCAGCAATGCATGATAGGGAGAGCAGAATGCGTACGAACAAATGGGCTGGAGCCAGGAGCAGTTCTTATTTTAATGTGTGTGGCTGAAAGAGTTGAAGTGCCCCAAATGAAAAACTGGCTAATTAGGACGAAAGATGGGTTGGTGGCAAAGCTTACATAATTGCTGGAATTCGCTGCTGAGGTGACATAAAATAAAGTCGAAACATGAAACACTTCACTTCTGAAGAGTGAAATGGGGTAGCAATTGTTGCAAGTTTTACGTGAGCTGGAAAGTCTAGATGCAGCAATATGCCGAATGAAGCCATCACATTTCTATTGCATCCTGACTCACTGGAAGTGTTTAAGAAACCTATAGATATAAACCACAGCTTTTGTTGCAAAGTAACCTATGTTATTGTATCATAGAATGACTTCCTACAATAGACCATCTAAGTAAGAAATTACCCTTTCCGAATATTATAGCAAAGGAAAAACAAGTGTTTTAGTTACAAAGCATAAAAACGAGAACTAATGTTTGCTTTTCGTTTTCAGGTGGACCTTGGGTAAGAAATCCTCCTTGATGAGGCCACACTGGCACGACTGCAGCGAGACGCAAAAACTCAGGCTAAAGATGTGCACGGGTCTCCTGAAGGTTCTTTTCAGCCCAGAAGAGTTAAGAGAGCACAAATCTCTATTTGGGCGGCATTCCAAAGCCCACAAGGATGTCGCCGAAAAAGAGGCTTTGGACCCAAGGCGTGAGAACGCCATTCTGAGTATGTGTGACAGCGCAGACAACTAAAACGTTTGCTTTAATTCGTAATTTGAAGTTAAAATCTTGTGGATCACTCCTTTGTGCCGTCCTACCCAGATACACTAACAGAGACATAAGGCTGAACTAACTCTTTCCTTTTTCTCTTCCCTTAGGCTACACAGCAAGGCACTTCGACACAGCGGAGATCAAAAACATGTCATTGATGCTTGCACATAGGTTTTGAAATGTGCTAAATAAATGTTAGTTTTCAAAAAGATTGGAGTGTTTTGTTCATAGGCAAGTACATTTATATATACTACCCATGTTGCAGGTTACATTGGAACAGCACCACAATACCAGAGAAATTTGCTTAAATGTCACCAGCAAATTTAAAGCATACTAAAATAGTTGCTAGAATGTTTCTAGGGGGAGCAATAGAAAGTTGGTGGAATATTACTAGGCCGTTTCTAGGTCGAGTTATAGAAAGTTGCTAGGATGTTTCTAGATCAAGCAACAGAAAGTTAGCAGAATGTTACTAAAAAGTTTCTAGACCGAGCAACAGAAAGTTACTAAGATGTTTCTAGATCGAGCGACAGAAAGTTACTAAAATGTTTCTAGATCGAGCAATAGAAAGTTAGTAGAATGTTACTAAAATGTTTCTAAGAAGTATGAAAATGGTCGATAAATCCTGCTTTTAGTGTCTAAAGGATGTTCATTCATTGTCTAAAGAAAGTTTGTAAAAAGGGTTTCAATTGAATATCGGTGGCCAATAGTCGATAGGATGTTGGTATGAAGTATATAAGAAGTTTGAAAACGGTCTGAAGAAATTCAATAGACTGTCGGTAGGTTCTAGTAACATTAGTCTAAAGAAAGTTTATTGAAAGTTACTAGAATTTTTTGTAAGGGTTGGTAGGTTATTGTCGCTGCTCTTTAATAATCCACCAACAAGAAGTTGGCGTGAAACTACAGAATACAAATATGCGCGCGTATGTCCTAACATACACAGGTATGCATACACAGCCGCACATACAAACACACACACACTTACAGATGCGCTTACGTACGTACATGCACATAAATATGCACGAATGCACGGACTCACGAGCAAACACACACAAAAACTCAGCACAAACACGCATGCACACAAGGACTCACACGAATACAATTGCAGAATGTGTATTTGTGCACGCAATCACCAATCCACACATGCACGCACATATGCACACAGTTACAGAAGCAAAACGGTAAAACACAAGCACGCAGGTAAAACATTTGCATAGTGTCCGCGTAAATGAAGACTTTGTCTTTCGCCTTTGCGACTGTCTTTGCCTGCCCCATTCTGCGCTCGCTTTTCCGCCTTGCTTGTTGTTATCGAAGGCAAGATTGTGTTTTTGATTGTCTGCTTCGGCTGTTTTTTGTCACTCCCCGTTGCCAGTACACTTGGTTGCATAGCCTGTCCAGTGCTTGCTTCTTCGCCTTGTTCTTTCTCCTATCGGACGCGACACTGCAGTGATTGTTAGAGTGATGCGTCACCTCATAAATTAAAGCGCTTTCTATTCCTTGTGCCACTTGTCCTTTGTCTTGGTGGTCGCAACTCGCACACCTCCTGAGCGAAGGTGCCTGCCCTAAAATTCTAGCAGGCATCAAATATTCATATATACGAATGCGTGGATCACAATACGGGGGGTTCAATGCTGTGGTATGCCCATTTACAAGGGTAGCCAATTAGTTTACGTTTATTTGAGGATAAGTTGCTCTAATACAGGAGGCAAAAGAGCACTGTAAATATTTGTTTTTTAGTATTATAAACGAAAATATTTTTCTATGTAAATATGAACAAAACAAAGTGCACAAAATTTTCGCGCACGCACTCTGTTGCCCTATAACCAAATCAATTTGTCAAGGCAAAATACTAAGTGGTAGTTGCTTAGCTTCTTATTTTTGACTAAATGACACGTCAGCCAGATGCCTAGATGAATCCTGTAATGAAACCTGCAAGTGTTGTGGTAGCTGCGACCTGTTCACAGCCAGTCGAACCCTCTGATGGTCCCGAAAGATGCAACGCTGCCTGAAGACGAAAAATGTTTACATCAGTGGAAATTATCTTACAGCAAAGCTGTCTATGGCTCGCATCCCGGCATTTTTTTGTCTCCGTCGATAGAACAAAACGATTCCAAAAATTTTGAAGAGAAAACTCTCCATCTCATTTGGAATCACGAATACAACATACAGCGCAGCATTTGTTTCAATAAAGAAAAGGCACACAAGGAGCATCCAACTCACGTGATTGATAATAAGGCGCGCGTGAACCATGCAACGCACGTAGCACTCCCTGTCATATGTTCCTAGTAAGACTGTTGCTAAGTAAGCTGCCGTGGCAATAGGAGAGTACGAAGTGGGAATGTCACTAGCCTGGTAATAATGGGAAGCAAATAGAGTTCCTTGAATGCGTTTCTCGATTGCGATACACACGCTGCCATGGCACCGACAGCATACAAAATCTTTCGTATATAAAATATAAAAAGCAGTTTACAGGTTGCTCTAGGCAGCTTTGCTGAGCAAACACCTTTGCAGAGTGGATTGGCCTACAATTTTCACGACATCAACAATTTTTTCATGTATTAAGGTTACCCGTTATGAGGTTTATTTCACTAAGTAGTTGTAGCAAACAGAAATCTGTTTAACTGTGCAATATTGTAACGGGAAAGAGCAGGTGCGACCGGTGGCTTTAGTGTAGGGGCTGCAAACAAAATAATGGGGCGTACCTGTGTTTGAAAGTCACCTTAATGAGCGTATACAAGCAACACATGGGTAATTTCAGTCAGCCCATGTAGAATATTTCAGAAAATGCAGATACACCGGTTGCAGGTTGTGCCCACCAGCCAACCAGAAAAGCTACCCAGTATGTGCGTCTCATCACAAGTGAGCACTTCCGATAGCCTAAGTGTAGCTTGTATTTCTACAACACTTGGCATATTCTATGAGGCTATCATTACATAAATTATAAATACAGCAGTACATGAACTTCCACATCATAAGAAGCGCAAATCAACGCAAACACAAAAAAAATGAGACGCATAGACTGGCCGGGCACTAGACATCAAATTAAGTGTTTAAGGACAAAAAAAAGAGCAATGCACATGCTTGCGCAGAAACATGAGAAAAGAAGCAGGAGGCGCAGTTGTTACTCAACACAATTTCATAGCCGCTTGAATAATCTTTTTCCTTGGCATGCAAGGCTAGGAAAGGAGTACTCACACATTTGTGAGTTTCGTCGTTACTAATGCACAATGTGTCGAAGATTTTGTTAGCTTGCTCATTGCAAAGCTGTGGAGCACGTGGCTGCCCTGAAGTCAGGCTTGCACGAGCACTGCCGGCAATGCACCCCCCACCAGACTTAAGAGGTGCGCGATGCTCTATAAATCGTTCATTGAGCCATGGGATGGTCTGACCGACATGACATTTTCCACATAAATGTGCGATCCCGTACACCACATCCACTATGCACTACTAAAAACATGAAGTTAAATGTGTTTTGTAGACGGCCTTTGCAGCTCCATTCAAGATATTCCTCATTCACACTGACAAGGCGCCGAAAGGACTACTGGGATGCCGCATTTACCAGCCACCTTCTTGATCCTGTGGGATAGGTTATGAATGTGTGGCACATTGACAGGCTGCGCCTTCTTGATTTAAAGCTGACAGTGTCATGTTTGGTGCCCTCAATTCACTTGTTCAATCGTGCTTCTTGCTATTTAAGCCACAGCTCTTCGGGAAAGCCAGCATTGTGCAGGCCTGGCACTTGGAAGCTAAAGGCTGCACGCAACGCGATAGCGTTAAGGGGACCGTTCGGCAGAAAATCGTACGGCGTCGAACGTTACATCGGCAAAACGATTTTCGAATCACACATACCCAAGCCGTTCATGTGACTCAAGGCATTCGCTGAACTTCTTTATTTGCTCAAGCTAAAATACGGACGAAAATCGCAAATTATGACTTACAAAAAGCCTACAGACATGATAGCTCTCGAGAAAACAAGATTATGTTAAGCGAAAACACAAACAAACCCCTTTTCCAACGTTTCTACAATGCACAGACTGGAGTCCGCGTCCGCCATTTGCGCACCTCGGCGCGTAAATGTCTCAGAATCAACGGAGCCGGAATTTGTGCTCTTTGTTGATAGGAATTTGTTGTCCACACAGTTCTAAGCAAGGATCCGGGACCAGGCCTCTCTTTCGTGTAAAAAGAACACAAGAACTTTTGTTAGGATTGATTTTAAATCCGTTTTTCTCTGCCCATTTTGATACTTTGTTCAAACCATGCTGTACCTGTCTCTCGCACACTGCGAGGTTACAAGATTTAAAAGCTATTTGAATGTCGTCCACAAAGAGAGAGTGAAAAATGGCCGGTGGTAATGAAGCACGAAGCTAGTTCATCTTCACTATAAAGAGCGTGCAGCTAAGCACGAATTCCTGGGGTACACCAGTTTCTTGTGTAATAGGACGTGTCAGTACATTGCCGACTTTTACACGGAATGTACGATTGGACAAATAGCTTTCCATTAGGTTTAGCATATTACCATGAAAGCCCATTTCTGACAAGTCTCTCAAGATTCCGTAGCGCCACGTTGTATGATATGCTTTCTCCATATCGTGGAATATGGATAGGAAGAACTGTTTGCGTACACATGCGTCATGGATGTTTCCTTCAATGTGTACAAGATGGTCAGTTCTGGAGTGCCCTTCTCTGAAACCACACTGATAGGGATCAAGCATGTTGTTCAGTTCAAGGAAATTTATGAGTCTGCGATTATACATTTTTTTTCAAATACCTTACAAAGGCAACTTGTGAGGGCTATCGGGCGATTACTTGCCACTGAGCATATTACCATGAATGCCCATTTCTGACAAGTATCTCAAGATTCCGTCGCGCCACGTTGTATTGTATGCCTTCTCCATATCGAGGAATATGGATAGGGAGAACTGTTTGTGTACAAATGCGTCACGGATGTTTCCTTCGATGTGTACAAGATGGTCAGTTCTGGAGCGCCCTTCTCTCACACTGATAGGGAACTCACACTGATAGGGATCAAGCATGTTGTTCAGTTCAAGAAAATTATAGAGCCTGCGATTATAAATTTTTTTTTCAAATACCTTACAAAGGCAACTTGTGAGGGCTATCGTGGGGTAACTTGCCACTGAGGAAGGGTCTTTGCCTTGTTTAGAAACAGGGACCACAATGGCTTGTTTCCATGCGGTTGGAAGGTATCCCACAGCCGAAATAGTGTTAAAAAGTGCGAGTAGTGTAACTTGCGTGTCATTGTGTAGGTTTTTGATCATTTCATACATTTTCTGTCAGGTCCAGGTGCAAAGCTCTTGCATGCGCTCAAGGCAGCTCTAAACTCTGAAATACTAAAAGGACAGTTGTATGGTTCATTCTGGGGCGCGATTTTGTTAGGAATGCCTTTTTTCATGCCAATGACTTTCTGCGTGACGTCATCAATTTTGGAAATTGTGTATACGTAGGCACGACGTTTCTTGGATCGTCCAATCAGAAGCTCCCTTCATTGGCCGGATGTTTCTTTCGTATTCTCTTCTCTTTTTCCGGGACTGTATAGCAAATTTGTTTTATAAAACGGCACTTAATAAAATCGGACTTCCATGCTGCGTAAAGCAAATTCATTTTGTTACATTACAACGCAAAAGCTGCCGCAGTCCAAAGGAATGCAAACGCAAGTGCTCTATTTTTGAAGCCGTAGCCACATAGTAGTCGGATGTGCATCCAATCCATGCCGTTGAGCGCACGCAAAATGGCAGCCTTTGTTTACCTGAACAGCTGACAGCCCCTAGCGTGTCTGTCTGAACAGCTGACAGCCCCTTGCGTGCCCGTAATTGCGGCGCCGCCCCCGTCAGATACTGATTAAGGTGAGTAACTATTGCTCGTGTAGTGCTTGCATTGTCGTGTGGTTTTCGCTGCATGTCTGACGTGTGATAATTTCTTCTTTAGGAAGGGCCAAGAAGAATTATCCGTAGCCCCCGAGGTCAAACATTGCAACATAGTGGATCGAGAACTGTCAAGGCATTTTCCATAGGGTACCGCCATGACATAACGATAGTCAAAGTTATCGCTGCATCGGTAATACTTCCTGCACTGATACGCTCCGAGAAAGAAGCTGCTACAACATTAAATGTGAGTAGTGACTTCACCTTTTTTGACATTAGTGGTATAAAAAGGCAGAAATGAGTCGTAGTGAGCACTTTATGCAGGCGCTTAGCTTAGACAGAATGTTTGCCTCTAAATTTCTTACTGTGCTGCGGGCCGGCTGAAATTCCCAAGTTGACAAAGAGAAAATGGCAGCAAAAGGGCCGCGGGTGTCGAAAGAGCAGGCGGCTATTCTCGTGCAGTTCATCGAGCAGCACCCATACCTGGCGAGAGCTTCTACAGAGTTCTCGCCACGTATGACTGCTGCTCGAAAAAACCAACTGTGGGAGGAGGTGGCGGCGGTGCTTAACGCACAGGGGCCAGCCGTAAAGACTACCAGCCGTTGGCGCAACCATTGGGCCAAGATGGCCCATAAAGCGAAAAAAGAAGCGGCCAGGGCCGCGAGCGAGAAGAGGTGAGCTTCTAATGATGCTGACAGTAACGTCGTTTCACGTTGTCGTTGTTGCCGTGTTTGCAGGGCTACTGGAGGTGGCAAAGTGGGTGGCGTCGACGGCCGCGTCCTCGACGTCCTTATGAGGACAGGAGGGGTCCTTGTTTCCCCCCCTGAGTACTTCGCCGATAGCGAGGTGCGTACATTGGATTTAAAAAAGTGTTGTTTGTGTGACCTGCTTTGACCTCACAAATTTTCAGCATTACATTGTAACACAATATTGCAAAATTTTTAAGCCCTTTTTCTGTGCAAGTGACAATATAGGTTATGTACTCTGAGCAGCAACTTGTGTACATGATGCGCATTGCACACACTGCTCGCAATGTCTGAACACTACTATGATTGCAGGACGACATAAGTTCAGAGGAAGCTGCAGGGCCCAGCGGTTCCCGCAGACATCCACCAGCGACAACTGCCTTCGTGGTGTCGGGCCCTGCAGCTGTTGCTGGGCCAAGTGGCCTTACACGTAAGGCAGTGACCTAGCTTTTGTAGTAGCATTGTTGTTTGCAGTTGCTGCATGATCTTGCTATGAAGTAAAGTACGTCACTGTGCTGTTATTACCTCTGTGTCCAGCATCCAGCTCTTATTCATGGAGGAGAAATGCAAAACTACAAATGACATGATGTTGTAATAGAGATTCCTTGTGCATGTTATAGGTTACTGCTACCAGCAACTTTCTCTGGCATCTTTTGCTCTAACTACCTGTTTTGTGTATCATTATTGTAGCTATGATGCTATAATGACATTTCAAAGTGACTGGTTAGGCCAATCAATCTGTGTAGGTCGGATAACAGTGAGTGAGCAGTCTTTGCTTTTGCCTTGCATGAAGAGCCACCGGCTACCCCCCAGGTGCTGCGGCCTACCACCCAGGTGCCGCAGCCTACCACCCAGGTGCCGCAGCCAACGCCGCAGGTGCCGCAGCCTACCCCGCAGGTGCCGCAGCCTACCCCGCAGGTGCCTCGGCCAACCCCGCAGGTGCCTCGGCCAACCCCGCAGGTGCCTCGGCCAACCCCGCAGGTGCCGCAGCCAACCCCGCAGGTGCCTCGGCCAACCCCGCAGGTGCCTCGGCCAACCCCGCAGGTGCCTCGGCCAACCCCGCAGGTGCCGCAGCCTACCCCGCAGGTGCCTCGGCCAACCCCGCAGGTGACTCGGCCAACCCCGCAGGTGCCTCGGCCAACCCCGCAGGTGCCTCGGCCAACCCCGCAGGTGCCGCAGCCTACCCCGCAGGTGCCTCGGCCAACCCCGCAGGTGCCTCGGCCAACCCCGCAGGTGCCTCGGCCAACCCCGCAGGTGCCTCGGCCAACCCCGCAGGTGCCTCGGCCAACCCCGCAGGTGCCTCGGCCAACCCCGCAGGTGCCTCGGCCAACCCCGCAGGTGCCTCGGCCAACCCCGCAGGTGCCTCGGCCAACCCCGCAGGTGCCGCAGCCAACCCCGCAGGTGCCTCGGCCAACCCCGCAGGTGCCGCAGCCTACCCCTTGAGAGCCACGGGCACCCCGTAGACAGCCCAGGCAGCAGGAACTCGATGGTGCTGTGCTGACGGCTACTGCCGCATACGTTCGCCAGAGCCAGTTGGAGGAAGCGAGAGTTCAAGAGGACACCCGCTTCCGCCAACAACTGCTGGAGCAAAACCGGCAGGTGTGTGTAAGGCCACAGATGTATATTTTTCTGCGTATGAAATTGATGAGCATATGACCTCTCTAAAAATTATATTAATCAGTGAACAAGCATAACGTATACGTTTAGTCCCGTGGTGATATCTTGTACACATTTGCGTGATATAACATGTGTAAATATCTACGCAATTATGTGGCAAAAAGAAAAAAGTGGCGTTGAGTTCAAGGAAGCA
Source organism: Dermacentor variabilis (assembly GCF_050947875.1). Lineage (NCBI taxonomy): Eukaryota > Metazoa > Arthropoda > Arachnida > Ixodida > Ixodidae > Dermacentor > Dermacentor variabilis. The sequence continues at coordinate 53,982,633 of NC_134573.1, forward strand.
GGTATAGCAATGGAACACATCTTAATAGAATGCGACGGCACAAGTTTGATGGGCCAGAAAGATATTTCCAGTGTTTGAACATACAATGACAAGACAATAGCCTGCAAATGCGGATGAATGCAACACACGAAGGCCTTGTTACTGAGCTTCTGTAATTAAACTAATTACACGTCTTTGCTAACAGCACCAAGAGGCCCACATGCAGAGCCTGCGGCAGCACCACGAGGCGCACATGGAGAGCCTGCGGCACCTCGGGGAGGAGGTGGCGGGAATGCGGGAAGTGCAGTGGCAGCGCCTCGAAGTGGCGCGTCGGTCGCACGAGACCAACGAGCGCCTGCTTCAGCTGCTGCTGGCTGCACTGGGGCATGGTGGCAGCCAAGCCCCTCCCCCCTCTCAGGACCCACATAATTAACGGATGCAAAGGTAGCATACGCAAGGAATTTGTAACTAATCTGCAAGGAATTTGTAACTTATCTTAAAATTTGCTGATGTATTAATGATATGAAGGGAAAATATTGCTAGTTTGTAAATAAATAATTGCTGAAGTCACCCTTTCATGCAACCATAAGTAGCATAGCCATTGCAGCATGAATTTTTTCTTCAAGGTTTACTTCAGCCATAAGAGCGTGCACACCATCAGGCTCACCTGCAAAAGTGCCTGTAGGCCTGGTGTATGCGGGCATTCCGACTGTGGCACTGCAATTTTGAGGTGCCTAGTTATTGTCATGTCAATTTAAGCACGACGCCATACTGCAATTGTTCTACAATTTAATCCTTGTCATCGAATGGTGAAAGTTTCAGGCCTTACTACAATGTCGAAAGCAACCTGCCAATATACACAGCAAAAAAGAAAAAGAAGTTATGAAAATTCCTTGCCTATGCTCCTTCTTTTCATTTGTAATATTTATTTTTTGTTTGTTGCATATTTGTTTGTGTCACTACCTACTGAGCTGGAATGTCTCTTTTCTTGCACATCTGTCTCACTATCAAACATTTTGTTGTCATTCAGTAATCTTTCAGGTTGTGATACATTGTATTTTAGCCCTTGTGGTGCAATTTGTGTGTAATATTTATGCAGTTTGTCTTACTGAATATCAAAGTATGGTGCTATGGCTCTTTCAGTTTCAGAGCGCCCCAACAGCATGTTCCTTTCGCATGTAGTGATGTACCTATACATTTCGCTGTGATAAATATTCGGTTGGCGTGTGATTTAAGCACCTGCTCATTTCTGTTTCTGGTGCAGTTTAAGCCAGTTGTTATTACTTTGTACTTGTGCAGTGTACAACAGTTTTCTTAAACGATGCATGTCGTTACCTGTGATATATTATGATGCAAGAACAATGTGACCCAATATTTATTCCAACGTGTCTGTGATATGTTGCATAATGTCTCTACTACTGAGTACTCACACTTCTTCAATGTAGAGACTGTTGCATGTGATGTGTACATAAACAAGTGTATGTTGAAAGCTGAAATACAGAAAGGTGCAGTTTTCCTCTAGTGCTTCTATTTACACATCGCATCCACATTTCTAGTGCTAGCTTGCACTGTACAAACATTGCTGAGTTCTGCTATATACAAGTGAGGTCACTTTGTTGAAATCTATCAACTGCTCGCGGGAGCCACAGCGTTTGACATGTCGGATGACCAGTTGGACGGCATTTTCGTCACTCGAAAGGAACTTTGCCGTTGTTGCGAGACAAAATGGTGGAGGACCTAGAAGCTGCGCGTGCAACAGCACGTTTCATGGAGCGGAAGGTGTGACGTGCACTGTACATCTTTGCTTCTGTGAGCTTCTCTGTGCTAGTAGAAAGCGAGGAGACAGGCGCTTATGTCCATCAATGCGTAAGGGGATACGAGTAAGAATCAGGCTACATGCATCTAGATGACGACAGCAGCAACAAGCAAATTGTGGCAGACACTTTGAATATGCACTTATTTTTAGCTTGCTTTCAGTCTCATATGTCACCACTAATGATACTGTTTTACTTAATATAAATGCAGGCTTTACATCACCCTTCACTACACAACTTTTATGTACCCACCGTGGTTGCTCAGTGGCTATGGTGTTAGGCTGCTGAGCACGAGGGATCGAATCCCGGCCATGAGGGCGAAATGCGAAGACACCCATGTACTTAGATTTAGGTGCACGTCAAAGAACCCCAGGTGGTTGAAATTTCCGGAGCCCTCCACTACGACGTGCCTCATAATCAGAAAGTGGTTTTGGCATGTAAAACCCCATAATTTAATTTTTTTAACAAGTTTTACATTTCTCAACAAATCATGAATGCTTTGCATTACGCAGACATCAACTACAACTTAGCACGGGAAATGTATCTGCAATTTCACAGCATGAAATGCACAATGCAATTACTTAAAACTGTGTGCATGCACCTAGCGATGCCGACGCTGCTGTTGACGTCGCAGCTGCCGCCGCACACTCCTCAGATAACGCATGTGCTGCGCACGGGTTGTGCCAAACATGCCAATGACATTGTCGCGAACAGCCCGCCCTCTCAAGTAGTGCATTCTGGAGCCCGTGTTTCGGGGCAGACTGTGTGGCATGGGGTCGCCGTTACTGTCAAGCTCGCTACTACTGCCGCTGCTGCTGTCGTCATCGCTGTCATCGCCTGATTCATCGCCTTCAGAAAGGCGAAGGTTGTGCAACACAGCACATGCCGCGACAATGTTGGCTGCACGTTCCGGCTCGTAGAGGAGGGTGCGATATCGCTGAAGACAGCGGAAACGGCTCTTTAAGAGCGCAATGCACCTCTCCACTACGGAACGCATGGCGGCATGTGCTGTGTTGTACTGCCCCTCGGCTGTGTGCACTGGAGGATGGCCAGGAACCGGGGTCAGGAGCCACGGCTCCAAGGGGTAGCCACTGTCACCTGCACAAAGATGGAAATAGTACATTGAGTACTCTGCTGACGAGAGGCAAGTTGTCAACTGAGGAAAGCTACAGCATCATTCAACAAAGGTAGACTTCAGGGTTTCAAGTCCCAAGTAAAAGCATGAGCTGAGCATGTCCATAACCGACACAAACTCTTAACCAATTTACAAATACACTACTCGGTGCCTGCCACAAACAAGAAATCAACACTTGTTGGTGCTATCAATGACAGTAGTAGCAGTAATGTGTGTTCATTTCTTGCTTCTGGCAGTCACTGGGTGCAGTAAGCACTAATACGTGTTGCTTTCGTCAGCTCCTCGCAGACACATAATGTGCTTGTAACTTAACACTTCGAACATTGCCAATGGTGGCAGTCAATGTCTCAATTTTCTTTTTTTTTTACTCCGGACTTACTCATGTTCTTGTGGGTTGGTTAAAAGTTTGGGTTGGAGAGGACACGGCGTTCTGCGCTGCTGAAGCGTGACTGCGCCAAAAAAAAAGGTTTTTTTTCTCACCGAGGAGGTATTCCCCGGCATTCACGATGCGCCCCGCTTGGAACCACCGGCGCAACCATGTCGTCCGCCAGACGAAAGCGTCGTGGTACGACCCCGGTCGCAGAGGGTCCAAGGCCAAGATTTTCATGTCCGCGTCGCAGATCTGAGGTAAAACGTAAACCAGAGAAACTGCTTGTTGGCGAGAGCAACGTAACTTTCAAAAAGGATCGCAGAAATTTTACTTACGAACATGCAGTTGAGGGCGTAGTATCCCTTGCGGCACATGAACACAGCCTTGCGTTCACCCTTGGGCGCGATTATGGCTATGAGGCTGCCGTCTACGCATCCGATGACCCCGGGGATAACGCCGCGGCGAAGGAAACCCTCCTTCACGGCTGCCTTTTCCTCGGCTGTCTTTGGAAAATGGACCCACTTGTTGCGGGCCCCTGCGTTCACGACAGCCTCTGCCACACGTCGCACGCACTCGCTCACCGTCGACTGCGACACACGGATCGTCTCCTCGCTCCCAACGGACGCTTGGGAGCTCCCGGTAGCAAAGAAGCGCAGCGCACACAACACCTTCCGCTCCACCGACAGTCCCGTCGCTCGCTCAGCTTCTAGTTCCCCCGCCAGTTCCTCGCACAACAACCGCACCGTTCCCTTCGAGAGGCGAAAACGCCGTCGAAAATGGTCATCCGGCATGTCAAACGCGTCGTCTGGCTCTCCCTGTTCACGTCGGCGACGGCGAAGAGCCACGGCCATAGCGATCAGAGGGGCGGCCATTTTTTTTATGCCTTCGGAAACGACCCTGCCTCTGGCCGTGCCAAAAATCCGTGCCTTTTGCTCCGCATAATCAGTGCGTCAACGTCACGATGACGATTACACTTTTTGCGGGTTCCTGACGTCGCGTGATTGACAGACAAAATGGGCGCGGCCCGGTCATTTTCGACCAATGGCTGCGCAGTGATGGCGGCAAAAGGCATAGAAAAAGTAATAGAATTCCTACAAAATCGCGCCCCTGACCTCAATTTCTGATGAAAGGCTTACATTATTCTATTTGTTTGTATTTGAGAAAGGATTGTATAAACAGGCAGTGTATCGCCCTGTGTGTTTACCAGAGGGAGTGAATATGTTTGCCGCCCTCTAATCCTATTAACCCTGTTCCATGCTTTGGCCTGATCTCTGAACGAGTTATTACTCGATAAAAACTTGTGAAAAACTTTCCCGTCTGGCCTGTCGGCGGCTTCGCCTGCCTTGGGACTTTACTTTTTTGAAGTTGATAAGATTCTCTGCAGTGGGAGAAGCGTGTAGCAACCCCCACGCCTTGTTCTGATTCTTGCGGGTGATCCTGGAAGCGATCAGGAAGCGCTGCAGAGAGCGGCCACGAACGCCCAGGAGTATGCCACGACCTGCGGCCTGAGCTGCACTCCACAGAAATCGAAGCTGCTCATGGTACAGCCCAGAAGGCCAAAGAAGGATCCGCCGCCGAACATAATTATAACCATCGACGGCACAGAGATCTAGACAACGCAGCAGATCAGATACTAGGCCTGCTGTAGCGCAGTGACGGCAAGGCGCACGCAGCCCTCAACAAAATTAAGACCACATTAGAGCAGGTCCTGAGCATGATCCGGAGAGTCACCAACCGGAACAAAGCGATCAAAGAAGAAGACGCACTGCGCCTGGTGCAGGCTTTCGTAGTGTCACACGTAACGTACTCCGCCCCGCACCTCCAGCTTGCGAAGGTGAACCGCGAGACGCTGAACACGACGATATGGAAAGCAGTCAAACTCGCTATGGGCAACCCAGTCTACTCGTCAACGCAGAAGCTGCTGGAAATGGGTGCCCCTAACATGGTGGAAGAGCTGGTGGAAGCACACCTATCCCACCAGAGAGTCAGGTTGAGCAAGACAGAGGACGGTCGTGCCATCCTACGTAAGATAGGATGGCAAATTGAACAGCAACCGACAACAGAGCCGCTCCCCACGACGTGGAGAGGCATTATTAAGACCCAGCTTCTCCTCCGGAACATGCAGCCGGGGAGAAACGACGAGAGACGCTCTGCGCGGGCCAAGGCACTGGCTCGACAGCTGGAGGAGGACGCCGAGGTTCTCTACGTGGACGCCTCTCTTCCCAAGCACGGCACAGGAGCAACGGCGGTCGTCATCACCACCGATAAACTGGTCACAGGCGCGTCGGTACGGACGACGAATACAGCCGAAGCAGAAGTAGTGGCCGTGACCCTCACACTCGCACAACCGGGAATGAGGACCGTAGTCACAGACTCCAAGACCGCCTACGCAAGCTACCGCAACGGGAACATCTTTTCGCCGGCTCTAGTGATCCTCACCAAATGCAAATCACCGGGACGAGCCGTTGGGCTCGTGTGGGTCCCGGCTCACGCGCAAGTGGAAGGCAATGCACTCTCCGACCACTAGGCCCGAGAACTGTCAATCCGGGCCGAGGACGAGCTGGAGCTACCGCACCCCGTACCACATACCATACTCCCCACATACCACATACTCCACATACTCCCCCGGCATACAAACAACGCGGACGAGAACGGAGACACAATTCTAAAGTACTAAGCGGGAACTACCAAACGCAAGGAGATCGCCGCCCATAGCCAGACAATCGACGGATGGCAGCTAGTTGTATCGCGGCAATAGCGACAGGCTGCCAAGCACAACAAGTTTCAAAAGGCTTCCAACAAAACAATAAGATTAACGATAGCCATCAGCTGGCGGCGTAAAAGTGCATGAACAGAACGGCGATACGGGCAATGGTCGCCGCAACGACCGCCTGATCAAGGGGAAGCCTCTACCAAAATTACCGACGAATGGCATCAAGATAATACTGAAGCTGCACAAGGAACTCATGCTCAAAGAATACCTGAGTACAGCAATTCCACAAGCGATAATTCGGGCCACTAGGACGATAATTTCAGGAAACGGACAGAACCAACAAAAGATCACCAAAGAGGATATCATACTTCGAATCCGACAAGGGACAAATATCATCATCGTCTCTACACTATCACTGGAGGTGGTGGACTTCGTTCGTCAAATCAGTTGTATGGAGCTGTGAGAAAAAAGCACACCCCTTCAACCCATGTGTAGGGGATCCAGAAGATGGCTACAAAGACGTGGTGCACGGATTGCCAGCCCACGCCGAATCAGCATATCTCCAGCGACGAATGATAAAGTTTAACATTTGTTAGCCAGTTAAAAACGGCCACGGGAAAAAGACAATCATGTGCACGTGTCAGTATGCACGTGCACCTAAACATGCACCACATGCTTTTATAGTAGCTTATAAAAACATGTGGCCCGCCCCTAATTTTCATTGCTATAAGTGGTCCATGGCAACATATTGGTGATCATGAACGAACACTTATGGTCCTAAACAAATACGGATACACGACACAAGGGCCACACTGTTTTTTCTCAATAGCAATACCTGACGTGGTCTGACCTTATTGCGCATTTTAAGCATGGCTTACACGAGTACACGTAAAAGTACAGAAGCCATTATTATTCATACATGAGGTGGCACATGCATAAGTACGTCATCTATAAGCATAATTTTAATTTCAGTATCATGTATTCAACAAGTAGGTTCTTAGCAACAGAGTATATTAAATTTTTTCAATGAAGTGCTCAATACTGTGTGCTCATAATCACCATTTTACTATTCAATTCTTGTGTATGTCTATCACAATAGCCATAAAGCTGAACCACTTTTGGAAAATTTTGTTTTGTTTATCAAGGTGCGCTTTCTCTCGCAAGAAATATTTTACTGCATTTGTATGTATTGTCTTGCAGTGACAATCATTCTCTATTTATTTGTGACTTCCAAGTGCGCATCAAATAATAGGCCCTTTAAAAAAATTCCTGCGCAATACGGAAGATGCGTAAGGGGTTGCTTTCTTTTGCAAAGAGCAGTGAAAATTTCTCTAGCGTCAACATTTTAAGTTTTCTTGCTGCAAGGCAGATTATTCAAACATCGACAAGGTCCCTTATGTTATGATTACGACTACTTGAAGGCGAAGCCGAATAGCCGATGCAATCAAGATGGAAACATGAAGTACATATGCACAATAATTTATAATAATACATAAATTATTATTATTATTATTATTATTATTATTATTATTATTATTATTATTATTATTATTATTATTATTATTATTATTATTATTATTATTATTATTATTATTATTATTATTATTATTATTATTATTCGCATAGTCATCCCGAATAAATCGCTCAGTAATCCTCTTAATTCACTTACTCATTCTTTTATTTCTCTGAGTCATCCTCTTAATTTTCTTCATCTAAATTGGATTGATCTAATCCGCCTAGTCATTCTGTTGATAACCTTACGCATTCCCTTATATGGCTCAGTCATCGTTTTACACCGTTCAGACATTAACCTTAATTCTACTGTTTTTAATTCGCCTGAGACATCCGGTTGATTGGCTTAGTTAAACATTTTATTTGCTTATTCGTCACCTTTATTCCCTTTATTATTCATCTTAGTTCGCTTCATCCTAAACGTTTATCATCCATCTGATTTGCTTACGGGGCCCTGAGCGATTCATGATTATAGGTTTTATATATCTGGTGTAGTCGAGGCTTTTGCGCTCAAGGACTTTGAAGGTCGACTGGACTATGAAAAATATAGGCCTCTTGCGCTAAGAGCTGCGTTATGCGCTACGGCATATACACCGCAGACGTGAACATCTGTGTGCTTATAATGCAGCTGCGTGTGTTTACATTTTCTTGTCAATACGAGAACTTCCTATCATATATATCATTTGCTGCCAGAGTGCACTCTAGAACAATGTGTTTGCAATTGTTGTTCTTGTTCGTCCCTTCACGCAACAGATCGTCGTCGTACCCGCCGTGCACTTTTTTTTTTGTTCTGCTAAAACATGCACACGCATACATAACACAAATTTTTCTTCGTATACTCATATCCGAGAAGAGCGAAGAGGTTGCAAGAAGGTCCCTTTGTTTACTGTTCACACGCATTCTTTAGTTTTATATTTGGCATCGTCCTTCCGCTTTATTTGTGTGCGGTGCCAACGACACAAGAATGCGGTGCACTTCCTTCATGGTGTTATGCAGCAAGATTATTGCAATATACTACATAATTTATTTCCTAATATGTGGACTTATCGGAACGAGTGAATATGGCAAGTAATTTATTTTTTACATATAAATTCACGATCTCCCTCTGCCCTGACGCAATAGTAATTATGCCGGCGAAGGGTTGTGTTGCATGTCGAAATGCTCGTACACGCGCATGCTGTGCAAGTGCGCAATTTATCGGGCAAATTATTTAGGTGTGTCGTTACGTTTCTGTATAGATAGCTTCGTACGCGACCACCCACTGTGCTTACAATATAGGTGCTATATTCGAACGCATAAAATAGCTGAGGAACTGAAGACACCAATCTTACCTGCACATATGTAGTGTGCCTGTAAAAATATGTGCGGGCGATTCCACGAGAGATGAACACGGGTTAAAAATTTCATATTTTAGATTTCATTGAATATTTTATATTTTATGCGCATATCACTAGGTAGCACTAAAGTGAACGTGGCTTCTTTACCAAATGAATATTTTAGGAGGAAAAAAATAACGAGATTCTTCAGTGTGGAGGTGCCTATTTAATGCACAAGGCGTTTTCACAAATTTACAACGATGTGAAATACAGTATGTTACAGCTACAAAGAATACATTCTTGTGTGTAAATGCTAGACGTAAAGAAGGGTGAGCTAGCACTGTTTCAGGCTTCCATGCAAAACGGAAGTGTTTTAAAAATATTGCTTAATTTGCTACAATCTTCAAAAGTTGCTATATTTACGATTTTTTATCAACTAGACCATTACATGTAGCCTTCTGAAATTTTCTGGACTGCGAGACCTTAACCTATTCAACAATTGTGCTGAATGTACTTGCTGTATCGCAAATTACCATTTCTACCATTCGCCTCAAACTTGAAGTTTTGTCAAAAATGAACGCTATTTAAAAATGAAAATAAAAGAACCCCATCGCAAATTTTTCTCAAAATCTCGTAAACAACTATTCACAGGCACGTGAAAAAGAATATTAAAAAACATGTTGCATTATTTTGTTTGTAATCACAATACAGGTGGTAGAAATGAGAGCTTTGCCAGAATGCAGCAAGGTTCTGAGGAAAAGGAACAACGGGGTAAAAAGAGCGTGCATAAGGCTCTGACTTGCCTAAACTTGACCGTAATGGTGACGTAAAGCCAGTTTTGACCTTATAATTATTACTTCTGCATAAAAGTGCGTTTAGTACACTACTTGTACGCTTGAATGGGAATAACGAAGCGTCAGCATAACAATTACGTGGCTCACTTTATTTAACAGCAAATGCGTGCGCCTTGCAGCGTAGATAATTTGTGCGTTCTATTAATGCAGGGTTTTTATTTCTTTGTGTGCTACAGAATTAACAGTTAACTCTGTATAAATGTACACATGTCACAGAATGTGCGGCAGGTAAATTACTCTAAAAATGTCGTACTGATCAGTACATGAACGTCATTCTACAACCTAAGAGGCGGTGGTGGGAGTGGCGATACGGTTGGTTAAGGCAGGGTTAGCTGGCAGATAGTTCCAGCGATTGCTTATTTTACCGCCTCTGAAGAAAAAGAAAAAATGAACTGTTAGAATACTATATAATAAAAAGTTCACAGTCCCTAAGGATCACCACTTGTCGGAAAGTTCAAAGTTTCTTAGAAAAGCTGGAAAGAAGCAAGGCACTTCCTCTTTCAGATACTTGGGTCTTTTGCGAAACATTACCTGGTCCGCGCACTCTTGAGGAAATTGCCTCTGTGCGAAGCCTCAAGTAGAGCATTTATTTCTTCACTGAAGTATTGGCAGGGCCACATGAACTCTCGGCCAAACTTGCTGGTATACAATGTATGGGATAGTTGTTGAAGCACCACTGACGAATGCTAAACGATGATAGCGTGCTGAGAACACGTCCTAAGTTTACGAAGCGCTGCAGTACTGGCAGCTCTTTCCGCATTTTTCTATAAACCAGCTGATCCAGAGGGCCAGATCACGCAGTTCTAATGGAGCGAATCCAATACGCAGTGGCACAGTTGCTTGCCTGTTGACTTACTGACCTGTCAGTGCACACTTGTTGATGATCCGCACACGCCGCATGGAAGCAGGGAGAGGGCACAAGGAACTTCGAGCATACCCGCTGTATACGCTCAGAAAGGCTTGATCCTTTTCCAATCACCTGCAGCAGTGGGAGACACTAATACAACGCGATCGAAATTGGTGGCGTCAGGCTCGCTTAACCAAATGTGCCATAACCGTATGCCCGGAACACGTGGCAAAGATTTCCACTGGTTCCTTTTGAGGCGGTGAAAGTTCTCCACTTCCTCATCTGCATAGAGCAGTTTTACGTTTTCCAGCGTTGCGGCCATCTGCGCCACCATTTCAGAGGCTGACCTAATGACTGTAGTGCTGTCTGCTCCGAGATTGTACAGCGAGGCTTGGTGCTTTACTAAGCCACCAACACTATCGCAAGCGTTTTTGCCATGTCCTGTCGCCGAAAAAAAGCCACTTTGTTGACGCGTGCTCCTTCTGTGACAGCTGCTAAAGCTGATACTTGTTTTGAAATGGCTACTGGCGCAGTCAGACACGTATGTAGCATGTTTGCCAAGCTGAAGTTCTTCCTTCATGCACTCATAGATTCTTTTCCAGCGCAAAGCAAGCGTGTGCAGCATCATGACATACCTCATCTCTGAGAACCGCAAAACATTGAATGGATCCTCTATTCATGACGACACCCGTAAATAGCGAGACCTGTTTTTTTGTGCCAATGGTATGATTGTAGGTCGTTCGGTACAACAGCTGTCCAATTCTCTGCAAAGTCAAAGACACGGGTTCTGTGCTGTTGATTCCGTTTGGCGTCGTGTATTGCTGATACTTGAATGCCCTTATATAATCATGGGTGATCCACTTCACAAGCCAAGCACCAAGCTCCTGGAGAAAGGTGCTGGAGAAGCTCCTGGAGGCCTCTGCTGTCTTTTTGACGAGGTCGCCATTTTCCCATACCGCATGGTTTACCTCTGTCTCTTCAGGGATTACCAAAGTTGTAGTAGTAAAAGTATCCTCATTTGGGGGGGGGGGGCACAAAAATCACAGTCGCCCGGGAAAGAACCGGTCATGGGCGAGGTGCAAAGACATAGTTCTTTGAGGTGGGTAATTGTGTAGGCACCTTCAATGAGCTCTTCTAGCGCGGAAACACACTGTGTGGCGTTGGCGCAATACATGCAAAGGTACACTTCTTGTTGTGGAGCAAGAACCCATTTCGGCCGGAGAGAATAAAGCTTTGAGAGCCTAATGGATGTATCCGGATGGGCTTCCTTAAAGAGACCATATGTCTCCCGTACTGAGCGGGACACGAATCTCTTGGCAGCATACTGTTTGTTTCCATCAATCGAAACAGATACTACGTCCTTTTTGTTGGGAGTCTGCCGAGCATATCCGTGCTCGTCTTTGGTATAATATTCCACAGTGGTCTAAACGTCTGTTGGGTTCAACCGTGTTCTCTCAGGAGCGTCTGGTGCTGACCATATTCCACATTTCTGGCGCCAACGTCGGGATTTGTATATCATGTAGGCTGACAAATTTGGAATGAGAGCTTGAACGTTTCGGCGCTCCAGCTGGCTTCGCAGTAGAGTCAACAAGCGCATTCGCTTTTGGTACGAAGAGCACATGTCATAGGTTTCTATAAATTTCGCGAACCATTCGGTGCACATGCCGCATTTGGTACCTGAGGGGTCCAAATGGCGCTTGCACTATACGAACTAAGATTTGGACCTTGCAGTCCCACCGAGATGAATTTGCTTTAGCACCGGGCGAAAGTTCGTTCGTCGCGAATCTGATTTCTGCTGATGAACGTGAGGTAGCTTCAAGTGGCACTTCTTTCTACCTCCCAGTTCGTCTTCTTACGGTAAGAATTCATCGCCTCCCGTGGGTTCACTTCCCGTTCTTCTACATCTATCAACTCAAAAAAGAGACGATTTTTACAGCAGCCGCACCTGAAAGCGTGAACTAAATATGGGCGCCAATGATGGCCGAGGAGAGGCATGACTCCACGAATTTATGCCGGAAATTCAGACATTTTAGAACGGCGTGGTTGAAATAATTATAGTTTACCAAAACTGGCTTTAGGTCGCCATTACGGTCAAGTTTAGGCAAGTCAGAGCCTTATGCACGCTCTTTTTACCCCGTTGTTCCTTTTCCTCAGAACCTTGCTGCATTCTGGCAAAGCTCTCATTTCTACCACCTGTATTGTGATTACAAACAAAATAATGCAACATGTTTTTTAATATTCTTTTTCACGTGCCTGTGAATAGTTGTTTACGAGATTTTGAGAAAAATTTGCGATGGGGTTCTTTTATTTTCATTTTTAAATAGCGTTCATTTTTGACAAAACTTCAAATTTGAGGCGAATGGTAGAAATGGTAATTTGCGATACAGCAAGTACATTCAGCACAATTGTTGAATAGGTTAAGGTCTCGCAGTCCAGAAAATTTCAGAAGGCTACATGTAATGGTCTAGTTGATAAAAAATCGTAAATATAGCAACTTTTGAAGATTGTAGCAAATTAAGCAATATTTTTAAAACACTTCCGTTTTGCATGGAAGCCTGAAACAGTGCTAGCTCACCCTTCTTTACGTCTAGCATTTACACACAAGAATGTATTCTTTGTAGCTGTAACATACTGTATTTCACATCGTTGTAAATTTGTGAAAACGCCTTGTGCATTAAATAGGCACCTCCACACTGAAGAATCTCGTTATTTTTTTCCTCCTAAAATATTCATTTGGTAAAGAAGCCACGTTCACTTTAGTGCTACCTAGTGATATGCGCATAAAATATAAAATATTCAATGAAATCTCAAATATGAAATTTTTAACCCGTGTTGATCTCTCGTGGAATCGCCCGTGCACGATATTTAATGTCCAATGCGCGGGGCAAGTATTATCCATTTGTAAGAGTCTTCGTGTATTGGCCAAGAACATATTTTGCCAAGACAGACGGGAACTGTGTTGTTGGAGTACTTGTGTATAAAATTTCCAAGCTCTGTGTTTCTTCCTTTAAAAGTTGCCGCCTTCTCTAACAACGCCACCACCATCCTTGAAAAAGGCTGTCTCCAAAGTGCATAGTGTTTTAAAAGAAAGCTATAAGCCTCTAGCTCGTCACAATTTTTCGTCGGCTCGTGCTCACCCAAAAGCAGTAGCGCCGCGTAACAGCCATCGCCACTCAGATAGAGACCTCAAACAGCAGCTGGAAAAGAGCTTTGTTTTTGTGTTTCCTCCTAACATAATTATGTTTTCTCGTATTTTCGAATTACCCTCCGAAGCTATAATGTTTGCAGCTCATGTATAAGTCAAATTTCATGAATTTCTTATGCAATATAAGTTTGGAAAATTCAGGTTTTTCAGTAAGGTACATGGCTTGGCCTAGGGGTTAGAAGAATGAGGATCTACTCAGGAGTTCCGCATACAATCGGCGACCATCATGTACGTATGAACACACTGTATCTGTCCTTAATGCGTGGGGCGCTGTGCCTGTTGCGTCTGTCCCACCAACGTGGGCTACGATCATAAATTAACCTTATGGAAAACACTGTACAAGAAGAGTACCACTACCTTGCGGCTGGCGCCACTCCGACAGACCTGACCGTGTAGCTGGAGAAGGCTTTGTCTTTGTGAGTCACTGCGCGACAGATTTATGCTTCCGCGTATATTCGAATTACCGTCCCAAGCTATCATGTCTGCAGCTTGTGTCTGAGTCGTAATTTACAAATTTTCGAGTGGTATTTACAATATATAATTCAATTACTTCAGTAGGGCACTCGCGCTTCGCGGAGAGCCTAGAACAATGAGGATTTATGTTGCAATTCTGCACACGCGCCTGCACAGGTGTCGCACCTTCAATTTAGAGTGCACGGGCCACGTAGCCGATCAGCCATGCTAAGCGTCGTCATGCTCGGCCTAGAGGAGGAGAGGCCCGCTGGCCTCTTTGGGGCCACTGCTATCCTATCTTAAACAATAAATAAGGAGTGGAAATGTAGTGGAGATCATTGTTACTGTAAACAAAGTAATTCAAATTGTGTAGGCTTTTATATGCCTAGTCAACAAAAAATTCGTCCGCCTGTCTTGTAATACAAATCGATGCGAAGAAATAATTGTATAAAACAAAACTAAACATAAAGGAATAAAGTCACCGATGATTATGATACTCTCTTATGCGAAATGCAAACGCCTCTGTATAAGTGTATTCATTTCGCGATATATTGGCTTCCACCAACAATCCGTCTCGTGCGGCACGTTACAAACGGAGCGATGTGTGGCTCGACTGTCTCGCTGATGGATGGATGGCAAGAGCCCGTGCCTGGGTGATGAGTGAGTACGATTCACAGCAGCCGCCGTATACCGACCTCGGCTCATGCTAAGTCTAGTTTCCATACAGATGAAGCGCGCTACTCTGGCGCAATCTCAAAGCTATTGTCGCCAGAAAGCCAGCCTTGCGCGCCATTACCCTTTTTTTTCTCGCGCTTTTGTCATACCCACCTTCTCTGGTTTTCTCTTCCCGCTCTCTTCGCTCTCGCAGTGTGTCATCTCTCGTTGTGCTCCGCGTTTGCTTGAACGTTCGCTATGTTCGTTTGCTCGGTTTCGAGGGACAATGCTGATGCTGGCCGCGGGAGCGGGCATCTAAGGGCTGCACTCAAAAAGGTTAGTGCTGCAGACTTTCGAACCTGCAACCCAGCGCACACAAGCCAGGCGTCTTATCAACTGTGCAAAATACCGACTTTGGAAAAGGTGAATATATGAAAATTATATTGATCTGTTGTACGGGCGGTCGACAAGACATGCCAAGCGAGAACAGTTCCTATGAAGGTTCTGTTTGATGATTTGCGAATGGTCCGAAAAAACACATCTCTAGGACCACTTGTAGAGTGGACTTGGAGCATTGTAGACATAAAGAAAATTCCGAGTTTGCGAAAATTTAGTGCTAAACATTGCTCATCCCCCATGCGTTTCAGTTGCCGCGAGGGGCGCCTCCAATTTGGGCGTCCCTTCATGGACCGAAATGTCACCTAACTGTGAGAGCTCATGCACTTGATAAGTATGAGTTGATAAGTATGAGAAGTGAAGAGGGGTCATATGGGTCTCATCACGGATGATAATGCTTCGATACGGATGGATAAAGTGAAAGAGCAATATGTGCTTATAACGGGATAAAGAATTGTGGAAATATTTATAAAAAAGTAGCCTTGTAGTCATTCAAACATGAAATACACAAGTGTGAGTGGTCACAAGTCACAGGCATAATGAATGTAAATAAAGTATCTTGCATATTTGTTGAAACCCTTCTTCATGAATACACGAAGCACTTTCTGTTTACAACAGTTAAGTATCCTAGAGACAAAAAAATCGATAGGTCACACGCGTGCACATACAGATGAGAAAAGTAAAAAAAAAAGATATGTGATCATTTTCTGCGTATACGGTAACCGTGTACACAGAAAATGCGCTGGATGAATTTAAGACGCTACAAAATAGACTGAACGATGAGTTAAGGCGGGCGAAAATTGCGTGTTATCAGTACATTTTGTGAGATATCACTATGAAATGTCCAGATGCTGCATGGAAAGTGGCAAACAGCGGTCTGGGTTGCTATAGAAAAAAGATTTCGCAACAGAAAAGATTATGGTAAACGGTCACCGTGTCGCTGGCATATATCTGGCTCAATATTTCAATGAATACTTCGTGAATACTGGCATATCTTATTGTAACAGAATGTTTTGTAACAAGTCACATATGCCATTCTTCGATCAAATCATTAGCGACAGCTTGTTTTAAGCGTCAGCAGATGAAGCCGAAATCTTCAGAACCTTCATGAACCTCAAGAATAGCTAGTTCTTAGATGTAAACAATATGCACATAAAACTTGCGAAATACGATATTACATCTGCTACTTCTCTGCTAAAGCATATAGTCAATTTTGCGCAAGAAACGGCCACAATTGAAGAAGAATGAATAAAGCAAATATTTCTATTATACATAAAGGGGTTGATGAGCAGATCACGAAGAACTACAGACCTGCTTATGTTCTTCCCGGTTTTGTACGCCTCAACCTGTTGCCATTCTTACAGATTCAATATCCACCGTTCAAAGGTTAGAGCACGGTTTCCCTACTGATGCCTTATGTCTTATCTCCCTACGCCCGGTGCACAATCTCAGTATCACAGGCTTCTCCATACGTTTCCAATGGGTGCCCTCGCACATAGGTATCACAGGCAACCAGATGGCGGAAAGCCTCGCCCATAGAACGCTGTCTGGAAATCCATTGAGAAAAGTGCCTCAAGAGGACAAGAGACTCTTCACAGTAGCGGTGTTGTGCCACTTCAGTTCTTTGTGGAGCTCAGCTCACAGGCCATGTGTGACCAAGTATCTCAAAAGAAGCCAAGCCACTTTACTGCTCCGCATTCGCACGGGCTCTGCTCGTACCCCTGCGTTGATGTACAAGACTGGCCTGGCGTTGTCTGCATTATTTTCAACGTGGTGCCATGCGGTGTCATAGAAGATTACCTTATGTGCTGTACTCTGTATAACGCGGAAATGAATGTGTTATTTGTGTCCCTCAAGAAGACAGGAATTCCTCACAGTTCTGTTCGGGACATTGTTTTCCCGAGCGGGAACCAGTTGTGTAGGAAGGAGGTTTCTAGCCTTGTTTTAAATTACCTGCAGGACACAGATTTGGCCTCCACGTGGTGACATTAAGAGTGACTATGTGTAGTTGTGAGGTATGTGTCTGATTTATATGATTTATGTATTTTAAATGCCACTACGGTGGAGCACTAGCCGGCAGCAACCGCAAGGCTAATCCCACCAGTAGCCTACAAACACTCAACTCATCTCAACTTCCTCTTTTTTCCAGAGGTTTAAAAAAATAATCTGCACTCGTATAAAAAGTTATTTTTCCAGCGAAAACGTATTTTATCAGATGCGCAATTCGGCTTTCAAAAGGGTAGTGTGACAGAAATAGCCTCACTAACTATGAAATAAAACATAGTACATGATATAGATGACACATAATAGATAGATATCTCGTGCTTACTCGCTTCTCACAGGCGTTCGACTCCCTCAGTCATGACATTCTTGCAGACAAATCGATAATGTGTGGTGTTCACTGTAATCTGTCTGGATTTGCTTAAATCTTATTTACACAACCAGCAGTAGTACGTATGTTTCCAAGTTTCCCAATCGTCATATTTTCCTGTTCCAGGAGGTGTACCCAAAGAGAGCATTCTCGGTCCCCTTCTATTTCATATATACATATATAATCGCGTAGATATTGATTATAAAGAGCAATTCGTTATTTAGGCCAACGACTGTACCGTATTATTTTCTGGCCCAGACATATATGATTTGGCATACGAATGTATTAACCCACTTTCAAAGCTCTCCACTTGGTGCAGCTTCAACGAAATAAGTAATAAACCTATAAAAACAAAAGTAATTATATTTCGTAGAATATGTAAAGAACTCAAACTGCTATACCCTATGTTATGGGAAGGTAAGAACATTACTGTAGCAAGCAAGCACAAGTCTCTCGTTGTTACATTTTCCCGTCACCTAGGTTTGAATTCACATGTAGAACAGCTGTGCAAAAAACATTCACCCACTGCTGGAGCGTTGTCGCGATCTCAACACTTACTCCCTTCGAAGGTTAAACTCCAGCTGTATTGCGCGCTATGTGCATCGCACCTTAATTAGTGCAGCTTCGTATGTACTGCTACAAATAGAACCTAAATACATTATGCAAAAAAGGTGATGCGTGAAGACAGGACACAAGAGAAGTGGACAACACGTCCACTTCTCTCCTCTTGTGTCCTGTCTGCACGCCTCAACTTTTTTGCATAATTGATCCTGACCAACTAGCTCAGCTTTCTGTCGTTCTCAGAACCTAAATAAAATTTTGTCTTTGCAATAGATGCTTCGACACGTAGGAAAAAAAGAGTCCTTACCAGGGTTAAACTAAAACGGTATTTGATGATTACAATATCATACTCTCATGTAATAGTGACGGTAAAGAAGGCAACAAAACTGTCAATAACGAAACTATCGCTATTTTGCATGAAAAACAGGCTACACTGTAAGAGCAGCTATAGCGGCGAACACAGTCGGGGATCATCGAAAATCTGCTCAGTGGGTCAAGTGCGTTGGCTTTTGTACATCAGTCATCGAAGGTTCCAGAGTAATCCCTGGTGCCGGCGTGTTTTACAGAAAGTTCTACACCATTCACGTCACGCATAAATAAAATCTCATTATACTAGGTTCGGTGACAAGAGAGCGGATAAAGCCATCGATAAGGTTCGAAACTCCCGATACATGCAGGTGTGTCCTGCGCTGTGCGATAAGATTAATTAGGCGGTGAAAAGCGGTCACCCGAAAAAGATAAAGCGCACGTCCCAATGCCCCGCTCTCAAAAAGCATCGTCCCGATACTACAAACATAACAGGAGAAAAAAAGGACCCTTTTTAAATAAAAGAAACAAAACAACAAACAAGGAAAGTCTAAATTAACACAACTCCCCCTCTCCCCCAAAAAAAGAACAATGCCCAAAGTTCAGCTAAGCAAAATGCCAAAGTTTGTTATCGCTGGTAGAACGACTTAAGGCGCACAACAAGGACCATTTCAGGTCGTTAGCCATGCCGCTGATATGGCGAAATACGGTCTGGCACAACTTCATAGTCGAGTGAAGCTAATGCGCCGGATGATTTCGCAGGGTCCGAAATGGCGGCGTTATAGCATTTCACTGCGTCCGCCTCGGCCTATCGGGGTCAAAACCCAAGCATGGTCGCTGGGCTGATATTCCACGTAGCGTCCTCGAAGGCTTTAGTGCGGGTTATACGTCCTCTGCTTATTTTGCGATGCGCAGGTGAGCGAGCTGTCGGGCTTCTTTGGCATGCTCGAGATAGTTGGCGACATTGATAACTTCTGCGCCGGTGACATGCGGCACCATGGCGTAAAGAGTCTTTGGCGGGTTCCTTCCGTAAACTAGGTTGGATGGCGTCACCTGTGTTTTTTCTTGGACTGCCCTGTTAGCAAAAATTACGTACGGCCGGACGCCATCCCACGTCTTGTGTTCGACGTTGACGTACATTGCTATTAGGCCGGTGAGAGGCTTGTTCCGCCGTTTCGTAAGAACATTCTTCTGAGGGTGGTAGGAAGTTGTCCGCCTATTGCTTGTCTTGCTGTATTGCAAAAATGGCTTGGGTGAGCTCTTTTGTCAACGCTGTTCCTCTGTTGGTGATGAGGACTTCTGAGGCCCCTAGTCGAAGCACGTTCTCTACAACGAATTTCGCCACTTGCGCTGCACTATCTTTCGGCAGAGCTTTCGTTTCAGCGAAGCGGACGGGGTACTCGATCGCCACGACGACACACTTCTTTCCAGATGTTGACACAGGGAAGGATTTCAATAAATCCATAACAACCGTTCGGCAAGGTGGCCCGATCGGCTGCAGTAATCCTGCTGGCCTCGTTGGCGGTTTCTTGCGTCATTGGCAGTCACGCAAGGTTTGACGAACGGGGCGACGTAGGCGGTCAGGCGTTGCCAGTAATACTTCTCTTGTACTCTTGCAACAGTACGGGTCAACCCGAGGTGCCCGGCTGTCTCATTGTCGTAGAAGATGTGCATCACATCCGACCGGAGTGCTTCAGGCGCAAGAAGACCTAGTTTGCACGGGCTGGGGAAAAATTATTCACCAGGAAATCATTTGGCAAAAGAACACAGACAATCCGGGCCTAAGTATCATCGGGACAAAGTCGGTCTTGCCTTGCAAGTACTCAGCTAGGCTTCTTAGCTCGGGATAGGCTCGCTGCTGCTCGACAAGCACGTATGTGCTTATTGTTGCTAAAAATAGGTCGTCGCCTTGGTCATCCTTTTGCGGCCGGTCCAAGGGAGCGCGACCCAGGCAGTCGGCATCAGTATTTTCGTCCGGACTTGTATATAACATAGATTTCATATTCTTGCAATTTGAAGCTTCATCATGCCCGGCGTACTGAAGGGTCATAAAAGGCCGCTAGCCAACACAAGGCGTGATGGTCCCTTATGACTTTGAATGGTCTGCCATATAGGGCGTAATTTTGCTGCAGCCCATATGACGGCAAGGCATTCCTTTTCGGTTACAGAAAAATTGCATTCCGTTTTTGAAAGCGACCGGCTAGTGTAAGGTATCACCTGTTCGAGTCCATCGTTCCTCTGCACTAGCACGGCGCCGAGGCCTAGGCTACTGGCGTCAGTGTGGAATTGCGTATCGGCGTCTTCGTCGAAGTGCGCAAATACTGGTTGCGACTGCATGCGTCCTTTAGGCTCCTGGAATGCGTCGGCCTGCGGCATTTCTCAGTTGCACTCGACGTCAGATTTAGTTAGATGTATCAGCGGTGCAACGGGAAGCGCGGAAGCTCCTGAAAAAGCGCCTGTAGTAGATGCACATGCCAAGAAACCTACACACTGCCGTCTTGTCGACGCAGTGCTGGAACTTCACGATGGCGGCTTTGTTCTGGGGCTTGGGGTGTACACCAGGCTTACTGACATCGTGTCCCAGGAACAGCAGCTCTTTGTACTCTAAGAGACACTTTTTCAGCTTCAAAGGGAGTCCGAAAGGCTTGATTGTTGTTAGTGCTGTTTTAAGTCGTCTCAGGTCGAATACATCATCCAGGTAGACTAGGAAGCTATGCCATTTTAACTCTGCTAACGTCGTGTCCATCATGCGATGTAACGTTGCAGGCGCCAAGCAGAGTCCAAATGACCGGACCTTGAACTCATAGAACACGTCTCGCGTGATGAAGGCATTCTTTTCGCGATCCCACTCGTCGACTTCTATTTGCCAGCAGCCAGTCTTCAGATGCATCGATGAGAAGTATCTAGCGTTGCCGAGCCGATACACTGCATCGTCTATGCCTGGAAGGGGCTATACGCCTTCCTTCGTAATATTGTTCAATCGACAATAACCGATGCAGAAACCTAGGTTTCCATCCTTGTCTAACAAGAATACGAGTGATTCTTACGGCCATTTCGACGGCTGCATGATGTCGTCGAGCAGCATTTCGTCGACTTGTTGCCCTATAGTTTCAAGTCCTAGCGTCGAAACTTGGTTTGGTCTCTTATGGAGTGGTGAAGCACACTCATTCGTTGTTATGCGATGCTTTTGTACTGGTGTTTGTCGAATCCTCAATGACTTCGAAACACAATCTTTGTGTCGTCAGAGAAGGCAACTGGCTACGGCTGTTTACTCATGGGGAGACATAGGTTGATGTCCAAGTTTAATTTGGGAACTCTGGTCATCGAGGTAGATGCCGCAGAATACGAGAGGACAAACGCATTGCTGGTTTCTAGAATGTCCTCGATGTACGCGATCCTCGTGCCCTCATTGATGTCTTTGAAGTCTTGGCTGAAATTTGTCAGGGACAATTTGGTTTTCATCGATGTAGTCGAGCGATCCCTCTTGCGACGAAAATTTCGCGGTGGAGCAGTGGACGTTGGTCACCTCGGATGACGCCTTCTACGTCTGCAGGGGTTTCAGGACCGACGGCAATGACAATGATGGAGCGTGGCGGGATGCTGCTTGATTTTCCAGCCCACTCAATGCATGGTGACTACAAGAGCTGTCCGGCGGTATCGCATGATCTTCGGGTAGCGTTATCGCCTTCGACTTCAGGTCGATGACTGCACCGTGTTGACTCATGAAGTCCTGTCGAGAATTACGTGCGCTGTTGGAGGATGACGAAGGAGGCCAGGTAGGCGCGGTAAATAATGATATTTCGGGCCGTGCAGATTGAAGTTGGTACTATGAGGCGTCGCCCAGCTGTGTGGATTTGAGGGCCTTCCCATGCAGTCTCAACTTTCTACAACTGGGCGGCAAGGAGTCCACTCATCACGAAGTAGTCGGCTCCTGTGGCTAATAATGTGGTGACTTTAGAGCCATCGAGAAGCACGTTGGGGTTGATGGTTCTTTCTCTTGCGTTACAGTAAGGTCTTGGTGCCGCATCATGGCTGCGTCGTGTTGACATGTAGCTGGGACGTCGCGTCGTCATGTCTTCTTTTGTCGGCATATTCCTTGCTTCTAGGCTTCGTCGGTATGGCGGCGTCTTGTTATGTCGCCAAGATAGCCTTCTCGGCCTCTTGGTCGGTGACGGAGTATCTTCGTTAGTTCGACGAACAGCCGCCGCACCTCCATCGATTGATCCTTATTCTTTTCCGTATATGGGCTGGACGGCGATGGGGCGACAGGTAGCAGCCTGGGGACGGTGAACGGGATGGTCGTTGAGGGCTCCACTGAGTAGCGGCGAGGCAGTCGGCGATATCACGAGGGAGTTCACCTTCGTAATGGCGCGGTGCGTTCAAGGCAAATCCTCGCAGTGCCATCTGGCCGTAAGGACATCCGCGGTACATGTTGCTGGCTTTTCTGTAATTATATCAGAGCGGACGGTGGTCGGGGCCTCGCCAAACGTCTGTCTTCCTTGGAATGCTGTGCGTGGCGATGGATTGGCGTACTGGTGGCGGTGGTAGTGGAAGAGGGAACTATGGCGTTAGGAGGCCCTGGCCCAGGTGCGGAGGGGGAACGCGACGGCTGGCTACGGCGGGCTACGGCGGGGCACGTCATCGCTGCCGGCTGCCACTGCGGCGATTGAGGTACTCCGAGTGATGGATCTTCTCGCGTACGACGTCGGCAATCAAAGCCACTGGATGCTGTGGTGAAGGGAACAGCTTCTGAACCTCCTCTCACACGACCACTCTGATAGTCTCGCGCAGATTTCGGTGACCAGCAACTGAACTCTTGCGTAGTTTGTTGAGTTGGTGCGGCGGTTGAATTTCTGGTTCGGAATTTTCAGTGTCATCTCGATCTAGCGGTCTCGCGAACAAGCTCGAAGGTTTTCAATGGGTTTTTCAGAAGGTTTTTCGTACTATCCCGGCGGAAATTTCCTTCTTCGCACCACGCATGAGTAAGCATACTTTCTTCTCCTCGGACATTTCTGTCGGCGTGGCGGAATAGTCGGCTCAACTCCTCCGTGAAAATCGCGATGGTCTCATTTGGCAGCTGCACTCGGGTTTCTAGTAGATCTTGGGCCTCTTCTTTCCGTACAATGCTTGGGATTGTCTGCAGGAAATCACTTCGGAAAAGGTCCCACGTTGTTAAGGTTCCTTCTCGATTATTGAACCACGTTCTTTCAGAGTCTTCCATTGCGAAAAAGGCGTCCCGCTGTTTGTCGTTAGAGTTCCAGTTGTTGAAGGTTGCGGTTCGTTATAGGCCACCAGCCAGGTTTCTGGATCTTCAGACGATGATCCTTAGTAAGTTGGAACGCAGGTTGTTGCAGCAGCATTGAGGACGCTCGGGCAAACTTTGGGGTTACATACTTGAGCTTGATCACTCTGGTCTTTTTGGGAAAAGGTCCGTATTCCGGTAGCAGTCCTTGCGGCCTACAGCTATGTCGCTGGTCCTTGGCTACGTTGGTGTTGTCCTTGAATTTCGGGCTTGGGTCGCTTCTTTGCGTGGGCGTTCGGTGCACGGACGCACTAAAACCTCCATCGTATGTCACGTCGTAGTAACGGATAAAAAGGCAGCAAAACTGTGAATGACGAACTAGCCTTTTATTCGACGAACCTTTGCCCTCAAAGGCAGGCTACACTCAAAGAAAAACGATAGCGGTGAACAAAGTCGCGATTGTAGAAATTTTCCTCAGTGGTTCAAGTGTTTCGGCTTTTAACAACAGTCATCGGAGGTTACACAGTAATCGTTAGTGCCCGCGTGTGTTCCAAAAAGTTCTACTCTATTCGCGTCGCGCGCACATGAAATCAGATTACACAAGGCTCGGTGACAACAGGGATTGCATAGAATCATTGATCACATTCGAGAAATTTCCGATACATGAAACCGCGTCCTGCGCTGTGCGACAGCATTTGTTAGGCGGTGAAACGGGGTCAATAGAAAAAGATGAAAAAGTACACGTGTCAATACTAATTCCGCACTTGTACAAATTTAATGGTTTACGATGTTTTTATGTTCAGACACTAATCAAGAATTCCTCGGTAGGTACCGTGCCTAAAAGTTAGTAATACTAATAGGCATATGGGACAAACTGCCCCTTGGCGAAGAAGAAGAAGCGTCGAGCAGTGCAGACGTGGAAACATCGGCTCCGTTTCTTTTTCCATGCTCCGCTCGTCAGTTTTGAGAGTGCAACGAAAAGAAGCATACCATTGGATCCGCGAAGCGACGGCGAATCTACTGACGCCAAGATTCGAGGTGGGCCTTGTTTTTACCCAATCTTACGGAACGTTTTCTGCTCCTTAGTGAGCAGCAGGGCCTTTGCTGGGCCTAGTAAGCCCACCTGACCGCAGCCATGGCGGATATAAACATGGAAGATGAAGATTTTACTGGAAATGAAGGAAACAATGGTCAGGACGACTACGGCTGGCAAGTAGTGGCTGGCCGAAGATCACGAGCTAGCACAAAGGCTGTGGATGAGGACAGCACATCGCCACGTAATCAGCGAGAGCATGGAGTCAAGGGAACCGCCGTCAGTGGAATGGTCAAGAATCGGGTTAGCAAAGCTTCGAGGATGTCTCAACTGCCCGAGGAGCACAGAAAGATCATTATACGACCTCGAGGAGGGCTCGATTTGAACAATGTGAGCACCACCACGATTGGTTCCGTAGTCATCGAGGCGTCCGGCCTAAAGGAAGAGGAGGCCCGTGAAGATGTTGTCTGCCCGAACTTCATTCAAAATATCATCGTAGTCAGCACACCTAATCCCGAACATGCTGCGAAGTACGTTCGAATCAAGTCTTTCAAGATTATGGAAGCGGATTACGAGGCAAATGCATACGAAGCGGCACCACATACCACATGCAAAGGCGTCATCCGAAGAGTGGACATCAGATACTCGCAAGCTACAATAACAAGAAACATCGTGCATGACTTGAACCCACTTGCGCTGGCTGCCAAGCGCATCAAGACGTCGGGATCGGTCATCGTACTTTTCGATGGACTCAAAGTGCCCAATTTTGTCAGGTACGGATCCACACTAGTGAGATGCTACCTCTACAGGAAGCAATTCGACGTCTGCGTCACTTGCGGAAGGGTCGGGCACCGCTCTGATGTGTGTCCAACACCTGACTTTGTTCAGTGCAGGGGACGTGGAACTCGCAACCCAGGAGATGAACATGTGTGTGTCATCATCATCATCAGCCTAGATAGGCCCACTGCAGGGCAAAGGCCTCTTCCATACTTCTCCAACTACCCCGGTCATGTACTAATTGTGGCCATGTTGTCCCTGCAAACGTCTTAATGTCATCCGCCCACCTAACTTTCTGCCGCCCCCTGCTACGCATCCCTTCCCTTGGAATCCAGTCCGTAACCCTTAGTGACCATCGGTTATCTTCCCTCCTCATTACATGTCCGGCCCATGCCCATTTCTTTTTCTTGATTTCAACTAAGATGTCGTTTACCCGCGCTTGTTGCCTCACCCAATCTGCTCTTTTCTTATCCCTTAATGTCACACCCATCATTCTTCTTTCCATAGCTCGTTGCGTCGTCCTCAATTTCAGCAGAACCCTTTTCGTAAGTCTCCAGGTTTCTGCCCCATATGTGAGTACTGGTAACACACAGCTGTTATACACTTTCCTTTTGAGGGATAGTGGCATCCTGCTGTTCATGATTTGAGAATGCCTCCCAAACGCACCCCAGCCCATTCTTATTCTTCTGGTTATTTCAGTCTCATGATCCGGATCCGTGGTCACTACCTGCCCTAAGTAGATGTAGTCCCTTACCCCTTCCAGTGCTTCGCTACCTATCGTAAACTGCTGTTCTCTTCCGAGCCTGTTAAACATTACTTTAGTTTTCTGCAGATTAATTTTCAGACCCACCCTTCTGCTTTGCCTCTCCAGGTCAGTGAGCATGCATTGCAATTGGTCTCCTGAGCTACTAAGCAAGGCAATATCATCAGCGAATCGCAAGTTGCTAAGGTATTCTCCATCAACTTTTATCCCCAATTCTTCCCACTCCAGGCCTCTGAATACCTCCTGTAAACATGCTGTGAATAGCATTGGAGATATCGTATCTCCCTGTCTGACGCCTTTCTTTATAGGGATTTTGTTGCTTTCTTTGTGGAGGACTACGGTGGCTGTGGAGCCGCTATAGATATCTTCCAGTATCTTTACATATGGCTCATCTACACCCTGATTCCGTAATGCCTCCATGACTGCTGAGGTTTCGACTGAATCAAACGCTTTCTCGTAATCATTGAAAGCTATATATAACGGTTGGTTGTATTCTGCACATTTCTCTATCACTTGATTGATAGTGTGAATATGGTCTATTGTTGAGTAGCCTTTACGGAATCCTGCCTGGTCCTTTGGTTGACAGAAGTCTAAGGTGTTCCTGATTCTATTTGCGATTACCTTAGTAAATACTTTGTAGGCAACGGACAGTAAGCTGATCGGTCTATAATTTTTCAAGTCTTTGGCGTCCCCTTTCTTATGGATTAGGATTATGTTAGCGTTCTTCCAAGATTCCGGTACGCTCGAGGTTATGAGGCATTGCGTATACAGGGTGGCCAGTTTCTCTAGAACAATCTGACCACCATCCTTCAACAAATCTGCTGTTACCTGATCCTCCCCAGCTGCCTTCCCCCTTTGCATAGCTCCTAAGGCTTTCTTTACTTCTTCTGGCGTTACCTGTGGGATTTCGAATTCCTCTAGGCTATTCTCTCTTCCACTATCGTCGTGGGTGCCACTGGTACTGTATAAATCTCTATAGAACTCCTCAGCCACTTGAACTATCTCATCCATATTAGTAACGATATTGCCGGCTTTGTCTCTTAACGCACACATCTGATTCTTGCCTATTCCTAGTTTCTTCTTCACTGTTTTTAGGCTTCCTCCGTTCCAGAGAGCCTGTTCAATTCAATCCATATTATAGTTCCTGATGTCCGCTGTCTTACGCTTGTTGATTAACTTAGTAAGTTCTGCCAGTTCTATTCTAGCTGTAGGGTTAGAGGCTTTCATACATTGGCGTTTCTTGATCAGATCTTTCGTCTCCTGCGATAGCTTACTGGTTTCCTGTCTAACGGAGTTACCACCGACTTCTATTGCGCACTCCTTAATGGTTCCCATGAGATAGTCGTTCATTGCTTCAACACTAAGGTCCTCTTCCTGAGCTAAAGCCGAATACCTGTTCTGTAGCTTGATCCGGAATTCCTCTAGTTTCCCTCTTACCGCTAACTCATTGATTGGCTTCTTGTGTACCAGTTTCTTCCGTTCCCTCCTCATGTCTAGGCTAATTCGAGTTCTTACCATCCTATGGTCACTGCAGCGTACCTTGCCGAGTACGTCTACATCTTGTATGATGCCAGGGTTCGCGCAGAGTATGAAGTTGATTTCATTTCTAGTCTCACCATTCGGGCTCCTCCACGTCCACTTTCGACTAACCCGCTTGCGGAAAAAGGTGTTCATTATCCGCATATTATTCTGTTCTGCAAACTCTACTAATAATTCTCCTCTGCTATTCCTAGAGCCTATGCCATATTCCCCCACTGACTTGTCTCCAGCCTGCTTCTTGCCTACCCTGGCATTGAAGTCGCCCATCAGTATAGTGTATTTTGTTTTGACTTTACCCATCGCCGATTCCACGTCTTCATAAAAGCTTTCGACTTCCTGGTCATCATGACTGCATGTAGGGGCATAGACTTGTACCACCTTCAATTTGTACCTCTTATTAAGTTTCACAACAAGACCTGCCACCCTCTCATTAATGCTATAGAATTCCTGTATGTTACCAGCTATTTCCTTATTAATCAGGAATCCGACTCCTAGTTCTCGTCTCTCCGCTAAGCCCCGGTAACACAGTACATGCCCACTTTTTAGCACTGTATATGCTTCTTTTGTCCTCCTAACCTCACTGAGCCCTATTATATCCCATTTACAACCCTCTAATTCCTCCAATAACACTGCTAGACTCGCCTCACTAGATAGCGTTCTAACGTTAAACGTTGCCAGGTTCAGATTCCAATGGCGGCCTGTCCGGATATATATAACCTCCTATATGTCTGTGTACCTAAGTGTAAATTTTGTGAAGGCGATCACCCTACCGGCGACAAGTTTTGTAAGCACAGATTTCAAATCCCTTACGTCGTACGACTTCGTCGAAGAGAGCGCAACAGGACTCGGTCGTCAACAAGAGTGCAGTCGGAGGCGCAACAGCTGGCGCCCAACCATCGCCCCGAGGACAGGGAGCACTCACGCTCCAGGAGTCGCACCAGATCCAGGCATCGTTCACTATCCAGGGAGAGAAGGCGCTCCAAGTCAAGGGAAGCACAGGTGCGCTTCGTGCAAAGGGACTCAATACCTGGCGAGAAGAAGACGCCAGGAAGCACTTGGGCTGGCAAAGTAAAAGGTATGGCGAGAGTTGCTGGGGGCGCCTCGGCTGCTGTGGGTGATAACAATGATGCCAGATTAGAGCAATTAATTAAAGAAGTAACTTCTTTAAGAAAAGCTAATGAAGAATTGACAAGGCAGGTAGCAGAGCTTCGTAAAAAAGAGCAGTCGAGCCCTGCTAGAGTAGAGATAGATAGACCTGTAAGCAAAAGCAGCAATCCAGGAGAATACAGCTCTCCTGCCCCTAAAAAGAGGGCGCTGAGTTCCGAGGATGAGTCAGTCTTCGCAGCCCTCAGTGAAATAAAAGATGCAATTAAAGCGATAAGAGAGACAGTGGAAACGACCAGCTTTAAAGTGGACAAATTGTGGAAATGGAGACTAACGGCGGAGAAAAGACTTAGGAAAATTGAGACGCGAGGGGATGACGACGATGAGTATCTGCCATCGGAGGCGGATAGTATAAATTCCATTCCTGGACTGTCGGGGGCCATCACAAAGAGGAAAGTAGCGGGTAATAGAAAGGCAGCCTCACCTAATAACAATGGACAGTAATCATGGATTTAACGTGTGGCACTGGAATTGTCGCGGGTTCCAACACAAAAAAGCAGCACTGCGACAGGTGATCAGGTCATCTGAGGCCAGGCCAGAAGTAATTATGCTGCAGGAAACCTTAGCGGACGAAATTATGCTTACTAGGTACAAAGATATATGTAGATACCAAAAAACGGGGAGGGGGTTGGCGACCCTCATTGACAAAAAGTTGCCATACATTGAGCACGATATTCATCTTAGACATTCCAGGTTTGAATTTATTCTAGTTGAGATAATACTTACAAGGAACAGAGGTAAGACGCAAAGCATTTTCTGTTTGAATATTTGCAGCAGTCCTAACGACATGAGACAGAGGTTCAGAGCACTCTTCAACAAGGTGCTTTCGGTTGCCAAAAACTCGACACTCATTATTGGAGGGGACTTTATTGCACCCTATCACACATGGGGATACACTTGGAACACAAAGAAGGGAGAGGATTTATTGAGTCTTGCCATCGATCTGGGGTTATGCTTGATTACTGATCCGGCGTATCCAACCCGGTGTGGCACGTCCACAAGCAGGGACTCTACACCAGATCTTACTTTTGTAAACAATTCAAGAGGAGCCAATTGGGAAAATTCAAACATGGATCTCGGGAGCGATCATTACATCATACACATAACCATACGCATACCGTGACAGGAAACTAGAATCTTCAAATTCACTGATTGGGATCAGTTCAGAAAATACAGGGCGAACAGAAGGAACGTGGGGCTTCTAGATGCTGAGCAGGATCCCCTTCAGACGTGGGTCACCCAGCTCAGAGAGGACGTCAAAGGGGCCACTAAAGAAATCAGGACAGAGGAAAATATTGAGGCTATGGACATTTGGCTGGCGCATCTGATTGAGGCCAAACAGTCTATATAACAGAGATGGAAAACGCAGAGACTTAAAAGAAGGCTAAAGAAAAAATTGCGCAATTAAACAGAGAAATTGATAATCACTCGAATACTCTCGTGAAGCAACAGTGGGATTAGATCTGTAATTCGGCTGATGGTAGACTCAAGCATGGAGGTAGCTGGAACCTCCTCAAGCACTTGCTCAACGAGAATGAAACAAGGACAAGCAAGAGAACAGCTATATCTAAGTTGGTTCATCAGGAAAGCCAAGATAAAACACAGAAGGATATTATGGATAGTCTCGCAGCCAAATATCTCCCACTTAAACAACCAAACGAAGAAGACGAGAGCCTCGAATATACGGGAGGCCTGTGTGAAGAACTTGACCGGGACTTCACTGAGAGAGAAGTGAGGGTGGCTCTTCACAGTCTTAATAGTAGATCGGCGGCTGGACCTGACGGAATAACTATCAAGATATTAAGAAATCTGGATGATGAATCAATTTCTTATCTAACTGAACGTTTCAATGGTGTTGGAGAAAAGGGGTATACTCAGAGGAATGGAGGGTGGCCAATACTATCCTCATACCAAAGCAAGGAAAACAACTCACTCTGGACAACCTCCGTCCTATTTCCTTAACGTCCTGTCTAGGTAAAGCTATGGAACATGTCATCCTAAATCGACTCACTAAATACATTGAGCAGAACGACATCCTCCCATACAACTTGATCGGCTTTAGTCCCGGGCTGTCAACTCAGGATGCTATGCTGCTGATCAAACACCAACTTATACAGGCCAGCCTAGCGCATACGAAAGCTCTTTTGGGATTGGATGTGGAAAAAGCTTTTGATCGTATAAAGCATAAGGCAATGCTTGGCGTCCTCTCGGAGATGTAAGAGACTCTTTAACATGATTACGGACTTTCTTAGAAATCGAACGGCGCAACTCATGCTGGGTGAGCTTCAATCAGAAGCTAAGAATTTCGGAAATAGGGGCACTCTACAAGGGGCTGTGCTCTCACCCATGCTATTTAAGTTAGCAATGTCCAAGGTTGCAAGAAATCTGGAGAAAATTGAGGGTATACATTATGTGGTATATGCCGACGACATAACCATATGGAGTGCCAAGGGTAATGTAGGACAGACAGAGACCAGATTACAAGAAAGTTTATATGTTGTAGAGAACACACTGAAAGACATGGGGTTGAAATGCTCGGCAGCCAAATCAGAACTCTTGGTCATTAAACATCGCAGAAAAGGTCGCAAACCAAGAGGTTACATTCCGGAAGATGAGCCAAGAGTCTGCTTATACACTCATGAAGGATCTGCAGTCAGGCTAGTTGAAACAATCAAGGTTCTTGGGTATCACATAGACGGAAACAATGCTAACTATAGAACAATACAACATATCTCGATTAAAACAGATGAAGCCATTAGGTTACTAAGGAGAATTACCAATAGACACAGAGGCTTAGGACAGGACAGCGCTTTGAGGCTAATACACGCCTTTGCTCTCTGTCACTTCACTTATGTGGCTGGATTATTCAAATGGAAGCAGGCAGAACTTAACAAACTTTATGTGATGCTCAGGAAGCTCGTTAAAGTAGCCCTAGGGATACCCAGTAATGTTGCAACTGACAAACTCATGAGTCTAGGGGTGCGCAGCACATTGGAGGGAATCGCGGAGGCCCAACAGCTAGCGCAACACGAAAGGTTGACAAAGTCTCGAGCTGGCAGGAACATATTACAGGCAATAGGTGAAGAACTGTATACATCAAGAAGCCCAATAGAGGCTGAAGTAGAATTAAGGACTGACGTTAGGAACAAGATCAGAACCAACCCTCTCCCCAGAAACATGCATCCAGAATATAATGTCGAAAGGATAAAGGCAAGAGCTAAACCACTCTTTCAGGAAATAGAACAACAGAACCAATTGGCAGCTGTAGTTGATGCAGCCTGGGTGAAAGGTAAAGAAGCATATGCGGCCATTGTCTCAAGTTATCAAGGGAAGGTGCAAGATGCTATCACTATTTTTCCAAGGACCCCATGGTGGCGGAAGAAGTGGCAATTGCTCTAGCCATCAGGAGTAATAAGTGTGCCTGCATTTACAGTGATTCGAAATCTGCTATAAAGTGTTTTGATAAAGGCTACGTAGTTGGTGTTGCAGCGAAACTTTTGGAAAACATTCGGATTATAAGAACTGAAATTCGATGGTTTCCTGCGCATATGGGAAAAGTGGACGAGACTCGGATAAACCTCAATGAGGTTGCTCATGACTTCGCACGAGGACTTGCTAACCGTGACAGTCACAACCGAACCGTTCACCATCAAGACAGGGAATCTAGAGATCATTTAATAACATACAATGACATTACCAAACACTACTATTTAGGACGCAGGCAATTCCCATTGCCACATTCAGAACTGAACAGGGCTCAGGCAGTCTGACTGCGCTTATTGCAAACAGGTACATATCCCACACCGTGCACTATTAATAAAATATATCCAGAGAGGGAGATTAGGATGGACTGCAACGATTGTAATGGCATCTTTGGAATCAGACATATGCTGGTGGGGTGCCCCGCGACTCTCCCCAACTTCGTTGAAGAATGGACACAGTGGGAGAAAAGGATTGAAAGCCCATTGTTTCAGGACCAACTAAGGGCCGTCCAGAGGGCCCATGATGTCGCTGAATGGCTTGGCCTGACAGTGCCAACGTGGGAGCAGCCCGCCTTGACTTAAGAAGTCGAGCCTCCGGACCTCATTCGAATAAATGTTTTCACACGCACACACAAACTGCCCCTTGGTTTGTACCTCGTTTCGAACTAACTACAATTTACAACCACTTCATCTCAACTTACCATCTATTTTTAATCAATTTCCAGAAGCAACGACTTCTACACACTGGAAATTGGGCAGGCAGTTTGTATGTGAGTCACTAGCAATAGCCTTCACGTTGAGGTTATTGGAACGGCACATTTATGCCTTATTCATATAGTGCTCTTACCATTCTTGCCATAGTAGGTATTAGCCTGTCTTATCTACTATTTAGCGATCGTCTTGTGAATTTATGTTCTTATATTCGTGATGATTTATTCAACCTACCTATTTTGAGCTGCAAATACTTTTGTGCCTTTTAGTACATATATTAAGATGAATTTATTTATGCTATGTTAACGTAAAAATAAATGGGCATGGGCAGGGCATGTAATAAGGAGGGAAGATAATCGATGGTCATTAATGGTTACGGACTGGATTCCAAGGGAAGGGAAGCGTAGCAGGGGGCGGCAGAAATTTAGATGGGCGTATGAGATTAAGAAATTTGCGGGGACAACATGGCCTCAATTAGTACATAACCGGGGTAGTTGGAGAAGTATGGGAAAGGCCTTTGCCCTGCAGTGGGCGTAACCAGGCTGCTGCTGCTGCTGCTGCTGCTGCTGCTGCTGCTGCTGCTGCTGCTGCTGCTGCTGCTGCTGCTGCTGCTGCTGCTGCTGCTGCTGCTGCTGATGATGATGATGATGATGATGAAGCTTAAATGAGTCAGTGCTAAAATGACGATATAGCGTATTTTTCTGAGATGCGCTCGTGATTATTAAATGATGCAATATAGGTCGCAAGCTGTGCAAGGTGCAAACAGAGCTATAATTTTGTGTATATTCGACAACATTTTTCAACAAAATGTCATGAGGTAAAGGTAAATGGGCGCTTCGCTGTTTAGTTTCCCGAACCTGAAGTGTAAATGACCGCTTCTTCAATGGTTAGTTCTAAAAACCAAAAATGTGAGATAAAGTAAGATAAATATTTTGCTCAATCTAGGAACCGGCTAGCCTAACAACATGACTTACCACACACAAATGTCATAAAACAAAACACCGACAGCGCAGGTACTTTATGTGAAATTTTCTCTGAATAAAATATTAAGACTGCGAGACAGTAAGAAAAGGTCGGCCTACGGAAGAGGCCTTCGTTTCTACGAGAAAGCTCCCCTACGTCTATAGCGTTCGCCACCAGTGTTTCGCGGCAACCATTACGGTTACGTAAGCGCTTCCTCACGGCAGCCATTTGACAGCCACTGTCCGCGGTCATCGCTTGTGTAGTGTTTATGTTTGCCAGTGTGCGATGACACGATGCTATTTAATTTATGTAGTAAGTGAATGTTTAGAACAGGACTCACCGTGAAATAATTAGCGCGCACAATTGACAAGGACACAGTGCAGGGGGACACACGTGCGCTTTAAATGAATTTCCCCTTCACTGTGTCCTTTTCAATTGTGCGCGCTAGATATTTCATTATGAATTCGTACCAACTCGCCCAACTATCAGTTCTTTAGAACAGGATGTTCCATTCCGGCGGCGGCTGCGTATGGCACGGCCGCGCGAGCTCTGTTTTAAATACGATTTGCGATGCGGACAGATTAGGTGTATAGGCCCATTGTGGGTTGATAGTGTTGTGTGTGCAACAGAACCCGCATTCTTGGGCATGACGCGCCTTCGCGAACTCAAATGTCACTGACTCTTTTTAAGCCTAAGTGGGATGAAATTGAGGATGAATATCACAAATACTGCCCGGCGGTTACGAACACTTTGTTGTAGAAGCGTAATGACGCAACACAAATGCATATTCAAGGATCGCTTTGGAAATCATCGGTCAAATAGCGCATGATGGCAATTTAATTACCTATACTCTCGCGCAGCCCTAAACAGCTTGCGGAGGCTCGTAGAATTGGCTGCGTGCCAACATATTGTGAGATGCAGTATCGTAATAGCACAGCCTACTGTGCTCCAGACCCGCACAAATTTCTCTTCTCTATCGCGTCTGTTATAGTTAACCCCTTTTGCCGGCATGCGCAAAGCCTCCGAACGAAGTGGCGCTTATTATAACCTGTTCGCTGCCATCTATTTGCGCTGTCAGTTTTAGCGCTCGTGTCGGTTTTTCAGCTGGCTGAAGCGCTTGCATTGTATCTGACAGCACAATGTGCGATTATGAAAGAATAACAGGTTATTTACAAATATTTTGCATTTGAAGCGGGAGCCGAAATTGGAGGAGTGGCGCAAGAAAGGAAGATTACGGATGCCAACTTTTCTCCTTTGCTTGATGCGCAGGCAGTAAACTCTTCTGACGGCAGATAGCTTCATCCATGGCTTCAAACAGCTTTTATGAATCAATTATGGGTAGGCGAGTGAGCAGAAACGGGAACGAGCTCGTCAACGCAGTGCCGCTGCTGCAACCCAAGCACAATAACAGGCTCGTGCAGACAAAAGCAAGCAGCAACTGCATGCCGAGGATTCGGCATACTACCAAGTCGTCGTTTAAAGAACTGTCGGGATTATTTCAGTGATAAGGACCGGGGCCGCACATTTCAGATTCGCTCGTTGACAGCCTGTATGGAGTGAGTAAGTGTATACTTTTAGGGGGCCATCGAGCAACGAACCCGTAAGGCATTCTCATTAAAATAATTTTTCTTTGGCATAATAATACATGTTTAATGTGTAATGTCACTTCGATGCTATGGGTTTTTTCGTTTTATGACGTCGCGTGGAAAGTGGGTGAAGTGTGCGCAGTGCGAAAAAAATTTGCTGTTAGCTGAATGCTCACGTGTTGATTTACAGACCAAGGTTCTTATGGAAGCCTAATATGGCGCGTGTGACTACAGAAGAAAGGCGACGAGATACAATGACACCAATGGCATGATTATTGTTTCCCTGTTTTTTTGTTTAGCTACGGCAAAAAAACGGTACAACCCCTTCGGTTGCGACTACAACTATCGCGATGGTAGCACAATGCTGCACAGCGTCTACGCAGCTTAAGCTGTAACGAGGAGAATACCGGGCAATGTGCGCCAAGTCCGAAGTAACATCGCCCATGAAATTGCTAGCTGCCACCAGGGAAGATCGGGAGAGACTTGCACACTCTCCCTTTTATAAGCAAGTTTCTGATACGCAACGTGACGCACGTGAAGGACTTCTAAATCTGTTGGACAATCAAATCTGGCTCGTGAGTCCACCAGAAACGTGTCTATCGAACGATAGGCGCGCTCCTCTCGTTTAAAGGAGCTAGGTGCCTTTGGCTTGAGAGCGTAATAGCTGAAGCTTCGCACTGTGGCGCTGAAAGACCCAGGTTCAATCCGACTGTCGGGCGCCCAATCCTAATGCAAAGGATTCGATCGCTAATCTCAGGCAGTTGGTGGTAATTAGTTTCGTCTAAGGCATGCTTTTAGGCCATTCAACAAAAAAAAATACGAACAAAAAACTTGGAGCATCCCATGGTAGAAATAAGCCAATCTGAAAGTAGTTAAATCAACCTCACTCTCTTTCGAATGCATCACATCATGTATAAACAACTTGTATATGAGAGCTAGACAACGAATGTTTATGCCAAGCTTCGGTGGTGAGAGCTAGCGCTTTCAGACGCTATGCTACATGGCGCCGCCTTCGCGATAGGCCCATGTGTGGCAACTCTGGTTGTAACGTTTCTCTGCCGGAGCTTAAAGAGTTTCTCTTCATGTCACCGCCATCATACCTACGTCGTCGCCTTCTTGCTACTTACTAAACACATCCGCTCGCATCGTTTCCACGCACGGAATTTCTTGACGTACACAAAAAATGTCGTCCATCTGGTGGCGCTTTGCCGAAACACACACGGTATAGAAATCCTAGTCGCCTATAAACCGATTCTGATAACGTTGATTTCACGATGCGTGGAATCTACATGTTTTGTTGAAGAAGCCAGAAAAAAATGCGAGACAGCAAATCGCTTGCCCCGACGCGCCTTGCATGAGCCACAGAATGGGTCTTGTTACTCAAAACACAGATGCGGTTTCTGACGACTTCTCTAGCAAAATACTTTTAATAAGAATAGATATGATCATTGATGTCACACAAACGAAGTAAAGATGAAAAGGTCACCGTAATAATTATCCCTCCAGATGACATTCAGGGCAACGCCGTCTAAGTCGGACTGATGCACATTCTTTAGCAAAGTCCTGTGCTGATGGTTGTCGAAAAGCACCTCCACGATGTGAGAAGGGACAAAAATCCAACTGCCTAAACAAAAGTGGAACGCTTGAGAAGAGATGCCGTAAGTGATCCTTTCTATCCATTAGACTACTAGAAATTGGAACAAGCCATTTTTCCAAAATTTTGAGCTGCTTTCGAAGCACAGTGTGATCACTTATCCTCCGTAGCTAATTTAGAACATCTACAGTTTCTCAAAGGAAGATGTAGATGTAAATCTGCTCTTTATTTTATTATATGGCGAGCCTACTTACAATGCGTCTAAAGTAATGATACCCTACTTTCAATATATTTCAATACATCTGCTAAGCAAGCGTATTTGCATTGCGATACCGTATTTCTTTCAAACCCCTCACAATTTTCACACGATATCGGTGCAGTTTAGATGTATCATAATGGGCAACTTGTAACCCCAGCGTCAAGGACACGCAAAATCTAATACACGCTTAAAACCGTATGGTTCACATCAGCGTAGACAAAATTACCGGTTACTTTTAGCAGAGCATGGCAGATATTTCTGCTCCAGACCTGTCTTTCGCCTACAAATATTAATATTTTATAGGAATTACGAATAAATTAGGTTCGTTAAGTTTAAGTAAGCAAGCATTGCAAGAATATCAGCAGAATTTCTGCATGACTAATTCATTTCGAAAAACTATCCAGATCCAAGGTTCATTAGCAATAAGCGATATCAGGCCAGTAATGAAATGCTCTTAATTTGCCAATTTTATTTCTACGTCTTTGGCAGAATGGAAACTGGTACGTGCACTCGTGCTACGCAATGTGACAACGAGTAAATTGGCTTGTGTAGCCCAATTTCTTATTATTCATTTTAACTAGACCACCCACTTCACAGATCTCGCGTTGTGATCATATACGCCAGTATGGAAATCAACACGTGGCGAACCTCTACGATAATTATTTGGCGTTGGCAACGCAATGGTTAGGACATCGACCTACCGTGTTGGGTAGCTTATGCTGGAATACAATCACCCGACGCGCTTTTTCTTTAAATTGAGGAGGAATTTATTCGGTGAGAACCCGAACCGTGACCAACTGACCGAACATCACTAGCGATATCAAGTGATGGTAAGGAGAAAAAGCGTCGGTTTAAAATATACCGTCTCTAATATATGCATGCTCATCAAGATTTACATGGAAAACATTTCTTTTCCTTGTGGGAGCCAATTGATGAGCAAGGTAACCCGCAATGTATTATTTGTGAAAATTGTGGATTGATTCCATAACTCTGTGCAGTGTGAGAATATAAAGGGCAAATGTGCACCGCATATAGAGCGAATCAAGGCCAGGTTATGCACGTGATTGTATAGGTAAGCTCCAGCCGTCGTTGTCACGCTGTCGTCATTCCATTAACATCATTGCATTGCCTCCATAACATGTGAAAATTATTTAGTTGTCATGTGATCATCATCTTTGCGCCCGTATTATTGGTACCAGTGTGTTGTCATATCAAAGCTGCCACGCCGCCTTCAAGCCATCGTCATCACTATTCCACCTTTGTTGCGCCCTTCTGGACAACCCACTGTCTTCGTGTCCATGTCACGTCGTCGTCTGGAGTCCTTTTTCATCATCTCTTGTTCTCATGACATGGTCGTAATGCAGTTTCCGTCACGCCAGTGTCTTGATACGACTGTAATCGCTTTGACATCAGCATCCTATTTTCACCATGTCTGCCGTCGTTATACCTCAGTAATTTTTTCCGCCACACCATTGTCTCCGTGCCGTTGTCGTCATGCCATCGTCATCAATCCAGCATTGGAATCACGTTGTCTTATTGACGTTGTCGTCACAGCATCGCCGTCGTACCTACGTCATCCCTTCAGCATAGTCTTCTCGTTGTCCTTATTCAGTCGTCGTCACGTAATTCATCGGAACATTATGGACGTCACACCATTTTTGTCACACTATTGCCATTATACCATCATCTCGACTCCTACCCGCGTCGTACGCGTGGGTATCATGGTGCTTGGTCGAGGAAACTCCCTCTTAGGCATTCTGTGCGGACACACGCGACAGAATTGCTTTGGCCCGCATTCATTCGAAACAAGCGGTAAGAGACAGAATCAGGCTAACGAGTGGTTCCCCTTTACATAGAGTAAGTGTTTGGCGTCGGCATAAACGCAACAACCCGAGCATCCGCACGCGTCGAGATGGTGTCGTTGATTTCGTGCTTAGCGGTAGGGTCGAATTGGCCAATTGCAAGTATGCCTTGTATTTCAATGCACATAGGCTCTAAGTATCCATATTAGATTGCATCCATGCGGCCGATGAAGGATCATAGAAAGTCCCTAACAAAAGCGTATAAAAAAGAACAAAAGCTAACGCATGCATTTGCCTCGTCTCTACCTTCCAGAAATACATCGGATGCCACAGAATAAAATCAATGATTATTTCTGTTGATTTTACTGCGAAACTCGTAAGGCCGGTAGAAGCGTTCAAAAACGTTATATGGAATTTTGATGGCTTAAAGAAAGCTATCATTCACGATGGTTATATTTCAACAACATGTAAAAATGCAGGGGGCAATAAGCAGGTAAAATTTGAATTGTGTTTTATTTCGGGATTACACAAAAAATGCTAAACCCATGTTTTTGGCCCGTTAATGGCGTTAGAAGAATAACTGAAAAGTTTGCCAATAGCATGAGAGGACCATAGAGGATGTAGGTAGTATATCTGCCGGCTATGGTATCCACTGTCAGTAAAGTGAAGCAATGGTTTAAAGTGCGTGCATAAATTAGGTGCTTTGAAACTAAGTAATTGTCATCATAATATTGCAGTGATGAACAAGGGGAGGGGTAAATTATGGCACGTACCCACAACGGGTGGTCATCCAAGACGCGTGTTGACCTGCTTATTGTGATGCTGTTCATATTATGGTCGAGGCCAACAACGGGGGTTGGCTAAACTATGGCACAAGACGTGATCGACCAAGAAGCGCGATGGCCGGTTTGTTGTGATGATGCTCACATAAATCTTTGATATGAAATTATGGAAGGTGCTATCAATTGTGCATCGCATATAATTATCCTTCTTTTCTTCCTTTTTTGTCTTTTTGCAAGACATCATATGTAATTTAAATAGGTTGTAAGTGCGTTATGTTTTGCCATACTTATTGCTGTTAACATAAGTCCATTATCCTTTATACTTACTAAATACCCTTTTGTATTCTTACGTAAATGCCTGCGCTACAATGTCTACAGGCCCTCTTACCCACTCCTATAAAAATCCCTGATGGGATTGACAGTATCACAAAATAAAGAAAAATAAAATAAAATAAAAAATGGCAGCGGCAACAACGGGAGTTGGATAAACTATGGTACAACGGGTGATAGGCCCAGAAGCGTGTTGACCGGGTTATTGGAATGTTCATATTATGGCAGAGACCATCAACGGGGTTGGCTAAACTGTGCCCGAATGAGTGATCGGCCAAGAAGTGTGTTGACTTCTTTATTGTGATGATGCTCATATAAAGGCAGAGGCCAACAACGGGGGTTGGCTGAACTATGGGACAACAACGGGTGATCAACTAAGAAGCGTGGACCTTGCCCAGTGCGCTACCCCCGACCAATCGGCAGCCGACTCCCCAGAGAACAGGGACACGCCCTCCACCTACAACTTGATTACCAGACACTACTATCTCAGCCCTAGAATCTACTTCATTCCTCATCAGCGGTTAAACAGAGCTCAAGCACGAACGCTCCGTCTACTACAAATAAAAAGTATTGTAATCCGTCACTCTTACAAATAATCTATCAGGATACTTACACCGTTGGTACTTGCCGCAATTGTGGACAAATAGCTACACAAGAACACGTGGTCTGGCCGTTTGCCTGTCACGCTCAGCCAGATGGGAGGCGGTTCTCCACAGCCGTCTTTTGGCTGACCAGCTCTGGGATGTCCAGCAGACACATTATGCGGCACAGAGGCTAAGCCTTCCGCTTCGCACGTGGGAGCGGCCCGCTTACCGATTTCTCGAGCTCTGCAAGACTTCAATAAAGCTTTACCATACCGTACCAACAATGGTGTATCGCCAAACAATGGCACATACGAGGGAACGAGGGAACTGCCAAAAAGCGTTTCCGCGTGTTAAATATGATGCTGGTTCTTATACTATACCACACGCCCACCACGGCTGTTGGTCATGAGATTTTCAGTCTCTTTGTTAGAAATCTATTACGTAGGAGCTTTTTAAAATGCTGCCCCCATACTCCGGGTGCGAGAATGAATATTTGCTACTTCATAGAGTTTTATCATGTGCCCCTTATACGTCATGAAATATTTCCAACGCTGATTTCTGTGGCGAACACGCCAAGCCATTGAGCCAAAATATCGAAGGGGACACGCTGGGAGCAGCAGACCCATCAATGTTTTTGTAAACGGAAATGAGGTTCCCAAGGTGGAGGAAATAAGAATTCTTGGCATGTATATCCAGAGAAATTGGTGCAACCTCACGACAATCAGAAAGCTACAAGGAGACGCGGCACAGGTCACGGTGATTTTTAAGAGAATTTCACTCAAAGGCAGGGGCCTCAAAGGGAACGGCCTCCTCAAACTCATGCAAGCCTTCATTACCAGCCTTATAGCGTATGCCACACCGTATCTTGTGTTTGAACGAGAAGAAAAGGAGAAAATAGATGCGATCATTAGGAAGAGCGTTAAGAGAGCCCTAGGGCTCCCAAACTCGACCTCGACAGACCTTCTCCTCAAAATGGGGGTTCACAACACGCTAGTTGAACTCACTCAGGCAGTATGAGTGTCTCAGTTGGAAAGATTAGGCCAGTCTAAAACAGGGAGAAAAATTATGGAATGGATAGGAATCCAATGCGACAGCGGTGCCCCGACTGACAAGAAAGACATTCCGTTGGACGCTCGTAAATGCTTCCGACTCGCCCACTACCTGAAGATATGCATCCTATCTACAACAAAGAGAGGAGAGCTCACAGGGCTAAGGCTCTAGTAAATAAACTTAAAAACACACCGGCGCACAACCTAGCGTACGTGGACGTCGCTTGCGGCAGAGACGGGGAGGCGGTATCGACGGTGGTTCATGGCGACGGGTGCGTTAAGATAGCGTGCTCCACGTGCACGAGGGAGGCCTGCACAGCCGAGGAGGTTGCAGTAGCGCTCGCTTGTACGGGTACAAAAGCGGCAGTAATATTATGCGATAACAAATTAGCTATCCGAAATTTTAACAAAGGGAGAATCTCGGAAGAAGCCCTCCACATCACTGTCGCATCACTGTCGGCACCATGAATGATGGTGAGCACGCGGGATCAACGTCGTTGCAGCCTCCAACGTCACTGTCACCAGCTACATCGCTGTCACCTTCGGTTGTGGTTGTGCAAACCAAGGATCCTCGAACTTTCTGCGGGACCGATGGCGCGATGTTGAAGAGTGGGTCCCCATGTGCGGACGCGATAGTGTAATCAACAGATGGGACTCTACGCCTATGCTAGCTAACCTATTGTTCTACCTTAGAGGCATGGCAAAGGTGTGGTACGAAAACCACGAAGAGCTGGCCAGCTGGGACCAATGCAAACAGAAATTGACACAGTTGTTTGGAAAACCAGCCGGACGTAAAATTGCCGCAAAGGAGGAACTGGCGTCCCGTGCCCAATCCCCCACGGAGTCCTATATCTCGTACATCCAGGACGTGCTGGCACTTTGTCGTAAAGCCGACCACATGCCAGATGCTGGGAAGGTCGGGCACATGTTTAAGGGCATTGCTGACGAGGCGTTTAATCTGCTCATGTGCAAGAGTTGCTCTACAGTTCACGCAATCATTAAATAGTGCCGAAAATTCTAGCAGGCCAAAAGCCGACGCGTCTTACAACCATTCGCCAGACATCCCAATACTGCCGCAACGTCGACGTGTTACGATCAACCCGCACAACACCATGCATCGCCATCAGAGGACGTGGTGCGAAGAACCGGATGCGATGGCGCCCGCAGCTTTCTGTTCGCGTAGCCCTGATGCTGCCATATTTTCAGTTCCCCTGGTACAAGCCATCGTTCGCCAGGAACTTGAAAACATTGGTTTACAGTCTCTGTGTGCTGTTACCAATCCCAGAGCTCACGAACGCCCTCCCATTTTGGCTCCACCCCGAATCTTCTCTCCACGTTATCGCAATCCGACTGAGTGAAGAACTGCGGACGACGAGCCAATATGTTTCATCTGTCGCCGTATTGGTCATGTCGCCTGATACTGTCGCAACTCGTGGCCCTCAACAACTCGCCCACCGACCAACCTGAGCGTTTTTCATGGAAATACCCGCAATATTTCGCCCACCACCGAGTTTAACAGCGCCGACAAATCTGCTCGAAACACGTGGTACAACCGCTTACCATCACCACGCGGACACCAGTCACGTTCCCTGCAAAGACGTCCCCCATCTTCCCGTTCGCCGCAGCCACGTCGCCTTTCGTCCCCAGTGGCGTTTGGCTGCACCCTTTTAGAAAACTAGGACATGCAGCCCTCGCAGGTGGTGCTGAATTGCCAACTACTGCAGCAAATCTCTTTG
Source organism: Dermacentor variabilis (assembly GCF_050947875.1). NCBI lineage: Eukaryota > Metazoa > Arthropoda > Arachnida > Ixodida > Ixodidae > Dermacentor > Dermacentor variabilis. The sequence continues at coordinate 54,026,515 of NC_134573.1, forward strand.
TGCCCACAAGGAGAAGCTTAATTGACGTTAAAATAGACGATGTACCTGTCCAAGCACTCGTCGACACTGGAGCCCACGTATCTGTGATGAGTGCTAGCCTACGTAGGCGTTTGAAATCCTCATCCCAGCTAATACCCGAGTGCTTCGTGTGGCCGTCGGCAGCGTGCTGGTTGTTCTTAGAATGTGTGCTGCTCATTTAATTAAAGCTGCCGCCCTACTTCTGTTATCTTTGCTGTGATAGACAACTGCCCTCACGCCGTTATCCTTGGATTGGACTTTTTATCCACTCATTCTTCTCTCATTGACTGCGCGACCGGGCTTCCTCAGTTAGAACTGCTTCAACTCGCCGATGCTCCGAGTACCGTCCCACCGCGCTTAGGCTCGCTTCAATATGTGCGCCTGTCACCCGAGGCAGTTACTTCCGTAACTTTGACCGCTCAGCCACAGGTTCCTGAGGCCAATATGTGCTTCGCCCCATCATCGACGCGCTTTTGAACCTGAACGTTGCTGTTCCGCATACGTTGTCACGGTTACTAATGAGAACGTTGTTCTATCGCTTCTGAATATCAGCTTATGCCCTCATGTGCTTCCGGCCCGCATGTTCTTGGCAAGCGTTTCTAGTGGTTGCGAATTTGACATTGAGAGTCTGAATGCCGAGAGTGGCTTATTAGCGCAAATTGCAGCTGGCAAATCTTGTTCCTTAATGGATGATCTCGCGAAAATGATAGCACCTGACCTCACCTCTGCACAGGCCACGTACATGGGCCTCCTACTTGGATCGTACAGTGACATCTTTTAGGCCTTTAGGCCAAACATCTGTTGTTCACCACCGTATAAACTCTGGAGATACGAATCCTATTTGTCGCGTCCCTGTCGTGTATCGCATGCTGAACGTCGAGTCATCCAATCAGAAGTGGACAAAATGCTCCGCAAAAGGGGTCATCGAGCCATCAGCCAACCCCTGGGCTTCGCCTGTCGTACTTGTAAAAAGGAAGGTGGTACATGGCGTTTTTCCGTCGGTTATCGTCACGTAAACAAGATCACGTGAAAAGACGTCTACCCACTACCACGCATCGATGACGCCTTGGACTGCTTGCACGGAGCCAAACACTTCTCGTCCATCGATCTTCGATCCAGCTACTGGCAGATTTCGTTTATGAAATGAACCGCGAGAATACGGCCTTCACGCCGGATGGCTTATATCTGTTCAAAGTCATGCGCTTTGGCCTAGGCAATGCTCCTGCGACTTTTCGACGTATGACGGACTCTCTTCTGCGCGGCTACATATGGACAACCTGTCTTTGTTAGATTGATGACGTTATTGTTTTTTTTCTTCCACGTTCGACAGCCACTTTACCAGACTCGCTGCAATTATTGCGGTCTTCCGAAAAGCCGGCCTTCAACTGAACTCCACGATGTGTCAGTTCGGGCACCGTCAGATCACCGTGTCGGGACACTTCCTTGACGCATTCGGTGTGCAACCAGATCCGTAAAAAGTTCGCGCCGTGCCACGTTCTGCTTCGGATGTGCGCTGCTTCGTGGTCCGTGTTCTTAATTTCGCTGTTTGGTCAAATATTTAGCCGGCGTTGTTTGGCCTTTGACAGATCTTCTAAAGAATAACACGCCACTCTAATGGGGCCCGGAGCAGGCTCACGCCTTCGCCGCTTTCATCGGGTTTCTGACCACCCCTCCCATACTTGCCCACTTTGATCCGTCTTCAGCGACCGAAGTCCAGACTGACGCAAGCGGCTATCGCATCGGCGCTGTTCTCGCCCAACATCACAATGGTACCGAGTGCGGGATCGCTTACGCCAGCCGCCTGCTGTCACCTGCGGAGAGAAATTACTCCATCACCGAGCGGAAGGGCTTCGTTTTAGTGTCGGCTCTCAACATGTTCCGGCTATATTTGTACGGCCGCATGTTTTCGGTCGTGACAGACCACCACGCACTCTGCTGGCTGCCTTCCCTACGGGATCCGACTGGACGTCTTAGTCGCTGGGCTTCGTGGCTCCAGGAATTTTCATTTAGCGTTCATTACAAGACCGCACGCCTCCACAAGGACGCTGATTGCTTTCACGTCGCCCCATAGATCCTCCCGATCCTGTTGCGCATGATCCAATGACATCCTTAACGAATGTTACATAACACATTACGAGGCTTTACTTTCAAAAACCATGATTTTATTATTAGACACGCCGTAGTGGAGGATTCGGGAATAATTTATACCACTTGGGATTTTTAACGTGCGCCTAACCCTAAGTACGCGGGTTTTCGCATTTCACACCCATTGAAGTACGGCTGCCGTGGTAGCGATTCGATCCCGAGACCTCGTGATAAGCAGCCGAACCCAATAAAAGCTAAGCAACTACGGAGGGGAAGGAATGTTGGCAGTAGACAATTTGAGACAATTTGTTGCCATCCTCAAGAATGACACCGTAGAATGCACTGTATTCAATGTGATGGAGTCCGCGTCCAATATTTCAGACCCGAGTCATACAGTAACTACTGACGACCAGGCATCTCGCTAACACGTACAGTCGCTTGACAGCTGCCGAGCGCTGGCGTCGGACACAGGAACTACTTGTCCTTTTTTCAGCACTTGCCGTCATTCTCGCCTTATTTCGCACCATTCCGTTTCAGCTGAACTGCTTCTACAGCCGATTTATTTGTGCCAGAATTTGGCCACGCTGTCAACGTTATGGTTTCTCATTTTTAAGTCATCTTTTATATTTAGGCTAATGCTGTCCTGAAATTTCCAGCGGTTTCAGCTTTCCCAAAATGCCCGCATCTTTGTCGGCCTACGTTCATATTGTCACGTGGTGACGTTGAAGAACACAGTAGCAATACTGTGAAAGACAAAACTTTTATTGGGCGAACCATTCCCACAAAAACAGGCTACACTTATAGCACAACGATAGCGGCGAACACGGTCGGCGATCGTCGAAAATCTGATCAGCTGGTCAAGCGCGTCGCCTTTTATAGAGCAGTCGTCGAACGTTCCAGACTAATCGTTGGGACCCGCGTGCCTTTCACAGAGTTCTACACCATTCGCGTCACGCGATGAAATCAGATAACACAAGGTTCGGCGACAACAGACAGCGGATAGAAACATCGACAACTTTCCAGCAACTTTGGATACATGCAGGCGCGTCCCGCGCTATGCGATAACATTTGTTAGGTGGCGAAACCTGGTCGTCCGATAAAGATAAGCACACGTGTCAATATTTTGCAGGATTTTTAATAGACGTGGAAACCATTGCGTGGCCCCCTGACCAAGCTGCTCAAAAAGTTATTTTATATCCCTGAGGTCTTGTGCAAGCTTCCGCCTTCTAGCCGTTCACCAACGTTCTAATTTCCCTGTCAACTGTAACCCATTTTGACGACTCCAATCCCACGGAAGTTGGCAACGATGTAATGTCCATGGGATTAAAGTCATTCAAATCAATTCTACTGTAGATACGACAGCTGCTTTCGCTCACTATGAATGTAAATATTGCGTTAATGAGCGCCATTCTCAAGCATTTAAATTGACAGTAGAAAAATTATGCGGGTCCCTTGTATGTGCGAATCGATGTAAGCAAAGCTTTCTGTGTTTCTTGTCATTGTCATACGTAATGTCCACAAAGTGGACAGGCACTCTCTAATGAAGTGCTGTCAATATTTGCCTGATTATGCCTGCCATTGTGATGCAAATTAACGGAACTTCAACTCATTTTCTGAGAGATAAACACTGATTGAAATGCGGACGTCATCCTCAACAAGACCAACAAGTGCCGTAGTGCTCGATCTTACGATGTCCCTATTCGTAAGCTTATATCCGTGATATTTACTTTTTTGGGGGGGGGGGCGGGGGGGGGGCGATGTGCTCTTGTACCGTAGAAAGTCTCTCGGACGTCTCTGATGTGCTCGTTTTTATTCTCAAGTACCCAATGAAAACTGTCATCGCTGCAACTTCATGATGTCCTGGTGGCAGGCCACCTTGGCGTGTCGCGCAAGTATGACCACGCTGATTCATTTGGGTTGACATATACTATTTTTTGCGTCATACTTCGCCACATTCATTTTCAAAACTATGCCAGAGCTCGAAAAGGGCGGCCAACTCACTACGTCCCTTTCCTCTGTTTACTTCCGCAAAGTGCGTGTTTATCGCTGTGGTTACCAAATACGCCCAGCGGTATGCTACCACTCAAGCCTTTCTAGCGGCTGAGCAACTGAAGTCGCAGGCTTTATTCAACATGGCGTCGACGTTCAATATGGCTATCCTCAATTACTTTTCGCGGACTTCTCTCACGGCCTTCTCTTAAGTGTCATCTCTTACACTACTAGCTCCTGCTAGACACAACACACACACGCAACGACCTTAATGAAGTATCAATCACACGATTGTTGACACGCTGTCGATGTATATTTCCGTTGAGTACTGGGATTGGACCGTGATCCTGTCTATGGTGACATTATCCGTCTACAGCATCGCTCAACAACACCGCTCGTTACTCATCACGTTCTTTTTTTTTTTGTGGACAAGAGCATAGTGTATTTCCTCTGAATGTGCTTTCGGTTTTAGGGGTGTCCTTGCACGTCCGCTTTTTCTGTTACGTTGACGGCGACCAGTGTCGTCAGGATGCCGCCTCATTCTGAGTTTCGCAGTCACGAGAGAGCACAGAAAGTTGTCTTCACAAACGAACCACCGGCATTAGCGTGCCCACCTCCCAAATGCACCATCTTGCATTTGGGAGATGGGCACGCTAACCATTACGCTACCACCTGCCTCCACCAATTTATGTTTATCTGCCTTCCCAATTCACGTTTTTGCCGCAGACGCAGGCAGAACGGATGCAGAAACGAAATAAAGTAAGCATTGCTTGAGCCGCCAGCTGACACATGATCTTAACTTTGGCAGGTTATTCTCATTGGAGCGCATGTAGGCTTGCGGCTGCGTGCAGATTGTGGGTCGCCTTAGCTTTATTGTAAATTTGCTTTCACCGACTCTTTTCAGCTAGAACTTAAATGCTGAACAAAAATGAGACCTACGGTTGAATATTTTTTTCTTGTTTTCTAGGTTTAAACCAAAAACGCTCATTTACGCAAATAGTTATTTTTTTAAGAAATGGCATAACGATGCTTTATTTCGAGGTCATGTCGTTTGGTCCATACGGGCCGGCACCACGTATTGACGAAAGGGCTGCAGAGTGCCGATGCACGCAGCAGGTTACTAAATAAAAAAAACAGGAAACGAGTGTTTTTCAGTCCTCGCAACATATCGCACATAGAACACAAGGCACCCACCACCTTCACATTTTATTTTTGACAACAGCGACACACAGTGGTGGACTGATATACTTCTTAAAAGGGATTCATGTTATTTTTTCATCGCAGAACCGCAAGCACAGGTTGCGTCGCGCGTATATCGCAGCCACGTACTGTGGCCGCGCTCCTTTTCCTCTAACAAAGTGGCCTCCGGCGGCTTCACGCGCTCACGTAGGTGGCGGATTGGGCTGTCACTCCAGAAGTTTATATACACAGCCTCTTTGCATAGAAACGACGGCATGATTGTTAACATATTGTTGGCTTGGATATGTTTGGCACGAGGCCTAAGACCCTGTCTTCTAACGCGTTCTTATGTTTGAGTTCGCGTCTCTGTCTTAAAGGGACGCGCATAGCAACATGCTGCAGTGGTGCTTGCGTTGAGCGTATGTATGGAAAAAAACGCAGTTCTAAAATGTCTGTTCACCAACTTGTGCAGTAAAGCCATGTTTATAGTATTCGCGCACTATAGTTGTAGTACAGTAAGAGTCGCGAGTATGGGGCATCCGTAACGGCAAGCGTCACGTTATGGTCGTAACTTGTTCGGACAGCGTAGTTGTAATCCACAGACCCTGCCACTAAGGGATACGTGGCAAGGCATGGCTGATGAATAAGTAATTGCGAAGATTGGTTTTCAGTAAAGGTTTGTAACCAGGAACGGTGGGAGCTTATACTACAGCGAAGGACGGATGCTGGGCGGTGACTCCAATCATTTACTCGGCACATCACACATCTACACTGGAATTCAGCTGGTTTTGCCAACTCTTGCTTATATTCTCTCGCCCCTAAGCTGCGACTTCGCCTGCCACCCGGGCCCCTGCTTTTCCTCTTTGTACCCCGCTTCTTTCCCAATCTGCTGAGACGTGCTTCCACTGATGCTTGCTCCTCCTTTTTCTCAATAAATGAAGGCATTCATTCATGCATTCCTAAGCTACTCCAGAAAATAGCGTGTCTTTATCTCCATAACCACCCTCTCCCACACCTGGACACTCCCATCACAAAACAAAGTTGCTGTGTTGCAAATGGCTGGGCGTCACATATACAATTTTGTAGGAATGGCCAGTAGCACGGCGGGCAATTTTCGGTGGGTGACCGAGACAGTATATAGAAAACCTTCTTTGCCATATCCACACTCAGTGCTCGGCTTCGTGAGCTACTATTAGCCGCTACGACGAATTGCGAAATGAAAGAAACCTACCTGATCTGGGCTGGTCGCGGGCAGCTCTTTTTGGATTCGTTGTCCGTCGATCTTATATATATATACATATATATATATATATATATATATATATATATATATATATATATATATATATATGTGTGTGTGTGTGTGTGTGTGTGTGTGTGTGTGTGTGTGTGTGTGTGTGTGTGTGTGTGTGTGTGTGTGTGTGTGTGTGTGTGTGTGTGTGTGTGTGTGTGTGTGTGTGTGTGTGTGTATCTTATCTAAGCCTAAATGTCAGCGATATAAGCGAGGTGATTTATGGTAGCTCGTTGGCTTGGACTAACGACGCTCTTCACGCAGCACTTTCATATTATTGGTGTTTGCGAAGGGGAATGAAAGACAGGAGGGTAGCACGCCTTTCTTAAATGGAACATTTGGAGTAACCCTTTGTTTGGCAGTTGGACATATGTCGAGGGTCCCCTACACGAACCACCTGCAAGTCGTATCACCTTGCAAAGGGGAACTCAGATGAAACGTTGTCAAACGGATAGGCTTTTAATTATCACAAGTATATATTTATTGAAATTCTTTACCATGAGGTGAAAGCCGACTAATAAGCATTTAAATTTTCCATGTTATTGAAACATCCTGTTAATGAAAGGTTGCTGTGCTTTACAGCCCCCTAAATTAAAAGTAAGTTGTTAAAAATAAATTGGTGCAGTAAATGTGTAAACGCAGACGCAAGAAAAGCCCTAGTCCATTTCCCAGTATTAACTCGATGAAGATGGAGCACCTCTATACTCTCACGTTGTGGTAATGTCAAGAGCAAAACACTTCCAAAAGAGTCAGTCACGAATGTTACGCATTATAAGATGAGCTTGCGCTGGAAAAGAAAATAACACTCAAACATAACGATGGGTGCGCGCAAAGTGCTTCCTCTGATTCCGATCTACGGATCAAGGCGTCGGCATAGAGAAAGAAAAAAGAAGTTAAGACTGGACACTCCCGTACACACCATCGGCCCAATCGACCCTAGCGCGCCTGGCGGTTGTTGAGAGCAACTGGCCTGCACTTCCTGTTTTGGTTTCGCTGGCGTGAAATTTGGATTACCCCGCGTAACCGACGCTAGGCTGTAGCGGAAGCTTGTCATTTCAGTCCACTTTTCGTCACCCAAATGGCAACGCTTTTATTTGTAATTTTGGTTTAGCGATTCCCTATTTTGTCGAGTTCAATATTTGGTGTGAATTAAGGTCGTGACGCTAATTAAATCGATTAAATTATAACAGATGGAGATAGAGTTAATCGTAATTCACTACGGCTTTATCAATCGCGCTTGTCTTCTGTGTTTTGGTACAAGCGGTCATATGTATCGAAGAGACAGAGTTTCCGCAACGTTTTTATTCCAAGGCAAGATTGGCTTCTTCTGGGTTCTGCCGTTGTTAAAGCACGACGACACACAGCAGTAGCTGCCGTAGCTTGGACCGCCGGAGGGCATGGCATCAGCACGGTCTGAAAATGTCAATAAGTGCACGTTTCGTTAATTACCAAAACATATGTAAGCGTCACAACTCAACCAGGAAACCGCTTTGAGCGAATAGCGGACCGATGCACAATATAAAACCACCTACACATCCTGAGCTCTGATCCTCATAACTTGGACTTACAAGGATAAATGTTAAGACCCCGTACAGAGGTGTTCAAAAGTTCCCACGCCGCCGTCCTATACAATCCCATGGCATCGTGGCCTGTGAACTTTTGGACCCCCCTATACGTACGCAGTATAAGGAGTACATTGGTAGGCAAAATAGCAGTTCACACAAGCGTGATAAAGATACATTCGAAACGTCCAAATACGAGGCCTTTGTTCAAATGCGCGCCATGCCACGCCTACGCGACAATACGTTGTGCAATGTGTTCCGCCACGAAAAAATAACAAGGAACTGAAAATTGCTAGAATGCGCAGTACTTCCCAACACGGCCGCCGCAATAAGTACATGCAGTAGACATTGGTGACTTTTCCCCACCTTTACTTTTCTGTACAAAAAATCCGCGCGGACGCGTACACCAGCGTCCGTCCGTGCGCCGTAGATACACACCTCGCTGCAATACAAAACGCAATAAGCTACGCTCGCTGTTTATGTGGCATGCCATTGTTTGCAAGCAATATCATTAAAATATTCAGGAGCCCTTACTCTATAGGAAAAAGGAGCAAGCAAAGCATGACTACAGCGTGCCTAACGTCCTGATTTTATTTATTTAGGTAGCGCCCGTCCCCGGAACGCCGTTTACGCTCTGAATTGGCGTGGCTCCTTTTATGTTCTTTCCAGCGCTCGTCAGCCTTTAGAACGGGCCAACGAAACAACCGTCAACCGTCACGCGATCATGTAAACGCGGGTTACGAATTCAATTTTCTAGAAACCGGAATTTTCCTGAAATGTGCAATTCCTGATATTGACCTTAAACGTTGCCCAGCCGAGCGTTTTTAGTCCACCAACACGAACTATTTCAATAAAGCGGCGATACCGTGGTTCTCGCAAACAGCCCTGGGCAAGAACGGTTTACCTTCGCAAACCGAGACGCAGTGTCTCGATGGCGTCTGACAAGCTGCGAGTCGCAGTGCAGTGCACAGCCGTGAACCGGTCCAAGCAAATGGCAGCTGCGCGTTGTTTGATGATTTTCACGGAACGAAACCAACAAAGATTATTCCGTTCTCGGCGGTGGTAGCAAGAAAGCACATGGTACAGCCCTCTCGCTACGCGTTTCATGAGGGGGCATGCTTTTCGCATTGTTCGCGTCTAGCCGCCATATATAGAGCCGCAAACTGCTTTTTTAGCGAACCTCGTCGCCCTCACAAGTCAGTTACTCCAAGCTTCGCTTGAAAACGTGACTCACCTGTCTCACACACGAAAACACCGCCGCAGCCGACGTTCACGAAAACTTCCCGCTGGCGCGCCGCTGGTACAGGAATCGTTGATTTCTTCTCGATGGACGAATGGTGATTGGTGTCGATGGCAGTACGAATGAAGAACAAAAAGTACGGAAGGTGCCTTGGATAAATTCTGTTTTTATGCATAAGAAACACGCTAAATATGGGCGTATAATTATTATTTTGTAACACGATTGAGCAGAATTCATTACAACATTTTCTTTTTTTGCGCCTGCGTCCTCTGGCGTTTGGTGAGAGCACTAGTTCGTTACGTAGCCGTAACGCAGTTTCTGAGGCCAGATTTCTCGGAGTGTCCGCTGTTAGTCTTTTTTTTTCTCTATGGCGTCGGTTCGTCAGATTGGAATGCTCGTACATTGTAGCGCAATCTCAGGTCGTCAAATGTGATGGAGAATGTACGTCAGTATTCGCTTCACGCGCGCAATCTGATCAGATAACGTTCTTTCGCGATTGAATCTATGACAACATACTGGATATTAGAAACACATGCAGGCGCATCTTGAGCTAACTGATAACTTTGGAACTGTAGTTAGACGCTAAACCCCCCCCCCCCCTAAAGAAAGACTACATTTGCTTTCAGTATTAGCTGAAACTTAGTGCTTGTGGTTTAAAAAGCGCCCGAGCACTGCACAGTGGCGCCGACATACAGGAAATTCAAGAGCGAACAACTTTCGAATTACTGGTATTTATCATACCAGGATATCGTGGTTCAATGTAGCCCTGTAGTCCAGGGGCAAGTTTTACCACAGCTACTGTGTTGGAGCTCATAATACAAGTCAGCATTAATTGTCACAAAATCACAGTATTTTTTTAGATCTTATTATTACACAGCTAAAATACATCCAGCGAAATCCTCACCTTAATATTTCAGTACTTTTCGTTCTAACGTACATATCCGTGCTGTTCCATATGTTACAAAGTACTGAAAATGTGCCCAATGCTTTCCTCCAGGAAGCTGTTTTTATTCCGTATGATGCCAGGAAACCGAGCCTGATACCACCAACGCTCAGAAACCTAATCGGGAGCGCGCACAATGCTCTCGCACACCTTGTGGGATGTACCGTAGCGCCGAGGTGCTTCTTGTATAATGTATGAGAATCGGTTGTAAAGACAGACGTGCAAGGTTCGGCCATATGCTTAAGCTCATGACGTTGATTTGTGCCAAGATAACCTGTGCAAGCTTTCACACTTACTTTATAAGAAGTCAACAGCACCATCAATATGCCGGCTGCTTTTAACTGCACGAAACAAAACTATTGAAACGACACAAACAATGTTAACATCATTTTATCATTTGAGTGTTCAGATTGGTAACCTCAAGATGCGGAGTAAGTTGAGAAGTTGTTTGCGTAATTACAAAGCTACGTTAACTAAATTTTCAGTAATGGTTCTTAGGTGGCTAAAGAAACTGAGCTGTTTGGAGCCCGTCCTCGAGATTATGCAGCCAAGCGAAAAAATTTCGACTAAACATGCTTCTGTGAGAGCCATGCGAACAAAACTTTTCTAAGTAAACACTCTTGGAAGACGTATCTGACGCAGAAAAAGAACGTCGAGAAAGTCACAGAAAGAACAGCACTTCACGACGGGACGCAAAGGAGGAACCACAGACAAACTGCGCTAACTTTCAGCGCTCTTCTTTAAGTGATATGAAGCAACTAGCCCGTCAGTCATTCCTTCCAAACCTGTAAAGTCAACCTGACCACATCTAGCCTTTTGTGTTGCTGTCATCAATAGTATGGCACCGTGAACACGTTCCCCATGGCCACATAGTCGCGTTCCATCTCGAAGGTGAGCATTTTAAAGTTTTAGTGTCAATACGGCAGTAAACTTGTGCCGCCGAAAGCTTGCTTGGTCGCAGAAGCGATGCATGACGGAATGATGGTGCAGATTTAGCGCGTCGCTGGAATCAATACAATACGCTGCAGCCGACGGAAGGAAGATAACTAAAGTGAACAGCTTGTTAACTGATCACGGAGCCGTGCCGATGGTGGTGGTGCCAACATGACGAAATCTGAGCCGACGACATTGAGGGCTGAGGCGTTTTTCTTTTCTTTTATTCTTTTATTCCTTTTTTTACAACGAAGTCGCTAAGAGTAAGCTTAACCATGGCCCCAACTCCGACGCTTCCTATTCAAATAGATATAAAACGCCGAAACTCTTTTCGGAGATAACTTCTGGGCCGATTTTAATAAAATTTGCAGGATTCGGGAGAGAAAGGTAAATTCTAGTGATTATTGGAAGCGGAATTTCTATTTAAGGCTTAAATTCTGGTAAAAGATTTTCAAAAATACAAAAGTGCGAAAAATACAGAAGCACGAAGTTTACAAATTAATAACTCCGCATCAAGAACCTATATCACGGTTCTGTAAACAGCATCTTTCAGACAATTCAAAGCGGACAAATTCAATATGCCGATTTATATCTTAGGTGAAGTTGTTACGTTGTGAACAAGGGTCGTGGAAAAGCTGTATTTCCACATTACTAATTTCTTTATATTCATTCGTAATAGATCCAATTTGACCGCTTTAGATGTGCTGTAAGATGCAATGTACAGAATTGTGTTAGTTTTCATTGCCGAAAGACAGAGTTGTGAACTTGATGGTTTCGTTTTCTAAAATTTTGCGATTTTTGCCAATTTTGAATAAATAAATGATGATCTAAATCAAGAATGCTAAACCAACGATCACTAGATTTTAAGTTTTTCTTTTAAGTGCAACAAACGTTGTAAAATTTGATGCACTGGTTCTGGAGAAAAACGAATTTTTCTTTTCAACGTATTTAGATAGGACCACCAGAGCTAAAGGTTCCTCTTAAGGGCTACTTTCCCCACTATCGCGTCCGCGTGTGGAGCAAAATCCCGAAGATAGCGTTATACCGGCCTGACCCGCAGCGGAGGTGAAGCAAGCGTTTAGCTCTCCCTATACGTGAGCTCATCCGGATTGTAACACCATGCCAGGCCGACCTGCGGCGGAGGTGAAGCAGACATTGAGCACTCCCCATAGGTGGGGGCCGACATACGGCGGAGGTGCAGTTCGCCATTAAGGGGCCCACATACACAGCTTTGCTGGTCATATTTCTTCACAGAGTGGGAGGGCACTCAGATTTTTTACTTATCAAACATAAGGTCATCGACGGCGAAACCAGGGACACCAAAGCCGTCCTAGGGCTCGACCTAGAAAGCGCCTTCGATAAAGTGACGCACTCTGCCATCCTCGCGCAGGTGTCCCATCTAAACCTAGGCGAGAGGTCGTAGAAATATTTCAAAGACTTCCTCACCGGCTGAACGGCGGAGCTGCTCAGAGCCGGCGTCCTGAAGACGGACGAGAAGACATTAGGGAGCCAGGTGGCTCTCTCAAGGCTTGTTATTATTCAAGTTGCCAAAAGACTATGCCAGATTGAAGGATTGCAGCACACCATATACGCGGACGACATTACGCTGTGGGTGGAAAGGGGCTGTGATGCCTGCATAAAATCCACACTATAGATGGCCGTCGGCACGATCTAAGAAAGCCTGGAAGGTACGCGACTGCGTTGCTCCCCAACTAAGTCGGACCTCCTGCTTTGCCAACCGATCAAAACGCACCGAATCAAGAAGCAAAGAAAACACGAAAAGATCAAGATCCGCACCAGGGATGGTAACACAATACCGACGGTCAGCAAGATCCGAGTCCTGGGCATAACGATCGAAGCGCTCGGCAGGAAGAGGGCACCATCACCCGCATCACTGGTAAGGCGGCCAACGCCACCAGACTGCTCAAGCACGTTACCACCAAGAAAGGAGTCATAAAGGAGGAAACCTTCATCAGACTTATACAGTTCTTCGTACTCTACCACATAGGGTACGTGGCAGCATTCCACAAATGGGTGAAAAGCAGAAAGAACAAGCTAGGCATCCAATTCCGGAGGGCTTACAAGACACCACTCGGTCTACCCGAAACTACCAACACGAAACGTCTCCTCCAGCTAGGCATACACAACACGCTCGGCGAGATCGCCGAAGCGCAAAGAGCCGCTCACTTGGAAAGACTGTCATCAATAAAGGCTTGCAGAAAGATCATGTTCAGTCTAGGCATCGTTTATCCCGAACAGCAGGGACCGAAATGCCCCGTCTCCCCACCACGTATGGCGGAACGTACGGATTGGCCCCTTGCCGAGGAACATGCACCCGCAATTCAACGAAGGCAGAAGACGCACTAGAGCCAAGACATTGATGGGCCTGCACGCGGAAGACACCGGCGCCAGATACGTGCATGAAGCCGAATATGCTGGCCGCAACGGCTTCGCGTTCGCGGTGGTAGACTCCGGAGGCAACGTGTGGCCGACCGCCAGCACGTCGAGCAAGCAAGTGGAGGAAGCAGAAGAAATAGCCATCGCCCTGGCCATCGTAGACCGAGAATGCCACATGATCCTCAGCGACTCCAGCCAGGCGGTGAGGAACTACGCCAAAGGAAGAATTGCCCCAACGGCGGCACGCATCCTGCTCCGACAGGCAGACCGCGACAAGAGGACTCGAATCAAGTGGTTCCTGGCGCACGCAGAACAAGCGTCGGAGAAGCATGCTAATCGAAAGGAAACGACACACGCCCGAGCGCGAGGAGTAACCGACCGCGCTCAAGGCAACGGCTGCCGGCTGTGGTTCAGCGCCAAAGACCGGATGACCAGCTATAACGAACTGACCAAGGCTTTAGGCTGGCCCGCAGACTACTCTCGCCGCCCTGCAAAGAGCTGAGCAGGTCGCAGACCGTGCTATTCAGGCAATTACAAACGAGAACGCTTCCAAGCCCGGTGCTATTGCATAGCATGTACCCAAAATCGCACCCCCATGGCAAGTGGAGAGCGTGCTGCAGGGAGACGGCCACATTCGAGCGCATGCTATCGGATTGCTCCAAACATCCAAGCGAAGCTAACTCAGGACGTATACCGCCGCAGCTTGAGGAAGCATCGCGGAGCCACGAGCAAGAAAAACAACTCGAGGCCGTCCAGCAGGTCATCGAGGCGCTGGCTAGGCAGGAGCCTGGCGAGCCGGCAACGGCGAGCGGGGATTCTCGCAGAGCACCTGCCAGGATGACGACGTATGCCACGTCCGAAGCGCGCCTTCGCGCTTTATTGCAGGCTTAATAAACGTTTTCCCAATCCAATCCAATTACTTATCCGCGTTTGTCGTGCATGCGTCTGCGATGAAAATAAGAAGCAGGTATGCATAGAAAATCTGAGGTGGCGGCGGCAGGTGGTAGCGCAGAAGTTAGAATGCCCAGCACCTGCACGTACTTATATCTGCATTGACATGGGTTCGTGGTAGTGATAGCGACCAAAGCGCTACTTTCTCTGCGTGCTCTAGTCATTGTGATACTAAGGATGTAGTTAGCATGCCTAGCTACTGAATGCAAATTGCAGCAGTTACGAGTGGTAGAATCCCGCTGGGGCTGATTGTTCTTTCTCTGTCCAATCTCGCGATGGGGAAGCTAAAATGAGGAGGAGGCCTGACGCACACAACGTTGATGGTCACCATAACTGAATGGATGGACGACCTGCTGAAAGGACAAAGCACATCAAGTTTTTAGCACTTGTCCTAGAGTAAAGCGCTACAATGGCTAGTATGCCCTCATGGGGATGGTAGAGCAAAGTGCTTCTCACTGCTAACACTGGACTGATAACAAGAAAATACTCTGTTCGCAGACACCACGCTATACTGAAATTAGCAAAACAATATAAGTTTATAAACTGATATAAAATAAAAATAATTGCTGGTTTCAGATCTTCCAATGTACTTTGCTCTTAGCTACTATATGCAATATTTTTTTTCTTTTTGTGCCCTTATGAAGAGGAAAACTCCAGATTACTGCAATATCAACAACAGTACACAGTACTGGGGAAACAGTAGTAGTGCCACAATACTACAGAGTAGTATTGGGGCAACACGTTTGAGCAAAATGGTTAGGTTTTTGGTTAAAGCAGTGTGACAGGCGGGTAGAAATCGTTGTCATGCCCGGTCGAAACAATACCATCTGAAATCTTATTTACTTATACATATTTTTTTTTGAAAAATCACTATAACCCTTTATACATTTGCTTCGTATGAGTTATATACTAGCTTGCCTCGTGAATCTCAAAAATGTATTCTCTTTGCGGGAGAAGGCTTTCGTGAAAAACGACGCGATATAATAGTAAAACGTACAGCAAGGTTCCTATCCAGATGATTGAGGAAATTGTGCACTCAGAACGTGTCCACTAGCGTGCGATTGAAAGTTGAATTATGACCGTTGTAAGCTTGTGTTGCGTCTAGCACGAGTGAGTAGTGTTAGCGATGACATTGGTGTGAAAATGGTCAGCTCGGTCTGCGATTTGTTCTTGTGGATCTGCACGTTGAACGTCGCAGTCTTCAGGATGAGAGTGCTCCTGTGACATTATTTGCTGCAGTGGGCTGGGAACGCTCTAGTAGTAGCTCACCTTGAGGGGTATTGGGTAACAATTATTAATATACGTACTTTGCGATGATGAAAAATATGCAGAAACACCACTGGGGTTGTCTAACTATTCGTAAACAGGCCCCCAAATTTCAATTGGCCCACCCCAAACATTGAGTAGGCCCACCCCCTAATTTCAAGTTGGCACACCCTCAACTTTAAATTGGTCCACCCTCAAATTTAAAGTCGGTCACGCCCGATTTTCTTTTCGCCCAGCCTTAAAGTTCAAGTTGGCCCAATCCCAAATTTCAATTGGGCCACCCCTAATTTTCAAGTTGGTCCACGCACGAATTTCGATAAATCGTCCTCCGAATTTCGAGTCGAGGCACCCCAAAATTTAGGTTGGCTCACCACCATATCGCCCCCAAATTCAGATTGGCCGACCCCGAGATTGCCCACACATTTAGGCAGCACCAACCCCATGTAATCCCCAAATACAGATTGGCCCGCCTGCACAACACCGCCAAATTTAGGTTGGCCTACTCCAATACCACCTGCAAATCGAGGTTGGCCCACCCCCATATCCGCCCCAAACTAACGCTGGCCCACACCTCGATCAACTCAAATTTAGGATGGCCAACCGCAAATCATCCACCAATTAAGGTTAGTCCACCCATATATCACCCCCCAATTCAGCTAGGCCCAGCCGCACATCCCCCCATTGTTAGGTTAGCCCGTCCCCATGTCACCCCCAAATTTAGGTTCGCCCACCCCCATATCATCCCCAAATCCAGGTTGGCCCATCCCCATATCAGTCCGAAACTTAGCCTGGCCCACCCCCTCTATCACCTCAAATTTCGGATGGCCCACCGCAGATCACTCCCACATTTAGGTTAGCTCATCCCCATATCACCCCTGATTCAGCTTCGCCCAGCCCCATATCACCCCGTGGTTAGGATGGCCCACCACCCCTATCCCCCCCCCAAATTTAGGTTCACCCACCTCCGTATCATCGCCAAATCCAGGCTGGCTCACCCCCATATTCCCCCAAACTTAGGCTTACCCACCCCACAATCACCTCAAATTTAGGTTGGGCAACCCCCATATCAGCCTAAAACTAAGCTTGGCTCATTACCATTTCACCCCAAATTTATATTGGGCCATTCCCATATCACTACCAAATTGAACTTGGCCCATCCCTGTATCACGCCCAAATTTATGCTCATGCCACTTCCAATTTCATGTTGGCCACCCCATCCCTTTTTATAAAGACCTATGTATTCATGTTGGAAATGCGTCATTTTTTGGCGTTACAGACACGATTTTGCACGACTTTGCTACCAAATTGCTGGGGTAATCGCCAAAGGATGCTGCGCATTATAAGCAACTGCACCGAACGAGCGACGCCATATGTTGATCCTAAATACTGACGGCTAGACAAGCTAGCTTCTCTGTAGAGCGACCGGGGAGACACAGCACGGGACATTTATTCAAATGGTTTTTTTACGGCCACACCTACGGATTCATACCACTTGGTTGTAGGGAACACATTAACAGTAGCTATTAATCCACACACTGCACATCTTCTCCTAGTTGGTGCATTTCTTATTTGGATGAACCTTTAGAAATAATAAACGTTCGGGTAGCGACTAAGCTTAGCAGACCATTTGTTCTGCATGAATTTTGCATAGGAATGGCACCGGCCACCGGGTGGCATTGTGGGCCAGGTGGACCTGATTCGCTCGGAGTACGTGCCATTAAGGACAGGCGAAAGTCGAAGAAAACGGACCTTCCAGAAGAAAGCAATAAAAATATCCATTTTGTTCTCCCATGTTCCACGCTACAAAGCAAGAAAGTTTTTTTTTTTGCATAACACAAAGCTGTGCGCATGTTTCTAGTTCTGATGTCCAATGAATAAAATCTTCATAAACGCGATGAATTAACAAATGAACACGACACTGCTATGTTTTAGGAAGGAAAAATAGAAAACAATATTTTAAGAGAACCCATGGAAAACCAGAACCGAAAGCAAATCATGAATTTTGTGTTTTTGCCATCTGGTGGGAGATTATAAAACTCCTATGCGGCTTTTAAAAAAAACTGCGCCACTGGAAAACCAGAACCGAAAGCAAATGTGGGGTTTTGTGCTTCGGCCATCCAGTGAAAGACTACAAAACTAGGTCCTATGCGGCTTCAAAAAAAGTGCGTAGCGGGAATGGAACCACGGCTACCGCGAAGCGGGCCTAAAGGTGCGCGCGATTCTACTACTTGGCCACGGCTTCCAAGGCTTCGCCCAGTGGTACGCTCATCCTTTTATAGATAACATGTGAATTTTGACGACAGTGTTAGAAAAAAACGCTTTTGGGAGCAGTGTTACGCCACGTGTGGAGAGTCGAGATAGACATCAATCGAAAGCTGAGTCTCCGGACTACACACGCTGCACGGGGTATTACCATAGACGCAGTAGTTTTATCACAGACACCGTTCCCGCCTCGAAAATCGAGTACAAATTTTCGTCTTTTTCATAGGCTTCCGTTGCTAAATCTTTAACCGCTGTGGGAACAAAATCCTTACGTGCCATAGAGTGATCGCTGCATTTGGATCGTGTGGGTTGTCTTCCAGAACACGTCTGTCGCCTGCCTTTTTGGATAATCGACCTGCAGCTTTTGTTATTCGCGAAAAACCCACTCGTTCCATTGAAAACGCGCTAGCTTCGTGCCGGGGCCGCTTGGGGCGCTAGTTGGTACGTGTCCACTAAAGCTGGATATGAAGCTAGATTTCACTTCGTGTACACAACTTCTTGCGGTGCTTTTCATTTTAATCTCACTTTGAAGGTGCCTGCAGGTCTTGCAGCTTGGGCGACACCATGCTTGGATTATGGGGGAATGATGTTGGCAGACGTTTGCTTGCACTAACACGTCATTAAAGTTTCTCTTTCTGCGATAGAAAACTCTTGGTGCCTCCGGGAACGCCTTTCTCAGCCGCTCATTACATGATAATATTCGGTAGTATTTTCGCAGGATTCTGTTTATATTTGGGCGGACATTAGAATATTTTATTATAAAGGCTGGTGGTCTTTCAGATTCTGGTGTAGGTTGTTAATTAGATAACTCCGACTGTCTCCCCAATTTTGTCGCGACATCATAAGCTGTGTCGAGAGCAAATTGTGGATAGTTTATTTCTGCTAGCGTAGCTTTCAGGCCATTTAGGTGGTGGATATAATCGCTGTCTTCGCTGCAGGTTCTTATTTGTTTAGCTTATGGGACAAAAAATTCTTGCTATAAATGTCGCGGGTGATTACTGTTCTAGTGTAAATATTGCTGGCTATCCGTGGGTTTCCCGTAAAGTGCCGTTCTCAGTTTTCCGTTTTCTATGTAGACCATTGTGTCGAGAAAGTTTATTTGACTAAGAGAGTCGCAGACCCGAAAATTTGATACTCGAGTGAAAGCGATTGACATGGCTAATTGAGTCGGTTCACGCGCTTGTGCCATGTTCCCCTCTTACGATTACGTCGTCAATGTAGCACAGATAGGTGTGCGGTTCCGAATGGAAGGATTTCATCAGGTCGTCTTCAAGTTGTCCTATCAACATGAGCCGGTGAAGCACCTGGAAAAATTCACAAGCCCCACAAATTCGGTCAATTTAATCAAAGGTACTGAAGTCATAGTGCTTGGAAAACTGGCGGCTCTCTATTGGAAGTGCCTGTCTACTGCAAGCGTCCCAGAAAACTGGAAGAATGCAAATACTATACTAATCTACAAAAAAGGGAGACGTTAAAGAACTGAAAAATTATAGGTCCATTACCTTACTCCCAGTATTTTACGAAATATTCACAAGGACAATCTCCACTAGAATACAGCCAACAGTATACTTTAGTCAACCAAGGCAACGGGCAGGTTTCAGTAAGGAATCATCTAAAATGGTTCACATCCGTGTCATCAATCAGGTAATCGAGAAATCCGCAAAGAGTACAATCAGCCTCTCTATTTGGGTTTCATAAATTACGAAAAAGCATTTGATAGACTAGAGATGGTAGCGGTCATAGCAGCATTATGTAATCAAGGAATACAGACCACTTACATAAATTTCTAGGAAAATATCTACAGAGATTCCACTGCTACCTTAATTCTCTACTAGAAAAGTAGGAGAGTGCTTATAAAAAAGGGGTAAGACAAAAAAAACACAATCTCTCCAATGCTATTCACGGCGTGCTTGGAATAAGTATTTAGGCTGTTAAACTGGCAAGCTTTAGGAGTAACGATCGACGGCGAATATCTCGGTAACCTTCGGTTTTCCAATGACATTGTTCTATTCAGGAACACTGCAGACAAGATACAACAAATGGTTGAGGACCTTAACAGGGAGAGTGTAAGTGTGGGGTTGAAGATTAATGTGCAGAAGAGAAAGGTAATGAAGAATAACTGGGAAAGGGAACAAGAGTTCCGGATAGCCAGTTAGGCTCTGGAGTCTAAAGGAGTATGTTTAACTAGGTCAATTGATGAAAGGGAACCCTGATTATGAGAAGGAAATTCATAGAATAAAACAAATGGGTTGGATCGCATACGGCAGACATTGTCTGCTCCTGACTGGAAGTTTACCAATACCATTGAAAATAAAGGTGTACAATCAGTGCACATTGCCAGTGCTGACATATGAGGCAGAGACATGTAGACTGACACAGAAGCTTGAGAAACGATGGAACCAAGAATGCTAGGCATAACTTTAGGAGAGAGAAAGAGAGCGGTTTGGATCAGAGAGCAAACGGGTATAGCCGATATTGTAGTTGACATTAGGAGCAAAAAATGGCGCTGGGCAGATCACGTAATGCGGAGGTTATATAACCGTTCACCACTAAGCTTTAAAATCGGTACCAAGGCAAGGAAAGCTCTGTAGAAGGCGGCAGATGACTAGGTGGTGCGATGAAATTAGGAAATTCACGCGTTTTTGTTGGAATCTGTGGGCGCAGGGCAGGGGTAATTGGAGATTGCAGGGAGAGGCCTTCGTCCTGCACTGGCCATAAAATAGGCTGATGATGATGATGACGCTTATGAGCAACCGGGCGCCAGAGAACTTGTCAGTTACCACAAAGAGACGGCTGGACAATAAGCGATACCACACGCCGCCATCAGGGAACTCTGCGGGCGCTTCCTGGCCACGAACAGGGAAGTTTGCACCCCGTGGCTTGGTGTCGGGAACGCCGATACTACCAATAGGGAGGCGGATGGCGGAGACTCCGCGCTTGATTTGTGTGCGGAAGAGCGCAAAGACCAAGACGAGGGGAACGGTTCCCCTGCTGCGGGCTGCGGAGTGCCACGATTAAGGCGGCGAGCTCATCCGTGCGGGTCTCAAGGCGCGAAATCACCGGGTCTGTAGGCGGTATGACAGCAGTGACGTACGTGGAGGTCGCCTCATGAACCTGACCGGCGAGCTCCGCTAGGCGGTCGACGGTGACGTCGCTAGTCACCGCGAGGACGAGGCGGATGGGCTGGGGAAGGCGTTGGAGGAAAATCTCTCGAAACAACACTGTGTGGGTGGGGACATCGTGCTCCTGGAGAAGCTGTTGCATCCGGCGCAGCTATTGGGAGGGACACCGCTTGTGAAGATCCTCCTCGGTGAGGCGCTGCTGAAGGCAGCTGCGTTCCAAGGGCACGAATCTTTCCAGCACCTTGGTCTTGTGCTGATATGCGCTCGTGGGGGCCAAGAGAACATCCGAGATTTCGTTCGCAATATCAGTAGGAAGGGCTGAGGCGGCGTGGTAGTAGCGCGCCTTTGCCGAGGTGATGCATTAAAGGCAGAATTGTGCCTCGATCTAGCGAAACGAAACTCGGGGGTTTTGCGGCCAAATGAGTGGTAGGCGAAGCTGCAGTGACGAAATGTCCTGCGGACGTGACTGCAGTTTCGTGGATGGTTCGAGCGGATCAGTCATTGTGTTCGTCCGAGCACAACACTTGTAGGCTTATGCCTCAGAAGCGAAGGAGAAAAACAGCTGACTCGAATAGACGCCGGGAAAGAGCGACGAGCCGTGGCTTCGCGTGCCATGACCAGGCACCGTCCTTATTCTCAAGCGGGCACGCAGTATTCGTGTTCTAGGCGCGGCCGAAGGGAGTGCGCAACAAAACATTTCCTTTCCTGTCTTCGGCGAAGCTAGCACGTGCGGCAATATAATTTGAAATCAGCAATTTCTTGGTCCTGTGCAAGACATTGCAACTGGATAAAGTAGCAACGTCCTTGGTACTACGTATTTTTATTAGAACTCGTTACTTTTGTTTATACCGAGGAGACATTCGCAAGGTGTCGTTCTAAGATTGTATTTCTCTATGCTTTGAGTTATGATTCAGATTATGTCTGCTCCGATCTTTGTTTCCGTATCTTTAATTGCGACCGTATATAGATATGTGTGTCAAAGTGGTGCCCCCACTTTAGGATTTACTGCATTCACGTATGCTCATCGGGTAATGCAGGTTTCATGTGTGCTCTTCCTGGGATGCGTATTCAGTACTAAGTACTATTAAACGTGCGCTACCGCTAGCACTGTAAGCTTCCGGTGTGTCTTTTGATACAGTGAAGGACGTGCTAAGTTGTGCTGTCGGTTGCTTGAATTTAAGTGAGTTCCTAGTCGTGCACCTAATAGTGCTTGAAGTCATTCTGCCAGCAGGATAATTACGGTGAAATTCACCATCGCCGTGGGACAAATGAATCTTCTCCATTTTTTTTAAGTACCATCCACTTTTTGTACAGTTAACTTTGTAGATTAGAATCTAAGAAGCATTTTCACGTCAAATTGTTCTAACTTTTCATCCTTCTAATCCCTCTAGTTCTCGGTTATGAAGGCTGCGCTGGTGCTTGGAACGACTGGTGCAGTAACGGGCTCACCTGCGGCGGTGATACCATCACGTGTGTTTGCCAGTGCAGTGAGTCTTTTTATCATATTGAGACATACCAAACAGAAGGTGAAAATTCCATACAGCATTTACGTAGTGTTTATAAGCGTGACGGAACGAGGACGTAGAAAATAACAGACAGACAGAGACAGCGCTCCTCTGTGTATCTGTTTCTTTCTATGTCCTCATTCAGTCGCGGCTATACACTCTATCATGGATCCTAACGAACTAGCCCGCCGACGTGTTTCAACCATTTGCGTAGTGGCTCTTTCGAGTCCATTTTTATTACGCAAGTGCATTTCAGTACACTCTAATCATAAAAGCCACTCATAGAAACAGACCCGTGAGGCATGTAGGTGAAGATTTGATATCGAGAAGGCACGTAATATGTCTCAGTCAGCAATCTTCTTGAGTACGTAAACAGCCGCGTTACAGTGAGGAAGATTGCAGCTATTTCTAAATACGCATGAAGTGAGACCTCCGCACACAAAGCATACCAACGCGATAAAGAGTAATGAAATTCTGCCCAATCACAAAAGAATAACAAGATTAGGTGCTTCGAAATTGATTAAAATTGTCATGGCACGTGCCGCAACTCCAGACGCTGTTAGGATTGGCGTCTGGCACCACGTGTTCAAAGGAATTTCAACCGGCCATCTCTCACCCTGCATCGTCGAAATGAGGCGTGACTTCGCCTGTTATTATTGGCGTCCCGCACCTCAAGCACAAAGAACTTTCTCTTACCCAACCTTTTTCCAGCTGGCCTCATCGAAATGAAGCGTCACTTCCTAATTCGCCATGACCATTTCGAGTCTCTGCCTATCTGCCGGAAGCCCCGCAGTGTACAGGCCACTTTTGTGTGCGTGCGTGTGCGCGCGAGCTTCGAGGGGCCATTTTCTCGAATTGGACCTACAGGAGAACTTCCACGAACCCGCAACGCGCAGAAGAGATGGACAGGCGTCTACAATTCCAGGAGGCATGACGACGTCCTCCTTTCAGCAGGCTCGGTATAAGGAGAGGAGGAGGGGCCCGCTTTCTGTGCCGGTCACGTGACGTCGACGGAAGCAAGGTCCCGCCCACGATTGTGGAGAGCCTATTTAAGGGGCTCCGAAATGTACTTCGTCACTTCATTCTGTTCTCATCATCTTTCATCTACCTTTGAATAAACCGTGCAAGTTTCAAACTAGAAATCGTCTCGCGCTTGCTTGGTCGCCATGGTCTACCGGATGCCTGAAGCCCGCCGACAACGCCACGCTACCGAATAAGTAACGTCGGTCGAGCGTCGATAGGCAGGCGCCGCTACAACTCAGCAGCAGTACGACACGCTACCCTGAAGTACGCAACAAACGGACTGGCAGCGATTGGGATAGCGAACCCTGGAGAACCCTACTTGGACGACAACTACGAGATCGTCGCCTCTTCGTCCTGGTGACAACGTTCGCAAGGAAGGTGTCTGGATTCATGACTGCATATAGTGAGTTGACGGCTTTTCTTCACTAAGATATCACTTGGCTTTACGTATTTTTTTGGAAAGTTTTTTAACCGATGACAGAAGCTTTGAGTACGTCAAGGTTGTTATAGAGTGAAGAGTTAGCAGCACTAAGGGCAGCCATGGATTTGAAGGCACTAAAGAAGCCGGAATTGTTGAGCTTGGCCAAATAGTTGGGCCTCCAAAATGCCGAATAAAAGAGAAAGCCGGAGGTCATTGAGGCGTTTGAAGCGACCGGGGCAGACGACGGACGGAATACCTAGAGACAATGCAGAGGCAGAGCGTAAGCGCCTAGTGGAAAAGGAAAAGGAAGAGCGTAAGCGCCTAGAGGGAAAAACATAGCGCGAGCGAGCAGCACGAGAGGCCAAAGAGGAGCGCGAGCGGGCCGCACGTGAGGCCAAGAAGAGCGCGATCTCGAAATGAAGCGCCTAGATATTGAGCTCCTGAAAGCTCAAAATACTAGAAGACCTAGCAAAGAGGCACGTGAAAGCGAGCGAAGAATGACAGACTTGATGTCACCCTACGCAGTAGGTGGGGATATAGGTCTTTTTCTGGGACAGTTTGAGCGCACGTGTGAACAGGCAAAATTCGCGAGAAACACGTGGCCGCAACGTTTGCTTACGTTACTGCCACGTGAGGTAGCTGATATCATCACCCGCATGAGGAAAGAAGCAAAGGACTTCGATGAAGTCAAAGCTAATCTGCTTAAAAAGTATAGGTTATCAGCAGAAGCATTCAGGAGAAAATTCAGAGAAGTCAAGAAGACCAGAAGCGAGTCAGACTCAGATTTCGCATACACCTTGGAAGTAAACCTGAAGGAATGGCTCAGAGAAGAGGGTGCACTCGGCGACGCCGAAAAGACAGTGCAGTGCGTTGCTTTATAACAGTTCTACCACCGGCTGCTAGTAAACATCAAGTATTGAGTTCAGTATAGACCAGACGTAGACGCTATCACGAGAGCCGCCAGTCTCGCTGAGGAGTACGTAACCCGCCGTGCGTTCGAAGGCAGCGAAGCTCCTAAGAAGGAGGTGACTAAATAAAGACCCGACAAGCCAGAGCGATGGTCGAAGTCGAATCAGTATAAATCGAAGGAAAAGTCAGATTCAGTGAAAAGTACTGACGAGAACAGCAAGGGAAGGAAGGAGTCACCCGAACAGAGGGCAGAAAGGCAAAAGAAAAAGGATTTCGAGGCCAAGAAACCATGAGTTTGCTACAACTGCCAGCAAACGGGGCTTATCTCAGTGGGATGCAAGAATCCCAAAGTAGTGTTGATGTCACTAACTAGTAACGAGGGAAATCCGAAGCTGCTAGAACTGTACATTCAAGACCTCGTGGTAAACGGCAAACCGTGTGGAGTGCTTCGCGACTCGGCAGCCACCATGGACGTGGTGCATCCGTCGTACGTAGAGGACGGCCGGTTCACGGGAGAATGTGCTTGGATAAGGCAAGCCGTGGAAACCTCCAATGTTTGTCTCCCTGTGGCCAAGATTCATATCAAAGGCACTTTTGGAGTACTGGACACTGAAGCCGCCGTCTCGGCACATGTCCCACCTCAGTATCCAATGATCGCTGAGCAGGAAGTGCGTAAGGCACAAAGCAATGCTGAGCATTACTAGGACAGGACGGCTCGCACACGTCGCTTTGAAGTTGGGGAAAAGGTAATGATCCTGAAACACTCGTTGATTAACCAACCTGAGGAGATGCCTGTCGACTTTTTAGAGTTAACAACAGTCATAATCATCATCATAAGCCTGATTACGCCCACCGCAGGGCAAACGCCTCTCCCATACTTCTCCAACAACGCCGGCCATGTACTAATTATCGCCATGTCATCCCGGCGAACTTCTTAATCTCATCCGCCCACCTAACTTTCTGCAGCCCCCTGCTACGCTTCCCTTCCCTTGGAATCCAGTCCGTAACCCATAATGACCATCGGTATCTTCCCTCCTCATTACATGTCCTGCCCATGCCCTCCCCCCATTTCCTTTTCTTGATTTCAACAAAGATGTCATTAACTCACATTTGTTCCCTCACCCAATCCGCCCTTTTCTTATCCCTTACCTGTTACACCTATCATTCTTCTTTCCATAGCTCGTTGCGTCATCCTCAATTTAACTAGGACCCTTTTCGTAAGCCTCCAGGTTTCTGCCCCGTAGGTGAGTACTGGTAAGACACAGGTTTTATACACTTTTCTCTTGAGGGATAATGGCAACCTGCTGTTCATGATCTGAGAATGCCTGCCAAACGCACCCCAGCCCATTCTTATTCTTCTGATTATTTCAGTCTCATGATCCGGATCCGCGTCACTACCTGCCCTAATTAGATGTATTCCCTTAACACTTCCACTGCCTCGCTACCTATTGTAAATTGCTGTTCTCTTCCGAGACTGTTAAACATTACTTTAGTTTTCTGCAGATTAATTTTTAGACCCACTCTTCTGCTTTGCCTCTCCAGGTCAGTGAGCATGGATTGCAATTGGTCCCCTGAGATACTAAGCAAGGCAATGCCATCAGCGAATCGCAATTTACTAAGGTATTCTCCATTAACCTTTATCCGCAATTCTTCCCAATCCAGGTCTCCGAATACCTCCTGTAAACAAGCTGTGAATAGCATTGGAGAGATCGTATCTTCTTGCCTAACGCCTTTCTATATTGGGATTTTGTTGTTTTCCTTATGAAGAACTATGTTTGCTATGGAGCGCTATAGATATCTTTCAGTATTCTTACATACGGCTCGTCTACACTGTGAAACATAGTTCCAGCGCACAATTGTACAAGGACGAGGAGAGAAAGACAACACGAACGCCGGTGCACAGGGGGAGAGGGTGGGGGACTGCTAGTGCGCAGGACCACTAAAAATATTTCCTTGGTCTAGGCAAAGGTCATCAGAGGTGTCAAAACAAAAATAAAAAGTAATCACTCAGTACAATCTTGTTCATCCCCCGCCCTACCTAGCTGATTCGACACACCCGTTTGCCCTGAGATAATCAAGCTCTTTTGTCCCGAGTGCAACAAAAGGAGCACTGACACAGTAATCGTTTTCATTGGAGAACACGCGTGTTCGCTCTAAAAACGCCTTGCATGCTGGCTTGTGCGAGCAACGGCGTATGTGGTCGGCTAAATGACCAGCGCCACTTAGTGATGTAGCATTCCTGCGATGCTCTAGCAAGCGTTCATTCAGACAGCGCCCGGTTTTGGCCAATATAGCATTTCCCACAGGCGAGGGGAATACTGTACACAACCCCGACGTCACATTCAACGAGGGCTTTGGTGTGCTTTATTTTGCAGGCTGGCTTCTTCTGGGATTCGTTTACTAGGCGACACATTCGTCCCAGCTTTTCCGGTGCTGAAAACACAACACGCACCCCGCACCTGCCCCCAACCTTCTTGAGGCGGTGAGAAACCTGGTGCCAATACGGCACTACGACAGGGCGCTTTTGCGGGCGTGCGTCTTTTTTCAGCCTGCGCCTCCCACCAGCCTTTGCCTCGCGAATCTGGCTCTCTACCACCGAGGCCACGATTTCTCCGTGGAACCCAGCCTTCTCCAGACGCCTTAGCTGGGCGTCGACGCTGTCACGAACTTGATGTTCGCATGACTTGTCTAGAGCAGAGCGGATGCAGTTTTTTGCTATATCTCTTTTTACGAGCTTGGAGTGGGCCGATTGATAATTCAGAATTTGTTTTTTCGACCGTGGCTTGTACTGCCAGCACACGCGCGCTCCATGAAAAATCAGACACAAGTCGAGGTACTGGATGCGACCACCTTGCGGCAGTTCATGCGCGAATTTCATTCCAAAGGCATTACTAGCAATAATATCGAGAATGTTGCTTATACTATTG
The DNA here is from genome assembly GCF_050947875.1 of Dermacentor variabilis. Taxonomy (NCBI): domain Eukaryota; kingdom Metazoa; phylum Arthropoda; class Arachnida; order Ixodida; family Ixodidae; genus Dermacentor; species Dermacentor variabilis. Next base: position 54,054,538 of record NC_134573.1, read on the forward strand.
CCTTTATCCTGAGCATCAGTCGTATTCATTACCACGAGGTAATCGTCGACAAATCTAAAAGCTTTCTGCACGCCTGCGTTGTAAAGGGACGCTTGAATGCGCTTGGCAATACTTGCTAAATAAATATCGCTTAAAAGTGGTGCTAGGCAAGAGCCGATGCACACTCCTTCTTTTTGGATAAAACAGCTGTCATTAAATGTGATAATGGTGGATGAGAGATAAAAGGAAATTAGCTCTAAAAAATTGTCGGTTGATAACCCAGTCATGTTTTGGAAGGCCACTGGTGCCATGTCTTCAATGTGGCTTCTAACCGCGCTGAAAAGCTCAGGATGAGGCAATGAGTAAAACAAATCCTCTACATCGATAGAAAATGCAAACCTCTTTTGACACGAGGTTTCACAGCCAGAAAAATATTCGATAACCTCTGTAGAATTTTTTACCAGGAAAGGTTCTTCTAACGGAAGGGTACTAAGGTGCTTCTGCAGATACCTTGACAAGATGTCCTGCCAAGAGCCCTTCTCAGTGACAATAGCCCTGAACGGAACAGATTCCTTGTGGGTCTTTACAGTGAAGAAAACACTCAAAGACAAAATGTCAGCAGCGTTGATGCTCTTTCTTAATTTTTCTAGGTTGAGCTCTTCACACAAAGCAATAGCCTTTTTCTTCGCTTTAGCTAATGACACATTCACTGGGACAAAGTTTTTTGCGATAGCCTCATTTGCCTTCTGTAGGAACAGACCTTTTGGCATCACAACAAAGCCACCCCCTTTGTCCCCAACTAATAGGTTAAGACCTTTGCTCTTCAAGTAGTTAACCGTGAATCTGTTAGGCAATTTTGGAGCAAAAGGCGCACCTCTATGTTGCAGTGACCCTACGCCTTCAGCTATACATCGCTCCTGTTCATCTGAATTGGCTGCCGCGGCCACATTTCTGACTATAGACAGCATTCGTACCGGTTCTTCTTTAGGCTCGATGCAAAACTTAGGATCATGGCTTAGCACTGCTGCAACCCTTTCAGGCAAGTCACACTCACCGATGCAGGTAACTTGCTTTGGAGCAACATGCTGTCGCACTTGCGCTTTCTTCAACACACACAGATTTCTAAGACACATGCTCCACAAAACTCGGAAGTCCTAGTAGCCTCACTGTTCAGCGTTCGGAAAAGTGGGTCACCATTCTGTCCAGGCACTAACGAAGCGGAGTAGGTGCGCAGGCAGTTCTGCAGGTGTCTGATCTGTCGCCACAGCTCGGAGCGCATAATCTACATTATCCTTCTTGAATGTCGGGTAGACGGGAAGCACGGTGCAAACAGGGCATGAACACTGGTTCAATTGTGCGCTGGAACTATGTTTCACAATGCTAATCATAACCAACTAGCCCAGCTCTCCATACTTATCGTCTACACTCTGGTTCCGTAATGCCTCCATGACTGCTGAGGTTTCGACAGAATGAAACGCTTTCTCGTAATCAATGAAAGCTATATATAAGGGTTGGTTATATTCCGCACATTTGTCTATCACCTGATTGATAGTGTGAATATGCTGTATTGTTCAGTAGCCTTTACGGAATCCTGCCTGCTCCTTTGCTTGATAGAAGTCGAAGGTGTTCTTGATTCTATTTGCGATTACCTGAGTAAATAGTTTGTGGGCAACTGACAGTAAGCTGATCGGTCTATAATTTTTCAAGTCTTTGGTGTCCCCTTTCTTATGGATTAGGATTATGTTAGCGTTCTTCCAAGATTTCGGTACGCTGGAGGTCATGAGGCATTGCGTATACAGGGTAGCCAGTTTCTCTAGAACAATCTGCCCACCATCCTTCAACAAATCTGCTATTATCTGATCTTGCGATGTTACCCGTGAGCACACAACTCACTTAACAAGTTAATCGAGCCGCATGACGTTGCGCAATACGAACGATTATCAAGGCCAAAGCATGGAGAAACACTCAGCGTCAACACTCAGTATCAACATTATCAACACTCAGCATGGAGAAAAAACGGCGGTTCCCGCCTCGGTTCGCGACCGCCTGATCATCCCGCTGCTTCCCAAGAACATGCATCCGACGCACCACGCCGGGAGACGCAACAAACGAACAAGCGACCATCAGAGGAAGTTTGGTAACAGCAACGAGGCAGTGTACGTAGACGCGGCACGATATGGAGGAGGGAGAAGCGCACACGCGATCGCGGTTGTAGACCGCACGGGTAAGTGCTTCGCGAGCGCCACGCTGACCATGGGACACACGTAGGCGGTCGACGAAGCCGCGATAGCCCTGGCACTCGTCACGGTGCCGAACGCTGCGATCGTGATCAGCGACTCGCAGGCGGCAACCCGTGGCTTCGCGCGTGGTCGTGTTTCGCGGGAAGCGGCCTGCATACTTCAAATTTCGGGCGACAGCGACTCGTCATCGCCCTCGCAACCCGAAAATTCTACGGTCTTCCTCCTCTGGACCCCGGTACACACCGATGTTCCGCTCGCGGGCAACGAGGCGGCCTACGCCACGGCTCGAGGTCTCACACGCCGAGCCACCGCTGATTATGTGGTCGCCGCCTCCGCCCCCGAGAGCGGGGAATCGGATCTGCCGGATAGGGACACTGCAACAAAAATACAGCAACAAGAAACACACTCGGCGTGGGGCGATTGCCTAACCACGTTCGGAGACCTCACCCAACACTACGGATTCGAAAGACGCACATTCCCGCCACTGCACCATAAACTGAACAGGAACGAGGCCGTAACTTTACGCTTCCTCCAGACATATACCTACCCTAGCCCCGCTATCTTACGCCACTGCTATGCGCGTTTATATCCAACAGACGCGTGTAAAACTTCCGGACAGAGAGCAACGCTGCGACATATGCTCTGGGAATGTGCCGGCGACAACGGTAATCAAACCAGCTGCGTTCTCGTCGCGTCCTTCATCGCGGCCGTTTCCAGAATACGGGAAGGCCCGAGCTTGCTTCTTCCCGACGCCGCTCCGGATGCTGGAGCCGCCGGCAACCTTCTCCGTAGGCGTCGCCCCCGCTGGGAGGCGGCTATCAGCAGTTCAGAGCTGGCAGACCAGCTCTGGGCCGTCCGGCAAGCCGAAGATGCCGCCCGAGTCCAAGGACTGCGAGCCGCCACCTGAGGCCCGAGATGCTGGATTGGGCACTTGAACATCTGGGAAAAAAAGACAGGTTTATTTTATTCGGGGATTTTAATGCTCCACACACCAATTGGGGTTATAGGACAAATACAAAAAAGGGCAGAAACCTAGAAACAGTGGAGAAATATAACATGCAACTAGAGACCTTACCCCTCGCCCCAACGAGACTTGGAAATAGCGTCTGCGGAGACACGTACCCAAACCTCACCTTTACATTTAACGTAAAAGAAGGACAGTAGAGCAACCTGGATGAAAATCTGGCAAGTGACCATTATATTATTAGTTACTCCACTACGACTCCTAAATTAAAGAAAGCCTTTCAGAAACGCGAAACTTACAAGTCTGGACTGCATATAGACTTTACCCGACCCCTCAGCATCCGATAAATACAATAGAAGAATGGGTAGACGAAATAATGCAGGCATACCAAACTAACACAAAGCATGTCGCGCTAAGCGAAAAAACACCAGTAGTGGGTCCCCACCTCGTCCATCTGTGGGGAGGCAGGCGAAGTCTTACTAAACGATGGAAGAGACAACGCTTAAACAGAAAGCTCAGAGCTAGAATAGAACAATTGACAGAACAAGCAAATGAGTATGCTAGGGAACTACAAGCGAAGAACTGCATACAATATTTTGACTCGTTACGAGGAACGCTCTCAACACCCAAGACATGGGAAATTTTGCGGAGCATGCTTGACCCATACAATACCAAAACAGTCACTACGAGAGCATTACGTACATTGGTAGGAGAATTTAAGGGGGATGACGCATCCTTGATACAAACCCTGGCAGACAGATACACCGGGACAGGAGGAGATAACATCGATAAGAGAGAGTACAAAGGCATGGACAATCCCAAGCTTGATGCTCCCATAACGAAACAAGAAGTATATGCCGCCGCTCTAGCATGAAAACCTAACTTAGCCCCAGGCGAGGACGGTATCACGAATGCTATGTTAAGAAATATGAGTTATCAACAACTGGAACGCCTAACCCGATACTTCAATGAGAAAATGTGGGAAACGGGAGAACTTCCTAATCAATGGAAAGAAGCGACCATCATCTTAAAACCTAAACCGGGGAAAGCAAGAACATTGCAGAATCTCCGGCCAGTATCTCCAACCTCCTGCTTAGGCAAACTCTAAGAAAAGGTCCTTCATATCTGGCTTACCAGCTATATCGAAGAGCACGAACTTCTCTCGCACAACATGTGCGGCTTCAGACAGCATCTTTCTACACCAGACATATTCGTAAGACTACGAGATGACGTGCTGCAAAATATCCCTACAGGAGGAGAGAACATCATAGCAGCGCCTGACTTAAAAAGCGCTTTTGATACGATCACAGAACTAACGAGCAAATGACATCTGAAATCAGGGAACTGCACCACCTTGCTCTGGAAAGAGGACACCACATTATACTTCAGTGGATTCCTGCTCACTGTGGCATCGTCGGCAACAACCTAGCTGACAAGGCTGCCCGGTGTGCCCACGAAGATACCAAGACGCGTCCAACACCTTTGGCGAGGTCAGACGCTGCCAGAGAACTTCGCCTACTTGCGCGCAAGAAGTACGCCGTCCCTCCCACACGTACTCAGTACTTACTCTCTCCCTTTCTTTCTCTTTCTATTCCCCTTTCCCCCACCCCCAGTGTAGGGTAGCAAACTGGATGCTGTTCTGGTTGACCTCCCTGCCTTTCCTACCCTTGCTTTCTCTCTCTCTTGATACGATCACCCATACCCTCATACTTGAAGAGCTCGAAAGAATGGGCTGTGGAATTAAGATCCACAAGTACATCCGCTCTTTCCTTACTGAACGTAAAGCCACAATAGGTATGGAAAATATTCGATCTTCCAAATTCCCAATGCCTAATAGAGGCACACAACACGGCGCCATCCTCTCACCACTTCTATTTAATGTCGCAATGAACCGCTTGGCATGACAACTAGAGAAAACTAACGACCTCAACTTCGCGTTTTACGCAGACGACATCACCTTATGGGCCTGCAAAGGCTCGTTGGTGCAAAAAGAACAAACTATCCAGGAGGCTATCAACTCGGTGAAGGACTTCGCAGAACAAAACGGTATGCAATGCACTTCGGAAAAATCTGAGTTTATCCGGATCCACGGGCGTAACTACAGAAACAAACCGAGCATCCACCTAACGATGGCTGACAGGACGTTACCAGCAAGAAATATGATCCGAATACTAGGACTATGGTTACAAAGCAACAAAAGAGCCACTCACACCATTGCGACTCTAAAGTCAAGGACAAGGAGCATCGCTAGACTAATAAGCATAGTTACAAAGAAAGGTGAAGGGCTGCGTGAATACGAAACCATAACACTAGTCTAGGCTTTTATTCTTAGCCAAATAACATACGGACTACCATATCAAGAGCTAACCCTGTCAGGAATCAAAGAAATCGACCTACTAATACGTGGCGCCTTAAACGCAGCGCTTGGGCTTCCTAAGAATGCGGCAAACGAGAGGGTGCAAGATCTATGCATATACAACACATTTGAAGAGTTAAGAGCAGCTGTTCTTATGATACAAACAGAACGACTATGCCTTACAAGCACAGGTAGAAACGTTTTGTCGCGTTTAGGCTACCCATTGCGACTGCAGTACTCCAAGGAACAAACGACCACAATGCCGGATTCAATACGCGAGCGCATAGCGGTCTCCCCAATCCCACTCAACATGAACAAAACTTATCACACAGCGAGAAGACAAGCGAGAGCTAAACATCTTCAGAAAACCTTCGGCAGTAATCAAGACGTAACGTATACTGATGCAGCTACATTTAGCAAAGGACCTGTAATAGTGGCAGTTCAACCCACACGCCACAGAACGCTTCACACATCAGCCTCGATACGTATTAGGTGCACTGCTACAGCGGAAGCAGCGGCGATTGCTCTCGCTATCGCATACAAGGAAAAGTAAAACAGCTCAGCTTTAATAATGTCCTATTCACAAGTGGCATGCAGAATGTATCTACAAGGCAACATACCACAAGTCGCCCTTAAGATCATAGGCGACACATTGAAAGAAGATCATGCAATTTTATGTTGTCCTGGCCACGATGGTATCTCGGGAAACGAACAGGCACACACTCTAGCTCGAGGCTTTACCAACCGAGCCGGAGAAACGCACACAGATGAAAAAGACGATCGCCTACTGGTCCGCGATATACTGGAGCACCAACGAAGAACCCGGCAACAGTACGCCCCGCCACACAAACTACTCAATGTAGAGGAGGCACAGAAATATGGAAAAATACAGACGCATACCTACCCACATTTGGGTAGATACCATAAAATAAACCAAATCTTCTGCATGAACTCTTGCCCGTGGTGCGGGTGATGGCCTTCATTGCCTCACGTAGCATGGGAATGCGTCAAAAGAGCTCATGCCATTAATTCAACTTTGGTACTCACCTTACTAAGGGAGCCCTGGGAGGCCATCCTCGCTCTTGCTGACCTCGACGTCCAGAAGGGCCTCCTGGACCAAGCTGGGCGGGTCGCGATGGCCACTCGAGTCTTGGAAAAGGGACCCACCCTGCACCGCTCCCTTCCGCCATTTTTTTTCCTCATCAATAAATGTTTACTCCTCCTCCTTCCTCCTCTATCTCGCTTGGGAGCACAACGCAGACGTATGACTCCTCGGAAGCAGCTCGGCACACATCGCAGCGGGCGCTTTCCCATCAGACGCGCTACGGCGCAGCAATCACGTCAGAGGCGTCCCACATCGGACGCTGCACCTAGGAATCGCACTGTGAGCGGAAAGAGGAGCCGCGTCGCCTGAACACAAGGGTTCGAGTGACGCACGCTGGAAGTTGGAAGGGGAGAGGGCGAGAAAACTTATCAAACGTTAGGATAGTGGGGCATCCTCGCACTAAAACCCCTTGATAATTTGAAAGTAGCGACACTCTCCTCCTCACGGCGCTTTGCTCCTCGATTCTCCTCGCCCGCCGGCTGCGCACGGCGCGCTTTTCCTCCTGGGCTCCCGCAGACGGGCCGCAAGATTCTATGGAGGCGTGCTATTTTGGGCCAGTGGTGCGCCCCACTGGAGTTGAAAATTTTGAGAAATGCTAATAACAGCATCGATAATGCTGGAGGCAACGTTTATGAGGAGGCTGGCTCTTTCTTAAAGCCGTATGAACGGGGTACACCGATGTAAAGGGAGCTTTGGGGCGAGTTCTATACTCCAGACAATTTTTCTGCCACATGATCAGATGCTTTACTTCGTGCGTCTGATATAGTATTGCTTGTGACACATCCCTTTGTGTGTGGCTTATTAAGCGAAAGCTTTACACGTCTGTTTCAAGGACCCGTTGTGGGCTACAGAAAATATCACGGGACCGAAGGAAGGCGGGAAGCGAACCAAAGCATGTGCAGCCGCGCATAAGAGATGATTAATGATTGGCAAAGTAATGATAGATTAGGATTGGATTAAGATGAATTCGGGTGTATTAAGGAGGGTTAAGGTGGATTAAAGTTGATGAAAGTTGAATAAAAGGTGCATAAAGATGACTAGGTTGGATTAAGGTCGATGAAGGTATATTAGGGTGGATGAAGGTGCTTTGATGTGCGTTAAGGACGGTTATAGTGCTTTAGGGTGGATTAAAGTGCATGAAGGAGGATAAGGGTGGATTAAGAAGGATTGAGGTGCATGAAGGAGGATTATGGTGGGCTAAAGTGAATTGAAGTGAATGAAGGAGGATGAATTAATTTTCTAGATGAATTTAAATTTAAATTTTCTGTCATTATGTTGACTGAAACTTGGTACTGCAATGAAACCGATATAGTGCATATTGATGGGTATAATGTGGCCTATATAAATAGAGAAACTAGAGGCGGTGGTGTATGCATGTATGTGGAAACAAGTATTGACTATCAGTATATTGATGAATGGTCTCGATGCTGTGAAGACATTGAAATTCTGTGTTTAAAATTCGAAAACTCTCTATTTACTGTTGTGTATAGACCTCCTCACGGCAACATCAACAAGTTTCTTCAATATTTAGATGAATTCTTTTGGTTTGTTAATGAAAATAATTATACATTAGTACTCGGAGGTGACCTCAACATTGACATGCTCACAAAGACTAGCAAACAAACTGACCTGTCAAATCTACTTCTTTCGCATGGCCTTTCAAATGTTATAACTACCCCAACTCGCATTACAGCTGCTACAGCCACCTTGATAGATCTATTTATAACAAATTTTGCTAACCTACTACACCATGGTCCGATAAGTATCGCTATCAGTGATCATTTACCAATTTGCCTAATTACTACGGTTGAAATTAAACAGAGGCACCCGGTGAAATCAGACATTTATTTCCAAGACATTAATTCACAATCTCTTTCTTGCTTTCGTGACGAAATAAGCTCGTTGAGCTGGGAGGACATACTCTCCTCTTCATCACCTGATAGCGCCTATGACCGCTTCATTAAGATCGTGTGCACAGTATACCAAAAACACTTTCCTTACAGGCACGTAAAAAAACCTAAACACGCTCGCAAGCCATGGATCTCCTCTAAGCTAATCAAAATGATAAATGAAAAGAATAGGCTGTACCATGCGTTTTTGAATAGCCGTGACCCAGATGATTTGAAGCGGTTTAAGAAATATCGAAATAACCTGACTAAGCTGCAAAAACAAGCTAAATGCGACTATTACTACTCCATGTTCGATGGTATCGTTGATGCAAAACAGACTTGGAATAAGCTGAATTCTGTTATATCATCAAGGCGACCCGCCAGTACTATTAAAGAGCTCAAGGTTGGTCATGAGGTTCTTAAAGATGAAGCACTCGCCAATAAATTTAATGATTACTTTGCCTCTCTAGTTGAAAGCACTTATGATCAAGATGCCTTGATGTATTTGCCCAGTCCCCTTACACATTCTTTGTATATTGATGAGACTGATGACACTGAGGTTTTAAATGTGTTCAAAAATTTTAGGCGATCTAAAAGTGAGGATGTGCATGGATTAAAAATACAAACAATTCTTTTTGTTATTGACCTGCTCACCCCTTGCCTCACTCACATTTACAACATCTCCCTAACCTCTGGCATTTTTCCTCAACAGATGAAAATCGCAAGGGTAGCTGTGGTTTACAAAGGCGGAGAAAGGGAAAACTTAAGCAACTATAGACCAATCTCAATTCTTCCACTGTTTTCAAAAGGTTTAGAAAAAATTATTCTCCTTAGGATGACTGCCTTTTTTAACAAGTATTCTGTTTTAACACCATGTCAATATGGCTTCAGGTCAGGCTGCTCGACTGAAACTGCTCTTCTTAAACAAAAGGAACTAATTTTGAAAAATATAGAGGCGAGGAAACTAACATTGGGAGTATTCCTAGATTTCTCAAAGGCCTTTGACAGAATTAACCATGGAACACTATTAGAAAAATTGAATTGTTATGGTACACGCGGAATAGTTTTAGATTTAATTAGAAGTTACATAACCAATAGAAAGCAATGCGTATCAATAAATAGAAAATTATCTTCGTTTAAACTTATTAAGCAAGGCGTGCCTCAAGGTAGCATATTGGGACCACTTCTATTTATCATTTACATAAATGACATTGTTAATATTGATGTTTCGATTACCTATATTATTTACGCAGATGATACTAGTTTATTCTTCTCAGGAACTAAGGAGGATCAACTCATCAATTTTGCAAATGAAATACTTCACAAGATATATAACTGGTCTGTAAAAAATTCTCTCCAGTTAAACTGCTCCAAGACAAAAGCGGTCCTCTTTAGAGCGAAGTCCACGCCTTGTGATCTAACCCAATGCCTCACACTCAATGACACAAAAATAGAACTTTCCGCTACAGCAAAAACATTGGGTGTTATCTTCCATGAATTGATGCTATGGGACCACCACACCGATTACTTACGAAATAAACTTAGTAAAGCGTTAGGTATGTTGCGCAGATGCCAGAGGCTACTACCAATACCACAGAAACTTATGGTTTATAACGCCTATTTGCTTCTCACCTGCGCTATTGTAACCTGGTCTGGTCAAATAGTACTAAGAAATCATTAGGTAATTTAGTTTCAGTTCAAAAGAATGCCTTACGTGCTATTTCAGACTTACCTTACAATGGACATACGCGTGACATATTCCGGAAGTTCAAGATTTTACGTGTAGACCGCCTTTATGAGTATCAACTTATGTGTTCTTTTAAACGTGACATGGTTAAGGGTACTAATCATATCATAAACATCGCGAACTTGCAGCGGAATCCTTCTTTTCGCCTAAATCGATATACGGAACACTGGGAAGTCCCGCGCCCTCGGACTAACTATGGCCTTCAAGCACTCTCCTACTGTCTTCCCTCTACACTTAACAAATATAGTCTAAATGATGTAAACATACGCCATATATCCAAGAGCACATTACTGCAAAAATTTCTGTGAATAAATAACTTTTTGGTTTGTCGGTTGAAAAGTATTTCTTTGCTATTTCTAAGTTGTCATTTCTGGTTTTCATGCATACATGTATGCGTATGTGCACGTGTGTATGTATATATATATGTGTATATATATATATATGTATATATATATATGTATATATATATATATATATATATATATATATATATATATATATATATATATATATATATATATATATATATATATATATATATATATATGTATAAATGTGTGTATATATATGCGTCTGTGAATATGTATATATTGACCTTGCCACAAGAATGTACTACGAATATCTTGCCATGTTGCTGCCTGTTGTTCATGGGGAGGTGGGACTAGTCAAGCTGCCGTTATGCAGCTTTTATCCTGCCATCCCTACCGCTTTGTATATATCAGTGTACTTATGTGGTAAATAGACTTCTTCTTCTTCTTCTTCTAATGGTGGATTAAGGAGGCTTAGGGTGGACTAAGGTAGATGAATGTGGATTAAGGTGAATTAAGGACGAGTATGGTGGATTAGGGTGGCTTAAAGTGAATGAGGAAGCAGTGGGGTTGATTAAGGAGGATTAACGCGCATTAAGGAGGGTTAGAGTAGATTACTCTAACCCTCCTTAATGGACTATTAAGGAGGACGCGTGGATTATGGTGGATTAAAGTGAATGAAGGTGAATTAAGGTCGATGAATGTGGATTCGGTGGAATATTGTGCAGTAGGAGGATTATGGTAGACAAATCGGTCTTAATACTCAATGAACCCTTATTCACCTTAGTCCCCCCTAATCCACCTTAATGCTCCTTCATCCACTTTATTCCAGCTGAAAACTCCCAATCCACCTTAATACAACCTAATCAACCTACATCGCCCCTAATGCACCTCAGCCTACCATATGCGGTCTTAATCCTCCTTTATCAACCGTAATCCATTATAATCCACCTTAATTCTCCATCATCCGCCTTAATCCTTATTCATGCACCTTAATCCAACTTAATCCTACTTAATTGTCCTAATCTACCTGTATACACCCTAATCCACCTCTATCAAACCTAATCCAGCTCCATGGTCCCTAATCCACCTTAATCCATCCTAATCGGTATTAATCCACCTTTAGCAACTCTGATTCACCTTAATCCACATTAATCAGCCTTAATCTTACTTTATCCACCTTAATCCTCCCTGATCCTAGTTCATGTGCCCTAATCCACCCTAATCGGTCTTAATACCCTTTCATCAACCCTTCACCCTAATCCACCATAATCCGTTTTAATCCTCCTCAACCCACCCTAATATTTATTCATGCATCTTAATCCTTCTTAAGGCACTCTAATCCACCTTAATCTTCTTTAATAGACGCCAATCAACATTAATCCTCCCTAATCCACCTTATGTCCATCACTAATGATGCATTAATTACCTTGGGTAGTCATTCTCTTATACAGAGGTGGACATGATTTGGGTCACCTCTGGCCTTCCTGGGTCACATGATACTCCCAGTTTACAACGCGACCTTGAAACATAGAGATCTAAAACCTTTCGCCTTAAAACTTAAAAAAAAATACTCAATGTTGACTAGCTAACGCTCATCACCTGCAAGAACACGGGTGTACTTGCCACTAATTTTTTCAGGGCGCAAAGCAGAATCAATATTGCTGCACTTCCGACTGAATAACAACAGTTAGCGACGTGCGAGGGGAATACTAAGCATACTGAGGACAATCGCAACAAAAGCGCTGGTGAGCAGGCCAGAAGAATGAAAAAAAAATGGCTGTGGCTTAGCTAAGGTTAAGCCCAGGATGCGAAGCATACTAGCCTTTATTTTAGTTGTTGAACCTCTGTTTAGCCTGGTGAACTGCTGTTGCTTGGCTATATTTGGTTCGGCTAGACGAAGAAACAACGCATGCAGGCGAGCGCACGAGCTGAGACCCGGCTATGTAGCTACGCGGCCGCAAGCGAGCGCACGAGTAGACCCTCCGCTTTTGCAGCTGTTATGACGTCATATGGTAGCTACGCAGCCGCGCGCGGCGCAGCAAGGAAGAGCGTGGTTGTGCGGCTAGTATGCTTCGCATAAAAATACAGCTTTACGGGATGCTTTGCTACGAGCTATAAGAAAGACGCCTCAGCTCGCAAACAACGCTGTTCTTTGTCAGAACAAAGTTCTTTCGGCCAATGTCATGCAGCCACTGTTTCCTGCGCAAGCCGTCACGCTTTCCTTGTGGTATCATAAAAACGGCATAACCATCTTAAGGCTTCTTGCTGCAGTTATATGCGCAACAGTCCGGCATAGCGCTAGCACATAGAGCAGGAAACACAGCGTACAACGTTCGCTACGCCGAGCTAAAGTGCCGAGCCAGCCGTGCTCAGGAGTAAAATGGCGCGAACGAAAAAGAAAAACACAATCAAAACTCAAGATCCGCGCGTTTCTAAGGGCAACGGCAGGGAGACCAATCGTCGTGCAGTAAACGGGGGCAAAACTGGTTACTGCGGGGGGAACGCGCAAGGGGCGAGGAGGAGGCGAGGAGGTCGCGCGGTGGCGGCAGAGTTCAAAGAGTGTCGCTACTTTCAAATTATCAGGGGACTTTACCTCGCACCGGTCCCCGCACGGCCCGAAGGGGAGAAGCGGTAAGGTTTTAAGAAGCGGGCGATTGGCGCGCCACGTGTCGGGGCAGCGCCGCATACTGCGAGGAGGGGATCTTCTGTGTTTGCCGGAAGATGGCTCTGCGTGTGAGCAGAAGAAATGTAGCGGAAACGTACTTCTCTACTCATGTAACTGTGACTTCTGTAAGTTACATGCTCATAATTACCGATATACACCGCAGTATGACTTTGTACGGCAGGTTTCTAAGGCAACACCGCATTCACTATAGGCACGTTTGTGCCGCTTTGAACCATCGAACTCGTGTTTGAATGGTAGCGGGGTGTGATAACAAAGCTGGTTGGCACGCATCAGACCTGTGGTATAAAGGGTAGAAGCATCGCCACGAACATACACGTAGCTCAAAGTGTGCTAGAATGTTGTGATGTATTTGGCGATCGAGTGGCTATGATGCAACTAGATCGCGCTAAAGCTTTCCGCCGTGTTTGCCACGATGTTTTCTTCGCCATATTAGAGCGCTCCAACGTAGGAAGCGTAATAACAGACGGTGTCAGGATTGCGTATGCTAACTTCTCAACTCCGGTCATTGTAAATTGGGACCTGACAGACAGCGTGCAAGTGCTGTCTCCTGTGAGGCAGGGATGTCCGCTGTCGCTCCTGCTATTCGCGGCTTACCTTGAGCCTTTGTGCAAGGCCATCCAAACAATGAACGGATAACTGGCTTCAGGTTACAGGGAACACAGGTGAAAATATTGGCGTATAACGATGACATCGCTATGTTCTGTTCAAATAGAAAAATATTTGTGAGGCCGTGGCGGTAGTTGAATCCTTCTGCAAGTGCACCGGGGCCTAAATAAACCGGGAGAAGAGTTATCGGTTTTGGCATGGCGAATGCGAAGAAACGCCAGACTACTACGCTCGACTTCGCTGGTCAACCACCGCGACAACCTACCTAGGCGTGCCTCCCGACTCTTATCGCGACCCTGAGCCGTACTGGAATGAACACGTGGCGAGAGCAAAGGAAAGGCTAATGCGTGGCCGGGACGAAGCTACCAATATTCTCGCGTGCCACAGTCTGTAACCTATTTCTTACGTCCAAGATATTGTATGTCGTGAATGTGCTGTGTGCTTCGCGGATCAACATGCAAAAAATTCACCGTATCTTCGCCGTTTTCATATGGGCATCGACTTGGGAAAGGACCAGCCGCACAAACTTGTTCTTGCCAGTAAAGAAAGGGGGCCTTGGGTTGGCAGATTTACTTGTGCGACAAGTTGTGTCGCCCTTTATGTACCTTCGCGATCAGAATGATGTGTTCCTTCGCACAGTCATGCAAGTGCTTTTATGTCGTTAACTTCTAGGATTTGTTGTATGCTCGTGTGAAGCAATGCATGGTGCCGTTAAACGTTACCTGCGAGAAGTCGTGCTTCCGTACAGAATGTTGCATGTGCGGTTTTCAGTGCAGTATCTCGCCAATATTACTACGAAAAAAATTTTTGAAAGACCTAATTGACACTATGCTCCCTGTACCGATTCACCGTATGTCAAACCGTGGAGGCCCAGGAGATGTCCTCAAAAGGGTTGCTTGGGATGATATTGCCTTGCTTAGTAACTCAAGGGACCAACTGCAATGCATGCTCACGGACCTGGAGAGGCAAAGCCGGAAGGTGGGTCTAAAATTAATCTGCAGAAATCTAAAGTAATGTTTAACAGTTTTGGCAGAGAACAGCAGTTTACGATAGGTAGCGAGGCACGGTAAGTGGTAAGGAAATACATCTAGTTAGGACAGGTAGTGACTGCGGATCCGATTCATGAGACTGAAATATTCAGAAGAATAAGAATGGGCTGGGGTGCGTTTGACAGGCATTCTCAGATGATGAACAGCAGGTTGCCATTATCCCTCAAGAGAAAAGCATATAACAGCTGTGTCTTACCAGTACTTACGTGCGGGGCTAAAACCTGGAGGCTTACGAAAAGGGTTCTACTTAAATTGAGGACGACGCAACGAGCTATGGAACAAAGAATGATAGGTGTAACGTTAAGGTATAAGAAATGAGCAGCTTGGGGTGAGGGAACAAACGAGAGTTAATGATATCTTAGTTGAAATCAAGAAAAAGAAATGGGGGGGGGGCATGGGCAGGAGATTTAATGAGGAGGGAAGATAACCGATGGTCATTAAGGGTTACGGATTGAATTCCAAGGGAAGGGAAGCGTAGCAGGGGGCGACAGAAAGTCAGGTGGGCGGATGAGATTAAAAAGTTTGCAGGGACAACATGGCCACAGTTAGTACATTACCGGGGTAGTTGGAGATGTATGGGAGAGGCCTGTGCCCTGCAGTGGGCGTAACCAGGCTGATGATGATGATGATGACGCACCTCGCTATCGGCGAGGAAATGGGGGGGGGAAACAAGGAGGCCGCCGGTCCTCGCAAGAATGTCGAGGACGCGGCCGTCCACCCCACCCACTTTGCCGCCTCCAGTGACCCTGCAAACACGGCAACAACGACAACTACGTGAAACGACGTTACTGTCAGCATCATTAGAAAGTTCACCTCTTCTCGCTCGCGGCCCTGGCCGCTTCTTTTTAGGGCTTATGAGCCATTTTGGCCCAGTGGTTCCGCCAACGGCTCGTTGACTTCACTGCTGGGCCCTGTCCGTTTAGGACTGCCACCACCTCCTCCCATAGCTCGTTCTTTCGAGCAGCAGTCATACGTGGCGAGAACTCTGTAGAAGCTCTCGCCAAGTATGGGTGCTGCTCGATGGACTGCACCAAAATAGCTGTTTGTTCTTTCGACACTCTGGGCTCTCTTGCTGCCGCCATTTTCGCTTTTCAAACTTAGGAATTTAAGCCAGCCCGCAACACAGTACGAAATTTACAGGCAAACATTCTGTCTAAGTTAAGGGCCTGCATAAAGTGCTCACTACGAATTGATAATTTTTCGCCTTTTTATACCACTAGTATAAAAAAAGTTGAAGTCGCTACTCACATTTACCGTTGTAGCTTCTTTTTTCTCGGAGCATAACCGTCATTGCAGGGGCGCCAGGCCCAGAGTATTACCGTTGCTGCGATCACTTTGACGAATCTATTGTTCAGTCGTGGCGGTGCTCTATTGAAAGGTGCTGAGTTCCTTGACAGTTCTCGATCCAATATGCTGCAAAGTTTGTCCTCGGGTGTTAGCGATAATTCTAGTTGGCCCATTGTAAAGAAGAAATTATCACACGTCAGACATGCACCGAAAACCACACCACAACGTAAGCACTACACGAGCAATATTTACTCACCCCACTCCTGCTGTATCTCACGGCTCCTTCAAGGAGCGCTGATTCTTATCAGATGCAAGTATACCGCTGTGTGCCGCAATTAGTTGCGCTGCGTTACGGACACGCTAGCGGATGTCCGGTAACAGAGGCCGCCATTTTTCGTGCGCTCAATGGCATCTACTGCTACCAGGCGACGCGCCGTGGGGCAGATCGCAGGGATAGCGGTAGCACGGCGGCAAGCGAGTAATGTCCGAGCTGATGACGAAGGGCGAAAAAAGAAGGAAAATAGATATTGCCGGCTAGTGAAGGTGTCCCTAAGAACCAGTTCACGGTTTTCTCGCGATCCCTACTTAAGAAGTGCGTTCCTGTTGCGTGCATTGGACGAGCTCTTGATAGTAGATGACATGGCTCTGCGCTCCGCCAGCTAATTTACGCTTGCGATACCGCCTGTCGGCTGAGAATGAAAACGAATGACATTATTAAATTACTTCTTAATTGCGTAACTGCCTGGCACCACACATTTATACTTGAGAACTTGACGTATAATATATAATTTATATTTTACATTTATTTAGCAAGCAGAAACAATCTGCACTTCCTCGATTAGCTCGTCATATAATGACGTACACTTCAGAGGTGGCACCCTCTGATCCATTGGTCGCGTCCTCCCGTTCTTCCACCAGCGGCTTGGGAGTGGCAGATCTAGTGACGTAAGCGGCGAAGGGAAAGGTTCGTATTCCGAACCGTTATAACATTCGGCCCCAGAATAGCTTCCAAGGGAATCATAGAAAATACATGCGTTTGTCTGATTTTTGTGTTTGTGGATTCAAACGTTCTTGTGGCTTTGTATGTTAGACTATATAAATATAATTGTCGTGACTTTCACCGCACTCTATACCTTTCGAAGTGCAGAAGACACTGCGAACACGCACAGTTACTATTAATGGCAACGATTGAGCTTGTACGGGTGGCCAAATGGAAACGCGCCAAGCGTCCCAAGGCACTCACATGCCCGCGATAAATTCATAAGAACGTTTCATTCGCTTGTCGGAACGCCGAGGTGGAGCCGAGCGGAGTGGTTGGCTCTGCAAGGAGCTCCGTGATTTTCTATCTTTTGACCAGTTTTTCCTATGATGTGCTGAATTTCGTGTGGAATACGTGATTCGGGAACATCTAAGGACTCTGCACACACCAGTGTTAGCGGTGAGCCCTTCGTATTTTCGTAAAAAGGGGTCAGGACGTGCCCGCCACACGTGTGCGGATTGCTAAGACTTACGGCGACTACGGCGGCGGCGGCTGCTGCGCGCGAGACACCGTGCGCGCTGCCGCAACAGATGGCGACGCCGGCTGCGTCCGGAGCTGCGACGCCCACGGGGGCGACGAACGCTACGACGAGCACTCCTAAACCAAAATACATTGAAGCTTCAAGCTCGCACCAACAACTAAAAGTACGAACGACGTTCTCGGACCTGGACCGGGAACAAATGGAGTACCAAGGGATAGTATCATCCTACAAAACACTAATATGCCCGTCACACGCGTCGGGCATGAGGAGGACAAAGGAGACTGGCAAACGGTGTTAACTGTTCGCCAGAAGAAGGCTCTCGCTAGAGTTGGAAGAAAAACCATGGGAGCAGGGAGTGCCCACGACTCGTCGAGCCAGCACCTCGGACTAGCCAAGAAACCGCCGATGAAGAAAAAGCCACGAGTCAGCAGACTACCTTCGTTAGCAAAAGAAGACTTCAAAATAATAGTCCGACCACATCAAGTGCTACCAATGAAAGACTTGACGGCTGCGCAGATTTCCGAAGCGGTCATCATGGCCACACAAAGGAAGGTGAGCGGGGAACACTTCCTTTTACGGCTAATGCCAGGATCAAACATCTTTATCATATCTACCCCCAAACAAGAGGTAGCAGATATAGTCAGGAAGATAACGACGCTCGTTATCAACGGCAAACAACACGCAGTGAACGCTTACGTTACGGCCGGAGAAGACACAAAGAAAGGTGTAGTGCACGGATTGGCAGCGCACACGAGTCCGGAAACACTCCAAGCCAACCTGCGCATCAGAACGCAAGGAGTGGAGATACTAGGAGCGCGCATGCTTGGGAAAACAAAGACAGCGGTCATTACATTCTATGGCCCCATGATACCACGCTTTGTCTACTACATGGGAGGAGAAATGCCCTGTTACCCATTCAAGAACACCGTACAATTCTGCAACGCTTGCATGCAAACAGGCCACAGGACGGACGTGTGCCCTCAACCCCATACCTCAGTATGCAGCAAATGTGGCACTAAGGAACAAGAGCACGAATGTAAACCCACCTGCTCCACTTGTGGAGAGGAGCATCTTGCCGGTTCGAAGGACTGCAAGAAACGGTACAAACAGCCGCGACAGAACAACAAAACGCATAGGAAGTCTTCCTCCAGACTACTCAAAACTCCAATCAAGGAGTCTGTACCAAGGCCATAGTGGTACGACACGGATGAAACGGACGACGACGGATGGCCACCGTTAAAGCGACAAGAAGACCTACCAGCGGTGTCGCCACGACGACAGCGATCCCGATCAAGAGAGCGACGAAGGCGACATAAGGGCTCTGACTCTTCAGACCACCCCACTTCCCACCGCCAGCCCATTCTTACAGGGTCCAGGCAAATATCTCCCACTCCAACAAGGAAGAAGGAACCCACCGACAACAAGGTGAGCTAGGCGGGCATGGTTCGTACCACGGCTCCCATAACATCAAACCAAGAATACCAAAAAATTGTATTGGAAAATAGGCAACTCAAGCGAAGCTTAGAAGAACTTAGGCTGGAGATCGCCGCACTTAAAGGCCAACTCACAGCTAAGGCGGAACAAGCAAAACCCACACATGTGGCACAACAAGAACACACGAAAGCGACACCAACTACGGACAAAACACTACAACTCCTTGTGCAACAGATGCAAAGCATCCAAAACTTCCAAGAACAACTATACGCTGATATACAAGGACTTAAAGGATACGTGGAAAAAACGCTAGCCCGACAAAGACCACTGCATAAAAGAGCGAATAGCAACCCCAGTGCACCGTCGACTAGAAAAGCCAAGAATGGCATTATCTCAGACTCGACGGACGTCGAAAGCGTGATCAACAATGGCCAGTAAAACACCCAGAATCGTAGACACCGCTGAGATATGGCATTGGAACTGCCGCTCTTTCCAAAAAAGAGCGGCAGCGCTAGAAACTTTCATCGATTCGGCCATCAGCAAATCTGATAATCAATGCCTCCAAGAAGTAGGAAAGGGTACAGTCAAGCTAAGGGATTACTACACAGTTACGAATCAGCAGTACCCGCGGGTTGCTACATTAGTGCATAAAGGAATAGCGGTGAGCTCACACTATGTCGCTCAATGCGCAACCGAGCACCAAATCATTGAAATACACACATCGAAGAAAGCGAGAGCAAATACGTTTATTTGCAACGTATACAGCCCTCCCAAAGAACGTCGGCCGGACCTTGCTGCAATTGCGGCGACGAGATACCCCCAAAGGCAGAAGCCTGGTAGAAATTACAGACAAATATGATCTAGAACTAGTAACTCTCCCACTAACACCCACTAGATTAGAAAATAGCGTGTGCGGGGACACCTACCCCGACCTAACCTTCAAGCTAAACATAGCGGATGGGCAATTGAGAAATTTAGACGAAAATCTGGAAAGTGACCACTATATTATTAGCTAATCAATGACCACACCCCGGCTCAAACTTCCACCAAAGCAGGCCAGAATCACAAACTGGACGGCATACAGGAAATATCCAATGTCCATAACACCCCCAACACAGCTGAGGACTGGGCAAAGGAACTCAAAGTCGCACACGAAGCCACAACACGAAACATATCCATTAACGCGAAAACACCTGCAGTAGACCCACATCTGCTGCACCTGTGGGAGGGCCGGCGCCGGTTAACCTAGCGCTGGAAAACTCAAAGACTGAACAGAAAACTTAAGGCAAGAATAGCAACGCTAACAGAACAAGCAAATGAGTATGCCAGAGAGCTCCAAAGCGGAAAATTGGCTCCAATTTTGTGATTAACTGAGAGGGACGCTATCCACCGCTAAGACATGGGCTATATTACGTAGCATGATAGACCCGGACTCTACAAAGACAGCAACAGCGAGAGCGATACGCACCCTAGTAGGTGAATACAAAGGTGACACCGATAAACTGACCCAAGCGCTCAGGGAGAAATACATTAACACAGGGGGCGATAGTGTCGAATCTCTCAGCTACAAAGGGCGACAAACAAATCTCAAGCTCTAGATGAGCCTGTTACGGTTGCCGAATTGTATGCAGCGGCGCAGGATATCAGACGAAACACAGCACCCGGAGCGGACGGCATCACCAATGCAATGCTGAGCAACCTCAGCAATGAGCAACTGGGACTACTAGTCGACTACTTCAACAAGGGCATATGGGAAACTGGTACCATTCCACAGCAGTGGAAGGAAGCTACCATAGTCCTAATCCCTAAACCGGGAAAACAGAAAACTATTCAGAACTTGAGACCAATCTCACTAACGTCATGTCTCGGGAAGCTGTTTGAAAAAGTGATACTCAGCAGGTTAACTGATTATATCGAAAGTCACAACCTCCTATCGGTGTACATGTATGGTTTCCGCAAACATCTGTCAACAAAGGATGTTTTTCTTAGGCTAATAGATGAAGTAATAAACAACGTGGCGACTGATGAAGGGGGGGATGCAAATGAGAGAAAGGCAGGGAGGTTAACCAGACTTAAAACCTCCGGTTTGCTACCCTGCACTAGGGGAAGGGAAAGGGGAAGTAAAGACGGAAAGAAGAGCGTGACAAAAATAAAAGCGTGAGAAAAAAAATATGAAAAGGGATGAAATGGGGTCCTTATAGTCTTTCTAATAGGCCACTGTCACGTAGAAAAGTCAACAAAGCCTTGACCGACTTTTGCTGCGACGACAGTTCACGTCGGCATTCCAAAACTGACTGTTCTGAAAGTGGCCTGTCGTCAAGGCGTGCCAACGTGGTCGCTAGTGACAGCCGGTGCGCGCTGTATTGAGGACAGTGGCAGAGCACGTGTTCGATGGTCTCCTCGCCGCCGCAGTGTCTGCAAGCCGCGCTGTCGTCCATACCGACTCGGAAGGCGAAGGATCTTGTGTAGGCGACACCAAGCCACAGTCGGCAAAGTACTGCTGTTTCTAGTCGAGAGAGTCCAGATGGGGGTCGAAGTCGAAGGGATGGGTCCAGTCGGTGTAGACGTGTATGCTGTAAGCTTGGTGTGTTCCATAAAGTTTTGATGGATTCATTTGCAAGCACACGAATTTTCGTTGCAGCGTCTGTTCTTGAGAATGGAATGGAGTCTTGGAAGCCCTCCTCATGTGCAGATCGTGCTGCTGCGTCGGCAAGTTCATTGCCCATTATGCCACAGTGGCTTGGAATCCACTGCAACGTGATGTCGTGTCCTTGCTCGACGAGGTGGTGAAGCAGCAGTCTGATTTCTAGAACTAGTTGTTCGTGGGGTCCTCGGCGTAAGGCAGAAACCAAACAATGAAGTGCAGCCTTGGAGTCAGTGAACACGCTCCATTTCTTGGGTAGTTCTTCAGAAGAAAACATAGTGGGGTGTTGGACCTAAAAGCGCATTCGACACTATGTCTTATAAGCTCATCCTGGAGGAACTAGAAGAAATGGGATGCGGAAAGAAAATTTTTGACTACGTCAAATCCTTCTTAACTGGTAGGACTGCCACGATAGGTTTAGAAGATATGCGATCACCCAAGCTCAATCTCCCCAACAAAGGAACTCCACAGGGAGCTATACTCTCACCATTATTGTTTAACATTGGCATGAACAATTAGGCAAGAAGGTTGCATCAAATCCAAGATCTCAAATTCGCGCTCTATGCGGATGATATCACCTTATGGATGCACAAGGGATCGTTAGGCCACAAAGAAAGCACCCTAGAAGAAGCCATCAACACCGTTCAAAACTTCGTGGCAGAACACGGCATGGCCTGTGCACCAGAAAAGTCGGAATGGGTCAGAGTCCATGGATGAAACTACCGTAACAGGCCAAACCTACACCTCCAGCTAGAGAACCGAATGCTTCCAGAAAAGACCAAGGTTAGTGTGTTGGGCCTCTAGATCCAAAGCAACCGAAGAGCGGATCACACTATCGCAACCATGAAAGCGACAACGAAGCAAATAGCAAGACTAATAGGACGAATCACAAAGAAAGAGAGAGGCCTATACGAAAACGAAACAATACGACTCGTTCAAGATTTTGTCATCAGCCGGATAACATATGCTCTGCCCTATCAAAACTTAAATCGCACAGAAATCAAGATGGTGGACCAGATCATACGGTGCGCGTACAAGGTGGCGCTAGGATTACCGGTGAACACCGAAAATGAAAGACTACACGACACAGGAGTTTACAACACCTTTGAAGAGCTCAAGGCAGCGGTTATGATAAAGCAGACAGAGCGCCTGTGTCTCACACAAGCCGGACAACAACTACTGACTGAACTAAGATATTCGGTGAAACGACAATATTGCAGTGACCAAATCTACCAGATACCAGGCCACATCAGGAAGCAAATACAAGGGACACCGATACCAAAGAACATGAATTCCGAAAACCACAAAGGCCGAAGACAAGCCCGAGCCAAGCAACTTATCGAAAGCTTTGGGAATAATGAAGAAGTGTGATACACGGACGCCGCTCGGACTTCTAGAGGACACGTCATTGTAGCAGTTCGCAACACGCAGCGAAAAAGAGCCGAAATAACGGCCTCAATAAATACAACATGCACAGCCACTGCTGAAGCTTCAGCAATCGCGATGGTAATCAAACACAGCGACAGTACTGGGCACTCGGCACTGGTTATCTCCGACTCTCAAGCAGCATGCAGAAAGTACGTGCAAGGCAGATTGCCACGAATCGCGCTGAGAGTCTTAGCCGACGCGCTCCAAGAAGAACATGCAATCATATGGTGTCCAGGACACGAGGGCATCCCAAGAAATGAGGGCACACTCCCTAGCTCGAGAACTCACAAACCGAGCGGGGAACCACAGCCCTTTCCAAGACAGTCCACTTACAGCCCGAGACATCCTCGAACACCAACGTCGCACGAGAGAGCGCCTTGCACCCCCTCCCCCGCATCGGCAACTAGGGGTACAAGAAGCCCACGCATACAGACGAATACAGACGCACACCTATCCCCACTTGGGAAGAGCACACCACATGAATCCCACACTACATGCCAGCGCTTGTCCATGGTGCGGTGCGTGGCCGTCGCTGCCACATGTGACGTGGGAATGTACAAAAAGACCACGAGAAGCGAACTCGCCTGAGATGCTTGCCTACAATAGAGAGCCGGGGGAGATCCTCCTCGCCCGGCCGCGGCTGGGGGCCCAAAGGGGCCTCTTGGACCAGGCGGAGAGAGTAGCCAGGATCACTGGTGTCCTGGAATAGGGACCCACCCTACCGCTTCCCTCCCACCCTACCCTTTTCCTTAGTCCCCTCTTCCCTCTCAATAATTAATAAGGTTTTTCCACCAACCCCACCATTCGCTTGTCGATACACGCGTCCGTGGCTTAAGAGTTTCAATATCAGGCTTCTGTGTTCGAATTCTGCCAGCGGACAATTTTAATTAGGCTTAATTAATTATTTATTACGCAGTACATGTTTTGATTTATTATACGTGAAAGATCACTGAACAGGACGATACATGAGGGTCAGGACATTAAAACTTGACATGAAAACTTGAAAATGACACGTTTACCAAGTGAAAAAGCCGTTTGAAGCCAAAAGGACGAAGTTTAGGCAAATCCATGTACTTGCCAAGCTGGTACAACCGCTCCCATTGCAGCTCCTGTAGGCACTGGCGCCAAAACTCTCTCTAGTAATTATTGTATGAAACTCTATGGCTCCTATGGCCTCGACGTCATCAGCCCTCGGCGAAAACACGTGATTCACTGCTCCTCTATGCTTCCGGTTACTCATTTCATTAACAACCGAGCAATTTACTGCGAAGCTGTTAGCCTCTAGTTTGTCGGGATTTCTCGCGGGCTCGTTCTTTGCGCACCCAAAAAGAGTACCGCCGCCTAGTGGCCACGGCGACTCAGACAGACCTCAAACGGCAGCTGGAAAAGGGCCTTCTATTTCAGTTTCCGTTCAATACAATTATATTTTCTCGTATCGTCGAATTCCAATACGAATCTATGATGCGTCTAGATTGTGCGCAAGACGTACTTTGAGAATTTTCCGACACAATTTACTTTGAAAACTTCAGTTAGTCAATTAGGCGTTTCCGCGTGTCGGGGGGCCTCGACGAATGCGGATGTATCCTGCACTTCCATACACCTGCGTGCGCTCGTGACGTACGTAGCTTGCCGTGGTGGTACTTGTGTAACGTCTGCAACAGCTTCGCTGTACGCATTTCACAGGGTGAGTGAAGGCGAATTTTTTTTAATGAAACAAAGCCAGCTAGTCAACCTGTTTGAGTGTGTCCTGCTTCTCTTTATAGCCCCACGACCAGTCTGGGTTTCACATACGCGGTGTCATAAGTGGGTACCAGAAGTCATGCACCACAATCACGACTATAGCGGATGTCCTTGAATTTTTCGGTTTACCTTTTTTCGCTTCTTTACGTCGCCGGCACAGCAAAAAGTATTAGATTGTTCGGCGTTTTGACAAGAGAACTTCATTATTTGTGAGTTTTCGTTGCATTTCCGCTACCTCCCACGTACGCATGCGTGAGAGCGTGTGTAGCAGCAGTTGGACGGCCGCAAAGCTGAGAATTCGGCTGCTCATCCGCCCGCGCGGGCGCCCGTTCCGTGCTGCTCAGCCCCGCGAAACGCCAGCTTTAGGAACTGGTGTAGCCCACTCACGTGCCTTCCTTTTTCAGAACAATCCTGAAAAATGCGATCACGTGGTCACGCAAGAACGTCACGCAGAGCCCACAGCGGCCGCCACGCGGCCCCTGGAAAGTTATTTACAATTTTGCTAGCCGTAACTTCCACACATAGCTGCCCTAAAAAAAGTTTGATTTCGCGGGACGCGCAATAAAATTACGTGAAACTCGGTTCAGCAAGACAATTACTTTAAAATTTACTTGAGGTCAGGCGTCGCCTTTTCAACGTAGTTTCAGTAGTTTTACGTGACAATAATTGTACTAGCTACATCATTCCCTTTCGTTTGTTCATGTCGGTACGTTTGTTAATCACTATTTGCCTATTGAAAACTATGTGAGTCGAAGTGGTACCTATGCATGTGATCTGATGTGCGCTGTGTGATATGGAGCTAGAAACGCGCGTATTTTCTGTCATGCCAACATCAACTAGCTCGTTCAGAAAGTACCTACATCTTCAACATGCTAACGATGTGCAAACTATGGCTACATACGAAGTGGGGCTGAAGAGCAAGGAGGCTGGCAACGCTCGGACCAATCTATCAGCGATGCAGGCGCCTCCTTCACATAATTTTTGCATCAGACACTTCCAGACGCTCAATGAAAGTGTCAACCTCGTGCGGTAAACACGCCACTCCAGAGAGCGTGATAAGTGAAGTGCTGTTTTTGTACTGCTCTACGAAATGGAACAGCGAAATTCGAAGCAACGGTGTGACATCAATTTTTGCGTCAAACGTAGTGAATGCACGAGTTTGACCTAATAAAAGTTGAGACGATTCTTTGGGGAATTTTCAGGGGCACAAAGCATTTTTGGAAGGCCGCGAGACACCGGTAGACGAACGTCGCTCAGGGAGGCCTTGAAAATCGAAAGCTAAGAAAAATGTGGAAAGATTGAGGGCTTTTGTGGGGTTGGACAAAAGACTAACTTTGAGACTGATGAGTAGTGTCCTAAATCGGTATTGTTTTACTCTTCATCAAATTTTGAATCAGAATTTGGGCATGAGAAAGGTGTGACGAGTTGCTACCAAAAAACCTCTCCACTGAACAGAAAGACAATTGTAAGAACGTGTGTCATGATCTTCGCGACCGGATAGAAAATGACCCAGGATTTGTCACTCGTGTGATCACTGATGATTAATCATGGATTTTTGAGTACGATCCAGAAACAAAACTATACGACTGGGACACTCACATTTCCCGTCGACCGTAGAAAGCTAGAATGTGGAAATCAAAAATGAACTCGTTGCTGATTTGCCTTTTTGACAGTAGAATTTGTTCTTTTTTTCACACAAAATTTCTGCCCGAAGCACAAACTGTCAACCAAGATTTTTTACAAAGAATTGCTTGGAAGGCTAAGAAAGCCGGTGCTTAGCGGACATTTTGCCCACTTGGGTGTCCCACGCAGACAACGCCCCCTGTCACGCGGCCATCTGCATGAACCAGGGTTTCACGAAAAAATTATTTTCACCGGTTCCTCAGCCACCGTATTCGCCTGAATTTAGTACGTGTGACATTTTTTTTCCCCATGATCAAACCCCACCTGAGGGGCAGAATTTTGGTAGTATGAAAAATATCCAGTCGAGCGTAACCAAGGAGCCTTTCCTGTTCAAGACTTCCAGCACTGTTACAGTGAGTGGAAGCAATGCCTCCGCCGATCTATAACGGCCCAAGGGAACCATTTTCAAGTGGTTTACATTGCTTTGTAAAACTATAACAAATCTTGTTTTAAAAAATCAGCCTCATTGCTTTTCTGCCATATTTCGTACGCTGAGCAAGTGAACGGCGAAAAAGCGAACTGATAGATCTCATGCCACCAACTAGTTGTTTGAGTCGATCGCCAAAGGTTATTGATGACAATGGTTTCCATACCATTGCACATAGTCAAAACGAGCAATCAGCCAAGAAGCCTCTTCGCACGCGGATCGTGACGATGATTTCCATACTATGGTGCCAACTCACAACAAGCGATTGGCCAAAAAGTGGATGGTAGATATCGGGACATAGCGTACGGCCTTTTGGCCATTGTAATCGCGTTGTCCTCCTGAATTCCAGTCCCTTTATCCTCCACCACTTCCGTAAATCGGTTCCTCTACGCCTCTTTCCTGAATCTTCAACAATTTTCGGTCTTTTTCTCGCCGACTACGTTCAGTCTCCTATTATCCACGGTCCTCCAGCTATGGAGCAAAATTAAAGGCGCAGTTCCAGGACAAGAACTCGAATCTCATCGAACTGATGAAGCCCTCGTCTATTCCTTGTGAGCGCCATTGCATATTATGCCGAAGATATCGCCCTTCACGCGTTGTAGAAATGGGTACCGCTGTGTTAGTGATTGCTGATCAGCTTCGCCATACGCTCCGAAAAATCACAACGCCGCTTTCTGCCATATTGCTACGTACAGCAAGCACGGAGTTAAATGAACCTGCAGGAGCTTCCACATTTCGTGTCTCCATAGGTGCAGCTGTGGCGTAGAGGTAAAACACCCGCCTCACGTGCAAGAGGTCCGTGGTTCGAATCCCGGGGCCGTGCAATTTTCCACCGGATTAAAAAAAATCCGCGTGTTGATAAAATTGCATAAACAGGCCTGGAGTGTGGCCTGATCCCGGTGACCAGAACCGGTAACGCAATCCCTCACCAGAGCAGGAATAGCCACCCTGGTGCAGTACTAGGCCACAACCTCCTATATGAACACAACAATCAAACCCCAGCCCTCAGTCCCCAGCAGCTGCGAAGCAACTGACCACGGCGGCGGTCAGACCTGCGACGCAGCGGAGGGTGCTAAGAATCCCTGGCTCCGGACAGGCCGCCATTGGAATATGAACCTGGCAACGTTTAACGCTAGAACGTTATCTAGTGAGGCGAGTCTAGCAGTGCTATGAATACCTTCTTCCGCAAGCGGGATAGCCGAAAGTGGACGTGGAGGAGCCCGAACGGCGAGACTAGAAATGAAATAGACCTCGTACTCTGCGCCAACCCTGGTATCATGCAAGATGTGGACGTGCTCAGGAAGGTGCGCTGCAGTGACCATAGGATGGCAAGAACTCGAATTAGCCTAGACCTGAGGAGGTAACGGAAGAAACTCGTGCATAGGAAGCCGATAAATGAGTTATCGGTAGGAGGGAAAATAGAGGAATTCCAGATCAAGCTACAGAACCGGTATTCGGCTTTAACTCAGGAAGAGGACCTTCGTGTTGAAGCAATGAATGACAATCTTGTGGGCATCATTAAGGAGTGTGCACGACAACTGATACCACATTGATTTTCTTGTTTTTCCCCCTGCTCTCATGCCATCATTTTAGGATGGGACTTCCTGTAATCTTATCACGCAATTATTTATTGTAGCCGTGTAGAGCTTGCACTGAAAAAATTTTGCAGCAACCTTTCTGAAGATTTGCCTTTGTCTTCTGCTCGAGTGTTCGTCGCCTCCGATATCGATATCCTTACTTTCTCTGTCCGTTTCCTGTGCTGCTATCTATAATTTTACAGTTCTCTTCACACCGTCTAATCATGCTGCACGCCGTGATGCCTTCTTTCCCATTCGCCAGGGCTCCAGCATACTTCAAACTTTGAATCCATTTTCATGTCCGTGAAGCTCAAAGCATGATAAGGGCCTCGGTTCTGCTGACCAATATGACGCGAAGTGCCTGCGAAGTGCCTGATGGCTCGACGCCTCTTCAGGTTGACGCCATGGCACTTCCTGTCTCTGCGCCTGAGCTGGAATGTGACAGAACGCTTGCTCGGTCTACTTATCCAAAGCTTACTCCGAGTGAGCATGCCCTGATCGTCGACCTCTTTTACCGATTTCGTACTTTGTTTGACCTCCAACAACAATGTTTAGCACATACCTCCACAGCTGTTCATACCATAGACACCGGCAGCCCTGCGCTGCTACGCCATCATCATTACCACGTGTCCGCGACGGAGCGCCGTGTCAGTGGCGACGTATCGTCGCCGTGCCGTGCCAGAGGCGTCGACCAGTATTGCGGAATGGACCAGCTTGGTCCATTCCAATTCCATTCCTGGAAATTGGAACTAGCCCCAATTCCGTTACTTTCAATTCCTTCGAATCAAAGAACAGCCCATTCACACTCCTGGTTATGGCTGTTCAGTTCAATTCCATTCCTGTAATTGCTCAACAGAGGAGAGGAATCTTGGTAGTTTTATCGAATTACCGATGAACGCATCATAAACCTGATGTCTTGATGCGCGTCAAGAAATGACAAAATGCGCAAAACACATCACCAAGGTCGTGGAATAGTTGCCTGGGGACATATCTCCAGCAGCACAACCACCCTACTAATTGCCACAGTAGCAGTTATCCCGCTACGTATAGTATTTGCATGGTCAGAAGCTTTAACGGCTTGTGATGCTTTAATAATAATGGGTGTAGCGTTAAGGGATATGAAAAGAGCAGATTTGGTGAGAGAACACACGCGAGTTAATGACATCTTAGTTGAAATCAAGAAAATGAAATGGAGGAGCATGGGCAGGACATGTAATGAGGAAGGAAGATAACCGATGGTGATTAAGGATTACGGACTGGATTCCTAGGGAAGGGAAGCGCAGCAGGGGGCGGCAGAAAGTTAGGTGGGCGGATGAGATTAACAAGTTTGCAGGGACAACATCGCCACAATTAGTACATGACCGGGGTAGTTGGAGATGTACGGGAGAGGCCTTTGCCCTGCAGTGGGCGTAACCAGGCTGCTGCTGCTCCTGATGATGACGTTGAAGCTTCAATGAGTCAGTGCTAAAATGACAATATAGCGTATTTTTCTGAGGTGCGCTCGTGATTATTAAATGCTGCAATATAGGTTGCAAGCTGTGCAAGGTGCATAAAGCACTATAATTTTGTTTATATTCATCAAAAAATTTTTAATGTCATGAGGTTGAGGTAAATGGGCGCTTCGCTGTTTAGTTTCCCGAACCTGAAGTGTAAATGACCGCTGCTTCAATGGTTAGTTCTAAAAAACCAAAAGTGTGAGATAAAATAATTGTATTCTACCTAACTATGGGTCCCGCTTCATAAAAGTGAGCTGCTCGAAAGAGCTGCTTCACAGTCAATTTCGCTTCGCTGTCATTATCACGGATGCCGGAGAAAATGCGCGTTTCACGTCGGCTTAGGTCGCATTCACCGTTAAAACTGCCGTTGCGTGGCTGCAAAACACGGAAAAGGGGCTAGCGTTTGCTTTCCATGGGTCAGGGGATTAACCGTGTCTGCGAAAGTTCCCTCTATAATGTAAATATGAATTTGCCCTGCAGTGCATCCAGGCTTAGTGCTCAATTTAATTTTGCCTAATGTCTGTAAAAATCAGTCGTCTTGGCCTTCCTTCAGAGTCTGCATTCGCAACGGTCTTGGCGTTGTCTGGCCCTAACAAAACAGGCTCCCTCGCCAGCACATCAGAACACATCTGCTGAGCTGTGGCAGCTGAATACCAAGAAGACTTAAACCATTTGTCTAGGAGGGCGTCCATAAAACGAACAATCAGTCCATGTGCTTTCAAACTGCTCCACGAGACTACGATGTATGCCTTTAGCCATCTTTTTGAAACGAAGTTTGACTTTCCTGCGCAAGGGAATGGTCAATATTTTTTGAGCGCGGGCAGCAAAAGCGCGGCTGTCTCGTGCCTTTTCTGCAGCAACTCCGTCGCTTCCTGCACAGGGCAGAGAATATTGATCAAGTCTGTCACCAGCCTCAGTTCATATTTAGATAGTTAAGCATTCTTGCACTCGTGTAGAGTTTTTACCTGACCCGGATGACTCGAAACAGTGGTACCGAGCTTTCTCATCATTGGCATCTACAAGTTCCACGTCGTCGCATTCTGAGACTCGAAACTGCAGACCGGCCACATTTAACAGTTCTTCCAGGTGGGCGGTGCTGTTGCTTCTAGATGCAACGATGACGCTGCAGATTGAGCGACTGCTTCCACATTAGGGTCCTAAAATAATGCGAGGCAGACAATTAGTGAATATTTCTACTGCTAGCACAGGCAGTGCAAACGGCAATCATGTAATGCAGTAGAGTTTCAGAAAGATAACGATGGCATCTGTAATCGTACTGTATGGCATTCGACGACACATTCAAACTTATGACTGCACTAGACAAAATAAAGTGGGGACAGACACAGCCGTTTCCTGCAGCCTTGCGATAGATTGTGTGCACAGTAAAGCGTAGGCTTCACCTTCCTCTTCTATAGAAATAAATGTCGTGCGCGTAGTGCCATGGCTATGGCACTGCAGCTGGTATTATATTAATAAAATGGTCTTCGTAATTCAAACAAACATACTAGCAGCAGACTGCCGCCGCACCGACTGGTCTTATACCCAGGGAATTTGTGTTTACGGGCAGAGCGATTTGTACAAGTGATGACGTATGCGAAATTTCAATTCACTGGGCATGGAGGGGGTGTAATGCAAAAAAAGGAGAGGGAGATCACGAAATCAGAAAAATAAGAAGGAGCACAATATAAAATAACAGAAAAATCGCTCGAACATATAATCGACAAAATCCCAGTGTTCTAAAATGTAATTTCTGGAAACCATGGGCGTTCATTACATGATGTGTCAGTTTTTTTATTTGTCTTGAGATGTATTTCGGAATGGCTGATAGACGTAGTGAGAGCAGACCCTGAAGTAGCGTAAGATTGGTGCCTCGTCTATGGCAGAAAAATTATCCGTAGCGTCTCTTTGATGTGAGGCTGACTTCTTGACTTGTGTAATGTCAGCAAATGCCCCACGAATTCCCAAGATGAAACAGCGAAGCACGCAAGAAAATTCTGCTAAACATGAGATGGGTAAGTTGCATAATAAAGCTTTAAAGCACCGAAACTATAATAGACACAGTTGCCCGCCCTGACTTTTCAACTGCAATTATTACATTCATAAATTCTTTCTCCACGCATTCATGGAAAATTATTTAAGAAAGCTTTACCCAAGCAAGTGTGCATGAAGATAGCACTAAATCAACGACTTATCAGAGCACATAAGATGAATGAATATGGTTTTAACACGACAGCGTTAAGGAGCTCGTGTCGCAGAAAAGCCGGTGGCGTCGGTGTCGGCGTCCGCGGCGTTGGCCGTGAGCGATAAATCACGGCAGGCACTTCATAAATAAAAAGCAACTTCCAAGATGGGCTGGGTGGGAATCGAACCAGGGTCTCCGGACTGTGAGACGGATACGTTACCACTGAGCCACGAGTTCGATGCTTCAAAGCACTACAAAAGCGCCTCTACTGAACGCGCTGTTGCCTTAGAAACGAGCTGTCAGGCGTGCGTCGCTTGCTCAGGCGCACATTTCGTTGTCGCGCCGAACGCTGCGTTGCTCGACGCTCACCGCGTCCGATGTGGGGCGCGTAGTCGCTGCGCCGTAGCCCATTGTCTTACACCCCTTGGCGGGTCGACGGGAACGCTGTCGCGTTCCACTCTTCAAGGCGAAGCTTAAGCGTCCTCCAATTTTTTAATAGCACATACCTGCAGAATGGTGTCTTTTACGACAAGCTCCAGGTTGCGGGCGGGGCAGCCAAATAGAAATTGCTCCAACTGATGGAACTCGCTTAAAGGCTCCTTGGTCGAGCGTTCCGGGCAGTTGTGGAAATTCTCATGTGTCCCAGCTGGTAAATTCAAAGGCCCTTATCATTGATGAAACGTTATCTGTCGCCACGCGAACGACCTGGAAAATGAAATAACAACAGTTAATGCAATCGAAATTGTAAGAAAATATGTATTTCACCTTGTCAGTGATGTTCCAGTGCAGCAAGGCTGCGCTATACTCGAACCGGATCCGAGCAGTTGTGTGGCTCCCTGTCCGGCGAGTGAAACTGAGGAGATACGTGTGAGTCGTGAAGTCGCAATCCACGAATGTTGCTTCGACAGCCAGGAAGCCCTTAGTTGTCTGCGACTTGCACATGTCTCGCGCGATACAGACTTACTCCTCTGCTAACAAAGACGATTATAACTTGGTCTGCAGCGATGATACCTTCCCGGGCAGGAACTTCTCTGTGAGGTCATCCCGCATTGGCAACTTCTAGCTAGAGACAGCTACCTGAATTTTAAAAAAAGAATACAATGGTTATTTTGACGAAATGCAGGATATAATATTGTCAAACTTACCGTTACGAATTGTTGGAATCCCTCCCTCTCGACAACACGAAAGGGCTCCATGTCCGGGCAAATCCTGTTGGTTATGGCGTCATCAAGAGCAGCGTTTCGATCATGGCGAAGTATGATATCATTTATTTATTTTAGTCGGCAGTCAAACAGGCCACCAGCCGAGCGCCCGCTCCTTACACATCGTTCACCTTCCCCGCGTCGGCGCCCTTCACCCACGCAAGAGGAAAACTAAGCGCCGCAGTTCAGGAGGCAAGAACTGCGTCGCCATCGATCTGTACAAGTCCTCCATTGTCGCCTTCGAACGTTGTCTACGTCACTGTTGACGGCGTCCCTACCGTTGCACTAAGTGATACTGGAGCAGCCGTGTCTGTCCTAAACGAACGCCTCTCTCGCGCTTTACGAGAAGTTACGACGCCACTTTCTGGGTTTTCTCTTCGCACAGCAAGCGCCCAGCCAGTTCAGCCTTCAGCAGCATGCTCAGCTAGAGTTGCTATTCAGGGCGTTCTCTATATTGTGGAGTTTGTGGTTCTGCAGTCCTGTTCTCACGACGTGATACTTAGGTGGGACTTTCTTTCGCTAAATAACGCCGTCATGAATTGTGCACGTGCTGAAGTCGAATTATCGCCTCTGTGTGACGTGCCCCTCGTCGGCGCCACTTCTTCTCCCGCTAAGCTAGTTCTTCGAGAAGACATCGCCTTACCACCGTACTCGTCTACCGTTGTTCCCGTCTTCTGTGGCGCTGTCTCTGAAGGCGCTGTCCTCTTCACCCCTTCAGAACTCTTCATGACCCGCAAAGACGTTGCCCTGCCTTTCGCCGCGCTTGACATTTCAGTCGGTATCAGCGCCATCGTTGTCTGCAATCCGCTTCCTACAGCCCTGATGGCTCTTCGCGGCGAAGCACTTGGCCATGTTCAGCCTATTCATGACATGTTTATACCCGACGTGCCAGATGCTTCGTATGCAGAGCTCACCAAATTCTGTGCACTTTCCACTTCTGCTCCGCCATCACCTGACTTATTCACACCTTTCATTGCCGATGACCTTACTTTCGAGCAGCGCTTCGAGCTTCTTCACCTTCTTCCCCAGTTCCGCTCTTCTTTTGATGTTGCTCAGCCTACTGTGGGTCGCTTGTCAACCGTCAGCCACCGCATCGACACCGGCTCCAACGCACCATTGCGGCAGCGCCCGTACCTCGTATCCGCCAAGGAGCGTCAGGTGATCAGTGAGCACGTGGACGACATGCTTCAGCGCGGCATCATTCGACCTTCCAATAGCCCGTGGGCATCACCGCTGGTTCTCGTCACAAAAAGATGGTTCCATTCGGTTCTGCGTCGATTATCGCCGCCTCAATAAGACAACGCGCAAAGACGTCTACCCTCTACCGTGCAGTGACCACGCTCTGGACAGCTTGCAAGGCGCTAAATTCTTCTATTCGTTGGATTTACGCTCGGGCTACTGGCAGGTCCCGATGTCAGAAGTTGATCGCCATAAAACTGCATTCATTGCACCAGATGGTTTACACGAATTTAATGTGATGCCATTTGGCCTATGCAATGCGCCTGCTACCTTTGAACGAATGATGGACAATATCTTGCGCGGCCTAAAATGGAGCACGTGTTTGTGCTATCTCGACGACATTGTTGTGTTCGCCCCTGATTTCAGCACGCATCTTCTTCGCCTTAAGCAAGTGTTGATGTCCTTGACCAACGCAGGCCTGCAACTGAATCTGAAAACGTTCCAGTTCGCCGCGCACAAGCTCATCATTCTAGGTCTCGTCGCATCACAAGACGGCATTTGCCCCGACCCATCAAAACTTCGCACCATGGCAGAATTTCCAAAACCTAAGACCCTCAAAGAACTCGGCGCCTTCATCGGCCTCTGTTCCTACTTCCGACGCTTTGTTCGCAATTTTCCCTCGATAATAGCACCTCTGACACAACTTTTAAGTGGCGCCAACGACCTATCCTCCTGGTCTCTTGCATGCGACACCGCGTTCGTGACCTTATGCCATCTCCTGACGTCTCCGCCTATACTGCGACACTACGACTCCACCGCCCTAACTGAAGTGCATACCTATGCCAGTGGTATTGGCCTTGGCGCTGTCCTTGCGCAGCGCAAGTCTGGCTACTCCGAGACGTCGTTGCTTACGCCAGTCGTGCGCTGACCAAAGCGGAACGCAATTACAGCGTCACAGAAGAAGAATGCCTGGCCATCGTTTGGGCACTCGGGAAGTTTCGCCCCTATTTATACGGCCGGCCTTTCAATGTGGTTATCCTCTTTAAAAGACCCGTCTGGACGCCATGCCCGCTGGGCTCTGCGCATTCAAGAATACGACATACACGTCATATACCGCTCAGGTCGCAAGCACACTGACGCTGACGCTCTGTCCCGCTCTCCGCTGCCAGCCGACACGGTTTCCCTCTCCACCATTAAGGCGGTATTCTCGGTCGACATCGACACCTTCGCATCAGAACAGCGCAAGGATCCTTGGGTGGCCTCTCTTTTGGATCTCCTTTCTGGCTCGCCTGCATCTCCCATCTCCCGCTCCCTGCGTCGCCAGTTTGTCCATTTTGCTGTCCGGGATAAACTCTTGTATCGACGGAACTACCAGCCCGATGGTCGCGAGTGGCTCCTAGTTATCCCTAGGACTTTGCGTTCCGACATGTGCGCGTCTTTTCATACTGACCCACAACGGGCACACGCAGGCGTTTTGAAGACGTATGAGCGCCTGCGGCAACGTTACTGCTGGCGAGGAATGTTTACTTTTGTCCAAAAGTTTGTCCGCTCGTGCCCGCATTGCCAACGCCGCAAATATCATCCTTATCCGGCCCACGGATTATTACAACCGCTTCCGTGCACTGCTCGTGCCTTTGACCGTGTGGCAATTGACCTGCACGGGCCGCTACCAGTAACACCCGCTGGAAAACGATGGATTATTGTAGCAGTTGATCACTTTACACGCTATGCCGAAACCGCTGCTCTACCTGCAGCGACCGCCAGTGACAGTGAACAACGACAAAAAGCCAATCGTGATGGCGACGCTACGAATCCGAATTTCGCTCCTGTCTTGTTGTCCGTGCCTTCTACCACGCCTGCACTTTCGACAAAACTTCTCTCGCAGTATCATGGACCATACCGCATCGTCGAACGGACCTCTCCGGTCAACTATGTCATAGAGCCGCTTACATCGACATCCGA
This sequence comes from Dermacentor variabilis, assembly GCF_050947875.1. NCBI lineage: Eukaryota > Metazoa > Arthropoda > Arachnida > Ixodida > Ixodidae > Dermacentor > Dermacentor variabilis. The sequence goes on from NC_134573.1 coordinate 54,091,231, forward strand.
CAAGCGCCGCCGTAGACGGAATGTTGTTCACGTGCGCCGCCTGAAACAATTCTATGACCCGCTCGTCTCCATGTTGTAAGTCGCCAGGATAGCTCCGCTTTTGCACCGGCGGTAATTGTAATGAAGAAGAAGAGCACAAGAACAAGGCCAGCCAGATCGTCTCTTCCATGCCTGCTGTAATACCAGTGGGCCAGCCGGATCGCCGGTGCTTGGCACGAGTGTGAGCCGTTCGGGCAACCAGCTGTTCCTGCTCTGCGTCACCTGCCTCCTCGGTTGCGAAGAGACGTTACCCTCGGAACTGTTCAGTGAACCCATTACACTAAGCACTAGTATCAAAGCATAAATTTACTTTTACCGGAAATCTCAACTATATTGTTGATCTACTTCGGCTAGCTTATGAAGAAATGTTTTATATTTCACTTCGTATGTATTGAACAGAATGAGAAAATTGACACTACCAATTATTCTAGGCCATGTATTTCGTACCTTGCCAGTTGAAGTATTGACTGAAAAGGTGCCAGTTGAATATAATTATGTATGGTTCATAGACAGCATATTAGGAAGTGAAACGTGACCTCTTTCTAGGCTATACCGAAGAAATAATTGCTCTTTTTTCGGAGTAACCTTGTGGAAATTAACTCCAGGGAACCACGGAAAATATATATGTACTTCTGTCTCCTCTAAGTACACGCATGGACACAATACCGTATGTTCTTACAAGTTTTTGTTTTCAGATGCTGCGCGTTAATTTGGAAAACTTGCAAGGATCATGGGGAACTACCTTACTCCTTCATCGAGTATTCGTCACCGTTTCCTTCTGCACTTTGGTTTCCGAAAATAAATGGTGGTCAGGGTATTACTATCTGTCTATTTAATATACCTCACGCAGAGACTGCAAAATACCTGACTAACAATACTAAACAACTGGTGTGCCCATATACCCAGACGTAAGTGTCCGAAGTGGAAACAGAATGTGATTAAAGGTAGCCAAGGAAAACAGGCGTTGCCTATGCACTACACTTGCCATGCCCTACTCATTTATCTACCATTACCTGCACTTCATAATTTACCCATCAAAATTCGTCAAAGAACTTAGAGCCATATAAAAGTTGCTGATTTTGTCTGTACTGTTTTCCGCCAGTTATGCAAATGCGTGGTATATAGCGAACACAAATATCAAGGAGTACTCACGAATAAATTCCAATACGTGTTTGAGCATAGCAGCACTTGGAAATGCACGCTCTGAAAATAAATGATGCAATAAAGCAATAAACGTGACATTATCTGCGGAGTAACTCCATATCACATATGCGGCGCTGTTTTAGGGGCGGAGTATTTGAACTCGATATGCTGTCAGCTCTCGCTTTTCCAGAAGGGGTGGTAGTATTAGAGTACGTGAAGCCATCAAATTTCTCTGGAAAGCTATTAACTGGCGTAGTGCTTATTTTACATTGTTTAAACTCAGCTGACACATATCGTGGTTCCTTAGTGGCTATGGTTTTGCTTCCTAAGCACGAGGTCGCGAGCTTGAATCCAAGTCACGGCGGCTGAATTTCAACGGGGCGAAATGCGAACCTTGGTGTGTACTTAGATTTAGGCGACTTCAAGAAACTCCTGGTGGTCCAAATTATTCCGGAGTCCTCCAGTACGGCGTGTATAAATAACGAAATTGGGGTTTTGGCATGCAAAACCACATAAATTTTCAGCTAGCTGAGGCCCTTGTGCTACCGATTGCAAAACTAGGATGTTGGAGCTTGTTTCAGAGATTGCGGTAGAGATCAACTCTCAAACATTCTAGTTAAGTCTGCGTACATCACGTTGGTCATTCTAGGCTCCCCCAGTGTATCCTCAGTACGTCAAAAGCGTAAAAAGTCACCCTCAGCTAAGTCAAACTTTCAGGTTATGAAGGTGCTTATGATGCTTTTGACAATATAGGCATTTATTACGCACGCCTTCTTCGTCTGTACATCATCATCATCATCATCCTACGTTGATCGATCCTGATCTGCAGTAACGTGGGGTTATCATCATCAGGTGATTGTCTTTGCTGGTTCGATGCCGTGTAGTCCGGCCAAATAGTCATTCCAACAAAGGCGTCACACGTGGTGGATGTGATTCATCCATCCTTAGTATTATACCCGTTCAGCGTACCCCCTAAAGCTTCGTTCAGGCCGCCGCTTGCGCAGCTAGCCACCCACCTACTCACCTTCCACTTCTACCGCTACTTTCGCGACAACACAAGCCATCCCCTATATTCTAAGCAGCCACCAACCTGACCCCCCTTTGTTCGCTGGACCTCGTGGGGATGATGTGGAGGACTGGCTCAGCGACTACGAGTGAGTAAGGTCCGCTAATATTGGGATGATTCCCTCAAACTCCGCTATGTTTCAATTACTCCAGGGTTGTGTCGAAGACTTTGTTCTTCAACCACTGGCTAGGTTGGTAATAAGTATTTTTAAAGTATTTTTAAGTATGCCGGTGTGCGAAGTTTCGCACACCGGTGTCGTTCTACGATCGGAAAGCAAACCGTTGATACTCACCAACAGCCAGGCAAATCTTGCACACCGGATCTCCAGGATGCTGTTCCGCTCTGCCACCGTGCGAGTTTATCAATGTCCGAGTCAACGTACGCCACATTATGAAAGGCATTACAACAGTCGCCCTCAATAATCTTGCCATCAAGAACCCCGCTAAAATCGCTGACATAGTAACAACGCGTCAGCGCCTCGATGAACTTCAGTGCGTTCGCCTTCAGTCGCACAGAACGACACAAAGCTGAGCTAGTTGGTAAGGATTCATTATGCAAAAAAGAAGTGAGGCATGCATACAGGGCACAAGAGTAGAGAAGTGGATAACACAAACGCTTACTATCAACTGAAGGGAGCACTGAGGCGAAAAAAGAAAGAAGACACAAAACCCCTCTGCGCATGCTCAGGACTGGTAACACCAGTCGGGTACACGTGCCGGTCTACGTGAGAGATAACTGTTAAGGCACTTAATCTCTTCCTTATGTGAAGGAAGAGATTATGTGAAGGAAAAGAGAAGGAAGAAAAACTAGTGAAGCTAAGAAGTTCTGTAGGTAACTAGGGACACAGTGTCGCTCTGTTACCCATCGCTCTGTCGCTAGTTACCTACAGAACTGCTTAGCTTCACTAGTTTTTTCAGACCCCTTTTGCTTACGTAATTCTCAGGCAATAGTTCAGTATTTGAGAGAGGTAAATCCTGGTGATTGTACAGCTTTTAGTATGGATATCGAAGATCTATATTATTCTTTGCCGCATGACGCGTTGCTACATTCGGTAACTGAGGGCATTAAAGAACAAATGCAAGAGTTGGCTTTTATTGACAGATGTGGTGCTTCCACGGGAGCTTTTCTAGAAATTCTTTCAATGTACTTGAAGTCAACGCCGATTGTGTGGAGAGATGGTGTTTTTCTGCAGAAATCAGGCATTTGTATTGGCGCAAAGGTTGCCCCTATTCTTAGCAATACTTACCTAAGTAAGGTTGACAACTGCTCAGAGAAAGCCTAAGGTGATAGCGTTATCAAGATATTTCGTTACGTTGATGATTACCTGATTTTCTGCAATGGGGAAGAATTCGATTCCGCTGCTACCTCAGTAAGTGAGCAATTTAAACTTGATGGAGGAGGATTAAGGTTTACCAAGGAACTTCCTCAGCGACGCGTAATTCAGTCTCTCGACTTTTCCTTGGTTTTCGAACAAAATCATGTTTGTTGGCCAAGATCTTCGAAGCCGTTGGTAAACATTCAATCCAAGCATTCCAAAGTAGTAAAAAACGAAATTGCCATGTCGTGCCTTAAGTCTTCCCTCACCAGATCCTGCATGCACAAAATTCCTGCATGCACAAGCGCTAGTTTAATGCGCAGGTCCGGTGCCTAATAGAAGCAGGTTATCATAGTGTAGCAGTGGCCACTGTGGCTTAGCGCCTGAAGAAGTCGGTTTCGAGAGGGACGGACTTGATTACAGAAAGCAGTAATAGCAAAAAAGGAGTAGTGGCTATTCCGTATATTCATTCAGTGTCGCACAGGCCTAAAAGAGCTGCAAGTAGATATGATGCTAATGTTGCTTTCACTGCTCCAAATAAGCTAGGTAAGATATGCGCTGCCGTACAGAGAAAATAGGAGCGGGTAAAAAGCAAGAAACGAACAGATATTTGTCCAGTGAAGCACAATAAGAACAGTTTTACTGACTGTCGTGTGGGTGTGGTTTACAAAATTCCCCTTAGCTGTGGCCAGTCCTACGTAGGGCAAACGGGATCAATCAGAAGTTAGTGGAACATAAAAAGGTAGTTCAGTAGCGTGGAAAGCTGGGCTAGTTGGTGAGTGATCATAGTACCTTGCTGGTGAAGCAGCGCACAAACACGGACACAGTGGAGACAAGCAGGAATAGACGACACTCGCTGCACTCGCAACTATAAAAAGGTAGTTAACTGGTGCAGCGCCTTCTAATATTTCGCTAAATTGCCGAGATTGTAGCTGCACGCCAGAGTTAAATGAATGCGCGATATTGTACAGGCATAAGAATCAAGATGCACGTGTTATGGTAGAGGCATGTCATATCTATAATGGTGGAAGTGCGTGCCTGAGTCAGCCTTCGATTACTTTACATAAAGAAGAGATTAAGTGCCTTAACAGTTATCTCTCACGTAGACCGGCACCTGTACCCAACTGACACGTGGTGTTACCAGACCTGAGCATGCGCAGATGACTTTTGTGTCTTCTTTCTTTTTTCGCCTTAGTGCTCCCTTCAGTTGATAGTCGGCATTCGTGTTATCCACTTCTGTACACTCGTGTCCTGTCTGAACGCCTCACTTCTTTTTTGCATATTCAGTCGCACGTTGGTGAATATGCTTCTGCGGTGGACCGTAGAATGATAAGAAAGATGATACGCGAAGAATTAGAAGCAATCTGTTTGTCATTGCCGTCGGTGTGCCCCAGTCTACCATTTGGCGCAGCCTTGCGTGTCGTCATCAAGAATATACAGGCGTTCTTTATCTACTGTGCGCACGTGCAACCATCCTTCTGTGGTTCCCTGCCAACGTACGGGCAAGTTGCGGCCTCACCTACGGGCAACGTCAACTAAACGGTGCTGCTAACAACGTACACGCCCATTACTGCCACGCCTCCGCTGAACATCCCCGCCCATGCTCACTGGGCCTTCATCAGCCTATCTGATTACATTGGCTCTTGGAGCACCCAGCACTATATAATACCCACCTTGGCATCAGGGAATGTAGTTAACCTACCCACTATAATCACTCTGCGTTCTTCATCTTGGACATTTTTCTACAAATAGAAATCATGCATACATCAATCTGGTGCATTCGCTTACGATCGCAGCGATCACGTACCTTTATTCTTTGCTATAAGGTGTGTACGTAGTAAGATGTCCAAATTAACGAACTCTACACGGAAAATTACACAATACAGCTTGTCCAGATTACGGGAACAACTAGAATATATTTCTTCGAAAACGTGTTTCAATGCAGCGACGCAAACAGGGCCTATGATACATTTCTTCGTATTCTAAAACATATATATGCAGCCAGCTTTGCTGCTATCAGCGTTAAGCAAAGGGGAAAAAAATCGGAGACCCTGGATAAGCTCGGACCTCGTTTTAAGAATCGAGCAAAATAATCCATATTACAAGTTTATTCAAAGTAAAGATGCTGATCTTCTTCAGCTTATATCAAGCCGCAATTGTTTCGATAAAGGTATAAAAAAAGGAAGGTGTCGCTTCTTTGCAAATTTATTTGGTGCTGTAGTTGGATGTTCTGAGCTTATGTGGAAGGGGCTTAACTCTGGCTAAAATCATAAAGCAACTGCTGATAAAATAACGAAGCTGAAAATAAATGGTGATGGACATTCAGGTAGACTGCTTGCAGACGCCTTTATTAAGCATTTATTAGTGTGGTTAACATGCCCGTTGTGCAAAATAACCTAAACAACGTAGCGCTGTTACAAGCACAACTTTTAAAAACCCGTAAATGAAACTGAAATAAATGATATAAATAATAACCCTAATAGAAGTAAAGAAACGTACATCGATGGATTCAAGATTGAACCTAATAAGTATGTTGCTGATTTTTTAGCCCCCTATGTTTCTTATATATTTACCCTCTGTACTAACCTGGCTGTATTCCCTCATCAAATACAAGTAGCTCGAGTAATAGTGCTGCACAAACAACGTAATAAAAGTGGCATGGGTAATTATCGCCCCATATCAAACCTTCCTGCACTTACGAAAATTCTAGAAAAATTATTTTAAATCGCTTTATCAAATTTAAACTGAAAACATAATCTCAAAACTCCATTCCACTTTTATTTCCGTAAGGGTCTAAGCACTGACCTTGGCTTATTATCTCAGAAAGAATTAGTCTTTATCTTAACCGCTGTTCACTAGGAAAAATTGGTCTTGGTAATTTTTGTACACTCTTAAAAAAAAGGTAGTCTCAAGCGACTCTTTTCGGGGTGTATCTGCTCGTCGCACATATGATGACCTTTTGGGTGGTAACCCGTACTCTCTTGAAAATACAGTGCAGGCGACTCCCTCACAGTACCGGTGACTCTCTCCCGCAAGACCTACTGAGGTGTATGTATTACTCCCAAAGCAGGAGTTGATGCGAGTACCTCAGTGGTCCATGCAAGTACCCCTTGGTAGTCAGCGATACCCCTTTGGAATGGCAACAATGACCCTTCCTAGGGTAGTCATCTGAAGACTCACAATGGTGGTGTACATGACTACCATGGCAAGAGTTGGTTAAACTACCTTTTGGGTGGTAACACATACTCTCTTGGAGACACAGTGTGGTCGACTCCCTCAGTACCGGTGACTCTCCCGCAAGAACTACTGAGGTGTATGTATTACCCCCAAAGCAGGAGTTGATGTGACTACCTGTGGTCCATGCAAGTACCCCTTGGTAGTCAGTGGTACCCTTTGGAATGGCAACAATGACCCTTCCTAGGGTAGTCATTTGAAGACTCACAATGGTGGTGTACATGATTACCATCACAAGAGTTGGTGAAACTACCTCCTGGTACTTAACCAGACCCATTGTAGCAACTGCTGTGACCTCTGCCTGGGTAGTGAATAGACTATCTCTACACTAAGATGGAAGCTCACAACATAATAGATTTTAGTTTGCATGTGCAACAAATGCGTAGTTATTCAGCCACCATTATATGTTATGATAAACTGCAATACTATAAACAACTAAAAAAAACACTGAGCACATAACACTACATTGAGTGAAACACCAAGAGCAAATATTTCGCTACTATCACTGTATTAACCTCAAATGCATCAATGGACTATACCTGGCAAAAACAGAAGACAACAGTCTGATTTGCTAAATTGGAATCAATGGCCAACCTTGAGAAACATTATGCTTCAGTTTACAAAGCATACTAAACAGCTGCAATATGTCCAAACTTATGAGGTAATTTAGCATTTCAGGCATTTGAAAAAGGATTTAATCCTTTGCCATGACAAAGGACTCATTTATTTCAATATGCCATGGAGGCATACATGGACAGAAGAATTAAATTTCAATATTGATATTAAGCGACAAATTTACAATCTCACCAAATCAAAGCAATCATACAGCATTGATGCTAATGGAAGAAAAGAAATATGCCTAAAGGCCAGATAAATGCAAAACCGGACATTATAAATAGCGCCAGTTCAATATCCTCGTGGTGCCGGCATAGTAAGTACATCCCATAATGTTTCAAAAGTGCAACTTCTTGGCCGTCATTTCATCCAATTTGTCAAAAAAGACTATTGTCTCACCTCCTAAATGTTTCCATTAGCACTGCCTCCATGTTTGCGTCAAATGCTGCCTGCTCCGGTTAAGATCTGAAAGAACAGCACAACTGTTAAAACTTTGTAAACATTTTATTCAATAAGAACATGAACACATTACAGTAACCTTTAGCAAGAGCACATATCGTAATCACAAGGAACACTTATTTATTATAAGCAGAGAATCCAGTTTACAGCAGGAAGAGAGGAGCCAGAGAATAGCTATAATGCATCCGTAGATGTTCTCTTTGAACGAACCATAAATGGCCTTGCCATCAGGGCATATCACAAGCCCACACACGTGGATACACAATAGGCAGAACATATTTAAATAAGTATAATAATATATGTATAAGTTCATTTTCCAGATTCAACTGGAGGGTAGGTTTTTGGCAAAAAGCTGCCTGCACAGCTTGACTGTCCAGAAAACCCCTACAAGCAGTAGCACAAGGGTGGTGCAGGAAATCTTCAACAGACACACATAGAATAGTCACATTCAATAAAGAGAAACATTCACTATTTATGCATACAGAGTCTATTAATCTTTGCACAAAATTTGAACAGTAAAATCGAAACGCTGAAATGGTCACGCATATGTTCAGAAATAATAAAAGTAATAACCAAGTAAACATGCAGCATCTACTAGCAAAGACATAAAATCACATTTCAACAAAATATTTCCGCAGCTCAGCTTTGGTATACCCTTTTGTATGTTTATACGTGTTTAGAACATGAGGCAGGTTATAAGACAACATTTGAAATTTATAATTAGCACAAAAACATTGTATATTCCATGTATTAATAGGTCTTATTTGTATGTTAGCACGACACATGTCCAAAGATGCCAGAGTAGAATGAAAATTGGCAGTGGATGCCATTGAGAAATAAATTTTTTTTAACAACTTAAAGTTGTACAAGTGATTGACGCGGACAGTGTTATGTGCTTCAAAAGCACACTTGGAGGTAGTTGTATTGTCAACATTAGCGATTATTCGAACAATTTTCTTTTGCAACACGAGAACATTATTTATGTTTGTTTTGGTCATTGTGGCCCATACTAAACTGCACATGAACATTGTACATGGCTTCACTTTGCTGTAAGTAATTTGAGACAACAGCTGTCTTCCAATAATGGGGCTCACTGCTGTGAACTTATAGCATAATGCCCTCCAATGTCACATTTTCACATGAAATCTACAGAATGTTTCTATTATACATGAATGAAATGCAAGCTGTGATTCTATAGGGGAATGGCACTGAGCTAATGCCTACTAAACAATCTGCGTAAGTGTGAATGACAGCATCATTAACAAGACTACCCTGCTGCTTTGCAAGGAGTCACTCCATCTAAGTAACATCAAAAGCGGGTTGCGCTCATCACGGAGATGAGACAAAGTTCCAAATAAGGGCCAGAATTATGTAGTATTGTTTATTGATCAAATAATGCTCACTATGTTCTGTCAAGTTAAAAATGCCACAGAAAACAGCTAATTATAATGGCCGCCGGCAACTCAGCGCTGTGACATACCACGTCTAGCGACTGCCTCATAACACATTATCCTTATGTAATACTCTAATGGCACTTTCCTTTTGCAGCAAGCAGTTAAAGTATTAAAGTACTGCAATGCACTTGCAAAGCAGTTATTTCCCCATAGTGGGATCAAGACCACATAATAAAAAGTACACCACAGGTACAGCATAGAAGTGTATTCTGCAGTACTGTATAAGTGCTGAAACTTCCTTCTTGGTACTGCTGAGCGATTTTCATGCTGCCTAGTTCCTGTTTCGTGGTCTCACAAAGATTATGGAATGATCAACACATTGTGACTAGAGTCGCTAAAGTTATACATTCACATTCATTGGAACCACTTTATTTGTTTAACCCTTTAATGAGCACGCATATAAATACAAAACAAATTATTTTATACCTAAATGTGCAAAAGACATTGAGAATAAGCATAATCAACGAAAATAAAGGATATTTTTTAGAAACTCCTTTAGTAGTATGGGGGAAGAAGTGGGCTTCTCCCCAAGCGACATATGGCTGCGTTTGGAATCTGTACAGAGAGCTCTTTGCATTGTGTGTCTGAGGTCACTACAGCAGATCTTGCACTGGTCTGTCTCCTCTGACCGTGCTTTCCAAAGAAAATGAGTCCCATGTCCTTTTTTTCCCATCCTGTGTTCCTGCTCTAAACCGACAAATGACACTTGCTGCCATTCAATGTTGGCTCAATACATTTAACAAGAAACTTCTTACTCAATGCCAAAAATCAGCAAGAAAAATTTATATTTTTTGGTATGCTGTATGCAGAACTCATCAATGAAGGGTTAAAACAACTGAAGTGTCAGAGCAGCATAGCCACACACTTTTCACTACATCTTAGTATGTATATCAATATACAGTACAGTACGAATGCTGTATTACTAGTCTATAAATGCATCTACCACTACATCTTGAACAAATGTTTCACTCTAGGTTCAAGGTGGCGATGCGATATGATATTTTGCTTCTTTGATCACCTACAAAATCTATGACAGCATTGCAGATATAGTTGCTATAGCTGGATTGCATGTTGGCATTTGTTAAAGAAAAAATGTAAATGAAACGAACAAGTAGATCGAGAGAAGCAACTTAATGTTTCAACTAAGCCACATAACAAAGAAGGAGAGTCAGTTTATCTAGTGAAATATGCATGCAAACTTGCAGCTGATCACCCGTCTTCAAAATCCAGATTTTGAGCATGTGTCACAATTTCGCTTGCCTTTCTTGCTTTCACTTCTGCATCGACTTCAGGGCATCCTGGTGGCATTCACTTTCGCATGTTTTTGTACTTGTTTCTTGGGCACATATACCATGAGAACTGGAATGAAATGAAAGAAATTGACTTTACATACCTAATCAACAGTTCAATGACTTCCAGTTTTTAAAGAAACTGCAAACACAGCACAGTTAAACATGGAGTTGCCCTAACCTTAGCTTGCTTTTTGCACTGTTTCCTTCATGTTCCAAAATGTACCAAGTGAGCTATTTTAGCACACCTTCCAACACAATATCTGAGAATTACTTTCAGTATTGGTGTTGGTCAAAACTTTAATGCATGAAAACGGCTACCAGTACAAAAATGTATTATTTAACCAAATACATATTTAGCTGAGCATGCAATTAATTTTACAAGAGGTGGCCATATGCATGCCAGATGCAGAGGTGCTGTTGATATCTTCATATTCAGTTAAGCGGCAAAGCTTTAAAACCACCACATCTCTACTCAATCACAAGCACACAGACCTGAACAGCTGCAAGCAAGGATGGCCATAAACTTTACAAAGTAGTAAGAAAGGCTTTGGCAGCATGCTTAATGTAAAAAAAAAATTATGGGGTTTTATGCGCCAAAACCACGATCTGATTAAGGGGCATGACGTAGTGGGGCACTCCGGAAATTTGGATCACCTGGAGTTCTTTAACGTACACCTAAATCTAAGTACACGGGTGTTTTTGCATTATGCCCCCATTGAAATGCGGCTGCCTTGGCCAGGATATGCTTAACATCTAAAAGTGCAAAAGAAATAATAAAAAGTTATAAGAAAATGCTATTACATGGCCAAGGTGCAATGTGTCCCTCAGAGCTGGGTACTTGTTTACGAGGCTCCTTGTAGCAACATTGCACAATTTATCTGGGTACCTGATGTTTAAAAAAGCATGCATCAACCTTCGACATCAAACAATACACAAAAAACAATATGCAACATTTCCATGAAATAATATCAAACAGTTGAACTGTGAGTCATCAGATGGGAGAACTTAAGTAAACTGCACCATGAAAGCATTAGGTACGTGACAAGACCGAGGTTAGAGAATTGATCAGATGGATTTGACACAGGACAGGGGTAACATTTAATCCTTTTGTCCTGCAATAGCCAAGATAAACGGATAATCATGACCAGAGTTCACAAGCTCTTACAAAACTTTGACCAAACAAGATGTTATAAAAGGTTGTAATTAATATTTCAAATTAGCTTATTACTGAAATATGCACACAAGGGAAAATTAGCCATGAATACAAACTTGAAGGAGCATCTCCTATAAGAATTTACAAGGGCAGCTTATTAAGCTAGTTGTTGATCCATTATCGTGAGTGTACAGTGCAAAGGTTAAACGAGGACATAGACACAAGCACTGACTACTAATGGAGGTTTTATTGCTGAATACACACAATAGTGATACAGCTATCTGAAAAATAACTACTAAAAAGAACAAAGCAGACCATCAAGAGGCACACGAAGAAATGTAGAGTTGCGTAAAAAATGCTGGCCGTAGGTTTGACTTCCCAGAAACTTGAGCTCTCTTTCAGATAAGGCAATGGATGGCTTGTTGATGCATGCACTCGGCTCCCATGCCAATTGTGCTACTTCAAGTATGATATGGGTAAGACCATCCTTGTGCTTGTGAATAACTGACATTCTTTCAAACCAAGGAGTGCAGCCACGCATGCTAGTATGATGCGCCAAAAAAACTTTCTCTGCCACTGCGCACATTATATGCATGTTCGCACAACCTCTCATGAAGGCATCTGGCAGTCTGCCCCATATGACAAGCGCCGCATGAAAGAGAAATTTCGTACACAACATTTTATGTGGATTCAACATGCCAAATCTTGCGCTTGACCTTGCAGATGCCTTTCTGACTGCCCTATCAGAAAAAGAGCTAAAGTTATTCTGGAAGTCACGTGAACGGCCTGTATTTGTGATGCAATCATATTTTTTTTGTATCTCGATTTCCAGCATAGTTCATTTTTTGGCCACTCGTCTGCTTTTTTTGTTCTATCTTCAGAAGTTAATGTTTTTCAGATAGCTCTTTCACTTGCTTGTGTAAATTCGGCACATTGAATAATAACCTCTCTGTTGACAGTCGGCACTTCTGTCTATGTACCGTTTACCTTTGTGGTGTACACTACCTATAAGAACTGTAACTAGCAGCTAAAGAAGCTTTATTCAACGCGCCATTCTAGCGCCCTCGCCCACTCATTAACCCAAGACTCATGGCAAGGAAACCACGGAGGATATTGCTCCATTGAAGCATGACATAAATTATGACTGAGTGTTAACCTTCCTGTAGCTTTCATGACTGTTTTTTGTGAAGGAAAAGGAATGGAAGTAGAAGAAATGCTGCTGGTGGTAACCGAACTCGCAAATTTGACATGACGCATGCAGCACTGTACTAATTCATCTAGCCACAACTGTCTTTCCATCCAATTCAGTTGGTATTTGTATACCCGCATAAAATGTAGCGCTGCTAGTGTCAGGGTTCATGTTGTTCGCCAGAATAAAGAAAATGGGCTCAGGGCTGCAATGTCGACATTGCCATTGAATATTTAAATTTCGAGGTTATGAGTGAACTGTAATTCAGAACTAGTCAACGATGTATCAGTGATAAAAAAATTTCGAACCAACAATGCCATATACACTGCTAAACACTTAAAAAGGCACTGCACAATTTGGACATTGTTCACTGCCCCAATGCAAAGCTTTAGGAAAACAATTTTTTTCCCCTCGGTTATCGAGCGTTTTCAAGGGGAACTACGCAGCAACTAAGTTATAATCATGAATTAGACGACAAAAACTTGTTTTGATTATAGACACCTTCCACTTGCCTTAGTGACATAACTGCATGAGAATGGAGCGTAATACGCTAATTAACATTGTGCTTACCATTCATATTGCAATACAAGGTTGGGAAAAATGCACGACTGAACATAATTGAGACATTACTGTGGAATGAATTCTCATTAAGTACATTCTATCCCAACTTTATTTACATCTGCCATAGGTTGGCAAACTGATGCATGAGTCGACTCACTCAGACTGATCTCGAAAGTGAGTCTCAGTGAGTCCGACTGAGTTGAATTTCTGTAGGTCTTAGCCCGAATGAACCAGGCTGAATAGAATTTTGGTGAGTGTGAGTTCTCATTATTTTGCTGACCACTGCATCCAGGTAATTGTTGTGACTTACATTGTCTGAGATGACGAATTGTAGGCAATCCATTCAATTTTCTTTTGAAGATTGTCAGGCATGCCTCCTGCTGTAATATTTCAGAGGTGTGCAGCAACGTCAATGGGCATCGGAGGCAGTGTCTACGTTGACTTCCTTGTACTCCTTTGTACTCTTTCCATTCCTTGTACTCTCCTTTGACTGCATTCTCCGCATGTCGAACTGCACTACCAGACAGCCTTAAAAAGAGAAGTATTCATTGAAATCAACAACAAAATCCAGTGCTAGAAAAACATAAGATGTGGTATCACAGACTATCACTCCACATGCTCAAATTTACCTACTGTATAGTTAGTGATGAGCTAAGAATACAGGAAGGGCTCTTGATAGATATGGGCACATTTGCCATAGCAAATGGAGCCCATTGCTTTTCAAGGATAATGATGTACGAACAGCAAAAATCACTGACTGAGACAACTGACTCGTTACAGTATGAATGGGCTGTTAAAACGAAATTTAAAGAGGAATTTTATCACCCCTTATACAGATACCTCCTTACTAACACACCATGATCCCTCTCCCCCTTTTTGCATTGGTACCATGCACAAGGAAGGCGCATTATTGGTCCCTTCACAGACATTGGTACCATGAGCAAGAAGCTCCCCCACCAAGGTGAAATAAGCAACCATAGTGACGCACCTGCAAACATTCCTTCTGAGGAAAACTTATTGCTAGCTAAATCGTCTACACAGGTATTGCTTTGTGAAGGACCAATACTGGGCCATAATGTGCCAAGACCAGACTAGCATTGTCTTGGGACCAGAAACAGAGAACAAAAGCAGGTCATATGAAGGCCAAGGATGATTTGATAGAACAAAAATATACTAGAACATTCTGGTTCTCAAATACACAAACTAGACCGCTTGTGTTTATCCAAACATTATTAACTCCCTATCACATTTCTGGTGGCTAATGAATTAATATTTCAATGAACGCATTTTTTCTGATAACTTCTTGGTGCCTTTGCTTATAAGCTTTTTTGGTGAAACATGGCTATTATTTCAAACAGGAAGTCAAATTTTCCCTCAGCATTACATAAATCTGAGCTACTGAGATAGATACAAATGTCAAGGTCGGATAAGACTTTGAAGGATGATACGGAAGGATTGAGGAGTCGCAAACATGATTGTGCTTCTTAAGCTCTTCATATATCATCAGTTATATTTGGGCTGTCTAGACTGCACAAAATTTAAAAAAATATTTTGCAGCTTTTTGTTTTTATGTTTTCATAAATACACCTCATTTGTCATATCTATTAGTAGCAGAGCATTATAATATTTAACAAGGACAGTGGTATGCTATAAAAGTGGAACTAGGACTATATAGATACATAAAAATATTAGGGGGAAAAAAACGTTTTATTTTTACATAGTGGAATTGCCCCTATGGCATGCATTTATTTGTTTACTAAATTCCCATGAGCTTATTCCCCAAAGTTAAGATACAACCAGGGGCAGAAAAAAGCTTCAGGACAGGAATGAGTGTCCCTTGCTACTACTTTACTGAAAGCAAACAGGTTCATATTTATAGGTGAAGGTGGCCATGTGCGCACATACGTTTGCACGCAATGCTCAAACAAGCTTGCCCATTATTATTCAGTCATACAGTGCAGAAACTGTCATTCAATTCAGTTCAAGGCACAGATGTATCACTGACATAGACGTCACATTTCATGTTGATGAAACAGGCCTCCATTAATTCCCATGCAGACAATCTTTGCGTTTACCAAGAATGCGGATGTGGAAAAGATATGGCTCACACGTGCAGTAATTGCAGTGCATAGGCAAATGTGCATTAATCTTATTGCTGGCAGACAGCTCATGTTCCCTTGCCAAATCGTTGGTGCAACAGCCTGTCTGGCTGATATGCACCTTGCCACAATTAAGTGGAATTTCGTACACCATACCGACCGCGCAAGTCACATATGGCCTTGTATGATTTTTACCACAAAGGGTCAGCTTCTGTGGGTCTGAGATGCGTGGGCACAGGCCAGTAAGCTTCCATGGAGCCAAGAAAATAATAGGTACTTTGTACCTGCTGGCCACTTTCTTTAAATCGTGGGCCACTTCATGCATGTATGGAACAACATGCAGCCTTTTCTCCACTAGTGGCTTGGCAAGGGGCATCCAAGCGTTTTTTGGCTGTGACGCTCGCCTCCTTAAATCATGGGTTTGCGGAACTGCAATATTTCTATCTCAGCTATTAATGAGCCAATTTGAAAATTTTTGCAGTAGAATGCTCCCAAGAGGGCACCTAACAACTTCCAGCGTATAATTAAATTAGCTATGTGGCCTGGTGAGGGGCTCTTTAAAGTACTGCTAATAGCGATATTATAGCTTTCCAGCATACGACAGGTTTTAATGTTATACAGAGTTAATGCATGAGTACAGATTAAATAAGATCGGGTGCATACGGCTTTTTTGGTGCCTATGATGCTTCGGCGTGGCTTGGAGAGACAACCAAGTTAATCAATGCTCCATCACACACCGTCATGCTTTCACCCATGTCGACGTAGCACTGGAACCGGTCGTTGGAAGATCTGAAAGCACACCCAGATGGTTTATCAATAGTTTTGCACATTAGAAGTGAAGCTGTGGGCACTGAACAGGCACTGATTAATTAAACAGCCTTTTTTTATAGTTGCTGTACTGTCCCAAACAGGTTTGTTATTTAGAGCCATCACAGCACAGCACAGCACTAATCCTGCTGCCCATAGGTGAGCTAAGTACAGGACGCATTAAGCTAACAAGGCTAAGCTTATTTATGCAATGTCAGCAACCACCAGTGTATAAGAACAGATGATTTCACAAAGATAGAACCATATTGCTGATTGCCCAAGGTTTTCATAGTCCTATTGCTGAAAATGCCAGCAATTTTTTTTTCCTCAGTTGGTTCAATTTAACTTCATTGCTGTGTGAATGTTGCAGCGCACAAATGACGACAAAGATTGAACAGGCAAACAACAAGTCCGTTTTCGTCGCCTTGCCTGTTTTATTAGTTAAACGCTGAAGAAATTTGCAGAATATGGCATACTGCGACCAGTTATGCTAACTAAAGCACCATAACATTGACTGAAGCTGTTACTACTCCCTCTCCTACCAGATAGGGAAGCGATTGCACACCTTACCCCAATATCAGTAGTAAACCAACTGCAGAAGTTTTCAGAAGATGGAAGTCCTGAAAAGGCTAGTTTCCTTGCGGCTTCTCGACACGGCAATAATTATAGTTGAGCAACGTTGTGTTCGTACGGGCAAGTATGCGCTACACTTCTCAATTTAAAGTCAAGTGCATTGGCTGCGACGAAACAAAAATATTAGTAGTTGGCAGCACAGTGAAGTGACACAGAGCAATTTCCTAAGACTCGATCTGTCAGTTCAAAGCGCGGCAACCGAAGTTATTAATCGTGCTCGACATTTCCGCTACGCATACTGTTGCTACTTTGCCCATATTTATTTATTTATTTATTTATTTATCATACCTTCAAGGTACGGTTGTACATTGCAGAGGGGAGGGGCAAAGTAAATACAGAGGCAAATCACAAAATAAGGAAGGAAGGCAAACAACATTGCAAAAAACATTGTATACAAAATAACATAAAATGAACCAAACAATGACCAAATCCTCTTTGCGCTCCATAACGCGCAGTACATTTACGCTCACCTGTATTAGAAGATCGTTGCCTGTCATCAGGTACACGAACCCTCCCGTCCGCAGGCTTTCGTGGAGGTCGGCGAGTTTCCGGGCGCCTGTGAGCTTCACGATTTTCTTTGATGGCTCCTGCGAAACGAGGCAAGCCGCTTCTTCCGCACCAGTCGGCGAGCGTTCAGTTGAAGCCGGATCGGACGACATACTGCCACCGTTGTCAGATTTCACAGGCGCAACGCAAGCAAGAGGCAAACCGCTCCTTCCGCACCAGTTGGCGAGCGTTCAGTTGAAGGCGGATCGGACGCCATACTGCCACCGCTGTCGGATTCCACAGGCGCAACGCAAACAAGAGGCAAACCGCTCCTTCCGCATCAGTCGGCGAGAGTTCAGTTGAAGGCGGATCGGACGACATGCTGCCACCGCTGTCAGATTTCACAGGCACAACGCAAGCAAGAGAGGAATGCCACTCGCGTTTAGATACTCGTTCACCGCCGTAGATAGCAAGGTGCCGTCAGAGCCAAAGCCGTGCTTCTCATAGTTGCGAATCCAAAGTCGAAGTAAATACGAAAGCCGTAAGTCATGTGCTGGATCCTGAATATTTCGCTGCGCGCGTTCGCAAAACAGTTTTCGCTCACCGCTGCACTATTCTTGCTCAAATTTGGCAGAATGACCACATTTTGGTGCCTACTTCGTTTAGTATAACACTTAGCACAGTTAATTGCCTGATCTTTGTTTTAATGCAAACTTACCGGCGCTCATGAAAATGCGAGCTGCTGCCGCGACGGTGTACGCATAAACTTGTAGCGCCGCCTGTCGTCAGCTGCAGAAAGCAGCATATCAGGGAGCGCTGCCGCGTGTTGCCTGCTCCTGGAACAGGCGACCGTCCTCCGTTAGACGCTGCTTTTTAAAGCTGACGCCAGGCGGCGAAACTGGTTTATGCTTGCGCCGTTACGGCAGCTGTTTGCAGCCTCAAGGGCACAGGCAAATTTGCGTTTTTTTTTCTTACAAGCAAGGCACTTAACTGTGCCAAGTGTAAAGTCGACGCCAAAATGCGATCGCTCTACAAAATTTGAGCAAGAACAGAGCAGCCGTTTGCACGTTTTTTGCACAGGGGTTTGCAGAACATTGCACAAAGTTTGCACATTCCATTGTGGCCGCAATGATGGTACAAACAGACCACAACGTTTTTAGATTCTAAATCTAAAGCGTTGACAGACCACCACGCCCCACAGAAGCCTTCGTACGAGGCAATACCCCTCTAAAGGACACTGCTTCACAGAAGTGGTGCCTTTTCGGACTGTTACCTCAGATTTTCGCTTCTAAAATTATAGAGGGAAACGAAGGCTGGGAGGTTTACCTCCTATTCAGGGAAGTTATAGGCATGCTTTTGTATGATGAGCTTCCCTCAGAGTCTCTTGTTTATATGGAGGTGAAAATTCAAGAATTTCTCCGTTCATTCGTTACCCGCTACCCAGAAGCCCGCATAATCCCTAAATTACATTACCTTGTGCACTACCCACGCATGATCTCTTTTCGGACCACTCAAACAAATCTGGCGTATGAGGTTCAAGGCATCAAAGATGAAAAACTTCAAAAACATATGTAAAACACTTGCAGAGCTTCACCAACTTTCTCAAAGCTATGAATTCCGTGAGATTGTCTTCAACCAACGCCACACCATGTCAGGCCTGAAACCTGTGCGAAGATCTGTTTTACATACGTGCATTGAGGAGCGCCTGCCTGCAGGTAACGTATGGCAGGCGAAGTCAGTCACTATGCCGCAAATGGCATACCATGTGGGAGATGTGCTTTTAATGACCAAGGGAGACGAAATTGACTTATGGGGTTTTACGTGCCAAAACCACTTTCCGATTATGAGGCACTTGTAGTGGAGGACTCTGGAAATTTCGACCACCTGGGGTTCTTTAATGTGCACCTAAATCTAAGTACGCGGGTGTTTTCGCATTTCGCCGCCATCGAAATGCGGCAGCCGTGGCCGGGATTCGATCCCGCGACCTCGTGCTCAGCAGCCCAATACCATAGCCGCTGAGCAACCACGACGGGTAAGGCAGACGACCCACAATTTGGACAGATTGCAGGTATTTTTGGGGCTCAGGATGAGGTTCTGTTCTTGTTAGACAAGATGGGACTTGTTGAATTCAGGAGACATCGATAAGCACGTAAGGTATCTAAACGCAATGTAGTTTGTGCGGCGCAGCCAGAAGATGAGGTATTACCAGAGTTCCTCGATCTTTATCTGGCAGGGAAAGTGGTACCCAGATGTGAATTAGTGGTTTCATTAAAAATTGTAATATTTGCTTAGCTTTATGTTATGAACTCTAAGTGGGTGTACTTCACAGTTTGTGTTCTGTTGACGTTGTGTGTATATTCGTGTTGTATTTTTTTCTTGTTTTTTCCATTCTGTGCATGGGCAATCAATATTCATGCACTCCCCCCCCCTCCCTTAAGGTATCTTTATGTACAAAATACATATTAATGTACAGTGCGTTGCATAAATATACCAACCAGTGTTATTACTTTCGGAGTTTGGTGTTGTACCACCCTGCTTCAATTATTTCTTACTGAAAAATTAAAAAAACAATTTGCCTTTCTTGCTATCCTGATTATGCTGTAATACAGCACTGCATGAAACGCATTTTACTTTTTGCGGCTATAGAGTTGAACTCGGGTAGTTACATATCGTGCTCTTTCCTTTGGTATAGTCAATCAGTTATTTGATTGAGTGAACCAACGAATCCACATTCACTGCAAACCTATAACATCATATGTGCCTTTCACTGACTCCCTTCAAGCAGCATGGGAGTCATCCATTTCATGCGTCATTCCCGACTTCGTTTTGTGACTACCCTTGGAAAAAAAGGTAGTCAGCGACTGAAAAAAGAGAGTCGAGGTAGTCGTGACCCTCTTTTGACTCTCTTTTTTTTAAGAGTGTAGAGTTTACCAAAGCATTTCACCATATAAACCAGTCTTTCCTAATTGAGAGACATTTACGCTATGGCTACCGCGGCAAAGCTGCACACTTATTAAATCCTATGTACAGTGCTGTATTCCGACAGCGGACATAAATCAAGATCTCTTCAGTCTGCTTGCTGTATCTTGCGGTGTGCCACAACGTAGCATCCTGGGCTCTTTTCTTGATTTTATTGGGCATCTTGACATTACTTCTATTGATATTGTCATTATAAACTCTGCGGCAAATTAGATAATTTACTATGGTAATAACAGCACCTTTTAATGCGAAATTCAGTTGATGAATCTTCTGATAAAGCCAATTAATTCTTACAGAAATTATACGAATGGGCATGTCAAAATAGTTTTAGGCTAAATACGGAACAAACGAAAGCTATGATAACTCGCAGTAAAAATGAAAACATTGTCCATTATCAACCCATACTACTGAATTCTTCGCCTATCGTTAAGGTACACATCTTTAAAACATTGGGTGCCGTCTTTCAAGAAACCTAATCCTGGGATACACATGGCGATTATTTAGCAGTAAACCTGGCACAGATAATTGTTATTGTTCATCGTAGTCACTATATACTGCCAGAAAAGGTTCTGATGATGTATTTATAAGTTTGTTTCAATCTCGGCTCAGGTATTACCATTTAATTTGGGCTACTACCACTCAACAAAATCTGCACAGGATTCGCGTCCTGCAAAAAAATGGTTCCTACGGGTAATGAAATGTCCCTGGTTACTTTCATACACTTGCATTTATTTGTAAAATATTAGGTTATGCCAATTGCCACAATGTACGATTATCAGTGTGTGGAGCTTATGGACAAGAGTTAAACACTGGATCGAGTTTTAATATGCAACTTGGCAAGCTAGAAAAAACTACCACTACGTATGCAACACGCAAAAAGGAATGCTGGAAAGTACCAACAGTAAGAACTAAATATGGAAAACGGACAGTTTGTAATAAACTACCAAGATTACTATATAGACTACAACGCGAAGCTATTCAGCTGGAGAACA
This sequence comes from Dermacentor variabilis, assembly GCF_050947875.1. Classification (NCBI taxonomy): domain Eukaryota; kingdom Metazoa; phylum Arthropoda; class Arachnida; order Ixodida; family Ixodidae; genus Dermacentor; species Dermacentor variabilis. Next base: position 54,112,747 of record NC_134573.1, read on the forward strand.
CTCCCTTTAAAGCTACTTTAGTCATTTCAACTGACACTAGACAAATTCCTTTGATAATTTTTTTAGAGTTTATTAGCAAAAAATTGGTTTTTCGCTCTACTGCCCCTTTTCTACGAGAGCAGCATATTTGCTTTGTCCGTTCTAGATTTCCATCCTGCAAAAAATTATTTGCATAATGATGTAGACGTTGGGATTGTTTTTTTTTCTTTTGCATCTCTATAGAAGATTGAATTTCTCTGTGCAGGTATGTATGCTTATATTTTATATATACCCGTCTGATTGTATAAGTTTGCATTTTGCTACACTTTATTTCTTTTGTTACTTGTGTAATTTTTCTGTATAATCTTTCCAAATGTATAACTGATTGTGTCTGTTGTTACCGTAATCGCCAAGGCAGGGGCCTGCGGCTTTGCCACGTTGTCAAAATGACAGCGTTTTCCCCACGCCCTTTCGTATGATTACACTGTACTGATGCGAAAATAAACATCGTCATTGCCAACTTCAGTGCCGTGGAATCATTAGCATCGGGTGTGTGCCTTTGTTGGTTCAATGCCGAGGACTCGGGACAAATAAACGTCGTTAAAACAGAGCCGTCAGAATATACGTAGTCCTGGCAGGCATACTCGGGAGCCTCGAATGAGCACTGCCACATAAGCAGGCGTAAATACAATATTTTATTATTGGATGTCCCTGAACTTATTATTTCTGAAACGTGCTTTCAGTGACTATTCTTTTGCAAGCAGGATCAAATCTGTTTGAAACGCAATTATGGCCAGCAGGGTAGATGCCAAAGAATGTTTGCACAGAGTTGCAGCTCAAGCACCAGTCAGGAGACTGCATGTTCGACTCCTCTCACGTTTGGCAATTTGATGTGCAGCAGTCCTTCATAGCTTTCTTAACATGAGTATTTGAACCTAATAACCTAAGAAAACCTATCCCGTGGGTTGGCAAAGCACTTAATAATATACATGCGACAGCAAAGGGTGAAAATCAATGAATAAATTAACTAGCACTCACAAGAAAAATAACTTCATCCCTGTGCCAGTTACCCACACATACACTGAGGATGTAAAAGGAAAGGGCAGTGAGTCTTGCACTGATAATGCATGATCGGTCCTGGGCAGATGGTAAACGTGCCGATGTGCAAGCAGCGAGGGAGGCACGGACGACGGGCCATCAATGAGCGGTAAAACTCGGTGCGTCCTGGTCTCTCAAAATGGGTTCAGCCTTCTAGTCAGGCTTCGCACTTTGACCTGCTGGGAAAGCCTGCTAGTGAGGCTCATTTAAGCATCTGTCAGACCTCCTAGTAAAGCCCCTGGTTAAGGCCGCTGCAGGCCTCTGGGTAAGAGCCAGGCGAGTGCAAGGATCGGAACTCGGGAACAGCAGCTCTTATATCAGCTACAGCAGTGAAAACAAGCACACGTTGGTTCAGGCAAGGTTCTTGACGTTGAACCCAGACGTGGAGGCCATCGAATCTCGCAACCGTCACCGAGTCCTTTCAGCTCATCTCTCTCCGGTCGTGTCTCTTTAAATTCACAAACTCCCACATATCAGTTACCTTGTTGCTCGAGACGTGTCATAGTAATTTCTAATTAGCCAACTTCTGATAACATGCCATGAAGCATAACTGCGAGTCGGCCTAGTTGGAGCAGATTCATTCTTAAAAACTTTTTGAGAGCAAAGAAACAGGAACGAAGAAGAGGAGCAACCCAAGAACGAGCGCTTTCTAACAACTGGTTTCATTTCTTTGTGCCACGAAAAGTTTTTAAAATGAACATGCTATGTTCACTTGTACGTCATCCGCCATTCAACCATCGATGACGATTAACTTTAGCAGTTTCACCCAATTCTACAAAATGTCAATTCGCACGATGCTCACAACACGTACATGAGAGAAACTCACCAATCCTAAAAGATGGATTTGAAGCAAGAAAAAAATTATTACGTGAGGATACTTATATACCAGAGCAAAAGGAAAGGACTTATGGAACGACTCGCAAGAATTAGGCCTCACGCTCATCACAGACCCCACCACTCCAGCCATAGTAGACACGGCGGTAAACAGAGACACAACACCAGACCTAACCTTTACCAAGAATATTGAAAAGGCGACGTGGCACAACACACTGGAAGATTTGGGTAGTGACCACCGCATATTAGAGTTACACGTCAGAGAAGGGCCGAATAGACCCAAGGAACGACAGATCAAATTAGTAGACTGGGAACTATTTCGTAGAACGCGAAATACGACACAGCAACGATCAATCGCAGACATAGAACAATGGGCTAAGGATCTCAGTGATGACGTCAAAGCTGCCACAAAAATAGTGCCACCTGAATCTAACTTGGATAAATGTGACAGCAGACTTCTCCACATGTGGGAAGCTAAGCAGTCGCTTCAGAATAGACTTAGCAGTCAGAAGCATAACAGAATGTTAAGAAAGCGCATAGCGCTTTCTTAACATTCTGACACGAGCTTCCATTTTGTTTCGTATATGGAACGCCAGCGCGTTTCGTGAACGACTTGCCTTGAGACCGCTTGGTATGGAGCACACGAGTTTCCATTTTTTTTAACAAACTTTAATCAGTTCATTAACAAAATTAACAATAGCAACAACTCTGGTGCATCGAGGTGCGCCAACAATGGCCGAAAAATATTCGAGTGCCACGTAGCTCGACAGAAAGTTTGCCATTTCTTGGAGCAACTGAGACAATTTCTTTCGCATAATTAGGCAGCTATTTGCTATGAAATATTCAACTTCATTCAATTAAATACGTGGCAATACTGTCTATAATAAAATTTTGGGCCATTGTGAAAAACTCCCAATTCCCCTTTTTTGTTACTCCATACGGGCTGCATAAAATTTCTTACCAAGCTTCAAAGAAGCCCGCGAAAACCCGTGAAAAGTGTCACGCAACTGACCGCGTGGCACTTTTTGTGTTTTGCCGCCCTTTCTTTCAGGCTCTGAAAAAACGAGTACGTACTGCGTTTTTCTAAGCCTAGAAGAAGCACACTAATTCAATCTTCGTGAAACATCCCTAGGGACGCTTGACGTGGACTTAATTACTGTGTCTATCAGATCTTTGATTTTAGCCCTTTTAATCGCGTTAAACGCGTTAAATTTTCTAAGTCTCCATTGTTCGTATACGAGGTTACACATGCGCAATTGCAACTTGTAATATTTAGATACTTTATTAGAACTCTTTGGCTCAAAATATTTTTTTACAAGGGAGCATAATAATCTTTTGCTTCGACAGCGCAATTTGGCGGCGTTAAAAACCGTCATATAGCTGTTCAGTTCCTGTATGATCATCATGCCTGAGTAAAGCTGAGTCACTTTTAAAAAGGTATTTTCTTCTTGAAGTGGGTGCTCACGTTCTTACAGGCGTTATCTGACTGCTCCTGCTTGTATGATTTAGGAGGCCTATAGCTATTTTGTTCAACCTATTTATAACGTGCAAGCTTCAATTCTCATATATCGCTTTCTAAAGTTGCTGCGCAGAAGCCATCAAAGGGTAGAATTTTTTGTTTATGGCTCTCTGGACCCAGAGAAGAGAAGGAAGCAATTTCTTCAATCCGCTGGTACATATTTCACACAAATATGTACATCTACATGAGTAAAACCTAGGTGCGTCACTGCCGTCACAAATATTTATGTTGGTTTTCGCTAAAATTGCTGTACTATATACTTCCATGCTCCCAGAGCTCTTTGAAACAATTTGTTAGCCGTCAGTGCTCTCGTTTATCTTTGTGCCCCCTTCCTGGTCGCTTAGTCAATGTGGTGCCGGGCTGCTAAGCCCGAAGTCGCGGGATTAAATTCCGGCCACGGCAGCCGCGTTTCGATGGGAGCGAACACACCCGGGCACCTAGATTTAGGTGAACGTTAAACAACCAGAAGTGGTCCAAGTTAGTCCAGATTACATGACTACGGCGCGCCTCATAACCAGACGGTGGTTTCGCCACCTAATACCCCTTAGTTTAATTTTCGTCTTCTTCCGTGATAGAATGACATTGTAACCGCCGCGCACTTGTTTTGCTCAAACGTGCAGCCGTATTACAATGCATTTTTGCCTTTACACACCTGCATGCAAGAATAGAATTAGAACGTTTTCGCTGCGCCTGTCATACCGACTTATATCTTATTGTTATATAACTTAGCCTTCTAATGTGAATACTTAAAAGGGTGCAAGACAGCAAACCTGTCCCCCTTTTTTTGATAGGTATATTTGTGTATACGCACAATAAACCCCAGTAGTTGGCAGTCAGCTCTCGTCCTGTGTTCGTCCCTTTTCCGCGTTTATTTTGCGATATTTTACTTAATTTGGATAGATTCCTTGCAGCGTTAACGAAACGAAAATGCAACACACTTCTTTTATAGCGTTATCCAGCCAGATTACTGGTATCTATGTGACAGTGTACCTCCTTTTATGCGGATTTATGGCAACGACTATATACGGCAAGTAACTATTTCTTGTGTTGATAAATTGACTTTCACCAGCTACGCTGACTCAGGTATAGTTATGTCCGCCTCATAGGGCGCCTCCTGCATGTAAATATTTCACATGTTCGTACTATGCAAGTACGTACTTTAATTGTCAAAAATAAATACGCAGCCACTTACGGCTCTATAAAAATGGTGTAAAGATTCAATACGACCAATCATACTCTGGGTAATCTGATCTGGACTTACCGCTTAAGCCGCGTGGTGGCTTAGTGGCTATGGTGTTGCCCTGCTATGCACAACGTCGCGGGATGCATTCCCACTGCGCGAGCCCCGTTTCACGGGAGCGACACGTAAAAATGCCCGCGTCCTCTGCGTTGGAGGCATGGTAGAGGTCCCTAAGCTGTCAAAATTAATCCGGAGTCCTCCCCCTCCCGCCCCCCTACGGCGTGCCTCATAATCAAACCGTAGTATCGGCACTTGAAACCCCAGTATTCAAACTACCGCTTAGGAGGAAGCTTTATCTCGGGCTCAAATCTGATTCGGCCTATTCAAATACATGTAAAACGCAGAAACGCTTTTCTGAGATAACCGCGGGAGCGATTTTAATGAAATTTGTTCTATTTAAGAGAGAAAATCAAATTCTAGTTATTGTTGCAAGCGGAATTTCAATTCAGTGCTTTAATTTTGCTAAAAGAATTGTCAAACATTCAAAAGTTCTAAAATAATAGAAGGACGAAGTTTACAAAGTAATAGCTCTGCATCAAAACAATCATCGTAGTTCTGTAAACAGCATTCATTAGATCATTCAGAGTGGACAAGCTCTATATTCCAATTTCTTACGTGAATTTTTTACGCTGTGTACAAGGGTTCTGCAAAAGTTACATTTCGATATTACAAACATTTTCTTCATATTAATGTGTAACAAATCAATTTTGCCGCTTCAGATGTGCTTTCAGATAAAATTCACAGAGTGGTAATATCATTTTTCATTGTAGAGAGTCCGAGTTCTAAACTAAGTTTGGTTTTCTGTAAATTTGCGATTTTCCCATCTTCATTAAAAATTAATGCTCTAATTCAAAAATTTTAAACCAACAGTGACAAGATCTTAAGTTTTTTTTTTCACATGCAACAAAGCTCGTCATATTTGGGTGCCGTGGTTGCTGAGAAAAACGAATTTTCCTTTTGCACGTACTTAGGAGCCTCCGAGCTGAATCTTCTCCTTAAACGGCGTTTCACTCGAACACCTAAATACACAGGCGCCCAGTTTGAATATAACATATATAGTCAAAGAAGTGGACACAGCATGCTTAACTGCATGAAATGAGTGCACCCGTAAAGCTTTGTGGGCGATATCTCTAGTTCCAAGCATGCGGAATTATTAACCATATGTAAAATGAATCCCCTTTCACACAGAAATTTAATTCCTCCCGCCCCCCCCAAAAAAAACAATTAGGATATATGTTGCGAAAGTGTTATGGGTATATAAATTCTAATCTATGTGTTTACATTGTTTAACTATTTCTAACTGAAAAATTCGGTATATATTTTTGGGGTTCGTCATCACATTACAAAGATATTGGGTGACTAAATAGCTCTTTTATATATTTAGGGTTGCTTTGTTGATAAGACACCTTCGAGTTTTCTACATTGAAGAAATACACTTTTCGACACAGCAACAAATAAATTCACCTCTCTATTTCCCGATCCAACGTGAAGTAGAAACAGAACCCCAAATGCTAAATTCAAACAAAAGAAGTGGCAGTTTTAACCGAATGTCTCAGCATTGGTAGCAATAGCAAAGCATAAGACAATTACCAATGTATGGTTCCTTGTTCTATTGACCGTACAAATTTCAGTACCCTACCTGTCACTAATAAATAAAAAGCGTAGTGTAACGTGGGCACAAACAAATATAAAGACATCTCACTCAGTGACACAGCACTACTTGAGAACAAAGGGAGAAGAGAAAACTTCGCTGTGCTTCGCGCTTCAACGCGCGTCCGAAGAATATAGCCATGCGACCTCAAGTACTATGTGCGCAGAAAGATACCCAACCAGAAGCTACTTGCCATATCGGCTAACCTAGCTACGGTACCCACCGCAGATTACCGCAAAGATAAAAAGAGCACCGGCCGCGTTAGCGCTCAGCTAGGCCGTGCACACCCAGGGCCGGGCTAGCGGAGACTACCTCGTGTCGAACCACTGCAATCAATCATAAAGTGTAAAAGAGGAAATTGATAATAAGAAACTACTATCAATGCAAAATTTTCTTTTCTACTTTCATTCTTCCTTCCAGAATACTTAGTACTATCGAAGAGGATAGTTCTGCAAGTCGGTACATAATGGTTGATAATCGCGTAAAATATTGAACAATATACTTATATTTGCATTGCGTCCACTTTGCATTGTAGATATGTTGTGCTTTCGGAGTATCAGGTATTCATGCACTGCGGCTGCAAAACCTGTTTGCAAGCCTTATAATTTATTTAAGCCTATGATTTGCAAATGGTTCACAAAATAGGAGGGACAAATTTGATAAAAATTCGCTTACAGGATGCTGATAACAAAAAATGACAGCATAAGCACACGCATAATACACTTAAAGTGATCTCTAATCACATTGCCTTGCCGTCAACTGACTCTAATTTCGTACTGTTATAAAAAAACGTCTTTTTGGTTAGTTCAGTAGGTAAGACACATTACAAAAGGTATGGAAAAAATCTCGAATAGTCATGACTGATTACCCCCATCCGGAGTTGCATTGTCCGAGGAATTTCTGCTTCGCACATGATCGCCTTCTATAGTACCCCTGCTGTTTTACGGCTCTCGAACATGCGCACGTTGTTTTCAATTCAAAGTTATTTGTGAGCTCGTAGTGTTCATTATGTTATGGTGAGCCGCAGGCACTTCCAGACAGCAATTCCTCCCCTATTGAAAATCCCAGCATTGCCCATCATGAATTTTATGCTGGGCATGATGTAAAATGTGCTAGGTATGGTGGAAAACATGGTGGGTATGATGGAATTCATCATGGGTATAGTGGGTGGATGGTGGGTACAGTGGTACATGGTGGGATGTATTGGTGGGATACATACTGGGTGACTTGTCTGAATGGTGGGCATGTTGGGTGAATGGTGGGTGTGGTTGGTGGATGGTGGGGTACATACTGGGTGACCTGCGTAAATGGTGGGTGAATGCTGGGCATGTTGGGAGGATGGTGGCTACATACTGGGTGAATGGTGGGTACATACTGGGTGACCTGTGTAAATGGCGGGTGAATGATGGATGTGCTGGGTGAATGATGGATGTGCTGGGTGAATGGTGGGTGTACGTAATGGGCAACGCGGAAATGGTGGGTGAATGGTGGGTGTACTCCGTGGATCGTGGGACACTTATTGGAAGGAAAATGAGCGAATATATGTGATAGTGAGAACATAATAGGTGTCAATGGTATATATATAGCGACACACGCAGCGATGGCAGGCGCCTAATGTGTACCTGGTTGTCTGATTTGCCAAATGGTAGCACTGCATGTAGTCCCATTTTTTACTTATATAAACATGCATGCACATGTATACTTTTCTATATAACATTTGTTATAATATTTCAGCATATATATTATTTCATGATGCATGCCAAATTATTATTGTACCCTGCTTACTTTGTGTCTAGTATTTGCTGCTTATTTTATTAATTATTGTAATGGTTTGAGTTTAAAGAGACATACATTGAGTTTAATTCAACTTGAACATTGATGGTGATGGTAAACCATGACATGTCTGTGCTACGTACTATACTGTACTGGCTATGGTAAATTGCATATATCCATCAGCATAATGGGAAGCACTTTCTCAATGTTGGGAGACCAATAGCAAGCATGGAATCCTCATGGCAGACTGAAACTTAATTCTTACATAACTTATGTGTAATGGGTACAAATGACAATCATACATATGTGCCATATAAAACATGCGATATTGAAGTTTTCAGAGGGGTAGCACGTATAGTCACCAACTAAAATTATCAAATAGTTGAAGCACAATGCTCTTTAGGGCAGCCATTTGTAAAAAGTGTGTTGTCAAATCGTCCTGCAGGCTGTAGATCAGCAAAATTACATAAATTAGGTTGGCTTCATTATGCTTTCTTTCAATGCACGGTATGGGCCTCTACATGTATAGCTTCAAGGTGCCAAAAGAACAAAGTGCTAACAAGGATGTTTATCTTCGGACAAATAATGTCAAGTATATTGAAGCTCTTAAGTGCTTTATTTTGTCCAGTAATTAAGGTGGTGGTAACAACTTTATTGAGACTCTGTACAGTAATTACAATTCAAATATGCTACATTTCAAAAGAATTAATCTTGCTCGTCGATGCAATGGAGGAGGGCCCAGATATTGCAGTAGCTTTTCTTATGTACATAGCAGGAATGTAACCGTCAATCAACAAGCTATACAACATACATTATACAAGACAAAGCATTACACTCCAATCATGAATTAAGGCATTGGTTTCAGAGATTAGGCATATGCTATTCCACTAAGCACTACATTACAATGTAGTTGTAGTGGATTGCTCCAATTAGGAAAAAAAACAGAACCCACCAGAAAAAATATATCTTTATGAAGGTACACATTAAAGCAAATTCAGCACCTTGTTTTGTGCAGCATGCTAAATATGGAACCATGCAGACTTTACGAGAGAACATGTAGTGATAAATTGGCCTTGTAGAGCAAGCTTAGCACATATCCTATATTTTGTTAAATGTATGCCATTTAACTGCAAGATGAGTAGAAATATCTTTAAATTAAAATCCATAGTTTTTGCAAAGCTTAATTGGCAATAACAAGTAGCTGTATATGCAACAGAATATTAATTATTCTTGAAGTGCAACATATTTAGGGAATATAGAATTACTTTTAGAAGGTAATTTTTCCCGGCTATAGGATAACTGTATTTGTTTTCTTGCTTCTTTTTCCGTTATTAAATGTGCTAGACATACCGTCATATGTATTTCCAACAAAGCACAACTTAGTCTATGCATTTTGTTAACATTCATCTACACATCTTGGTTAGGCAGAATCCACTATAGTGCATTGAGGCCTCTGCAACATCCAATTTCATGCATAATCCCAACCTACCAAATGGCCCCCAATTTTCTTATACCACCATCTCATAATACAATTCTGTGCAATGCTGTCACCATTGACTGCATTTCCATCTTTTTGAAAATCAAATTGTTATTGCAATGCACCACAAATAGTCCGTCCTATGCATTCTATGGCATGCCCATTTCCTATATTGCAATAGGTCACCAGTTGTCCTACACATCGAATGATGTGCCCTTTTGTCAAGCTAATTCTGAAGAGCTGCACTATTGCAAAAATGCTCTTTTGAAAGGCGAAGTGTCTGCTGAAAGGCAAACCTTGATACTTGATGGTCAAGGCTCTAGCTAGCACTGTACACACCTATCGAGACATGCTAATGTGAATTTTGTATTCATTGAAGGGGGCAAGAGTTATAAAGAATTACACTTGGTGCATTTGTTCAAAGGCTACTTTTCAATTTTAACTGCCACCTAAATACCGAGTGATTGCAGAGATGTGCATATGATGTGCCACAGCTTCTGTAGCAGCAATTGTAGTATTCATTTTGTAGTATTACATATTTTATTGCAATTAGGTGAGATGTTTCATCAAGAATAAGTAGCCTTATCAATACAAATCAGCCATGAGGAGAAAAGTCAGCGTATGTCGGAAGGTGTGGACTGCCTCCTAAGTGGCAATTTCTATTCTGGGAAGTCCAAGCCGAATGTGAAAGCCAGTGTTGACTATTTAATTTCCAGTGATCTTACAAATTACTTGTGTCCGACAAGGAGGGCGGGTTTGTAGTGATGCCAAAACAGCTGTTCCAAGAGAAGGCACTGGAGGCTATATCGAAGAATTTTGTGCAAACGCATTCAACTGCGGCAAAGTTCAAGAATTAAGCACGAAATTTCCCTTAGCAAAAAGCTGAATCTGGCTATAATCTTCAGAAAAATATAGAAGGGGTCGATAGAAATGGCTTGACTGTATTCTTCTCGGCCACAACTCACAAACCAGAGGTTACCCTACATTTGAGTCACCGAGGCAGGCTCTTAGCACGGTATTCTTTCAAAATTCCTCCAAAAAACTTTGACGCGCCTTCCAATTGTTGACCCGCTCAGAGTGTGTAATTCAAGGGTTATAACTGATTGTTTTTCTCACGAAGGAAGGTCATTGGAAGCTAACTTGACTTCTTCGACTGACATATTGCAGACGTTTTATTCCATTTCTCAGAGCGATATTTTAGCGAGTGAAGGTCATTACTGAATCGTCTGGAACTGTGGGCTTCCAAAACGATGCAGGTATTCCTATGTAACATTTTTTTAATGCTTTTAGAGCTTTATCTTTCTGCTACTTTGTAAATTTCGAGCGTGGCAGATTCATTCAGTGCAAGGGAGTGTGCATAGGCTCACGCATCACCCCCGTGCCGAGTGAATTGTTTTTAGCTAGCTTGGACACACATTGAAGCTGCCTTGAAGACAACCAAATTTTTAAAATATTTAGGTACGTCGATGACTTTCTGGTTGTCGCGCACATTGGTGAAGGTGCCGGGAACATGGCGAATCATGCGCTCAACGTCTGACCTTCACCCATGAGCTTAACAAGGGTAGCTTACAGTTCTTGGATGTTCGGTTTTTCTTCAATGACTCGCACGTTTATATGTACCAGCCAAGGTCGAAAAAGAGTATACTGAATTTTGATTTGGCCCACTCCAAATTCGTAAAGAGAGGGATCGCCAAGACATGCCTATGTGTTGCCCTGGACGAGTCCTGCTCACACAAATTTCATGGAAAATGTATGTACACAGGCAGTTCGCCTGACAAAGGCAGGGTTCCCTAGGGAACTTGTGGCGTCCGTGGCTGAAGGCCTGACAAGAGTGGTTGAAACTGGTGATCAGGCGTCGGCGATTGAGCAACAAGCTCTTGAGCAGGCTAGATGCATGGCACTGTCCTATATTCACCAGCTGACGCACCGCCTTAAAAAGGTGGCGGAGAAATACAATGTCCGAGTTGTGCTCATGGCACCGATAAACTCGGGAAACTGCAAAGTTGTCAGTGGCGCCATTCACAGTAAACAACCTTACCTAATTAAACATGAACTGCCTTATGTCAAGTGCAGGACAAATGTAGTTTACAGAATTCTGATGTCATGCGGAAGGTGCTACATTGGCCAAACAGGCCGGTGTATCAACGTTCGTCTAATGGAGCACAAGCTGCTTGTCATTGCACCATCAGGATCTGGGCCCAAGGCGGCACATTGCAAGCGTTGTGAGAATGCATGCACGCTGCTCTTTGATAAGACTCAAGTGATTACTTCTAGCACACATCAGAGAGCGTGAAATACTTGACGCCTTCCTTATCTATCGCAAAAAGCAGGCCTGTGTCAGCAAACCTAACTTATCTTTGGCAGCAAAGGAAATAAAATTCTTGCACAATATGGTGCCATTGCGCATGTGCTTCAGGGATTGATCATGTAGCATGCATACTTTTGCATATATATTTTGTGTCCTTCTGAGAATAAAGCCAGTTGACGTCTAGCGTTCGGTGTGTCTTTTTTCATGTTCCTGTCCACGTCTTTTTTTACACACTAGTGCAATGTCCCCTTATACAAAAAATTAAACACCTGTTCTACTACAATAAAGTGGTGGAAAGTGAACTGTTTGTATTACATTCCACAACTCAAAACAGGGGATGTATAAGTAACTGGTAACAAGCCAGCAACTCAAAAACAAAGGCAAGGGAGAACACAAATGTAAGCCCCATAATTTTTCTTATGTTGCCCATACAAGAAATGTGCAAAAGTGGACCTTTACTATACAAAACACAATATATTGCTGAAACATCCTGTAGTGACATACAAAGTGGTGGAAATTACAAAAAGTATCTTGGAGAAAATATTGAGACAGGTAAAATTCGAATTCCCACTCTCTCCTTAGAGAAAGTTCTGAAGAAAGGAAGGATAACAACCCAAATATACTGTGACACACAATATTTTCATCCAAAAGGTGTTTACTTCGAAGATATGATGCATGTGAATTAGGACGGTTGATGACCGGTACAGGGTCAGCCCAGCCGAATTTTGCCTTTCTTCACTACATCCCACATCAGTGGTCACTAACGCGTACCATGTTATGCGGCACCACATTACATTTCCAACACTTTATGAAAATAAGCAGTTGTGCACAAACTAAATGACAAAGGACAGGAATTAGAGGATTTCGTGTGGAAAGACATACATAATGCAGACGGCAAGATGCTTAAATGATAGGCTTTATGAACACCAGAACCATGTACAGAACAGTACAAGGGCATTTAGGAGTGCATTGCAGGGATTAAGGGTGTCTGCCAGTATTCGAAGATTGCTTGGTGGTTGCTAAACACAGGAATGAGACCGACACGAGAGACCATAAAGGCGGCCGAGATAATCCAACTAGGGATCGAGTGTGTCAGCACGGCCTCATTGGGGTTGTCACAAGAGCAAGTTGATAATCTATGGAGACAGCCACGACGGAAACAGTAGATTCATGGTGGTCTGAGATAGCATTGTGCGTAGACGGACCTGTCGGAGCGTGCTGCACGTTACAGTAAATTGTGCTTGTGCTCGTCTAATTCCTTTCCTTCGTCAGTCAGTTTGCGCGCAACAACTATTTTTTTATGTAATACTACTAACTCGCCCAGATCAGTACCCTCGTTACTTTCAGAGACACTGTTCGAGCATCCCCCTTGGCAGAATTTGGTAGATGCTGTCTTTGGTGGCTACAGAGACAGTGTGGCCAATGGATGCGAGGTCACTGGAAAGTACTCCAAAAGAACTTGTTCTTGGGCAAGTCGGTGCGACACATATTGTTGCTGGCGCAAAGTAGAACATGAAGCAGGGGAACAGAAAAAAGTAGAGCTAGAGAAGCTAGGAACATGTTTTGTAATCACCGGAAAATCTTTGCTGCTGGCTCAGAGACCTCCAATTATATATGTACATATTAACTTTTCTACTAGAAGCATATGTACACCCTACAACTTAAAAAAAGTTGGCTTTGAAATATTCATAGGATGACCAAATTTTCCAACAGCACTATCTTTGCTTTAAAAAAATAGGGACAAGAACCTGAAAGATGAATAAAATGACAAACATTAAGACGCTTGGTATTATATAAAAGAAAAAATGTGTTTCCAGAAAAACGGCCTTATACATAAACTTGCATGGAAGGTGCATGGCCTACCCTGGGACATTAAAAGAACAATAAAGAGATATACTGAATCAGCTCAGGATGATAAAGTGTCTTGAAAAGACTAGTTTCATTGATTTTGCAGTGACAGCTAGGGTGATCATTAGAAGAAAAAATGATGATCCGTTTCCTTTTTGAAATTTACAATGAAACACTATGTCCAGACATCAGTGTGACATCACAGATTGCAAAGCATTGGTTTGTATCACAGCCATTGTAATTCAGCAGTCTTGAAATTTCGTGAATTCTGTCATCGGCTTTCAGAAAACGATTAATGCATGTATATTTACAGAAATATCCATTAGGCTCGAGCAGACGTCGAATTCTATAACGTCGTGGCAAGCTGGTGCGAAAAACTTAAGACAGCATCGCCACTTTACATCTGTCCAGGCGCATATAGCATGTTCTGATGCATGAGTGCCTTCTTGGTAAGTTGTAACTAAATGTACATCCTGCGTCTCCCACCAATTCCTTGACAGGTATGTTAGACAAATCCGGCACTATTTTAGAAGTACATGTGACATTTCTTAGTGATTATGCCTTGTTTACTGTTAGGATACATCAAGCACAAGTATGCTGAACAGCTAAATAGATGCCTGTCTCGTGTTAACACTTATTCTGCACATTAAAGTACAACATTACGTATATGCCTGTTTCAGCGCAGCCCACATAGGTTGATGTGCTCGACATTGCAGTAACATCTGTTACATCTGCTTCCATAGCATTGATGCGTGCTTTCACGGCAATATATTTAAAGCAAGGAAAGCAAGAAAAAAAGGAAAAAATAAACCGTAAAAATAATGTGCGATTAAAAATCGAACCCTGGACAGCAGCGTGAGAATTCGAGATACTACTGCTACGATACCATTGAAGTTTCATGAGCTGCATCTCCAGTTGTAATATTAACTGCTAAATAAAGCTGTTGGGTATTTTGAAGGCACATTTTTGTGTGCTTTACGCATATTCTTTCCTGGCCTTTTATTTATAACGTATTTACCAGCCAGAGCCACTTGTAAATGCCTCTTTCATTACAATATCAAGCCCTCCTCTGCGCTAGCACTGATTGGCATCGAAGTTTACTACAGTACATACTGCTTGCTCTTATTTGTGCAGGATTTTACCTCGCATATGTGATAAAGGGGTGGTATACATGTGTGATAAGCAGTGAGGAGCTTTGTGGAACGCAGTTGCATTAAGAGCGTGCACCTTATGGATCTGTCATTTTGCCGTAGCTTTAGACACTTCAGTTAGGTAATGAGGAATGGTTATTTACTAACACAGCTGAATTCACATTTCTCTTTAGTGTCCCCTTAATCCCTTTCGATCTTGTTTGGGAGGTCACAAATGAACATCTTATCTTCTTGCACAAAGTCTATGCACAAACAGCTGTCAACAATTTCTTCAGGGAAGAACGCACTGCGTGTTCCATCACATGAAAGGAAGCACTCCTTTATGTGAGGAGGAATGGCACGAATGTCTGCTATGATCACAGGTCTGCAGATGACAACGCAGCGGCCTGTCTCTTCAAGCACAACTATCTTCTCAATTCGTGCATAGCACCCAGCCTCTGTCCGCACAAAGGTTGTATCCGATTTTGGTGGTCTTCTGAATCTAGTGCTGTGGAAAACTTGCTTATTTTGTACAAACCGCTCATATTCCACAGCAGAGGACACAGCCACTTCAGACCGATAATACACTGCATCTTGCTCTTCAGCACTTAGCACTGTGTTTTTACCTATGCCCAAGAGCGATAGGCCATCAACACGGAAAGTTTTTTACCGGTGCATATCCGAGGAAACCATTGCACAACCTTTTTTCTTCAGAAAGTAGAAGTGGGCTTTGAAGTACACACTGTAGCTGCTGAAACATGACGATTCACTCTATAATTTGGTCTGGAAGGCCCTTTGCTGCAGAAATCTGCCGCACGATGTATCCATTTCCCCCTTCAAACACGAAGGCAGAATGTGCCCAAAGGGGCCCAAGGGAGCGGGTGCAGTTTCCAAGGTGGAGGAGTGCATGGACATTATACGTCATGAATGTCACACCATATAATGCCTCGCACCTCGACACGAAGTTCCTCAGAAGAGACTCTGAAAAGTAAAATAGTATTCAATGACCCAATTTTTTTCTCTTTTTTTTCACACTTTTGGCTAAACAATGCATAAAGGCTTACACAAGTACTGTCACACTGTCCAATGTAGAAACAGGCATACAGGGCTTGTGCACAGAACACAGTGATAATTAGAAGGAATACAGCGCCTTCACAAATTTTGAAACGTAGTCTCAGATGTCTCACCACATCTAACCATGGCTTTTATTTTCATATAAAGTTGGGTTATAATCTGAAGTAGGAGCACTTTATGGCAATCAACAAGAACTTTGAACCTTTAACAGGAACTTGCTCTACAATACTGGGCTAGCTGGTGCATGGTCTCTAAATAAAAATGAACAAGTGAAACAACAAATATGGACACAATAGACAAAATGATTGCTCTAGTCAGAGTTGGCTGTGGAGCGCATACAAGCACATTAAAAAGTAGGTATAGAGTGCTCATAATAAACTTTTACAATACACAGACACTATGACTACTGTGCACTGCTTCAGGAGCAATGTGCGGCTATTCCATAAGCTAATAAGGATAGTGGTTTCATGGTGTTTTGGTGCCTACAATATCCCTCCCCCTGCTATTCCAGAAAACTTCATTGCAGCAGGGAGAAATGCTACTGTCAGGAGCAAAGCAGGGGTGATTGCAACTGGCTTGAGCTGGTTAGGCTTGCTAAATATATGGAAGTTTAGAAAAGCTTTGCTTTAAACATTGCCTTCACAATCAAGATGTACAAAGGATTGCTTTTTTCTGCCACAGTTAGCGAAAATAATTATTGGTAACACCTTGCTAGTTTATTCTTCCAGAAACAGCACCCGAAAGGTAGATCCTTTTGCAATATATCTAGTGACTTGATCAGGTTCTTACGGATGACTACCATATTCAATGTATTTTGTTGGGTGACGTTGATGCTTTCTTTAATTTCAATTCATTTATTTTATTGAAGTTCATTTTTTTACTTTAATTTAAATTTAATTTTCATGCTTACTTCGTACCACAGTCAAGGATTGCATGGCCAAGAATGAAGCAGTTCTGTTACAGCATTCAGCTGGTATGTCTGTCAATGATATGAGCTCTTTAGAACCTTGAGTTGACTGTTACCACCTTTAACAAAAATGTTTTTACAGTGGCATTGGTTGCACCAGTTCTTGCATGGCTTCTATCTTGCGTCATACTATCTTATCATGGTAAAAGCAGCCAAAAAATAACAGCAACACAGGACAGAGACATACACTGCACAACGCGCTGAACTAGAAACTGCCCTGTGCATTTCTCTGCCTTGTGTATCCGTTAATGGTGTGCTGCTTTTACCATGAAGCTAAACCAAATCGCCCAGTTTTACACTATTTTGCAGTTCATTTCTTATCATGCGCAGGCAGTGCAAGTTCTCAACCTTTGTGCTGACACAGACAAGGTCTTACAAAGTTCTTACGTATCTATTAACAGAACTTACTCTGACATACAAACAAAAAAATTAATTCCAATCATTTTTAAACACACAACTAACTTTCATATGAAGGTGAGCTATTTCAACAATAACTTTTGCAGTCATTGGACAGCAACCTAGAGGTACCCTGAGAACATGTTCGTTTGTGTTATCAAACAAGGGCTCAGAGAGGGCTGCTACCATGCTACCATATGATAGATACACTCCAATATAACTCTACATATGGAGTTCATGCTGCTAAGGCTGTGCCATCCATAATGCAAGGCAGTTTTAGTTACCGAGTTAACAGATTAGGTTCAGCAGGCTTCCTCTGCTTAGTTTGATTACAGTTGCTGAGAATATCCTAAATATCCTGGCCACTGAGTTTGTGCATGGGAGTACATTCTGTTGATCAGGAATAATGGGGGTACACATTTACAAAACACGCTCCCGGTCTGGCAGCTCACAGTCACACTCCTGAGAAATCAAGATGCTAACAAACAGTGGAACTATGACAATTCAGGGAACTTGTAAAGGTGCACCTTACAACAAATAAGGCCACTGGCTGCATTAGTGACCTTTCGATTTCTTTGCCACCTTGCAGAAAAAGAATTCTCCGGCATTATGCATGCCATATAATTAAATTTTAATGTGTATTTATTATGTGTAAGGTTTCTCACATCAGACGCGTGTATATGTTCACTATGCTAACTCTGAATAAAGCAGTGATTATGATGCACATGGTTTTGGTCATAAAAGAGCTAAAAAAGTTAGCAGGTTAGCTCATAGCAGTACAAGAAGTAGGTTGATAGTCTATGTACAGCATGGAGTACCTGCAGGCAGTACCATAAGCTCACATATGCCGTAGAAGAATCGACACTTGGGCAAGTTGGTACTGTTTGAACTTCTTGAATGGGCAGCACAAGATGACAAACACAGACGGCAGGAAACACACAAGACAGCGCTGAACTCGCAACGAATTTTATTAGAGAGCATACACATGCTTCAGTACAACCTATATCCACATGCTCTCCCATCGATGGCGCCATTACCAGTGCATAGGCAAACAGAAAGACCCTCTAATCTAATGCTATACTATGAAGCGGTTTAAAAATGCAAATTCACTGTCATGCAAATTTATTGAAGGCATGATAACACAACGCAATCTTTTTTTCCTGATATGGTAGGCCTCAATATTCTCCCTCATAGTCTTATTGCTATGTGTGGAAACAAGTGTGGTGGTTCACAGATTGGAGCACACCCATACTCAGAGCAATGCCGCGCGACATGTGAATAGGCATCACCCGCTAGCGAGCGCCTATGTTCGGACATTCTAATGTTCAGGCATCAATTTGTTTGGCCGATATAGACGTGGCCACCGGAAAACAGAAGCTGGTAATGAACATTGTGCATTCCATTCACAGTGTCCAGGTGGGGACATGTGCTAACAGTGCAGCCTTTCCTAGCAACAGTGGAGGCAGTCTGTGCCAACTACCTATCAATCTTACTGCAAATTTTTCTCATCTTGTTAGCAGCAGAAAAAAGAACCTTTGCATCAAACCTTCCCGCTACATTCGTGAGGCTGTACGATAGTTTTTCTATATGTGGAATTCCAATTACTTTTTCTACTTTTTTTGGAAGGCTCTGAGTTAATCATTTTTGTGGACGCTCCTAATTTTACACCTTAACAAGCTTCTGCACGGTCACGCGGGTGGAGTGCTACTGAAAACTGCTGCTATCAAACGCTCAGGTAGTTTTAAAGAACTCTCAGAACTCTGGTGGAAAGATTGCAAAAGTGCGGAAAGTAGGACCGAAAATGCAATGGAATTTTTTACCATCTTTGAATGTGCAGAGTTAAAATTTAAAATCGGTTTTTCTGACTTCGGGCAATACATTCAGCACACATGCTTATCAGTTAGTTTAAGCCTCCTATATAAAGATTGCAGCTAGTTCTTAGCTGGCAATTCATGTGTGAATTCTAACCCTGAGCCACATTTCTGGAACACTTGGAGCTACGTTATCAACAGTTTGTTGGAAATTAGAATTTTTCACAAAGACCAGAAAATCATCAACATATCTTAGCACTTTGATCGTTTGGTCATCTAGGGTAATTTTTATTTTTATCAACCCTGCCTAGGAAAATGTTAGCACCGGGGCAACTTTGGAGCCAATGCAAATGCCAGATTTTTGTTGGTTTAAACTTTCTTTCTATTTAAGAAAAGTTGAAGCTAAGTAAAAAGACAGAATCTCGAGTTACCACTGCCGCTAGAAAACTTGAGCTCATTGTTGTCCTCGGTGATACACAGCTCAACACTTACCATTAAATCATCATGTGGTATGTTATAGTATAAGTCTTGAACATTGATGCTAAGAATGTTGCAATCACCAGGATTAGACTGAATGATGAAGCTAACGAGATCATAGCTAATGAGACCACAAAAGGGTCTCTGATCACTAATGATTGCAAATGCCTTTGTAAATAGGCCTACACAATCGGCTGCCACATATCCCTTCCTGCGACTATATTTGAAATGGAATGTCAAGCTTGTGACTCTTTGCAGCGAAGAAAATATCCAAGTTAAGCCTTTTCCCTTTTTATACTGATGAAGCTAGCTGCCCAAGGTTGTGACTGGAGCAGCGACAGTGCACATTCTTTAACTTTAGCAGGCTCCAGGTCTACTGCTGTGAAATTATTTTCTGAGTATAGATATATGGCTTGAATCTATGAAAACACCATGACTCTTTCCGCACATAGCAATCAGACTATGACGAAGACTATTGAGGCCTACCATATCGGGAAAAAAGGATCACATTGTGTAAGCATGCATTCATTAAATTTTCATGACAGTGAATTTGCATTTTTAAACCGCCTCATGGTCTAGCATTAGCTTACAGGGTTTTTCTGTTTGCCTGTGCACTGATAATGATGCCATCGATGGGAGAGCACATGGGTATAGGTTGTACTTAAGCATGTGTAGACTTTCTAATAAAGTTGCGAGTTCAGCACTGTCCTGTTCTTCCTGCCTTCTGTCTTTGTCGTCTTTCACTGCCCCTACAAGATGTTCTCACATATCGGCTTTTTTAGTTCCAACTTGGCTTGTATGCATGCACTGGCACTTGCTTTTGGACCTTACCGGCTTTGTCAATTTCGAAACTGGTAAGTTCCTCTTGAAGCAGCATATATATAGCCTCGCAAAGCTTGGAGAGGTGCCTCCAGTACTCTTGAGGAAGAATCTCATTAAGGCAAGGCAAAGCATAGAAAAGGAGCCAGTGCCTCCATTCAGATGCCTTCCAATGGCTTCTCTCTTGAATTGACCGTGGCAGTCGTGTGATGCAGTGAGGTGGCTTGATGGACAGCAGCCGCAGCTCTATTCGGGAAAGTGCTGATGGTGCACCTATAAAAGGCACCATGAAAGTTAATTTCATCAGTGTCACAACAAATGTGGGTCAAGAAGTGCTCAAAACAGATCAAAATAAACAGCATTACATGCCCAAAAACTGTCATAGGAGGTCTAATATTTGATTCTAAGGACATATTAAAACATTAAAACTTGCTAGGGCTCAGTTAAGAGATATTTTGTATGTTATATATATATATTTGTTTCTTGGGTTGAAAGTGAATTGCTGGAAAACATAGATGAAAGACTATAAACGAAAAGTAATTGATTGCAGCAGTGCTAGTGTGGATGTTAAATGAAGCTAAGCAGTGGTGTAGCCAGAATTTTTTTTATGGGAAGGACAGGGAGGGAGGGCCCCAACTTGATCAAGGATCTGGCCCCGTATTAACCAGGGGCATTGGCAGTGTGCCACCCCCTGGCTACACCCCCGAAACTAAGCGATTGCAATGATGACCTTTTAAGTTGCTTTATTCATTTCAGTTTTCCAAAAGAGTTGCAAGTACAAACAAATACGGCAGCCCAGGTTCATTGGATATTTCACAAGGTAGCGTCGCACACATGTTATGACACTAACAATTGCCACTTTTGGTAAGTGTGAATCCGGACAAGTGCAAAAGTCCTTGGAAAGTGACTTAATTAGGAATAAATTACTGTGAAATGAAAGCTCATCTACACCATAGCTTGAGTGGGCTGTGCTGCTAATGGTATGGCTCATAAACACTGCACGCATATTCATACCTGCCAACCTATGGACCTCAAAATTCGAGAGATTCACCTAGGGGAAATGTGTGTGTGAAGGGGGAGTAACGACGACAACAAGAGTAATGAAGTCAAATTTTTTTCCAGGGCTACAGTAACGTCACAGACTCGCCTGAATGACGGGCAGTACAGTTATTAGAAGTTTCAGCACTCATACTGACTAAAAACAGTGCATATGTGCATGCACATTAAGGAGCACTGGCCATGTTCTGCAACAGTCGAGCCTTTCCCCTCTTGATATGCTTCCCTGCAATATTTTCTTCTGTGTCTTCACATAACACTCATTTACAGCGGCAACACTGACTTTAGAAAACGCGACTATAATGCAACACATATTCCACCATTGCCACATGCGCAATCCTCAATGCATTCCTTGATATGAAGTGAATCCAGTTAGACCACCGTAAAATTCCGAACAAGCGCCCCCAACCATGCAAGGCCCTCCCCCCCTAACTTTACTGTCAATTTCATATCTCCGCACCGTTCCGGGAAAGCGCCCCCTCCCCCCGCCCGCGCCCTTATCATGCGCCGCGCCTTAGAAACACTGGTCTGACCTATCAAGTCCAAGCAGCTAATTCAATCCAATCCTTCCTTTCAAGCCATTTGCATGCTCGTTCGCATGCACCATTTGTCGCCTTGTTTTCGCGTTGTGAAGTTCACGATGCCGATGCATTTGTACACAGGGGCGAAAAAAGTTGAGGTCGTACAATGGCATAGAGAAAACAGAAGAAACGTGCACCAAACATTCCGACATTTTGAGCTCGACCGCAAATGGATACGGGAATGGGACAGTAATTTCGAGAAATTGCTTCAGCAAAATTACGGGAGAACAAAACTTCGAAGAAAGCTGAGTAACGGCGCCCCAGTTTTCAGTGAATGCGTGGACGATGCACTCTTTGAGTTCTTCCGAGCGGGAAAGAACGGCAGGACGTGCCGTTAGTAACGGCTTCTCTCTGAAGAGGCTGTGAGAATAGCCAACAACATGCAGTTAGGAAATTTTGTAGCTTTCAGCCATTACATAAGTTGATGGAAGCAGCAGTTCGGCATGTCAATGCGGCGTTCTACGAACGAGAGCCAGAAGACACCCGAAGAGTTTTCGGAGGCAGCAAGTGCCTTTCCGTCTGCGGCAAACTCCCTGCGATGGTGCAACGACTACACGTTGTACAACATCGCCAATATGCACCAGATGATGGTCCGAATAGACAATCCAGCCAACAGGACAAACAACATGGTCGGCGAAAGCACCATACAGATCGCAAACACTGGATGTACCCGAAGAGGCTTCACGGTTCGCCTAGCCGAGCGTGCCACCGGCCACAAGCTCCCAGGATTCGTTATTTTCAAGGAACTGGGAAAATTCCATCCAGGGTCTTCGCCAGCCTTTGCATACCAGGTGAGAATTTTTTTTTTCAATGGGGTGAGGAATCGCACGATGTCACTAAGTTCGTTCTATCAAAACGCTGACTATGAAACGCTGAAGGGCTGGGTGAGATCGGAAGAGATGCAGGAGTGGCTGTCAAGGATCTGGGGCCCAAACGACGACGACATGTGGCGTTTACTGGTACTGGACCAGGCGCCCATCGATAAAACGTAAGCTGCCAAGAATGCTTTCGAGGAGCCCAATACCGATGTGCTTTATGTGCCTGCTGGGTGCACAAGCATCCTGCAGCCAGCTGACGTCTACTGGAACAAGCCTTTCAAGTCCACCCTACGGCGTTTGTGGGAAGAATATATGCATGAAGAAGGCAGGTCGGCCAAAGGAAACCTGAAGAAGCCTTCGCGCCTGCATGCTCTCGATATTGTTGCCGAAGTGTGGGCTGCTGTACCCGAGGAGACTGTGGCACGCTCCTTCAAGGAATGCAGCGTTACTAACGCACTCGATGGCTCGGAGGACGGCGACCTGCATGGCGGACTGGAAGATGTTGGAGCCGTGGCGCCAGAAGACAGACTAGGGTGGACTTGAAGCGGAATGCTGTGAACTTTTTTTTGCGACTGACTCGGAGGAGTCTTTCGATGGTTTTGAAAGTGATTTACATAGCAATCATGAATCTTTTGCTCCAATGAAGTTCATGTTCCAAGAAGTAAACAAAATGTTAAATGCATGTGCACTGTGCTTTTTTTTTTCTTGCGAGAAAATGTTGCCGCCATACTGAATTTCGGCGCCGTTCTGGGATAGCGCGCCCCCCTACTTTGCCAGTGATTTCGACTTGCTGGGGGGGGGGTGGCGCTTGCTCGGAATGTTACAGTAGTTAAGCCTACACTGCCTACGCACAAACGGCTTGTATTTAAATATAATGTTGGCTAGCTACCTTGCATATCATTGTAATTGCGTAGTGGCTGCGCTGCATGCTGCATTTTTTCTTTTGCAGTGAGGTTGGGAACAATTTTTTGGGAGATTTATACGCGTGCCCGTAGAATCAGGGGGATTGCTCGGAATTCAGGAGTCTCCTCGGCAAATAGGGAGAGTTTTCAGGTATGCATATCAACAGACGCATGCAAAGGCAATGAAGACAGCAATGCACCTTTTTGAATGTCAAAGAAATGCTTGTAGCCAAGACTAGGGCAGTATTATGCACCACGTCTGCTTAATTGTCACAGTGTTCAACGCATTCATGGTTCAACTAACGCTTTCAATAAATCATTTCTGCCGACTGCCATATCGGATTGGAATGTACTTCCTGACACTATCGTCAGTGAAACAAGTTCTGTAGAGTTTAAACTGTTATTACTACGCCAGTTTTGTCCACAACCCCAGTAGTAAGCCCTTTTATCGGCTTTTTCATTTTCACGTGTTTACTGTGTTTACCAGTTCTTGCAATCTGTATTAATGTGTTTTATCTTTGTGACCCATGGTTACCATCCCTTAAGGGTAATTAAATGATGATGATGAAAATTGTCCAGTGAAAACACACCTAAGTATTTATGCCAATTGTGAACTAGATGCAGAAGTATCAAATTAATGATGCAAAGTCCCATGATGCATTTTCAGACAATTCCAATTGATTTTGTCTGCTGTGTGAATCCACCGTATTGTACAAGTCAAGCATCTTGTAGGTTCACCTTGTAAGCCATACAATACAAAGTAAATGGGAATGGAAAGGGTTACTTTACCAGAATAGAAATGCTGATCAGAGTTCGAACTTGATAGAATTGTTTCCGTCAGCTGCTTTGCAACACCTTGTAGTACGCAGCGCATATATTCAACGCTGTATCCGTTCACAAGGTCCAGACCTGAACAAACAGAATTTTGCGTCAGCATACATAAACACGAAATTTTACTATCATGCTTACTATGAACTTCAACGCATGGTCACGTGGCTAGGCACTCTCCCAGGTTGGATAGTGATGTCAATGGGCACCATGTCCTCAGCTTAAACTGACAGGGCTCCGCTAGTTTTGTTCCGAACATAACACCTTAATGCCTGCTCTGGCCATTTCTCCCAGGCTTGAAGGAAGCTGTCTCATCAAAATCAGAACAGACTGGCAGCCACCTTTTGTGCAAGCTGTGTATCATTCATGTTTCTTGAAATAAAGACTGCAGTCACCCCAAATCTTAATGTTTGGTTTATTGCCCCTCGGCGAGTCGTCACACAGGAGTCTCCATTACCATTCTATGCCTACATTTGCCTTTTTTTTCTTTCTGCATCAGCTCGCAATGTGAACGTCAAAGCTAACGCACTGTTTCTTATCTGTAATATCTTATCATACAAAAGAAGGCAGTCACCTTTTCAGATTGTGTTTGTGAGACCAAGATTTTGTGCTCTACAATGAAGCCTTTTTGTGTACCAAAATGCATCAAATATTTTCCAGGCGCTCTGCTCACAATATTTTTGTACAGTCAAGGAACCAGTCAAAATCTGAGGACATATCATTGGACGGTCATTTCCGGAGCTATTCCAGAGTATACACTGTTTGGCTGGTTGAGTAAAACTGCTCAAGTCATCAAACTTGCCATGTACGACGGCTGATACTACGTCTGATTCTATCACATAAAGGGATAGAATCGCTGAAAGTTACCGTCCAAGAATACATCTTCAGGATGACACTTGCACTTGCTATTATCATTGGCAATCTATCGCTTTAAGAAATTTGAATGCTCGTTAAGATAGCCTTTTATATATGCCCATCTGATCAAGTAGACAACTTTGCTGTGACATACAAGATAGAACATGCATATTTTGGTTACACATTTCCTTTTCATTTGCTTCCTCACGAAAAGGGGCCACTCAAAGACCTCGTGTTGCCTCCTTTTGTTGGCATGGTGTACGTTTGCATGATAAAATTGTGCAGTGGAGACGAATTCTTTGGTGTGATGTAGAATGTTCGTGTGATGAAATTGGGGCAGCGCAGATCAGTAGGCAGGGGCCCGACACAACTGTTAGTATGCTATCGGTGTCAATAATTGAGAAGGAATTGTTTTTGCTCAGCTGGTGACAGCCTTTCTTGTTCGAAAAAGGAAAAAGATTTTTGGGCCATGTTCGTGGTTCTTTCCAAGTTTAGATATCTCGTCCTTTTTTCATGTCACACTTAGCTTGTGTTTTATCAGCTTGTACCATCCAAATTTTAGTGATTGCGGTTGTTTTTGGGCATGCATTGCTGTAAACCAGGGGTGGAGGGCTTCCTTTTAACTTCAATTGTAAAGTACAGCACTCGTGTTGTCTGTGGCTTAATTTTGCCCTGTGCATGTCGGACTAGTTTAAACGTCGACTTCTGAGTCTGCTTTCCTCAGAACTGGTGTCATAAGAAGACCCTTGCGAACACCTTTTAACAAATACATATTCTGTGCACACAGGTCTTCTGCCATGCAGCTGAGAAAACCCAATACAAGGCCCATAATATTGCTACATAGAAAGTGAATTGGCGAAATCAAGTTATACATAAATATTGACTCAGACATCACACAAGATGTGATGTCTGCTACCAACATGAATTGTTTGCAGACAAAATTTATCAGTTTGTGTGAAATCATACATTTCTTCATTGAAGACAATCGTCACTAAAGCATGTGGTTTATGCTATGGACACATGTACAGCAGTGTGTTATTTACACTGCGTACAGGCATAGAAGCAGCAAAGCTGTGAAGCCAGGAAACTATATTAGTATCCATATGCACTTTTAAGGCTCTTGAACCGACAGTCTTAGGTCATAAAGGCAATTTGGGTGCTGCTACACGGGCAGATTTGATAGACAACGAGCCAACACAGTTTATTGGAACATCCTCAAAATCTCCAAGGCCTTGAAATGGCAGTCGTGCCATCATAGTAGCATTTTAGAATCAACATCAAAAGGAAATACCTGCTATGAAAACATTACCCGAAAGCTGAGCGAAAATTGCAAGCGCCTAATTAAAAATAACTTATGTATGTGCTGATAGTGCTGCAAATGGTAAACTTTTTTTTCTTGCTTTCTGTGCAACTTTAGTGTGGCAACCAACGTGGCACTCGTTCATGACATGACAATGAAACTCTCAATAGCCGTTGAGAAGTGCTGCGTTGCAGTAACACAACTCCTTGAAGTTCGACACTTTCAATTACCTCCGACTCAACGGTCTTTGTGTTCATGTGACTCGGGTAATAACTACTGCCATTGGGAAAAGCATTATGGCATAAATGCTGCTTACTTACCTTTCAGGTTCATCAAGGCCGACGGTCCCTTTAAGCCATTGATGGTGTCTTTAATCCTGCTTGCCAGATGCATCTCACTCTTGACACGGTCTGAAGTTCTCTGTTCAATCGGTGACACCAATGTGTAGCGCATGCTCCTTATGCACATAAAAGAGTGCGACAATAACATTAGTGAAAATAACAAGCTAAAATTTTGTTGCTTACATCTAGAGCCTGTGTTAGCATGTTTACGTTATACCATACATTGTGCATATGTATATGAAATATTAATAATTTACAATCTGTATATGTGTGTATATAACATACACCATGCATTATATACAGCAAGAAAAACCTAGCTTTGAATTTTAAGAAAATATACATCATAAGGGAATTTTTGGAGACTAATAAAAATATATTTTACTTACCTTCCCGGTGCTCTCCTGGACTCAGGCACCATGTGCAACGAAAATATCCATTGAAAGTGACCATGTTCTGCACTGATGCCCTTGCAGGTGCATCAACGGAGAGGCACAAAACATAAGGCTTTGACACATGAATGTCGCCTTTGTGAGCCCACTTCACTACCCCTGTGCTGTTCACTTCATTCACAAACTGCTGAATGAACAGGTGCATTTCTGGATGTTTTCTACCGAACCACAGCCCAGCGAGAACCGGGTGCTTCAGTCGCAAGTGTGGTGGCAGTTCATTAACAATAAATTGCAGGGGCCACACTGACGTCTTCGAAGATTTCCATACAGGGCTCCCATCAGTATTTATTGTCAGTGTCAAATCATCAGGGCAAAGGTTCTGTTCTTCCCTCAGTTTGCTGTAGCAGTGGCCTTTCGTAATATCAGTGATTGTTGATGACGGCTGTTTAAGTGCTTCAAGGCTTTCATGCAGTTCCTCTTTGGTCCGTTCGATCATATGGCTGAGTTGCGTTGCTAGGTTAAGAATGAAGAAAAAGCTACCTTCCTTTTTCAATGACTGGGTAGTTCTCACACTGTGACAGCTGCTGCACTCAGCGGAATTGCCATGCGTTGTCATGACGCGTTTGCATGGCTCACAATAAAAGTGATGCTGCACAACATCATGCATGTCCGTTGCCCAGAGCTTCCGAAAAGCGAATTTGCTCTGAGGCAATGCATTTGTACCCACGATAAGGTTTATCAGCTTCGCTAGGTCGCCAAGTGCTGTCCACGTCAACCCATGAGAAACCGCAAACGACATTACTGCTGCTATTGCGGCCGCCTTCGTTACATTTGAGTTGGGCAATCTTTCGCCGCCGTACAGCGCAAACCAAGACGGCAACGTGCTATCATCAGAGAAACTGTTGGCATCGTATTCGTCACTACCGTCAGAGCTGTCCGCACTTTGGCAAGTGTCACTTGCACTTCTTGCGCTGTTCACATCGTCGGATTCTTCATCGCTGTCGGGTTCACCACTATCACGTCTGAAGCTGTCGCTACCGTTGCGGTCCGAATAAATGTCACTGTCGTCCCCGTCATTCGACCCACCTTGCGATGTGTTAGACGAAGCCTGTGTCGCGCATTGGGACTGCGCACCGGGGCCGACGCTCGTAGATTGTGCTCGTAGGGTTGCCGATGCGGCGGCCATAGCCACGGCGTGCGCCTTTTCATGCCTCTGCAAAGTAGAGTCCGGCACATCGAAGTAGCTATCCCCGTCTAAGTATACCTTGCGCCGCTTTTTAGCGGAAGTCTCGGTCATCGCTTTCTTTTAGTACACGCTAAGCTGAGAAAGCACACTAAACGAGTAAGCAATGATCGCCAGCACACAATAAACAACGCGGAAAGCAGCCGGGTCATGTAGGGTCGCGTTACCCATGGAGAACAAAAAAGTTAGGAGGGAGCTTGACGTCATGCAGCCCGCCTTGGCAAGCAAACCCTCCATGAAGCCCACACATTTGCTCAGTAGTGGCCCAGCACGTGACCTCGTTAGTCGAGATCACGGAGCAAGAATCAAGTTTTGCGCAGACGTTTGGTGGCCAGTAGCTATGCCAATAGTTTTTATTCGGTGCACGCTTATGCAGCTGCCCTACTGCGGATCTGCTTAGAGAGCAAGAACACTAAAACCAACTGCTCATTTTGACGTGCTATCACGTGCTGGGCCGACAAATTTGTCTTCAATTGCGTTGCGCGATGCTCTTTTTTACTATATGTCTCAATAAGGTTACCAAAGTGGTTACTAAGACCACTAGACCAACTAGACGACGAAGAACGGCGACTGTAGATGGATATTACGAGTGTCCTCTGTGAAACAGAGGGGCGGCGAGTGCCACGAAGCATTGTATTTTTACCTTCTACTCCTCAGCCGTGATTCGTGTTTTGTCGAACCTGACAAGAATTCATTTCCCCACAGTATATATTTGGCGCCACCAAATCGCTATCCGCATATTAATGAGCCTTTCCTTTGTGGTAAATCTTAAGCAAATTGACCTCAGTGCCTATTCCGAACGGTCTATTGTTTTCAGACAGGAGCCTGTTAAGTTTCACGAAGTAACGGCATGTGTTTGTCACGTTTAGACGATAAGCCAGGAAATGCACATTCTACAGGCGGCAAGGCCTATATATATGGCAGGGCTGCGTGATACTCATGCAATGAACCCAATTTTTGCGAAATTGTAATTTATCAGCGATGAAATGTTATGTGACATGTGCATTACTACGAATGTGATGTTTCCGTCATGTGCAGATATATAGGCATTGAACTTGGGTAATAGTCATTCAATTTTTGTTATCTCAGCAAAATTTGTAACGTGGCGGATGTAAGACGACGATAACCTACGTCGGACGCTGACAATCTAAAATTGTCATTAACGTACGCCAGTCCGCAGCAACATTATTTTCTGTCCGCAGCGTATGCCGTGTCACCGAGGGGGCTTTATGCCCGTGTACGATAGAAGCCTCGCACTACTTGTGAAATTGAGTTGGTTGGTTATACCAGGTTATACAGGGTGCCCCAACTATCATGCACCAAGATATAAAGATATGCAAATGCAATGTGGCTGTACAGAAACAAGATAATGTTGTTTGCCGTCGCTAGGAGATACTGAGATTATTTTCTGCACTCCACCTAATTACATAATTAGATCTGAATTAACTAATCAACTTCTAAAACACTATAATCCAATTAAAAGCGTCAATGCGAAAATTGTAGAGACATGGACAACTCCCGATACAGCATTCTGTTGCTCAGTACGTGCTACATGAAAGTTTTTTTCCGAGGGTGAAAGAAGCCTGCGAATACACGCAAAGTGCCTCGCTCGGAAAAAAACTTTCATGTAGCACGAAGTGAGCTACAGAAAGCTGTATCGGGAGCTTTCAGCGTTTCTCTACAATTTTGTCATTGACACGTTTAACTCGAATCATAATATACGAGATGTTGATTAATTCAGACTAATTATATCTCCAAGCGACGGCACATAACATTACCTTGGATTTTTCCAGCAATGTGGGGTTTGCATATTTTTAAAGTTTGGTGCGTGATAGTTTGGACACCCTGTGTGTGTGTGTGTGTGTGTGTGTGTGTGTGTGTGTGTGTGTATATATATATATATATATATATATATATATATATATATATATATATATATATATATATATATATATATATATATATATATATATAAACCGTACAGGTGTTTGGCTTCAACGATATGACACGTACTGTTCAATAAGATTGCATGTGTTATAAGGGGGCCGAGGAGATGTAGATGAGACGTCCAGCTTGTTGGTTGATATGAAGTTATTGTAGCCTTGAACAAAAGGAAATGGCAGGCATATGATAACCAGAAAGAAGTTCGGTTTGTCACCCTGCAGTCGGTAGTCAGGAAAATGATTTACAAGGTGCTGGAAGGGAAGAAGATATTGAACAGCGAAACGCAATCGTCGTACTTTCTGAGGCGGCATACCTTTACAGAAAGCGCAGGGGAAGAAAAATAGCGCGGTTTCATGCATACGCGCCGTTATAACTAGCTAAATGGACAGCCAAAATCATACACAAGAGCGAAAATATATGCGTATGATGGCAATGAGGTGCACGGGCAATGAGCAAACAAGAAGTGAACTACGTATTTAATAGTGGTATTCTTTCGAAGCACTCGTCAAATGCTCTATGTCCTTACGGACATGCACATGTGTGCGTGTGTCAAAACGCACGCGAGCAATTTGCAGAGAACCCGATTGCAGAGCGATCGCATTTTTGCATCAACTTCGTTTAGTATAACACTTGGCACAGTTAATTGCCTGGTTTGTAGAAAAAAAATTCAAATTTGCCTGCGTTTATGGGGATGCAAGCTGCTGCCGGCGACGCGACAAGCATAAACTTGTTTCGCCGCCTGCCGTCAGCTGCAGAAAGCAGCGTTTCCGGAGGGGCTGCCACGTGTTTCCCGCTCCTGGAACAGGCGACTGTCCTCCCTGAAACGCTGCTTTCTGCAACTGACAGCAGGCGGCGAAACAAGTTTATGCTTGTCGCTTCGCGGCTGCCTCTTGTGTTTTCATACGCACAGGCAAATATGTAGTTTTCTGAAAAACTAGTGAATTAACTGTATCAAGTGTTACACTAAACAAAGTCGACACCAAAATGCGATCGCCCTGCAAAATTTTAGCAACTACAGTACAGCGGTGAGCGCAAAATCTTTTTGAGAACGCATGCAGCGAAATGTTCAGGATCCCGTACATCAAGGCAGGGTTGAAGCAACGTTGGGTTGAAGGGTGTCCATGCATGTGGCCTCGTAGACGGGTGAAGACAAAGTTGTAGCCGAAGCCGTGTAGGGTGTGTGTTGTGTCTCGTCTGGTCGTGGTGTAGCGTGCGGACTCTACAATGTTTGCGTATGTAAAATATCGCGACAATTATCGAGCTATACTACCTGTGCGGCTCATCAAATCTTTTGAGCCGGAAGATGAGCGAGATTTCTCGAAAACGACTGAATATCAAGCACACTGGTGCAGCGAAGATGGGAGCACAGAAGTCTACTACCCGGCCTTTGTTCATGCCCTCGCAGGTGAGTAAGCCTTGCTTGCAGATGTTTATATTATTACATTGCGCAGTTTTTTGGTCTTATGAAGTTTCCATCGATACTCGGCTGCCCATATTTAGCTTTTTTTTTTGGTCCACATGGCAGCGCTGTTATCTTTACCAAAAGTTTGCGAGAACCACCGCAGGGATTAGTAAAGGGGCCCAGTGGAAATTTTGTTCGAAAGCGGCAGTGTAGTACCTCATTCTTATGATATTAAGGAGCGCCTGAAGTGCAAGTGAGGTGTTAGCATCGTACCAGAAGGCATTAACGTATTACCTTTGCACTGCGGTATTGTGTGCTTGCGCCGACGTCGCGCAATCTCGCGTAACCTCAACAGATGGACTTGCCCATCTTTTGGGACGTGCCCAGCCTATTTCTGCTTTTCATGAAATCGCTGCTTTCTCATGTGGTCATGCATACGTGGACAGTTAGGCGAAACGACTGTCACAGGAATTTCATTCTGCATGGCCAGGACTTCCGCGTCAATGCCTTATTCCTGAGCGTTAAGGTTGTTGCAAACAGGTCTGAGGATAAGTTTTCAACAAAACTTTTTCTATTTATCTTTCATATTTCATTGTTTTGCATTCTTTAGCCTTGGGATCATTCTCTGCCTGATCATTCTTTGTCATGATTGTCCTAGTTAATGTTAGTAACTGCTAAGCTGGTCAAGGCCTGGTAAGATGTACAATTTTTCCTAAGTATGGACAGCTGGGTCATTTGGTTGTGATTGGCATTATGAAACGTCGTTCCAGCGCACAATTAAACACGGACGAGAAGAGGACAACACGAACGCCGGCGTTCTTTTTCCGCTTTGTGCTGTTTATGAATAAGCAAATTCAGGCTAATTTGTTGACAGATCTTTGGTGACCTGTATTAACACTGAAAATAGATTGCTGCTTTGCAGACTACTGACTTCTCTTGAAGTTCAGGAGACTGTACTGGAAAGTTACGAGGCAGTCAGCAGTAATTTTGTTCTCTTCCTTTTGTTATCCTACTAATTTACAAACTACAACAACCTAATTGGTACTATTTATAGTGAGGAAAATGCGAACAGTGGGGTCATGTGGCACAAGCATAGTTATGATTCGTTGTTCCTCCTGCATCATTGCTGCTCTTGCAGTGCAAATGTATTCCTGGTGCTATGAAACTTGGAGCTCTTTGATTGTGGGAGCAAAAGCAGTGATGCAGGTAAGGAAGCAGGGCATGTGCGAGCCATATCACGCAGCACGAGTGGTGACAGTTGTATGCACTCTAACTATATTGGCAAGTGAAAATGGCATTGCTGAACTGGGAAATGTAAAACGACCATTGAACAAAGCAGTAGTGTAAGCAGCCATGCACAATGACTGGTCAGCGGCATACTCTTTCCCTACAGGTACGCTTCGGCCACACATTTTGTTCTTTCAATTTCATTTGACCTTGATTATACATTACAGTCTGCAAAAAAGAGTTGAAAAGCACAGTGGCCGTTAGTCTCTGCAACCATTTGGGTAATCATGGAATATGAGTGAAAGAAAGGTAGTTCAAGGAAATTGTTATAAATATAATTGTGGCCAGCTGATTGCAGTGCGACTCTTAAATTTTCAGTTACGTTGTACATCTATGTGTAGCTGCATGCATTTGATGTTGGCTGCAGTTAAATGTGACCAATGAACTGTGGTGCTCTTTTGGTTTTAGACACTCTGGAAGTCCTGAACGCCAAATTAAAAAAAATGAGGGAACCTTTTCCCCGATTAATTAAAATTGAAGATCAGCTGGGACCTCGCAAGCAAAGGGTGAGTGTTTCTGAGCACTAGTAATTTGAAGGTCTAGTCATTGCTTTCCCACTATATCTTGATACCACCAGGACCTTGTATGCTAGTTACGTGGCATTCGAAGCTTTAGCAAGATATCAGTGAGATAATGATTGCATTGTCAGCTACTAAGAAGTTGTGCAGATGCCATTCAGTGTGAAATTCGGATGTTATGCAAAGCATTTTTCAGCTACCTGCCTATTGAGCATTTCAACTGAGCAAAACCAAGTGGATGAGTGAGTTTTTGTAAATTGAGTAGTTGTGTGTGGGTATTGAGTGTATGCATGTGTGAGGACAGCAGCGTAACGATGACCATGTTGCAAAGGATCATAAGGCAGCAATGGCATGATCGGCCATTGCCATTGCTGGCTGTTTGTCGCATCCTTAGGATATGGCAATTATTGGGTTCTGCGGTAGTGGGCAAACTAAGGAGAGACACTGATTGTGATGTCATCGGCGACTGTCATAATTGTTGAGGCTTAGGGCTATGTCATGCAGGGTATGTGAAAATGATGGAACTTGTACTTCAGTGAAGAGTGAAAATGGTGGAATTTGTACTCCAGAGAAGAGATAAATATGATTAGCCTGGTAGTCACGAAGTTCAGTTTCTACATTGCGTAAACTGCTATGAAAAGAGTACTGGGAAAAGTGGGCCGGTCCCAAAGTAAGTACAGCAAGGCACCTAAAGAACGAGCGGTCATAGAGAAAGAGAAAGAAAACAAGGAACAGGTGTGTGGTACATGCACTGAGTGTTTCAAAGAGCTGGCTGGCTTTAGAACAAGAGAAGCATGCGTGTGATTGTGACCTAGTGGTTGAAGCACCAAGCTGCTGTGCTCAACGGTAGAGGTGTGATTCCTCCATTGGGCCACATTTTCTTTTTTTTAAAGCGAGGAGAGACAAGAACCTACGCACCTACCTACTACGAATTGTAAAGAATGAGACAAAGAATGCTTCACATTCAAATATGCTTATAGGTTTATAGGTACTTAATCTTGAGGTAACATTTCATTCCTACTCGATCCTGCCTGTGTAGAAGGAGCCAACACCGAGAGATGCCAAAAAGCAGCGGCTGGCAGCCACAGAGGCTCTGCACGACAGAATTTTGCACCAGCATGAGGTAGGAACAAAACATTGAGGACTATTTTGGAACCATATTATGTGGCAAAATGGCCAGAAGCACAGTACTCAGTATTTTATAGTGATCCATATTTTTTTGCACTACTTCAATTTTCAGTCCAGTGAATCGCAAACGGAAGGGCTGGTGGCTCAGCTAAAAGCCACAATTGAGAAGCAGGCGAAGGAGCTTAAGAAAGTTAAGCTCGAGCTCAAAGAAGCCGGAGAGCTAAATGAAAAGCTCACCAATGCATTGCTGGAAAAGATTGGTGAGTACGTTATGCATTTCTCAGGTAGCCTATCACCCTGCAACAGGAAATAGTGACCACCATGATCAAATTTCTGCTAGGAGGCACATTAACAAATTGCAGGGGCTTTGCTTGCTTATACAGATTGGTGCTCATTGGCTTGTAATTTTACCATGAGTGCTGGAGAGCACATGCACTTTCTTATGACCTCTTGCTGCTGGTACTTCTTTGCAATGAATAAGAATATGCTCCTGTTAGATATTAAAAAAAAGATTAATTGTGTGGATAATGAGCTATTGTTTCATCATGCCAGCTACGTGCAACGCTGCCATAGAAACGTCTGCATCTGCATAAGGGACGAAATAACAATGATTTTATAGATCTATTTGCTCTGGTGCTCTCTTAGCAGAAATCACAATATTGCACTTGAATGAGAAGGGGAACCGAGGGGCCTTAATTTTGTGTATCATAGCCATAACAAGCCAACAGATAATTGTGTTAATGAAAGCGTAGGGGAAATTATTTGTAGTTTGAATTGAAGTATAGGAATGGTAAAGCAATGGGAAATGTAAGCGATGGAAAGCAACTTGCTGCTCGTGGGGACTGAGCCTACAACATGCAGTAAATGCACGCATTATGCAAAGGTCATGGGTTCGGCCCCCACCAGTGGCAAGTTGTTTTTTCATCCACTTAATTTTTTTTTATTTATTCATTTTACATTTAAATTAAATGTACACCGAAATGCCCCCTATGCTTTCCTTGACTGTAATTCCCTATGCTTTCCTTGACTATAATTTGTTGGTTTTTTATAATTTCACTTAGTCATTATGTTTTGCTAGACAGCCCACCATGGTGGCGTTGTCGCTTTCGCATTGCGCTGCTAAGCCCGAGGGTGCAGGATGAGATCTCGACCACGGTGGCCCCATTTGGGGGGGGGGGCAAAATGCAAAAACGCTCATGTTTTGTGCAGTAGTGTGCATTAAAGAGCTGCAGGTGGTCAAAATTAATCTGGTGTCCCCCCACTATGGTGGGGGGACACTACCATAGTGGGACACCACCACCGCCCTGTAATCATGTCATGGTTGACATGTAAAACTCCAGAATTTAATTATTTTAATAGTTTGTTAGATGACCTGCAGCATGTAAAACGATTGTGAAATTCCCAGCTGCTTCTTTGTGCATTTTTCACACACAGTTCATGGTCATAAAAATTGCTATTTATATTTATATCCAGGATAACCCTTGCTTTATGCCAAGTTATTTGTTATTATTGTCACTGTTGGCATTCTCTATTCATACCTGGTGACTTTCTCAAAATTTTTATTGGAGTTTACTGGTTTAAGCTTATTATCAAAGTAATTGTAGGTAGAAATACTGAAGCCACTGGCCTAACAAACTGAATCTGAGCAGATTGATCACGTCAGTGACATTTCGTACTGATGGTACCTCAGTTCAGCTTGGTCAAGGAAATAAGCACCGTTGGTGATAGTAGCGTCTGTGGATTTCACCATGCCTTCCTTTGTCATGGTGTTTCTAACTCCCTTTTGTCAAGATTTACGAACAAGCCTACATCGCTACCCTTGCATGATGGCATGTTCTTCATGCTGGGGCATGAAGAAGGTGTGCACTAACTTCGTGTACTCAATTTATGACCTCTTCATGTTGCTGAAGCAGTGGCAGGCAGTAATAAACTTTTTCTGCAGATTTAGGTGTACAGCAGTCATTCATTGGCAGTTTACCTGAACAGTGCATTAATGAATTTATATGCAGAGGTTGCTCGGGGGAAAGCCCAAGAGAAGGACGCCGAAGTCAGTGCATATGCCAGAAGGGATTGTGCGCAGGTAGAGTGTATGAGCAACCTGTCTGTGGGCTACCGGCAGCCAACAGAGGCTTCAGGTCTGCCTCAACAAACTGCAGGCCAAGTGACCGACAAACCAGCTTCTCTGAATGAAGGTACTGTTATTTCTGTGTGGTTATCTGGTTTTGGATTGTCGACTGGCCTTTCTTTCTGGGCCCGTGCAGTGTTAATCTGTTTTAAAAAAGCCGCTTTCTGAAAGAAAGTTGGTTGAATGTAAAGCTTTCCCCAATGCAAACTGAAAGTCCAAAGCCAATGACCACGCAAGGAACTCATTAAGTGCTGAGCGACCCGATGGTACGCATATGTGATTTGATCTTGTTTAGGATTGCATTTTTTGAGTGTTGAAGTTGAATGAAGACACATTTCGTTAAATTCCACAGCCTTTACTTTAGATCGTGTAGCCATTGATTACGTGCACACACACTCGCATAGTATTGCATTGTGATCGCTGGGGTAGACGGTCAGAGACTCTGCCATCGTAACATGACACAGCCTGCTTGCAAATGTGAGATCAGCGCTGGAACAGTGTTCTGTCGTGGGTCTCTGTAGCATCTTCAGTTTCAACGTGTAGTGATCTAGCATTAAACTCAATACATTTGTCATGCTTTTTTGCCACATCGATGTTAAAAGGTACTTGCACACAAGGATCAGCGTACTGTGGGACTTTCAGGCCTTTATTGTTTGTGCGATAAATGTTTCTGAGTCGCAACGACACGTGTTCGGTCTGATGTACAGGCTCGTCCACTCTTGGGGTGAACACGGCTCACCAGTGCGTCCGGCGCGGCGGCGCATCGAAGCGAAGCGGCGCAGGCGCACACGGACCTGGGGGAGGTGCTTCGCGTCGTCTGCTACAGTGCTGGAGCGCGTCGCCCTGGCTTTGCTGTAAAGTACACTTCGCTAGACCAAGGTGAATGAGCGACCGAGGCGGCGTTGCAGGAAGGTGCACTTCACTAACTGGAGCATTTTCCATCTGGTTCGGTCTACAGCTTGTGAACAGCCTGCTTAATCAATATACATTAACAGAAGCAAGCTTCTTACCACATAAATCACTTAGCATGTTTGTATAAGTGATGAGGGTAAAAATGCAGTCATTTTTTCGCGCTCTTTGTTAGGCTGGGGCGTAGAGGCGACCCTTGATAGTCGTAGACCGAACCAGTTGGAAAATGCTCCAGTTAGTGAAGTGCGCCTTCCCGCAACGCCGCCTCGGTCGCTCAGTCACCTGGGTCTCGTGAAGTCTACTTTACAGCAAAGCCAGAGCGGCGCGCTCCAGCACTGTAGCAGACGACGCGAAGTGCCTCCTACAGGTCCGTGTGTGTCTGTGCTGCTTCGCTTCGATGCACTGGCGCCCCGCGAAGCGCGGCCATGGGGAGCCGTGTTCCCCCTAAGAGTGGCCGAGCCTGTACGTGCTTATGATCGCAAGACTAGTAGACATCTTGACTGCACATATATACAGTTCGTCTGGGTAGCGTGGCGTTGAACCACCTTTCTTTAAGACACGAGAAGAAAGGGGGTTAACCGAGGGGCCCGATTTTTATTAGTCATATCATGAGAAGCCAACAAACACTGAAACCAAGGACAACATAGGGCAAATTATTTGTGCTTAATAAATGAAATAAAGAAACGATAAATTAATGGAAATTTAAGTGGATGAAAAAACAACTTGCCGCAAGTGGAAACCGAACCCACAACCTTCGCATTTTGCGTGCGATGCTCTACCAATTGAGCTACCGCGGCGCTGTTTCCCCATCCTCTTTCTTCGGTATTTATGTGTCCTAGTAGAACCCTGGGAGTGTTAGCCAGTGCCACCACTCAGACCATGGCAGTGGACGTGGAACGTCCTTTTCGCCGCAGGCGTCACGAGAACGTTATCTTTTTGGGTGAAGGCAACTGGTCAATAAACCCACATATGCTACCTGAAGGTATCAAGGTAGCCGGATTCGAGACCCTCGTTATGTAATGAACGAGAAGAAAGGCGGTTAACCGAGGGGCCTGATTTTTATTAGTCATATCATGAGAAGCGAACAAACATTGGCACCAAGGACAACATAGGGGAAATTATTTGTGCTTAATAAATGAAATGAAGAAATGATAAATTAATAGAAATTAAAGTGGATGAAAAACAACTTGCCGCAGGTGGGAACTGAACCCACAACCGCACCCGCGAAGGTTGTGGGTTTAGTATTATGGCACGTGTGATGCAGTTTTCGCTGAGAGCATGCATCAATGTGGCTTACTGCATCTACAATTTGCGTATGCACGTCGTGTGTCGTCATAAACCTTAGACACCATAGCTGACTGTGCTTAATGCCTGCGACCGCCATCAGATGCAGCATCATGTCAGTCTGCCTATGTGTATGTTTGTCCGCGTGCTCCCATGATTTCTGACTGAAAGCCTGCTATGACCACCATATGTTTCAATCAATGTTGTCATTTTTTGCAGTGGAGGCCACAAACGTGCCAGGCACCGTAGCGGAGGCCCCAACTTCCGGAAGTGCACTTGCACTCTGCGCTACTTTGCCTAGTGCAGTCGACCCAGGGCCGTCATCCCCTCCTGGTGGACTTTTTTCCACTGTTGATGGAGAGGTGAAGCCAAATTTCTGTATGACTAAATCTTCATAGATATGCTTTTCAATGGAATGTCAGGAAAAAAAGGTCCGTGTGTCATCGATTATTGCCACAAATAAGGAATGTGAGGTGAATGCTTATACAGGAAATCTCAATATAACGAAATTCAGGGGACCACGGTAAATTCTTGATTACTCTGAAAGATCGTTATAGTGAAATCCCCAAAATTAACCATTCCGCCCATCAACCTATCAGTTCACAAGTTGTCACCATATGAACTATTCACAATAACGTCGCTGTAGGCTCTGACCACGTGCTGCTGCTAGGTATTTTCCACAGATTCCGCTGCCGTGCACAATGAAGCACTGTATAGTAAGAGTGACGTGTGCAAAACAAGACGCTGACGCTGAGAAAATTGCCGACAAAAATGTAGCTCTATGTCGTCCCCAAAGCGCAATGTTCTTGCTTTTTGTTTGTTTTTCACATTTTTTGCCGTGTACACCACAAGTGTCTCGCTCGAGGCAGACATCTGAACTATGTCAAAGTGCAAGCAAGCGTCAACAACACTGTCTAGAAAGTGCAAACTGTGACCGTGTGACATCCCCATGAGTACAGAGGTTACATTTCACTGTGCATATAGCTAATCCAACCGCAGAAAGAAGCGCGGAAGAAAGGTGTGCACAGAAAGAAGGGTGAAAAAAGGAAGAGACATGCCTCCGTTGCTAGGCGATATTTTTCTGGTCGGAGCATGTGCTTGCAAAACCTTATGCGCCGTCGGTTCCACCTGCCTACATTCTTTTTTTCTCTGGTCCCGTCTCACGGTTTTCGGAACCCATGCGCCGTGATGTCCACTCTCTGTGCCTTGTCTGCTAGCCTACTGTTTTGGCTGCTGTGAAGAATACACGGAAATCTAAGAATCCTCACATTTCGGAACATTAGTTTATAGTACTGAGGTGTTAACATCACAAGAAAAGTGAATAGCGATCACTATTCTGAAAATTTTGGTATTCTGAAGTTCGTAGTACTGAAATATTTTTACATTGAAACTGCAAGAAGTCGGCAGGGATTTCTGAAAAGTTTGTTAATGTGGTGTTCATAGAAACGAGGTTTCACTGTGCACTATTGACTCTGAACACACTTCGGCCTCAAGAGAAGTCAGCCTCACGTTTGTTACTTGGAGGACAGTTAAAGGTCGATAATGGTTTAGCTTGAACTGGGAAACTTGTCATCAGCACAAAAAAAGGGGCATACGGTAAGGCACAGATATTGCTGAGCACAACCACTAAACGTCAGACCTTTTATTTAAGCAGTATAGACACTTTAACATTAGGAGATAAGATCCGCATGCTGATCTTATCTCCTATTTTTGCATGGGACCTTGCACCCTTGAAAAAGCTTTCACAGGGCCAGGAAAGTCCTAGAATGTCCTTTAATTTTTCTCTCGGAGACCTGCAGAAACCCTGGTTTAGGTATTTCCAATAATTTTGTGTTCGGACAATGGTGGAGGGCTCACCTATTGTGCAACACTGAAGCTTCCATTCAGCCAGCTTCACGGGGAGGGGGATTAGGGGCTGGGAACGGAGGATGCTTTCTTCTGGCGTGCAATGCAACTCCTAGCTTTAGCTGCACTTTGTAGTGCAGGAAAAGGGTGTGAGTAGTGTGGCAAAGAAGTGAGAAACAGGGATGGCTTATTAGCAGTTTATCAAATGCCTTTACTTTTGCTATTACTGGAGCGCCATATGTAAAAAATTCTCGCAGCTTAGATTCATGTACACTACAGCTCTCGCTAATAACACTCCCAGATATAACGAATTATTGGTTCAAATCACCACGTTTCATTGCATTAATTTACGATTTTCTAACCATGCTTGTTGAAACTGCGTCCACATATAATGAACATATTCAATAGCGCTGTGCTGTTACAACGAACATTTCAAGTAGAACTTGTTGCTGGTCGAGTTGGTTGAAATCTAATGACTACACTGTTGCACCAAAAGGAAAACTAAAGACTTAGGAGGGAGAGTAAGAAGCGACAAGTCAAGCACTGAACTTCAACTGATTTTATTCTTACAGCAGAGCGGGGAGAATCAACAAATGCGCATGCATACGTCAGTATTGTCTAGAGCGATTACAGTGATGTTTTTAACAGCTGCATTTCGTTGTCAAAGAGGAACACAGACATATCACTAATGCAACTCGTGCCTCTCTCTTTTATGCTTTTTTTATGTATTGCCACTTCTGCCAAGTATCTTAATCTCGTGTAGTAGTGGCTGGCACGTGCCTGCTACGCGCATTACCTTTATTAATTATAGACAATTCATGCTCCTGGGCCTGGTCATTGACACATTTCACATATGGTCTAGTGTGGTTTTTCTGGCATCCTGACTTTTTTGTTAACGTGACTTATGCACGGGCACAGTCCATCCAACTTGCGTGGTGCAGAGAAAACTGGCACACCAAATAGGCATATCACATGAAAGAGAGGCATGAGTTGTATTAGTGATATCTGTTTTTCTGTTTGACGTGATGCAGCTGTTGAAAACATCACTGTAATCGCTCTAGACAACACTGATGTGCGTATGCGCATTTGTTGATTCTCCCTGCTTTGCTGTAATAATAAAATAAGTTGAAGTTCAGCGCTTGACCCGTCGTTTCTTACTCTCTCTCCTAAGTCTTTATGTTCCTTTTGGCACAACAATGCATTCATTAGAAACATTTCAAACCTGGCCGCGGTAAAAGGAGGGCGCTTACCAAGTTCGTAAGTTTGAAGTGGTGACGGGACTTGGCGCATCCTCCGCTGCAGTTTAATCATGACGAAAATATAGCTGCCAAGTGTGGATTTCAGAAGCCACAAGGGAATTCACTCCTTTTCAACCATGCAAGGGTAATCACACTTTCAAGGCATGTCTCCTGTGGGTTTCAGAACAATGCCATGTAGTGTATGATGGCGGTGGTCTTTGGAGACTGGCACGCGTAGCTCTCTAAGTCACATGCACCGCGCTGTTCTCCATGTGACACTGCTTGCAACCTTGATGGCACTCCATTCTTGCACTGTTCTCTGCGTGGCGCTGCACCTATTTGAAACGATTGTTTTGCTTTCTCTATCGATTTCATAATTTCAAGGTTAGACTGTGAAATATGAATGTTTGCTACCCTTAATGTGGGAAAATTTTATAAGTTTAATCCTTTACAAAAAAGTAAATTTCTTGGTGTGGTTGGGTTTAATCCCGTTTTTATAAAACTTGTTTGAGGTGCAGAAGTTGGAAATTATGGGGTTGTATCAGAAATCGAAGGAGCTAACCTTTATAATATTGTTTTATACAGACGTGTTTTAGTGTTAAGAGTACAAGCTCAGAAAAAACACTTCATATCTATTGCAGGTGCAGATTGGTGTGGGATACGTGATGCCACTGAGCAAGTGGCATTACGTAATAAAATCCACATGTGATGCGAAGTGCACAATAAATGTTGCACGACATTTATGGACACCAGCAGAAGCAGGTGAAAGAAGCCTGACCGGCCAGGCCTGCCGTACAATGTCCGAGGCATCCGGCAAACTCCAAGCAACACCGGATAAAGTGGCTGCTGTAAAGAGTAAGTCAGCAGTCACCTTGTTTAAGAAACATGACAGTACATACGTAACAGTTATCTGGATGAGCTATCTGGATGAGTTATCTGGATGAAAGAAATGCCAAAGCAAGAACGAGGCAAGTGCCTATGTGTACTACCTTTTTCCTCTGCTGTATATCCCCTCTGTCTTGGCATATAATTTAAATGTATCTGCAGTTATGAAAAGCAGCAGAAAATAATTTTGAGATATTCGTTTCTGGCAAAAACCGTCCACAATGTTTCCCCCGTAATTAGTTTAAATGAAAAACAATTAAGAAAGTCAGGTGGCTACATGTGCCTTAAATTGTACATGAGGCATTAATTTTGTAAGGACCTTAATTGGCAGCTTGAATTATGTTCACCTGCTGCTTATTGTCTTTATAACAGAAGCGAGCATTTAAGCACCTCATTGTCTTTGAAAATTCTAATGTAGACTTGGCATGTGTTGTAGCTTTTCATGCTGCAGCTTTCATCTCACTGTTTTGAAAAAATGCTTCTGAAGAAAATTGGGTTCCGACACAGCTTGGCAAATTTTGTTGTCTGAAAAGAAGCTTTTTAAACCGCTGCCTTCCAATGTGTTGACTGTGGTCACCTGGTTGCCACTTTACAATCTGTAGCGTTCACAGCCATGCAATTGCAAAACAAAACACTGTTTTGATGATTGAAATTTGTAAGATATGGCCTATCAGCACTTTCAGTGATCTCATTTTATTTGAGCATATAAGAATGAGAAAAGAAATGCTGCACAAAGAAAGCACCTCGTACATTAGTCGCATGTACGCTGTGACATGAATAGCTGATTTTGTCCTATGCAAAACATCCTATAGACTTTCATGCCTGTCGTTGGTGCCAAAGAAAGCGAGGTGGTGGGCATCGCGCAGATTTCCAGCACTCGCCACCAGCCTGGATTAGAATGGACAACTATATAGTGTGGCTGTAACTGGCATTCTTTTTCTGGGCAGATTCAGTTGTTTTATGGATCAAAGTACCAGTAACTCTTGTACTGGCATGAAAGAACTGACGCAAATTCCGTTTCCTAAAAAATGTTTTGAAAACAAATGAGCATAAAAGATTGTTCTGTATTATTTTAAGATGCTTGTTTAGGCTCCTTTCCATTTAAGATGTAGGTTAGCTTAGCAAAGTAGCGATATGGAGATTGCAAACTAGAACACAAGCAATTTGCGGATTCCATGAACTGTGAGAATCGATGTAAGTGAAGCTTT
The DNA here is from genome assembly GCF_050947875.1 of Dermacentor variabilis. NCBI lineage: Eukaryota > Metazoa > Arthropoda > Arachnida > Ixodida > Ixodidae > Dermacentor > Dermacentor variabilis. The sequence continues at coordinate 54,157,234 of NC_134573.1, forward strand.
GTATGCTGTGTGGTTTGATTGACAATAATTACAAATGTGTAATTTCTTTAGCATGTAGTCCATTACAAGAGTGGTGAGATGATGTAAAATGTTTTCGCTACATGCACCACTGCTGTGTGTCTGCATTGTCCCTAGAACACACAGGAAGACGTGTTTACTTGAGGCGTTGTTGCAAGTCATTGTTCATAATCTCTGAGAGGGAATTGAGCATTGTCATGGCCTCACATGGCGCACCAAATTGTGGCGCAAGTATGAAACGTTCATAGAATTATGGGGCTGTGCCTACTTGAATTAGTTGTTATAATTGTATATGTATACAATGATGCAAGCATTCGCGGTCTGCACCACATTTTGCTGTGTAGCGAAGACGCTCCTCTTATGTGTGACGCTTCTTTCGGGCCTGGGTGTCCTTGACACCGTGTGCACGCCTTTGAGCCATCCTGCTTGCACGTGTTTATGGGCTTCTTCTACATACATGACCAGCACACTGTTGAGACTCTAGCTCAAAGCACTCTCTTCAGGCTAAAGACGATTGTAATGTTTACACTATCACTAGTCCAGCAGCTGCATGTTTGTAGCACAGGAATTAAAGATAGGCACACCACGTGCAGTACGCGCAAACTGAAATGCTAGCACAGCAGCGCTGGCCAGGATGTGCGGAGGTGAGTGCCATCTGATGGTGTTGCAAGAAACACAGCGGCACGCATGACAAAACCATAGCAGCAGGAGCGCCCGTAAAATTGGGAGAAGAGGCAGAGAAAGCTTCCCTTTCAAACATTGATTATAATTGCCATCATTTGCAGCTAAATAAAGCTTGCAAACCAGCCATGACTACAGCTTTTACATAAAATTATTTGTTTATATATATGGCAAATGCTAAAGTTACGACCCGCTTGCCCCCAACTGCACGAGCAACAGGTAAAGGTAACAGGTGATGGCGTGGACAAACCAGGCAGCTTTCACCTTGCAGCTCTCCTGCATGCGTGGAGACAGTGTAGCCAAATTGTGGCCTCTCAATCTGACAGGAATTTGGGTGGTGGTAGAGCAGACAAATTATGCTTTGTGCAGGCTTTGAGTGCAGCTGCCATGCGACTAAACCTTGCAGTAAAGCTCCTGATAGAAGAAGCGTAGCTTTCGCGAAAAACCATGTAAATCTGCGAAACAATGTGATGCAAGTGTATGCATTCTCACTACAAATAAAGCTGCTCTGGCTTGCACACTGAGTAGCATATGTTTGTTTGTAATATTTTCTGCATTTTATTACCTGAAACATTGTTTAATCGATTTTTTGCTTAAAGTGATTGCAGTAGATTTACTTCTTCCCTTATTGCTACAAGTCATTGCAAAAACAATTTACTTCTACATTTATTACACTTGTCCTTTAGACTGCCTGGAGAAGTACATCAGGCAACATCCAATGGGGCCACCAGCACCACCTCCGGAGCACCGCATAGCGTCAGTGCGGAAGCACTTACGCAGCTTCTTTACTGAGGCAGGTCGCCAAGGAAAGCGAGTTAGAAAGTGAACAGTTGAAATCTTTTTTCAATAAAATGTGATTATATGCCACACAGTATGGTGCTTTACATTGATTTTTATTGCATGAAAATGGCCGCATATACTTGGCCACATGTAGGTACAGACTATACACTTTGCAAGACTCAAGATCACATGAAGATAGCGCGTCATGAGCTTTCCAAGTGCAGTGGCTGCTCCTTAAATTCGTTGCACAACTTGTCTTTGACCTGCTGTGCCCATGATCATATCCATCATGTCGCCCAGTGCCCACCGTGCTGCCCAGCACCCACTGCGCACGCCCAGCACCCACCGTGCCGCCCAGCACCCACCGTGCCGCCCAGCAACCACCGTGCCACCCGTCACCCACCATTTCACCCGTCACCCACCATTCCACCCGTCACCCACCATTCCACCCGTCATCCACCATGCCGCCCAGCACCCAGCATGCCACCCGGCACCCAGCATGCCACCCATCACCATAATCCACCATGATGATGGGTGATGGATTCCACCATGCCCAGCAACGGGCAAATTTTCAATAGGGTCCCTTGTTGAAACGTTGGTTTTATGGAGATGAAGTGCTGCACGTCACGTATAATTTTCTCAACATTTGCATTTGCCTGCGTGTGATATGAAACACAGCGTCATGCATAACACCACAGCTATCGGCCCACTGCTCGAGTATCCTGCTTAAAGATGCGTGCCCATTCTTTGATCCTACAACTTTCAGCTCTAAAAACATTGCTCGTTCGAGAAGGCCCATAATGATGTGAGCATCTTCTCCTCCTGCCCGCACTGCTACTGTTTTGGTGCACTGATCCAGTGCAACCTGAACAGATAGCGCGTTGCAAACACCAGGGCTGTTGTTTATTAGTTAGCAAAGTATACGCGCAAAAGTTTTGTCGGAATATAGCTGCTAAAGAAGTTTGCGGGGTGCGGCCCGTACTTGGCCTTGATGCCTGGCGCAAGTGGCACGGCTTGACGCCATGTGCATTTTCATGCTTTCTCATGGGAACTATTGAACAAGTTTATTATATGTCCGTCAGAAGCCGTCATGACCGCAGATTCAGGGCTCTCATGGTATAGGTGAGGTGCTTTTCGTATGAGCATAACAGGTACAGCGAAGCAGTCACCCTCGAAGTGCAGGTGCTGATACCCTTCCCACTTTTTTTAATGTTTACTAACCCACATGGGACCTCAAGGGTCAGTCAAGACAGAGCTTGGGAATCTGTAAGATGACTGTCTGCACGATTCAAAACCATAAAGCCGTACTGCTGAAGTTCATTGATCCAACGGGCCATGCTCTTTCTCAACTATTAAATATTTCAAATATGAATTAGTGCTTGGGGACCAGTGTACTATTTGAACGTCCTTCCATGGACGTGCGCTCGGAAGTAATGCAGAGCCACTAAACCAGGCAGAGGTTTTTCCTCCATTGTCGATTAATTCAGCTGAGTAGGATTCATTGAATAGCTGAAATATCTTACTACTTGCAGCTGCTGAGTGAGATATCTCACCTCTCTCTGGTACAGAACCACTCCTGTATAGTAAATTAATTCGTCCTTGTTGATCTCACAAATATATATTATAGTCCTACAGCCTAAGCAATGGTTTACAGGTTATACTATATTCGATTCCTTGACAGGTCTTTTCGGATTCTGTGGTCCAGATAAAAGGTACATCATTCCTTCTCAGTTCCGTCAAAGGCTTGGAGATATTGGCAGAATTGTTCCTGGAGCTTCTAAAGTGGCCTGCTACTCCTAGTGAGACCTTAAGGGAGAGAATGTCGCATGGCTTTGTAAGCTTTCTGATCCTTTTAGCGGACTCCAGTTTTCTACCCTTGGCAGCTCTGTCGAGCTCTCTTCCAGGGTGAACCAGATTTGAAATGAAGAATTCGCTTTTCCTCGCATTCATCTAGACGTCCGCGTTACTCAGTGTATACAAATTTTACTATTAAAATGTATTTAAAAAATAACAGCCATTCCACTCTGTGAAATTGGATGACCAGATCAGTTCGATATCTGGAGATAAATATGTTGGTAATACATATGTTGAAAGAAAATAAGACATATACCACCAAGAATTTCATTTTTTTTTCACGAATTCTTGTTGTTTTATTTATTGCATACTCAATGCTTTTTTATTATTAACCTTCTTTTGTTTGTTTTAATTGATTTATTATTTGGTCACCAAGGTGGCTATCGCTTCACAATTGCTATGATATGACGCCAGTGACTCTATGGCTAGATTGGAAGGTTCTTGGCCATGGGAGGTCAATATACGACGCATGACGCGTCGTGGGTAGACTGAGGTTTGTGTAACACTGTATGCCGAATCGTCCAAGGGAAACGGAAGGAACCACTTTGCGTCTGGCCGAGACACGTCTATGTTGAAATCACCCAAAATTACGATGGGAGTGGAGTCAGTAGGGTGAGCCAACCATGTTGCATACGCTTGGCGTTTGCGGCACGATTTTCGACCTGCCGCCCACCTTCGACGCGCACATTCCCTCTTCTGTTCACGACGATGTTCTTTGTAGGTGCGCTGTTCTTCCGCAGTCCTTACCGCACGCGGCCTCTCCATTGCACGGGTGGAAGGGAACTGAGATAACGTTATCTTACGTAGTGTGCCTATAGACCCGTGATGTCAAACCGCAATCACCAGTAAGCAGTGTCTATTTCTTCCTTACTTTTTTGTTAGGATACTTTTTTATCACAATACGTTCTGGCTCTTACCGCGCTTGAATGCGGCGATAACCTTTTGCTTTATGTTTTAGGTCTTTTAGCTCCGGGGTTACCGCCAGCTTTTCTGCCAGTGCGAACAAACTACCAGAACTTAGCGTATAACAGCTCCGCTGTAATAAATGTAAGTCTAGTGAACTTGTATAATGAGGACGATTTGGAAACACTGATTCGGTGAAACAACAGCGCCACACTTTGAGCAGGAATTCGGTCTCTTCAACCAAGTTCATTCCGAATTCTGTATCAAACGCGAGCATTTCCTGGTGTTGCGCTGAAAGGTTTTATGTATGTGTGCGTGTCACCCATGGTGATTTCGCTTCTTAATATTCGGCGGAAAAAAGCAAGAGGGCCAAAAGTGTCGGCTCCTTCGCGTTGGAATGGCTGCCCAGTTGCTTAGAATGGCCTTATCAATGGTTTTCCACAGAATAGTTCTTTTTTTACTTTAAAAAGAAAATTCTGGATCTTTGAGCGGTAAAACAAGAATTTGGTTATGAGGCACGGCATAATGGAAGACTCGCATACTTTTTGACCGCCAGGGTTCTCTAAGCTGCACTGAATGCCCAGCCCACGGGCATTTTTGTATTCCGCCTCCATAGAAATGCAGCGGCCGCGGCCGCGATTTTACCACTCGTTTTAGAGCTAAGCAGTGCAACGTGAAATCCATTCCACCCACACGGCTGATTTTCTTTGCGTTCTAGGCAGTATTTGTTGCAGGGCCTAATCTACAACTTGTGATATTAGTTTTTTTTCTAGTAAGTTGCGTTTGTGAAATTTCCATTTAAAAAAACATTCTATGAGCGCGTTTCCCGGCACGTTGTCGCTTTCCTTCGCTTTTCTTTTTAATTTTTTAGCGCCTTAACAATATACGCCTCCAAAATTGCGTGTCTCAGATATAATTGTGTCATGCATTTTTCTGCAAAAATGAATGAACAATGGATATATTGAAACGCTGCTATGACTCAATGAATATTTAGAGTGAAAGCTCTGGGCGCGCAGAGCTGCCATAGCTATCAGCACAGGTCTGCCAAAAAAAAACAGCAATTCTTGGTTGACGTGAGCATTCGGTATATTAGTCATGTGAGGTGTAGCTACTTCGCATATATTTCCAGGGGGAAGTAATCGGCCGAACCATTCTCATAATGATTGCGACAGTAATACGTTAGCATTCAATAGCGGCGCAGCGTATTTGCAACCGTGGAAACGAGTTATGTCGGAGGCGTGAGCAGCAGCGAGACTCCTTGCTCTCGTTCTCAAAAAAAAAATAATAAGAACAAGACGCCATCAGGCGGCAATGCGGAAAAGCCTGCGTGTGGCCTCCAAAATGCATTGCCTAGATTTGCACACTCATAGTTGGTGGTAAACAATGCCTACAGAACTGTAACAACGTCGCCAGGAGCAGAATAGGACCCAAAAAAATAAATGAAGGGGTTGCCTACGAGCCTTGTTTTTTATATAAATCTCTATAATATTCAAAGGATTGCTAGTAACCAAACCCACCCGTATTGGACGACAAGCGTTTTAGCTTCTCCGCTTTCAGGAATTAACGCATAACTGTATTTCGTTAACTTTCTCGCAAGCCTTGGTGATGCTTCTTGGACAGTTTCGTAAGAAATAGTGCACTCTAAAAACAAAGAGCATTCCGGGCATTATCTTTGATTGAGTATCTGTTTGTCCCATATTTCACCCTATTTTCGAGAGTAGATTGACCCTCTTTGAGAGAGTAGGGCAACACCTCCTAACAGAGTTTTGTTACTCCACCGCAAGAGAGTGCCAGTACTCTTTTGTAGAGTGCCTATACTCTCCCCACAGGTGTAAGAATACTCCGCAGAACAAGTGCTTCTACGCCTCCAAAGCGAGTACTTCTACACCTTCACACAGAGTGTTTCTACTCCCGCAAACAGAATGCTAGTACTCTTCCCAATAGTGTGAAAGCACGATGTACATCCATGGTCACGTTAGAAGGGATTCGCAATACTTATATTTGGGGAATATTTGATTCCTTCATATTCAGCTCCTGCACTTATGCTTGGTGAATGGGATGTAATCTGTAATCGCAGAGATACTCAAATGAAACATTTTCTCTCTTAAAAAGGCCAAAATCTTTATTGATCAGTCAAAAGACAAACTGAAAAACAATTTGAGAATCCTAGTGACAAACACATGAGATCGGACTACAATAATGCCCATAAAATTTATAACACATCGTGTAATAAAATATAAGTATATTCTCTAAAGTTTCATAAGTATTACAGTGTACAAATATCATTTCAATTGGCTCCTTCTTTTAAAAAATAAGTTATACAATGGCAAGTTAAACATAGAAAAAACGCGTGTACACTCACAAAGTATTGACACTATGATCGTAGAGAAATATGCGCGACATTACTGGCCAGCAAACGCATTTGTGTCACAAAACGAGTGCACTTATGTGGCAGAGGTTACCAGATGAGCTGCTATGCATGGGGCTAGTAATGTAGATAAACTGTGCAATAAAATTTTTTGTGTGCCGTATTCTAAGACAGCCGCTCATTTGATAACGTCCTGTACAGTGTATGGATGTTCCTGACTGAGAGTACAGTGCACTTAGAAATGCGTTGTATGTTCTCATGTGAGGCCTCAGGTATAGCTAGCGTTGCTTATATTTTACATAAAGTTATTCATGTAAGGGCTGCACCCCATTATTTCTAAGTGTGTCTCGTCGTGGTTCTGCAGCAATATCCTGCCGGGTCTCAAAACGGTTCAAAGGCGTATCTTATTTCCTATTCGGTTGGCCCCCTCGCGAATGTAGTTTCCTGGTGCTGTTGGGATTGATCCGTTACACTTTCTCACAAACAAATAAAATAAAACTTACAATATTTTCTAGTGTGTAGCAAATGAGTAAAAACTGCAAGCATCATTGGCAGTAAAATATTGCACATCAAATTTCTTGACATATATGGTAGCTTTTCAATCCCATTACGGTAAGAATGCTATACTTTTGAGGAGCAGCTTGCATAATTAAATGATCAATTATAGTGATACGTTCAATATGCAGTCTACCTAAAGTAGAGCATGGCTCCACATGTGAACCAAAAGTCAGATGTGATAAATATGATGCACCAAATGCGTCATAAGCATAAGTACAAACAGGGAAGTGCACGAAAAAAACAAACAAAGAACAAAACATCAATTGAGTATGGCACCATCCTGCTTCACATATCTCTTGCATGCACGTGGATTTTGCATGCGACTGTGCATATACTTTCAGAATAAACCAACTACCTGTAACCAAAGCTTTCTTTCCCCACTGAAATGCTTAAGATGCGCTAAAGTAAGAAGAATTATAGCACTTCACGGAATCTTCGTCTCAAAACAGGTACATCTGTGTCTGGGAAGATTATTACATCGCCTCACTGTGCACTCTATCTTAAGTCACGAAACTTACCATGTGCAAAAATACTTTAATTTTGTTTTCCCTTATAAAATTATGTCTACAGAAGCCATGAAACTAAGGGGCTTTTGCTTAACACTACATGTTCCCATCCGCAACTGTTGTATTCAGATGCTCTCAGTTCTTTGCATTGAACGCATCTCTACCTCCACTAGCATACCTGGTTGGCAAGTAGATTGAGCCACCCTACTCAAAATATTGAATACCGGCCGAAAGCTAACATATGACTGTTTTACACAAGGAGAAACCACAATTTTCAATGTTTTAAATAATTTTCAATTGCAAGTGACTCTCCGGCTTCTAAGACGTAAGGTGTGCACCACGGTGTACACAGTTAAAGGCCTTAATTGCTCCTTGCTTTCGCTTCGAGAGGCACGAGCAGTTGTAATGAAGTGGTTTCGTGAGCTTGAACGTAAAAGATAATGACTTCTTCAACATGGCATTATCTTCCCCCAACGCTTCCCCTTTCTCTAACCTAAAACGAAGTCGCACTTCTAAAATTAAGTGTAAAATGTAGATAAAAGGGAAGACATGAAAATCTGTCTGTTTCATGTCAGCATTTCAAATACAGAATCACATTGGTTAGTATTTGCACGCTTGCATTCACATGCTGTCAAATGTAAGCTGTTAAATGCATGTCAGCACGCAACCAAGCCTGAGCTGTTGCTTTCTTTAGTGAACACAGGCACCGTGTTTATTGCAAGTATGTATCATGTCACTAAGCAAATATGCAGTTTCATTGTACCACTATTTTTTATCACATCGATATGTATGTTCGGAGGCAAGACAAAAAGCACTCACTTCTCAAGAATTCATCAGCTTTCTTTTTTTTTCAAACACATTTCTAACTTTTCAATGGCACTTGCTCTTACGGGTTTGTCTCCAGAAAGCAAAGTTCATTTTGACTTTCCCATCAGAGACATTACAAATGTATACCATGTCAAGATGACTACCAGAGCACGTGAGAATTTTCATTTTGGGGTGACATTGTATTTTGTTTTTGTGTCACAAAACCCACTTGTGACACATCCTGAGCAGGTGCCCAGTGTGCACCCTGCAGCATCTCTGGTTGTATTATGGCTTGAGATACAATCATCAAGCCATAATTTGAGGATTGTATCTGCAAACATGATGCTCAGTTGGGATGAAAATATGGTCATCCAGTTCAATGAGTATGACTGGATGTGCCTATAAGAAAGGCCAACAAGGCTTGCTATGGCAAGCTTACAGACATTTGAAAAATAACAAAAAAGTTCACTGACCCTCCATCTAAGTGTTGCTAAAAGGCATGAACTTATTTTCATTCATGAGGTGTGCAATGGAGTTCATTTCTGACAGACTCGACTACTGCTGCAGTTTGAAATCTAGCATTGTACATTCTCGAAGGTATGTAAAAGTTGCAGTTATACCGCAGCTATTAGTTTAATAGACCAACTCATTATTTTGCGTTGGACTGACAACTGGTAACATGGAATTACAGCAACATGTTAATTTGATACTTTATTTCTGAACTAAAAATATTAAAGCGATAAACGTATTTTGATCTGTCATGCAGTATCAAAATGTACACATTGCGCTTGTAACCTTCAGAGGAAGGTTAATTTAGCTGTTCATATGACATAACTGTGAAATGCCAACTCAAATTCGCAAATGCACAGGCATGTCCAAAACAATAAGCGTATGCGAAGCATCCCTGCAATTGTACTTCCACACAGCAGCCGTTATATTCGATGCCAATGCATGACTCGCTGCTTGACAATTCACCGAGCTCGTAGATATAAGCACTCTTTCAGATTCGCACCGTGCTCGAAAACGGCAAGAGGAGACATAAAATAAGACATATAATCACAACATGTCAATACATGAGCAAAAACAGTTAAATCTTAAGGCTAAACACCATGAGAGTTATTTAGCGCGCGACGGCGACGAGTGACGGCTTCGAGCGACAAAATGGGCCGTCGCTTGAACAGATCGCTCGGTTCTAGAAATCTGCAAATCGCCGCTCGTCTGCTTGAAGTGCTATGAGCGACTAGCCAATAGCGCGAAGCCGGAACTGGATGTACTTCCCTCAAATACTACCAATTGTCGCGTGGAACGAGCAAACGATTGAATTTTTTTAATGTGCACGGATAAGAACATACAGCAAGGCCTTCGGAAATATTTTATGCTACTTTTTACAGTAAAATACATAAACTTAAGTTAGCAAAGCACGCGTCAGGCTAGTTTCGACGCGTGTTTCTAGCCCTCATACCGGCAGCACCAGTAAGCCGTCACTCAAGATCGTCGCTCGCGCGGAGCGCGACTTGTAGGCGACGAGCAAACGCGACATCCACCACCATCGCATCGCTTGTCGCTGTCGCGTGCACGATCGCTTATATGGGCTTTATATTTTATTCAGTATAAAATATAAATTCCTCAAACGCTAACAGTAAATTCAATTTACCGCGCCCAACTGGCCTCTCGCAGCATACAGCTGAATGCCTGCGCAAAGTTGTTAACTAGCATTGGCACTGCACTTAATTTCAGTGGTCGTGATTACCCATTGGCAAAATACACTGTCAAGCGTACGGCTTATATATAACGAAAATATGCCGCCAGCAAAATTACGCCTTCTGTTATGTGACTCCTTACTTCCACAGCGTCCCGTACACAGTACACTGCCAAGCTAAATAAATTCAAACATACAAAACGCACGCTAAGCACGCTCCGCATAGACTCGGAATCATGGGCTGGTGAACAAAACATTTTAAGCGTCGTATTGCATCACTTCTTATTGTGAATACCATGGTTCTGGCAGCGTTTGCGATTTTCAAAGCTTTTACGGATAGCGGCAAGTTATAAAGTTACATGCAGTTATCGCCACGACTGGCTTTTTCGATTGACATCGAGACACACAGCGCGCTTGCCTAGTCCATTGTCAACCGCGTCGGCTGAGCGCCGCGATGACTTCCTGGCGATAGCATGTCATATACACAGAATGTGCACCAAATTTAGAATTTCCTTACCGTGGAAGATTTGTTGTTATATCCAACGAATGACGAACGACTGTCGCGTTTTCACGGCGATGCGAGATGACTGACACATGATTTCCATTGGATGGCCTTCGTTGCTGCGGGATGGACGGATGACCTTTCTCCGGTGCTGTGCTGTTCCGCGATGTTGAGCGCGCTCATGGTGGGGCAACTCCGTGTGAAAAAGTAGAGCGCTCGCTCCGCGATCAAAACAGTGTGTGGTTTGCCCAACGTGCGGGAGTGATACATCACCATGTTCGGGGCCAGCCTCCTACTATTAAAGCAGAAGATTACGCTACATTTTGTTCTGTATTGCCGCAAGAGCAGAATGGGCATTCTCAAACGGGCAGATTGAAAAGCATATTTCACTCTCTCTTTAGTGACGGAGTGAACAATGCATTTCACTCCACTCGTCATTTTGCGAAAGTAAAACAACGCTTTAAAATGTAAATCGGCCGCTTCACTCCTGCGATAGCCTGCCTAGTTTTTTGAGTGTATAGGAACAAGTGCAAAAATATGGACCGTACATACGTTACAGCATCATTGCGAAATCAGTTATTTGCCTCTACTAATTACTCTAATTCACTCGTTCGTTCTGTTACGTCTGAAGTACCACAAGGCTCGGTCCTGGCACCATTGCTATTTCTTATATTTATTAATGCTTTGCATAATAAAGTCGCCTCCACCATGAGATTATATGCTAATGACTGTGTTTTTACCGCGAAATAACCAACATCAATGAAAATTCCTTCCTTCAAACCATTCTTAGCGTCTCGCACTGGTGTTCTAAATGGTGGTGAAGCTCGACATTTTTAAATGCAAGTCTATGAGAATGCCACGCTCAGGCAGCCTCTCGAATCTTTACCCGTACGTCCTTAGCAATTTACCCCTAGATTGAGTGAACTCTTACAAATACATTGGTATCCATATTACGCATAGCCTCTCTCGAAATGTGCACATTACAAAACTAATATTGCTAATCATAGCTTCGGTTCCATTCGCCGTAATTTCTCCTGTGCTCCGAGAACTCTAAAACTAACTTTGTACAAAACACTCGTCAAGTCAAAACTCGAATACGCCTCATGTATTTGGGATCCCTGTTCTACCCGATCTTCTTCGCTTGAATGCATTCAAAATCGATTTGCGCGTTTTACTGAGCGCAACTACGATCCCGATGCAAGCGTATCAACAATCAAGCATTCTCTCGAAGTACCTGACTTATTATTTTTATCATATTTTTTATCCTATTTTTTATCATATTCCACAGCTAAAACATGATATTGTCACTATACCTTCATACATTTCCTCCCGCATTGATCACAATCTCCAAGGCTATGTGTCGAGCTGCCGAACACACAAGTGTGCAAGTTCGATTTTACCGAAGACTGCCATTAAGTGGAACCACCTCCCCGCCTCGAGCGGTAGCAATCCTGACGGTTCTTTATCAAGACCGTCATTTCTACATTGTTATTCAAGTGCTAACCACTCCTCTCTGTAACGCCCTAGTTTCCCCGAGAGTATTAAAAAAATAAATAAATAAATGCACACTCCAGGCGCCTTTCTGCCGTCGGCATCACCGTGATGTCCCTTATAAAGTGCTGGTCGATAACACCGTCACCGCTCGGCCTACGCTGTATCTGCTAATGAAAGCGTTCGAGGGGGGCCGACGCTCGCGGCTCAATCTCGCCAACGCGAGAGGGAAGAGAGCGGGGAACAAGCGCGCCATCTTCCGTCGTGCGGGAGGCACCAAACACCTCGAGGCACCGGAGCAGGATAGTGAGGGTGGGCAGCGGTCTACTCCGGCTGCAACGGCGTATGCGGCGGCTTCGCGCGGTCTTGTGCCCGTATCTTGAGTGTGATCTGCATTGGGGGCAGTGCCTAGGCGCGTCGACGACTCGTAGCTTTTTGCGTGTTGTGTGTTTTCGCCGCTCACTTTGCTTTGAAGTGATAGGCAGCACGAAGGTCACTTCGCTCGCTGCTATTACCGCGCTTGCTCACGCTAGCGTTTCAACAGCGAGTTCCATGGTCATCAACTGTGGCATGTTCATGTTTGCCGTGCACGCTGACACCATTCTTGTTAATTTAGGGAGCGAGCGAATGTTTTCAAGTTGACATGGCTGACTGATGTCTGCTAATTTGCTATCAAAATCGATGCTTCGCCTTTCTTGCTATACTGCGTCTTTTCTTAATACCGCAGCACCTGACATTAGAACCGCAGTACAAAGCCGTCCCCATTTTATCACAACAAGACCTAGGTTCTAGAAGTATCAGATGCGCAATAAATTGACTGCGTCAAGAGGTACCATTGCAGTGTGGCACTATAGAATATGTAATAGGTGCAAGGACGTCATTGTTCGCTTGTGATTTTTCTATGGGATTTTTTAGAGGGACATATATCGTTTGGTTTGCCTGTTTTAATTATTTAAGGTTTACCCAATTATTTCCATAGAGCCACGAGCTTCACAACCACTTCAACTATAAAGTCTTCATCATAGCATTCAACTTTGTCAGTTAAATTGTTTGCCTACGGCTGTTTCATTTTTGAAGCCATAAATTGTGTTTCTGATCAAGTCGAGTTGAATGTGAATCTAAAATTAGTGGCAGAATGGTGCACTGAGTGGGATATGATCTTATACGTCACAAGTTTTTGTACCAACTGCTGCATGACATCTATAAGACAGATGTGTCTAAGGATATCGTAAGTACGGTCGCGCCCGACTCGTCATAAGCATAAATAGACATTGACTGAATATTCTTTCAACAATGACTCGTTTGGGCAATTGTTCTTTCGAAATCCAGGTGTCACGGACGCGGAAACAGTGTCCGCTTTCACTGCAAGGTTGGAACATACATCTAATCTCGAGTACCATCGCCGTTGCCGCGCACACTCTCTGATTTGAACGCTAGTTCTGTTTTTGTAGATTCCTGCCCTTTTACAATGTATTTGCCTTCCTAATATTTGCTGGTGATGGCCTATGAAATGTGTGCCAGTTGTCTTGGTGAAAGAGTTTGCTTATGCTATTGCACCTAACTTAGTTCTGGCGCTGTCATTGCTCGCTTCTTTAGTCCATCCCCATTTTTGTAACAGATTGCAATCGTGTGCCTGGTTGTGCTTCCCTTCTTATTTTAAATATTATGTCGTGGTGTTGGCACATTGCGCATTATCGATACGGCGTTGATTCTCTTCGCTTGACAAACTGTTTGTAAACTTTCCTTGTGGTTGTGCTTCATTTCGTGTGCGCAGCCTGTATGTTTTCCAAATATTAGTTTGAAATTCTTGGTGACCTTTCCTTTAAATCCTGTGTATAGAAACTTGCTTTCTGTCATTTTTTTTCTCGAATAATATCTTTTTTTATTGTGCACTGTTAAACTTTATTACAATATTGAGGTTTCTGCCTGCAAAACTGCTTAGACCACATTTATTGCTTTAATGCTACCCTGGCGGTTGTGCTTCGTAATTTCTTTGTTGGATCTTTCTTCGGCTTCCTTTTTTCTTTTTAAACGCGATTGTCTTTGTAATGCCCACCTGCTATGCTTTTAACTGAGAGCGGCGGTGTTGAAGATAAATTAAGTAAAAATTAATTTTGAAAAGAAACGGTACAGACGTGTATCACTAATAAAAGAAACAAACTAATGTTTTCGTTTAGCATAAACAGTAACATGATCAAACAAGTAGAGAAATACAAGTATTTCGGGATTACGATACCGTCCAGGCTTAAATGGGCCACGCACTGATAACATATGTTTTTCAGCCCGTAAAAAATTGGGCTTCCTAAAACAGAAATTAAGAAAATAATCAAACAAACTAAGAAACAAGGGCCACAAATCCATAGCAAAGCCTTCTCTATAGTACGCAAGTATTGTGCGGGAACCTCAGACAACGCTAGATATAGAAAAAAAAATCAAAGATCTGCCGCCCCTTTCATATACAACCGCTATAAACGCCGGGACTCTCCGTCTGCTATGTTGCTGGCAACAAAGCTGCAATACTTAGGAGAACGCAGAAGAATTGCTAGAATTAAGTTTCTTAGCCACTTATATTTTCAGAAAATAGGCATTTATCCCCCATAATAGATAACTAACCAATTACTTTCAAGAATTTCGTGATAGGCATGAGCACATTATTGAACCTACTTTCGCGCGTAAGACTGTTTATAAATATTCATTTTCAACAATACAATGACAGATTGGAATGCATTGCCTCATGATTCCCTCCTCTTTGTCCCTGACGAGTGATTTGGACCTGTGATATGCTATTTTGATAACCTAGCGCGGTGCTTATTTTTTATGGCATATTATTGTGTGTGCAAAATCTCATTCAGTCTTGCATAAACATGTATCGCCCATTTATAGTGTCTTTTTGTTAACACGCGTGCTTTTTCTTTCGAGGTCGAATATTTTTGTCCTTTCTGTATTCGGCGTCACCTGCTTAGACCGTATTGATGCGCGTGACACCATGTCTGTTAACTTTATGGTATGCGTATGTTTACAAGTTTAAACGGCCACTTAAACTACTATCCTTACTGCGTATTGTTTTCCAATAATTTGCTATCGCAATCGATGCTTCGCCTTGTGGGCGGAACTCTGACTGGATGGTGCTGGCCACAAAACGAAATACAGGAATTGAAGATGGACAGTGACACTACCACGGCGACATTGTACACGTCACATGACAAATACGGTTGCGTGATAAGGTTCTCACACTAATAACTGTGACAGCATGTCGAAAGAGCTGCGTCATATATAACGAGAACACATGGACGGCGACAGCCCGATGATTGACAAGACGCGGATATTGGACTGCACTTTTTGTGTAAAGGAATTCTAGCAGGACCCACTTCACGGTGAAGGTCCAGAATAGCGGTTCTCAATCAAGCAATGTAGAGATACACATCACTGCTGAAGACTACATTTTAACTTCACCGTTCCCATTCTGGAATTTCAAGAGCTTCGAGTTTGTTATATACTGAAGGCGTTTCACACTTATGTGGGAGTCAGCGTGAAACAAGGGTACCTTTGATGTTTGCGTTTCATGGGATGTTATGCGAATCTAATTCTAATGAAAGCCATGTTTGTGCAAAATACTTAAGATGCGACTACTTATCATGCACATATCTGTAGCTGACTTCATGAATTTCCAGTTGCCGCTACTTCAATTCACCGCCGCGCAACGCTCCTCGCTTCAGTGTGTAGGAACAGAAGGCCCACAAACCATTGCCATTTATTAAACAGATAACTTCGTTGATGTCGTGACTACCATCGTCGAACCTATATGCCTGCTCGCGCTAGTCCACTCTATTCTTCCACCGCGTGGCTCCATGAGTACTGCCCACTACATGGGCCTACCCACCCCCCCCTAGCGATGAAGGCACTGGCGTTGATCTGAGTAAGTTGGCGAGATGGCACTGCCATAGTCTAGATGATCTGGCTTCAAGCGGTCGCAGGAAATTGTCTCTTCCGTCGGTTCACAAGAAGAATGAAAAACTTGGCGTCACGCTTGAGGACTTTGAAAGGACCGTCGTAAGGAGCTTGTAAAGGAGGGCGAGTAACGTCGTGACGGATAAATACGTGACTGCTATGAAGTAAGGATTGGCTCATGTAAACATTTCTGCAGTCGCTACGAAGTGGAGGCGGTATAACAGTAGTCATTGTAATGTGAAGGCGGTCGGCTTAGGATTGTAGGTGAGCAGATGATGGTTCCGAGGAGAAGAACTCATCTGGTGCGTGAAGTGTCGTGGCGAAAGCGAGTTATGTCGAGGAACACTGTGCATCTGCCTTTAGAGCTGTGCGAAGACCTATTAGAACCGAAGCAGGTGCCCTGTTTATGGAATCATGGAGTAATGGGCACGAAGTGGTGCTTTTAGTTGACGATGGAAGCGTATGTCATGCCTTTGGAATTTGGGTGATGAGCTGTCGTTCGTAGGTGCATTAGACCCAGAAGACGGGAGAGAGCTTGAAAGAGGGACGAGTCAAATTGTCTTCCTCCATGTATTGTTATGGTGTGTGGTACACCGTAACGAGAAATCCAGCTATTTAACATGTTCTAGGATAGGGAGTCAACAGTAATGTGAGAGTGTGGCATTGTTTCAGGCCAGCGTGTGAAGCGGTCGATACGAGTGACTATGTATCGTTGGTTCTGAGGACCATTGTAGCGGACCAACGATATCCACGTGAACGTGGCCAAAACGAAGGTCAGGTACTGGAAAATGACCAGGCATGCTCATAGTGCATCAACTGACCTTGGCGTGTGGGTACTGTATGGATGCTCGAGCCCAGAAACGGACGTCAGCATTTATACGCTGCCAGAGATAGCGGGAAGTGACCAAACGTTGTGTGGCACGTGCTCCAGGGTGCGATAAGGAGTGTAGTACATAAAAACTGGCCGAAATATTTGCAGAACGTACGGTCGGGAATTACCCTTATACATGTCGCATATCACTGTGACGTTGCAGCCAGGGAGCAGGATGTTTTCGAAGCCCGGAGATTCGTTGGCACTCCGGAGTGTTTGAAGTTCACGGTCTGTGCGTTGAGCGGAAGCGCGGCGGACGAAGTGAATGCCGGAACGATTTACTTGGTTTTCATTTATGTGAATCCGTGACAGAGCGTCAGCAAAGGGAGTATCCGCACCACCGATACACCGAATATCAGTAGGGAATTCAGAGATATACGCAAGTTGGCGAATTTCGCGGGTAGGGTACGAGGAACTGTTCAAGGTAATGGCATAAATGAGCGGTTTGTGGTCGGTGAGAATACAGAACTGATGCCCTTCGAGATTGTGACGTAAGTGGTAGACTGCGAGGTAGAGTCCTAGCAACTCGCCACCGAAAGTGCTGTAGCGGGTTTCTTGTGGTGTCAGCTTCCTTGAAAAGAAAGATATAGTCTGCCAAGTATTGCCAACTAAATGTTGAAACACGGCGCCAACAGCTATATCAGAGGCAATAACGGATATCGGAGAGTCCGGCTGCGGGTGTGCCAGTAGAGAAGTGGTAGCAACTGCATTCTTGGCAGAGATAAAAGCAGATTCAACAGTGTTAGTCCACGATATACGGGTGCTAGCTCGTGGTGTGCCAGAGATTAGAATGTGCAGAGGCTGCAAAACTGAAGCACAACGAGAAATGAAACGGCAATAGTAATTGATGAGACCCAGAGATGCCCGTATTTGCTTGGTGGAAGACGGATGTAGGTCATTTTTATGGCTTGGACACGGGATGGGACGGGTTGGATGCCCTGCTCGTCTACTCGATGCGCTAGAAAATCAAGAGAAGCAGTGCCAAACTGACTCTTTGATATGTTCACAACCAGAGCATATTGACGGAGGCTTTCAATCACCTTACGTAGGCCAGATTCGTGTTCCACAGCAGAGCGACTCAATACAAGAATGTCGCCTAAATAGATGAATTAACAAGTAAGGCTACGCAGCACTTGATCTACGAACAGCCGAAGTGTTTGAGCGGCATTAGGGAGGCCGAATGGCATGAGCACGTGTTCAAACACGCGAAAAGGGATAATGGTTGCGGTTTTGAAAATGTCTTGCTAAATATGAAGCACGCATATAGCGATGCCGTGAAATCATGGATGTCAGGCATAGGGTACCTATCGGCAATTGTCACTTTGTTTAAGGTGCCGTAATTGCCACGCGGTCGCAACTCACCCGTCTTCTTGGGCATCATATATAAATCAAATGACCAAGAGCTAGCAAAAGGACGAACGAAACCCAAATCGAGCATGTGTTCCAATTCTCGCTTTGCAATATTCAGACGGTCTGGTGCTAAACGGCGAGGTCGGGCGTATACTGGTGGTTTTGCCGTCACAATGTGGTGTGTGACGTGGTGCACTATTGGATGATCTAGCGAAGGTGCTTCGAACATCTCTGTAAACTCCAGCAGGATGATGCACCACGGTTTCGGTACCAGGGTATGTGCTTGTACTAGGCACAAAAGTGGTGCCGCCGTAGGGCCACGTTGTACGGTATGTTGAGGAGTCAAGAAGGCAACAGTTGTGTAGGTCGACGAGGAGGTTGACTTCCACAAAGAATCAGCACCGATGATCGGCTTGCGAATGTCAGTGACCTTGAATAGCCATAGAAAAGGGCGTCGCAGACCAAGATAAAGAGTGAGAGATTTCTGGCCGTACGTCTTATTGTTGAAATCGTTCACGGCAGTGAGAAAAGACGTGCTATGGCAATGTTGTCTGCGGTGTTGAAAAGTAGGGAAAGTGACACAAATTTCCGCCCCAGTGTCTACAAGATGGCGAACTTTCGTGACACGGTCGGTGACGGAGAAGAGACGGCTTGATGTAAATTCAGTAGCACTAGCCCTCATCAGTGGCTGGCCCGACCGTTTACCGGAAAGTTGCAAGGCGGACGGCACTGCCGTGCGCGAGTGCCATATTTGGCCTGATACCAACAAGTAAAGGCAGACCGAGGGTGCGACACGTTTTGGTCATGAGAGCGATGCCGCTGCTGATGGTTATTCGCCATAAAGCGTGAGGCAGCCAACTGGTTAGTTATCTTCTCTATTTGCGCAGCAAAGTGGGTGCTTGAACTGTCGGGTTCGTCAATTTGTTGCTGCAGCTGGCGTTGTGTCGCAATGGGTGCATTACAATGGTCAACAGTGGATTTCACTTGATAGAAAGAATCCATAATTTCGTCTGCTATCGTCGCTACGGTCTCGACAGACGTCGCAGTTGGTGACGCGCATAAATTCATGCGTTGCTGGTTCGGTACACGCTGTAGGAAGAGCTGGAAGTAATGGACTGGTTCCCAGAAGTTGTGTCAAGCGGCGAAGCAGCTCATTCGGTTTCCTGTCACCAAGTTCCTCGGATGAGAGGCGCTGTTGACTACGTCGCGACTCAGAGTCGGTGGTGCGCAGTGGTAACTCCCGCTTAAGGGTATCGTACTGATCATTGCGTGGAGGAGCTAGCAAAATGTTGCGGACCAAAGTGGCAGTGGCTAAGCGTGCTAGCGACGTTGTCGTACTTGGCCGCTTGACGTGCGACTCGGGGACAGCAAAACTGCATCCCGATGTGGACAAACCATAGTTCACAGTCCGAGAGGTTTGCAATGTGGACTTGTTGGTAACGCATCTTCAAGGGGTGTGTGGTAGCGCAATTAAAAGATAGTACAAAAGAAGACACAAAGGTAGACAAACAGCGCTGTGTGTGTCCCTGTGTGTCTTGTTTTGTACTAGGGACACACACAGCGCTGTCTGTGTCCCTGTGTTTCTTATTTTCTCCCCTCTTTTATTCACGCTACGGCACACCAGAGTCACAGTCCGCAGGCCAGAAATCAGGCAGTTTCAGTGCGGTGACGGAAGACGTTTCCTTATCTTAGAGACGTCCTTGTTCGGCAGCCGGTTCCATGGCTTCGAGAAGAAACTTGGTAGACATATACAGTTGTGATGTGCTAGTATCAGGCCCATGGTCACCGAGTTCTATGAACAAAAGGCCCACAAAGAATTGCCTTTTATTAAACAGATGACTACGGTGACGTTGCTACTACCATGGTCGAGTCTAAATGCCTGATGCCACCAAGTCCAGTCTCTTCGACTTCCACCGCGGGGCTCTATGAGTACTGTCTACTACAAGTGTAGTGGTGCATACATTATGTAGTGTAAGTTGCTTATGTGTAAAGTGCAAAACTGACGTCATACATTGCATTGATCCTTAACATTACGAGTGTTCTTTCTATATGTACATACATATAGTGCCCACCTGCTCTGGTCTCAGTAGAGACTGGCCGTATTGTAAATAATAAATATGCCTGATGCCGCAAGTCCAGTCTCTTCGCCTTCCACCGCGGGGCTTTGTACTGTTTACTACAAGTGCGTGCTAAAAAATAAATTTGGTTAAAGGTGCTCTGGAAACAACTTAATGATTATGAGGTGCGTCCTAGTGCCAGTGCGGGACTGCGGATAAATTTTTACGCTGGTGTTCCTTAAAGCGCGCCTAAATCAAGATACACGAGCACCTTTTTTTTGCATTACGACGCTACCGAGAGGCGACGGCCGCGACTAGGGGTCCAACACTCTACATTTTTTCGCAACGCAAGGTCATATTTACTAAACTACTATTGTGGTCAATGCGCACTCGAGCAAGACGAGCACGACAAGAGGCAAGAACCAATCTCACCTAACTGATACCCAGGTCCCCTATCGATCACCCAAATTATTTTTCAGCACTACGGCTTCTTTAACTGACTTCTTCACTTATGGCCTACTGACTTTCTCGTATATTCAGCTATATACACTTTTAGAGGCATTGGACAAGAATGCGCACCTACCTGAGGCCATATACTCCTTATACGTGGCTACGTCCCATTGGGGCAGGTGTTATGGGAGACATAACCAATGTCACAAAATGATCCTGTTCTGCTCACAAGCATATTGGCTAAATGTTCCATGCGACTAGCCTCAAGGCACTTTTTCGTAACTCACAGGCTGTCTTACGGGCTTGGAAAAAGCTTTTATTACGATAGAAATTATATGGACACTCCAGGCTCATTTCTGCCGTGGCGTTCGGCGTCATGCTCACCCTGAGGTTTTGTTGAAATCCAAGAGCGATAAAATTGTCACCGCGCTCGGAATGTGTCTTGTGCTAGTAAAGACGTGCGAGGGTTATCCGACGATGGCGGCTCAATTTCCCTCATGCGAAGGAGGGAAGTGGGTAGGAAGAGCGCCGTATTCCATCGCGCGCAAGGCTCCGGGGGGAGCGAGAGAGGTGAGACGCGTTTTAATCCAGCCACCCGCGTGCGCTCGCCCGGGCTGCTCTATCTTGAAAGTTATGCTACTATGTCGTGCGGAATGGCGTTGCTCACTTGAATGCGGCGGTTTCGTCCGAGTTTGTTTTTTAGCTTGCGCGTTTATTCAGAGTGTGGCTTGCGCTTCACTTCAAATATTGAGTGGCCTAGCACAGCGGCATTCGCTCGGCTAAAAGTGTGAGTCGAGGCTGTTTGTTATGGTGCAAATTCACACTGCGCCATCGGGCCGCTGTGTCTCGTCGTGACGTTAATTGGGGAACGCTCTGCGAAGAAACGTCGCGCTGTATTTGTTTACTCTCCGTAACACCACAGGCTCAGAGCATTTGACGAGTAATTATTAAGTATTAAGTATTAAGTAGTAAGTATTAAGTAAATTATTAAGTCGAATCTATTTTCAATAATGAAGTGTGGCAATATTGTCTTGACGGATAACTGTTGGACATGAACACATGGTATCGCACCGAATCACGAATGATTCTGTGAACTGGTTACGCAAACGTTGCTATACGTTATGACTGTGTGCTGGCCATGGTACGTTTGATTCACTTCTGCATATTTTTTGTATAGTGAAGTACATTTGCTGTATTAGTGTAGAGAAATAAAGTTCAAGTTGATTTTGAGGCCTCTGCGGCACTGTCATCTATTTCCATCCTATACGCTGACCTACCTAAGGAACCTACTACAGCAATCGCCGTCAATAATAACCTAACTATGTTCACATTAAAACATACACCACTCGTACAGTGCTACGTAACAGCTGCTACAGTGAGGCTGCATTGAGGAGGAAGAAGACGACGTGGGCCCCGCTTGATATAGCGTCGCCGTTTTGGCCTTCCGTTAGCTTCCCTGTAAATAAACTGTATATAGTATTGCGCTCCAGCTACAGGTAACATTAATTTGGTGGAGGTGGACGTTCCCCGTACCCGTCATGGAGCTTCGCAGCGGTCGCAACGGCGACAATGCAACTTCGGCTCCGGCTGGCGGCACTTCATCTACGCAACCGTCTCCGCCTGCAGCCCCGACCTACGTCACCGTCTCCCCCCCTCGGGATCCTGATGCTTTCAACGGAGTCGGCAGTCCTGATGTTGACGACTGGCTCCGCTTATACGAACGTGTGAGCACCAGTCACAGATGGGATCCAACTATTATGCTTGCGAACGTTCTTTTCTACCTCGACGGAGCTCCACTTGCATGGTTCCAGACTCACGAAGAGATCTCGAGCTGGGATCTCTTCAAAGAGAAGCTCCGCGACCTCTTTGGCAATCCGTTCGGTCGCCAAGTCAATGCCAAGAAGGCCCTTGCCACACGTGTACAGACGTCGACCGAGTCCTACGTGTCGTACATTCTCGACGTCTTGGCCCTTTGTGCCAAGGCTGACCCGACCATGTCTGAGGACGATAAGGTAAATCACGTCCTCAAAGGCATTGCTGACGACGCCTTCAATTTAATGGTGTTTACGAACGTCACCAGCATCGATGCGATCCTCAAGGAGTGCGGCCGTCTCGAGCATGCTAAAAGCCGCCGGGTATCACAGCACATCACGGGACTTCTCAACACAGCTGCTACGTCATCCTGTGACGACCTCTTCCACAAGCTGTCACGATGTGACAACTTGACCCGCATCATTCGTCGTGAGGTCGAAGCGGCACAACCGGCGGCCCCTTCATTCACGTCACCTGATCATTCTCCAGTGACAATCTCCTTGATCCAGGCCGTCATCCTTCAAGAGTTGTCCAACGTCGGCCTGCAATCCATTCGTTCCATACGCTCGGAACCTCTTTCTCCACGCACGTCCCCACCGCGTTCTTCTTACTCCTCTTACGCACAGCGCAACCCCTCCGAATGAGGAACCGTGGACGACAAGCCGATCTATTTTAACTGCCGACGCATTGGACATGTCGCTCGCCACTGCCGCAGCCGCTTGACTTCTCCGATACGCTATTCTCCTGATTACCACCCTCGAACCTCTAGCGCGTCCTTTCCCTTCGCCCCTTCTATGCCCGCTCCATCATCTGACCCTGCGACACCTTTGACACGACCCCGCTACTCCCGCTCACCTTCATCTCCCGTCGTCAATCTCGTTCGCCCCCGTCACGCCGTGGTCTTCCTCCGAGCTACTCGCCGCACCCCCGACCGAAAAACTAGACAATGCAACTTCTGGACGTTAAGCTGCAAATACCGACATTGGCTCAAAATCCTCGCTTCACCTTACCCACCAACAAGAACCTTTTGGACGTTCTCGTCGACAATGTTCCTGTGTGCGCGTTGATTGACACCGGGGCACATGTGTCCATTATGAGTGCTGCTCTTCGCCGTTGGCTCAAGAAAGTTCTGACGCCCGCACCGAACCGATTTGTACAAGTCGCCGACGGAGCGACTGTCGCTATTGTTGGCATGTGCTCTGCCCAACTCACCATTGCTGAGAGACACACCGTCGTTCTCTTCACCGTCATCGAGCATTGCCCTCACGAACTCATTCTCGGTCTGGATTTCCTTGCCAATCATTCGGCGCTCATTGACTGTTCGGCCGGCTCACTTCGCCTTGACTTGCCTCTTCTTGCCGACCCTGTGGACCCGCCTCCAAGGCGTTTGAGCTGCATGGATTTTATTCGCCCACCGCCTCAATCTGTGACGCTCGTCGACTTGTTGCCCTCACCAGCTGTACCTGACCGCAATTACGTGGTCGCACCAATTCCGGCAGTTATACTTACGCATGGTGTTACTGTGCCGCACACTGTGCTGACAATTACTGGCAACCGCAGCTGCCTTCCCCTTGTCAATTTCGAGCTAACCGCGCAAGTTCTGCCTAAGGGGATTTCAATGGCTATAATCAGCGCTTTACAATATGATGAGATTGAGCCATTCACAGTGGAAGATCGTCACAGCTCAGCCCATACCGTGACGTCATCGCACGGTACTGACGTCGACATTGAGAAGATGATTTCCTCTGACCTTGCACCTGTTCAAGCTGAAGCCCTTTGCCGCGTTCTTGACGGCTATCGCGACACTTTTGACGTTGAAGATCGACCCTTAGGTCAAACGTCCGTTGTGACGCATCGCATAAACACTGGCGATGCGAGCCCTATTCATCGACGACAATATCGTGTTTCTGCGTCCGAACAAGCTGGTATCCAACAGGAAGTCAGAAAGATGCTTGCAAAGGACATTATCGAGCGTTCCTGTAGTCCCTGGACTTCTCCCGTCGTACTTGTCAAACAGAAGGATGGAACGTGGCGTTTTTGTGTAGATTATCACCACCTGAACAAAATCACAAAAAAGGACGTGTACTCTTTGCCACGTATTGATGACGCTCTAGACTGCTTGTATGGTGCCACCTATTTTTCTTCTATCGACTTACGGTCCGGCTACTGGCAGATATCCGTCGACGACACGCACCCAGAGAAGACTGCATTTATTACCCCTGACGGCCTTTATCAGTTCAAGGTGATGCCTTTCGGTCTCTAACGCGCCCACCACATTCGGACGAATGATGGACTCTTTCCTTCAGGGGTTCAAGTGGTTCACCTGTTTGTGCTATCTGGACGACGTCATCGTTTATTCGCCCACATTTGACACGCATCTAGACCGTCTTTCAGCGATTCTTGACGTTTTCCGCCGCGCCGGTCTCCAGTTGAATTCGTCAAAATGTCACTTCGCTCGCCGCCAAATCACCGTTCTTGGACACCTTGTGGACGCCAGAGGCATGCGACCTGATCCACAAAAAATTCGCGCCGTTACGAACTTTCCTGCTCCCAAGTCTACCAAGGACATTCGTAGTTTCGTAGGGCTGTGCTCTTATTTGAGACGCTCTGTGAAGGATTTTGCGACAATCGCACGTCCTCTTACGACCTCTTGAAGAAAGACGCCCCAATTTCTTGGGGACCTGACCGTGCCTCATCTTTTTCGCAGCTCACTACTCTCCTTACCACGCCTCCAATTCTGGTCCACTTTGACCCGTCTGCCTCAACGGAAGTTCGAACTGATGCCAGTGGTCACGGCATAGGAGCAGTGTTAGCACAACGCCAGCGTGGACATGATCACGTTATAGCCTATGCCAGCCGACTTCTATCACCCGCTGAGCGCAATTATTCAATCACAGAGCGCGATTGCCTCGCTCTTGTGGGGGCTGTTGCGAAGTTTCGTCCATACTTGTACGGACACCCCTTTTGTGTCATCGCTGATCACCAAGCGCTCTGCTGGCTATCCTCGTTCAAGGACCCACGGGACGACTCGCTCGCTGGGCGTTACGCCTGGAAGAATATACCTTCTCCGTTGTATATAAGATGGGGCGCTTGCACCAGCATGCCGATTGTTTGTCTCGCTACCCCGTCGACGAACCTACTGATGCGGACGTCATCGCTCGCGTTTTCTCTGAGTCCCAGTTGCTTGAAATCGGCAACGAGCAGCGCCGCGATCCTCCATTATGAGCCCTCATCGACCATCTGTAGTCAACGCCTGGCGACGCCTCTCTCCGGATGTTTCTCCTTAAGGAGGGGACATTATACCGCCGCAATCTTGATCCACACGGCCCTGACCTTCTGCTCGTAATTCCATCACACCTGCATTTGACTGTCCTCCAACAACTTCACGAGTCTTCCTTGGCTGGACACTTGGGCGTCTCGCGCACATACGACCGTGTACGCAGTCGATTCTTTTGGCCGGGTCTCGCCCGCTCCGTGCGGCGCTACGTTGCCGCTTCTGAGCCCTGTCAGCGCCGGAAGAAGCCCTCCACTCTTCCAGCTGGATGTCTCCAGCCGATCGACATCCCACCGGAATCCTTTTTCCGTGTTGGTCTAGACCTTCTTGGACCTTTTTCTCTCTCAGGCTCCGGAAATAAATGGGTCACCGTCGCTACTCAATATGCTACGCGGTACGCAATCACCAGAGCCCTTCCGACAAGTTGTGCTACTGACGTTGCTAACTTTCTGCTCTATGACATCATTTTAGTGCACGTTCTCCGCGCCAATCACTCACTGACCGTGGCGGCAGCTTTCTGTCGGCAGTCGCCGAGGACACCCTCCGCTCCTGCTCGACAAAGCACAAGTTCAGCACGTCCTACCACCCACAGACCAACGGCCTCACGGAGCGCCTGAACCGGACCATCACCGACATGCTTTCAAAGTACGTTGCGACCGACCACCACGACTGGGATCTTCACTTACCGTATGTGACGTTCGCGTATAATTCATCGTGTCACGACACCGCCGGCTATTCACCATTCTATCTCCTATATGGCCGAGAACCCGGGTTGCCCTTGGGCACTTTGTTGCCCTCGGCCGCACGTTCAACAACTGAATGCGCCCGCGATGCGATCGCACATGCCGACCACGCGCGCCAGCTCGCCCGCACCCGTCTCGAGGCCTCACAGGAGCATCAGAGGCGCCTCTATGATTGCCACCATCGCGACGTACACTTTACTCCGGGTTCTCTGGTGCTTCTATGGTCACCCATTCGCCGTGTGGGCCTTTCCGAAAAGCTGCTGTCGCGCTCACTGGCCCATACCGTGTGGTGCGACAAGTGACCGATGTCACGTATGAAGTCATCCCCGCCGACCTGTCAGCGTCATCGTCGGCTGCAAGTGACATCATTCACGTGGCGAGACTAAAGCCACATCAGACACCTTTCACCGCGGATGTGTAGATTAAGCACCGGGACCGTGTTTCTACTGCCAGGGGTGATGCTACGGAACAGCCGCGACAGTGAGGCTGCACTGAGGACGAAGAAGACGACGTGGGCCCCGCTTGATATAGCGTCGCCATTTTGGCCTTCCGTTAGCTTCCCTGTAAATATATTGTATATAGTATTGGGCTCCAGCTACACGTAACAATAGTTTCATTACACGCTGGCGCTTCAGTTGAGACGAGTCGTAAACTCGCCTCAGCCTAAATAGAAAAATAGCTGCTGGCGTAGTGGTCGAAATGCCGGACGCTACAGAAATTAACATCCGCGCAGGTAGCGTAAGATAGCGCCGTCACTGCCATTTCCGGCTGTGATGTCGCTTTCGTTTCTTGATCTTAGTTGTAGCTCATTAGGTAGATGATGGCGGTTGCAACAAGCCACAATTTCGTTGACATGCGGGCTTCTATGGAAGCTTCGCTACCAGTTTACATTTAGCTTGCCTGCTATAATGTAAGGATATTCGAAAGTTTTCTAATTCTGCGATCAACCCTCCACCTTTGGTCAAATATTTTTTCGACAGCACTCCTTGGCCTGTCTGTCACGGAACGTCACTAAAACTGCGACTGCTCCCAATTTCATATGACGCGTACAAACTGATAATGCATGATTGGACCATAAAAAAGAAAAATAGTTGTGTCTGATGCGACGTCTTTTCGCCATTAATCCTCTGCCATTGATGAAAAGAATCCGGAGTCTGCCCACATCACCCGTCTGTCACTCGGTGTCACAACACCGTGAAAACTCATCGCCTCAAAGCGACGTGCACGCATTAAAGATCCATTGATATTCCGAACAAAAGTGGATATTTTTCTGAATAGCTGGAGTCCGCCAAGTTCAGAAAGGAGTAGATGATGGCTGCCGGCGATCACTCAGGCACTGGCTACTCACGCAAGCCGGAGAGCATGGGTTTATTTGCGTATAACAAATCTTTTTGCGTTACCGTATATCGTTGTCGAGCCCTTTCGGCACGTATACAAAATCACTCTGGAATATCTGCTGATGATTCGTTTCAGCGGCGTTTTTAACTCTCCGTTGCACGCCACCGTGATTTTAGCCCATCCAGCGCAAGCTAACGGGAAAGCAGACCAATCGCAGACCGCGGCACCTGTCTCTTAAAGTAGTTATGTATTTTCACTGCGCTGGCTCGGCCCCATCGAAACCCTCTTCACTTGAGCATGATCCCCACCTCTTGTCAGCGAATTAGATAAAAAATGGATGCATTTCCACTCAACGTGACAGCTGTCGGAAGTGCGGAACAGTGATTCTCTAGTGTTTCCATTCTGTTATTGTTGTAAGCGTATCCAGCTTTTCTGGGCACAAGGGTTTAGTTCGCGTGAGTGCCACCACGTGGCGTACTGACCTTAAGCTTTTCAAACTTCCCGCGGTGACGCGTGATGACGTCAACAAAACAAAAATAAAATAATTAAAAGCTTTCTCTGCGCATTTAACTTCGCCACAATGCTTGCCCTGCCGGCGTTATCAGTGTTCTTGATAAAGCGTAGCCGCTCGTCGCCTGGAAATTACTCGTCATCCTAAGAGCGTTTAGCAGCGACGAGCAATGGTTGATTCTGGGCTTTTGATACGATTCTTTTTTTTCTTGTTATTTTTTCTTTTTCTTTTGAGTCTACGTAGTAAAGAAGCTAGGCCAACCGTCAGAAGCTCTTCGTGGCAGCCTTTCGTCAGTCGGCACGCATTGTTAACGTCCGAACATCGCACAGCGTTTACTTGAGACGCCATCGTGGACGGATTTTGATTTTCACCTATCGAATTCGTTAAGGTGCACACAATTATTTCACTAGCGACTTTGCAATGCGCACTCATGGGCTACCGCCGCAGCTGCACATCTAGATGTGCTTAAGTATTAATACATATACATAGATATGTTGGTTTTTCACCTTGACACAAAAGTCACTACCCAATAATTCAGCAAACTGTCCCTGTGTCGTCGCAGGGTGTGAGACGGGACACTAAAGAGGCGACAAGGATCAGCGCAAACTTCCAACTGGGCACTTGTCCTTCTAGCCTCTTTAGTGTACCCTGTCCACTCCTGCGCTAGCCA
Source organism: Dermacentor variabilis (assembly GCF_050947875.1). NCBI lineage: Eukaryota > Metazoa > Arthropoda > Arachnida > Ixodida > Ixodidae > Dermacentor > Dermacentor variabilis. The sequence goes on from NC_134573.1 coordinate 54,186,425, forward strand.
CTTCAGTCTGTGTCGTCATCCATTAGCACGCTATGGCCGAAGCTGCTCGCAATATTACGTCACATTTACTGGCCACCAGGCCAGGTACACCTTTGGGTATTACATATACAATACTTGCAGTTAGTTTCCAAAGTGGTCTCCAATGACGGTTATCCACGTGCGTGAAGCAACAACTCTATTTAAAATTATTGTGCAGTAATATATGCGGGATGTGTATGTTCTCCACATTCTCTACTACGTTACCGTTCCGGCGCAACGTAGACTCGCAGCTATCGAACGCCATAAAGGCTATCCACATACTCAAAGACCTGGCGCACAACTCCTGACACTTAATTGTATTCAGGAGTTGTGCGACTGCCCAGGATATCCTTAACGAATGTTACATAACACAGTATGAGGTTTTACTTGCCAAAACCACGATTTCATTATAAGGCACGCTGTAGTTGAGGATTCCAGAATAATTTAGACCACTTGGGATTTTTTAACGTGCGCCTAACCCTAAGTATACGGGTGTTTTCGCAATTCACACCCACTTAAATACGGCTGCCGTGGTTGGGATTCAATCCCGAGACCTCGTGATTAGCCGCCGAACCCAATAAAAGCTAAGCAACTACGGAGGGCAAGGAAAGTTGGCAGTTCGAGGAAGGTGACAGCCGGCACGTGAGACAATTTGTTCCCATCCTCATTGCGCGAGATTCGGTGCCAGCTGTCGAAGAGTAACACCGTAGAATGCACTGTATTCAATGTGATGGAGTCCGCGTCCAATATTTCAGACCCGAATAATACTGTAACTACTGACGACCAGGCATCTGGCTAATACGGGCAGTTGCTTGACAGCTGCCGAGCGCTGACGTCGGCCACAGGACTTACTTGACCTTTGTTCAACTCTTACCGACATTCTCACCTTATTTCGCACCATTGCGTTTCAGCTGAACTGCTTCAACAGATTTGTGCCGAAATTTGGCCACCCTGCCAACGTTATGGTTTCTTATTTTTAAGTAATCTTTTATATTTAGACTAATGCTGTCCTGAAATTTCCAGCGGTTTCACCTTTCCCAAAGTGCCCGCATTTTTGTCGGCCTCTGTTCATATATCGGAGGATCTTTATTAGACGTGGAAACCATTGCGTGGCCCCCTGACCACGCTGCTCAAAAAGTCATTTTATATCCCTGAGGTCTTGTGCAAGCTTCTGCCTCCTTGCCGTTCATCAAGCTCCTGATTTCCCGGTCACCTGTATCCCATTTTGACGACTCCAATCCCACGGAAGTTGGCGACGATATAATGTCCATGGGATTAAAGCCATTTAAATCAATTCTACTGTTGATACGACAGCCGCTTTTGCTCACTGTGGATGGAAATATTGCGTTAATGAGCGCCATTCTGAAGCATCTAAATTGATAGTCACAAAATTATGCAGATCCCACGTATGTGCTAATCGATGTAAGCAAAGCTTTCTGTGTTTGTTGTCATTGTTAAACGTAATCTCCACAGAGTAGTCAGGCACGCTCTAATGAAATGCTGTCAATGTTTGCCTGATTACGCCCGCCATTGTGATGCAAATAAACGTAACTCCAACTCATTTTCTCAGAAATAAACGCTGAATGAAACGCCAACGTCATCCTGAACAAGATCAACAAGCGCCCTAGTGCTCGATCTTACGATGCCCCTATTCGTAAGCTTATATTCGTGATTTAGTTATTTGGGCAGGGGGTGGGGGAGCGATGTGCTCTTATACCGTAGAAACATCCCTCGGACGTCTCTGATGTGCTCGTTTTTATTCTCAAGTACCCAATGAAAACTGTGGTGGCCTGCCACCATGACATGCCATGGTGGCAGGCCACCATGGCATGTCGCGCAAGTATGACCACGCTGATTCATTTGGGTTGGCATATACTATTTTGTGCGTCATACTTCGCCACATTCATTTTCAAAACTATACCAGAGCTCAAAAAGGGCGACCAACTCACTACGTCCCTTTCCTCTGTTTACTTCCGCAAAGTGCGTGTTTATCGCTGTGGTTACCAAATACGCCCAGCGGTATGCTACCACTCAAGCCTTTCTAGCGGCTGAGCAACTGAAGTCGCAGGCTTTCTTCTACACGGCGTCGACGTTCAATATGGCTATCCTCAATTACTTTTCGCGGACTTCGCCCACCGCCTTCTCTCCAATGTCATCTCCTACGCTACTCGCTCCTGCTAGACACAACACAAACACGCAACGACCTTAATGAAGTATCAATAACACGCTAGTTGACATGCTGTCGACGTATATTTCCATTGAGCACCGGGATTGGAGCGTGGTCCTGTCTATGGTGACATTATCGGGCTACAGCTTCGCTCAACAACACTGCTCGTTACTCATCACTTTTTTTTGTCGACAAGAGCATAGCGTATTTTCTCTGAATGTACTTTCGGCTTTGAGTGTGACCTTGCACGCCCGCTTATTGTGTTACGTTGACGGCGACCGTTGTCGTCAGGCTGCCGCCTAATTCTGAGCGTCGCAGTCACCAGAGAGCACAGAAAGCTGTCTTCCCAAACAAACCACCGGGATTCGAGCCCATCTCCCAAATGCAGCATCCTGCATTTGGGGAGATGGGCAGTCTAACCATTACGCTACCCCCTGCCTCCACCAATTTCTCTTTATCTGCCTTCTCACTTCTCGTTTTTGCAGCAGACGCAGCAACAACGGATGCAGAAACGAAAAAAAGGTAAAGATTGCTTGAGCCGCCAGTGACGCATGACCTTAACTTTGGCAGGTCATCCTCATTGGAGCGCATGTAGGCTTGCGGCTTCGTGCAGACTGTGCGTCGCCTTAGCTTTATTGTAAATTTGCTTTCACCAACTCTTTTCAGCTAGAACTGAAACGCCGGACAAAAATGAGACCTACCGTTGAATATTTTTTTTTGTTTTCTAGGTTTAAAGCAAAAACGCTCATTTACACAAATAGTAATTTTTTTTAAGAATTGTCATAAGGATACTATACTTCAAGGTCGTGTTTTGTCAATACGGCCCGGCACCACGTATCGACGAAAGGGCATCACAGTGCCGATGCACGCGGCGTTTTATTGAACGAAGAAAACAGAAAACGACTGTTCTTTCAGTTCTCGCAACATATTGTACACAGAACAAAAGGCACTCACCACCATGACATTTTTTTTTTGACAACAGCGACACACAATGCCGGACTGGTATACTTTCTAAAGGAGTCACATTTTATTTTTCATTCCAGAACCGCAAGCACAGTTGCGTCGCGCGTATACCGCAGCCACGTACTGTAGCTCTGCTCCTTTTCCTCTAACAATATGGCCGCCGGCGGCTTCACGCGCTCCCGTACGTGGCGGATTGGACTGTCACTCCAGGAGTTTAAATGCTTAACCTCTTTGCATAGGAACGACGGCATGATTTTTAACATCATTGCTCTCCAGACTGATCTTGATGAACTAACTCATTGGTGTGGCAGGGCAGATGGTAATTAACGCAGACACAACTATACATCTCAAGTTTACTTCCGCTGCTAAGACGATTCCTAATGCCTACAGTCAATAATACTATCATTGAAACTTCAGCGTCGGTAAAATACCTCGGTGTAAATTTTAGCTCGTATTTATCCTGGAGCACTCACATTCAACTGATTACTTCCAAAGACTTAAAAAAACTTGGTCTTCTTAAACGCCGACTACACCAAGCCAACCAGTACACAAAACTACACGCATTCAACATGCTAATCAGGCCTGTGATAGAATACGCGTCCGTGATCTGAAACCCTCATTATACCTATCTTGTTAACATGTTGGAATCTATACAAAACAAGGCTGCTCAATTCATCCTTTTCCGTTACTCTCGGTATCAAAGTGTAACAGCACTGAAAATATCGCTCCATCTCTCGCCTCTGGTCATGCGCAGAAAACTCAGCCGTTTATCTTTTTTCCATACTCTCTACCACAGCAACACACCATTCGCAAGTTCACATCTCCCGGTGCCGCACACATGGGCTCGTGTATATCACGCGAAGAAGACTAAACCCATTTTCGCTCGGACAGAACAATACAAATACTCACCTTTGGTCCTGGCTATTGAAGATTGGAATTCGCTTCCTTCTAGCATTGCGGCTATCGCTGGAACATCATCATTTCAAACAGCTCTTCGGTTATACTTAGAGAATTCCACTGTAGAATGATGTGCGTTTTTTTCGTTTTTTTTTTCAGTGTGTGCGTGTGAGCCGTAACGTTCCGTGGAATGTTAGATGACAAGTTTTGTAACTTCTAAAGGTGCGATTTTTGTTTGTTTTTGTGGGATTTGCTACATGTTCATTTTTTCAGTACCTGTTTCTAGGCATTTTTTCCCTATTAATTTGTACCTGGCTTATTAACTTGTTTATTCCTGTCTTCAGCCGTTTATATTCTGTGTTGTATATTGTTAAGTTTTGTTTGATTAATCCCCCCCCCTATGTAACGCCCGCATTGGACCTTTAGGGTAATGAAATAAAATAAATATTGTTAGCTTGGATATGTTTGGCACGGGGCCCAAGTCGGTACCCTGTCTCCTAACGCATTCTTTTGTTTTCGTCTCTGTCTTGAAGGGACGCGCACCGTCATTTTTGGAATTCATAAGTAAGAGTGAGAACCTTTTTTTCTATATATACTAATACCACAACTAACTACACCTTAAGAGCTAGGAACTTTGTTAAGGTAAGAACTAGAACAAACTACGGCAATCAGCTTTTACAGTGGCAGATTCCTAATTTACATAATGATGAGCATGCTTTATTTGATATCATGCAAGATTCCTCAACCATTTCAATATTCAGAAAGAAATCAAAACTGTATTTTTCCAACAATTGACACCTGTTTGTTTGTCATTTATTTTCTGTTTTTCGACTGATATGCAATTTCATGCGTTGCAAGACTTTTTGTTCGCATTTGGCTTTTGGCCTTCATGTATCTTTCTGTACGTACTTTATTTCTTCATTTTCATAATTTATACTTATTGTGTTGCATTGATTTATTGTATGTATAATTGTATCACTCTTATATATAAGTATGTATATGTGTGTATTATGTGTATATATGTATATATTTTTTGCACTGTTGTCTGCTGTGCTCGTGGCGCCAGGGGCCTAGTCAGGCGTGTATAGTCTCGCCTTTTGCTCCGGCGCCATGACAACCTTGTATTGTCAAAGTTATAATAAACTTCAAACTTCAAACTTGCTGCAATGGTGCTTGCGTTGAGCGTATGTAAGGTGAGAAACGCGGTTATAAAATGTCTGTTCACTAGCTTGTGCAGTAAACCCATGATTATAGTATTCGCGCAATAGTAAGAGCCACGAGTATGGCATCCGTAACCGCAAGCGTCACGTTATGGTCGTAACTTGTCGCGACAGCGTAGTTGAAATCCACTGACCCTGCCACTAAGAACTACGTCGCGAGGTATGGCTGACGAATTATTAATTGCGAAGATTGGTTTTCAGTAAACGTTTGTAACCAAGAACGGCGGGTGCTTATACTACCGCAAAGGACGGATGCTGGGCGGTGACTCCAATCATTTACTCGCGACATCACACATCTATATACACTGGAATTCAACTGGTTTCACCAACTCTTGCTTATATTCTCTCGCCCCTAAACTGCGACTTCGCCTGCCAACCGGGCTCCAGCTTTTCCTCTTTGTCCTCCGCTTCTTTCCCAATCTGCTGAGACGTGCTTCCACTCATGCTTGCTCTTCTTTTTTCTCAATAAATGAAGGCATTCATTCATGCATTCCTATGTTACTGCAGAAAATAGCGTGTCTTTATCTCCATAACCACCCTTTCTCTCACCTGGACTCTCCAATCGCAAAACAAAGTTGCAGTGTTGCAAATGGCTGGGCGTCACATATACAATTTTCTAGGAATGGCCAGTAGCATGGCGGGCAATTTTCGGTGGGCGACGAGACAGTATATAGAACACCTTCTCTGCCATTTCCACACTCAGTGCTCTGCTTCGTGAGCTACTATTAGCCGCTACTACGAAGTACGAAATGAAAGAAACCTAGCTGGGCGGGTCACGGACAGCTCTTTTTGGATTCGTGATGCGTCGATTTAAAATATATATATTTCTTATATAATCCTAAATGACAGCGATATAAGCGAGGTGAGTTACGGTAGCTCGTTGGTTTGGACTAACGACGCTCTTCATGCAGCACTTTCGTCGTATACGTGTTTGCGAACGGGAATGAAAGACAGGAGGGTAACATGCCTTCCTGAAATGAAACATTCGGAATAACTCTTTGTTTGAGCGTTAGACATATGTCGAGGGCCCCCGATACGAACCACCTGCAAGTCTGTATCAGCTTGCAAAGAGGAACTCAGATTAAACGTTGTCAAGAGGACAGGCTTTTAATTATCATAAGGATATCTTTATTGAAATTCCTTACCATGAGGTGAAAGCCCACTAATAAGCATTTAAATTTTCTATTATTAAAACCTCCTGTTAATAAAAGGTTGCTGTGCTTTACAGCCTCCAAATTAGGTTATAAAAATAAATTGGTGCGGTAAATGTGTAAACGCAGACGCAAGAAAAGGCCTAGTCCGTTTTCCAGTATTCACTCAATAAAGATGGAGCGCCTCTATACTCTCACATTGTAGGGATGTCAAGAACAAAACACTTCCAAAAGAGTGAGTCACAAATATAACTCATTATAAGGTGAGCTTGCGCTGGAAAAAAAAATGCTCAAAGCGCAACGATGGCTGCGCGCAAAGTGCTTCCTCTGATTCCGATCTACGGATTAAGGCGTCAGTTCATCAGATTGAAATGCTCGTACATTGCAGCGCAATCTCGGGTCCTCAAATGTGATGGAGAATGTACGCCAGTATTCGCTTCACGCGTGCAATCTGATAAGATAGCACTCTTTCGCTATTGAATCCGTGACAACATACTGGATATTAGAAACACATGCAGGCGCATCTTGAGCTAACTGATAACTTTGGAACTGTGGTTAGACGCTAAAGAAAGCCGCCCCCCCCCCAAAAAAAGAAAAGAATACAGTTGCTTTCAATATTAGCTGAAAAATAGTGCTTGTGGTTTAAGAGGGGCCTCCAACACGGCACAGCGGTGCCGACATACAGGAAATTCAAGCGCGAACCACTTTCCAATTACTAGTATTTATCAAACCAGCGTATCGTGGTTCAATGTAGCCCAGTAGTCCCGGGGCCAGTTCCATCACGGGTACTGTGTCGGAGCTCATATTTCATGTCAGCATTATATGTCACAAAATCACAGTATTTTTTCTTTAGATCTTATCATTAGACAGCTAAAATACATCCAGCGAAATCCTCATCTTAATATTTCAGTACTTTTCGTTCTAACGTACATATCCGTGCTGATCCATATGTTACAAAGTACTGAAAATATACCCAATGCTTTCCTCCAGGCAGCTGTTTTTATTCATTGTGATGCCAGAAAACAGAGCCTGATGCCACCAACGCTCAGAAACCTAATAGGGAGCGCGCACAATGTTCTCGCACACCTTGTGGGATGTACTGTAGCGCTGAGGTGCTTCTTGTTTAATGTATGAGAATCGGTTGTAAAGGCAGTTGTGCAAGGTTGGGCACATGTGCTTAAGCTCATGAAGTTGATTTGTGCCAAGATAACCTGTCCAAGCTTTCACACTTACTTTATAAGAAGTCTACAGCATCATCAATATGCCGGCTGCTTCTAACTGCACGAAACAAAACTATTGAAACGATACAAACAATGTTAACATCATTTTATCATTCGAGTGTTCAGATGGGTAATCTCTAGATGCGGAGTAAGTTGAGAAGTTGTTTGCGTAATTAACAAAGCTACGTTAATTAAATTTTCAGTAATGGTTCTTACATGGCTAAAGAAATTGAGCAATTTGGAGCCCGTCCTCGAGATTATTCAGCCAAGCGAAAAACTTTCGACTAAACATGCTTCTGTAAAAGCCATGCGAAGAAAAATTTTCCAAGTAAACACTCTTGGAAGGCGTAACTGACGCAGAAAAGGAACATATGTAAAGTCACAGAAAGAACAGCAGTTCACGACGGGGCACAAAGGAGGAACCCACACACAAACCGTGCTAACAACTTCAAGCGCTGTTCTTTATGTGATAATGAAGCAACTAGACCCTCAGTCATTCCTTCCAAACCCGTAAAGTCAACCTGACCACATCTAGCCTTTTGGGATGCTGTCATCAAGGGTATGGCCCCGCGAACATGTTCCCCGTGGCCTTATAGTCACGTTCCATTTTTATTCGGGTTCTTTTCTCGAAGGCAAGCAGTTCGAAGTTTTGGTGTCAATGCGGCAGCGTACGTGTGCCGCCGAAAGCTTGCTTGGTCGCAGAAGCGATGCATGACGGAATGATGGTGCAGATTAAGCGCGTCGCTGGCATCAAGACAATGCGCGACCGCCTAGGGAAGGAAGATAACGACAGTGAACAGCTTGGTAGCTGCTCACGGAGCCGTGTCGATAGTGACGGTGCCAACATGACGAAATCTGAGGCGGCGATATTGAGGGCTGAGGCGTTTTTCTTTTCTTACGATACTGCTACGTTTTATGAAGGAAAAATAGAAAGCATAATATTTCAAGAGCGCCACTGGTAAACCAGAACCGTAAGCAAATCTTGAGTTTTGTGATTCTGCCATCTAGTGAGAGACTACAAAACTAGGTCCTATGCGGTTTAAAAAAAAAACTGCGAAGCGGGAATCAAACCGCGGCCACCGTGATGCGGGACTAAAGGTGCTCGCTATTCTACCCCTCGGCCACGGTTACCGAGGCATCGCCAGGCGGTACGCTCATGTTTTTATACATACCACGTGAATTTTCACGACAGTGTTACAAAAATCGCTTTCGGGAACAGTCTTACGCCATATGTGGAGAGTCGAGATAGGCATCAATCGAAAGCTTAGTCTCCGGACTACGTACGCTGCACTGCGTATTACGATAGACGGGATAGTTTTATTACAGTCATCGTTCTTGCCTCAAAAATGGAGCACAAATTTTCGTCGTTTCCATAGGCCTCCATTGCTAAAACTTTAACCGCTGTGGGAACAAAATCCTTACGTGCCATAGAGTGATCACTGCATTTTGCTCGTTTCCGGGGAAGTTAGTGAAATAGTATTGGGTGGCACACCGTGTGGAACGCTTTCCAAAGTCAAAAGCAACGCAGTATGTTCGCCCGTTTTCATCCACCTCCAAAACTAAGTCGCAATAGAACTGAATCAATTGTGCTTTGCCGGATAGTCTTTTGCTAACAAGTTCATTATCGATTAATAATCTGTGTTTTGATAAATGTTTCATTATATTCTTGTATAAAATAGGCTCCAATATTTTACAGCAGATGCATGGTAAAGAAATAAGCCTATAATTTATGTCTTTTTTTGGACCACTCTTAGGAACGGAAACTACGTGGGCCATTTTTCAGTCCTCAAGCAGTACTCTAGTAGAAATAAATTTTTTATACATTACATATAGTTAGTGTACAACTGGCCAGGTACAGCGCTTCCAAAGGGCGAGGGGGGTACTATCTGGACCAGGGTTCTTGGATCCATCTATGGTTCTTTAAGGTGATTCTATACCACTGAATATGAGTTTGCCAGCTGAATATTTGTATTCTTTTTTTTATATGCGACAGTGCATAATTGCGAGTACCAGCCTCAATTAGTCTGCGTTCCCCTTACTGCGTCTAGGTTGGCTGGTCTCTTCTTGACTAATATTACTCTTTCTTTTTTGAAATAAACACTAACCCTAGACATCAATGACGTCTGGTCACTGAACTTTACCCTACCTAACACTTCTACATCATCCACCATCCTGGGATTAGAGAAGGGTATCAAATCTACTTCTTATCTTGTTTCTCAGATAGGGCTTTTATAGGTCTACTTCCTGTTACTGCGCCTCCTGAAGGAGGTATTCGTTATCGGGAGCCTATTCCTTTTCGCGAATTCCGCGACCATCTCTACTCAATTGTTCCTATAAGCGTTGTAGTGGCCAATTGCTTGTTACCTAGCCTCCTTTTTCCATACTTTTCCATTGAAGTTGCCTATGGCTACAGTATACTGAATTTGGACCTATCTCATCGCTAATCCTACATTAATAATAAAAGGAACATGAGACATCCACCCAATGATAGCAATTGCAACAATGGAAGAGAAAATTTTGTCCACGTCCGGGACTCGAACCCGGGACCACCGCCTTTCCAGGGCAGCCGCTTTTCATAAAACTGCTTTATTTCTTCATCGTCGTTACTGGAGACTAGAGCGTAGGCTTGAACTAGGCTTACTCTATACGCCCTGCTTAGTTTTTGTACGATGACTGCAACTCTCTGAATTATGCTCTAGAATTCATCAATGTTCCCTGCTATGCCCTTATGGATTAGAGGTCCTACCCCGTATTTTCTCTTACTGGGGGACCTCTGTCGCCGCGGTCTAGTGTAACACTGTATAAGACTAGCCAATTCTTGTAGCCTAACTATGGCCAATATTCTCTCAGGCAATGCCTGACAATTCCTCAAAGAGCGCAGATATTCTAGCCTCACTCGAGAAGGTTCATGTGCTGAAAGGTGCCAGTGTCACTTTCCAGTGGCGGGCTGTCCGGGTTCCGAGGTCGTTGGGGCCCGCATCCTTAGCGCAGCAGGTCACACCTGCTGCGTCGCAGGTCTGACCTCCGCCATCGTCAAGTGATCCGCATCCGCTGGGAACTGAGGACCATGGGTTAATGGCAAGAGTCATCAGGGAGGTAGTGCCGGAACACTACAGAAAGAAGGCCAATTCCTGCTCCGGTGAGGGAGTGCCTTTGTTGAAGCTTAGTGGGACTTCCTCATTTGGTTGCTCCTGGACAAGTATAGCCTCCCAGGCTTTCAGCTACTTTTCCTGTTTGTTGGTGTCAGGTGCCAGTCGAAGCCTAAAAATGTAGTGGTCTGAAGAGGATTCGAATCGACGAGCTTCAGATTAGAGGCCCGGTGTTCTACCCATGGTTCATGCGTCTACTTCTTACATAAGCCAAATTGAGGATGGTCTGATGGGGCCAAAGTTAATTATTCCATGCCGCAATAATTTTTACCATACCTTGACCCGCACAGAAGCGAGTTTTCTGCGGAAACGTCAACCACTTGTCGATGCCACTGCTTGTAATGCATGCAGCTCCCCACACATTGTAGCAGTGAGACACGGTCCTGCAAGGAGGGTTCAACAATTTCATTGGCCACCTCTACAGAATTGCCCTCCTCCACGTACAGCTTGCTCTCACGCAGCCTTCACACTGCGTCAGCCTTAGTTCTGTCCCGTAAGTACTAAGACTTAAGTGCTTAAGACTAAGTGCCACGAAGAAGCTACAAAGCATCCCCTGAGTGCGTGCTCTCTGAGTGCCAGGCGTCGATGCCTATTACAGGCTACCAGAGGAACTTCTCTGCACAAGTACAGAAGAACCTCGTTCATACGTTTTGGAAAAACCGCGGGAAAACCTACTAACAAAGAAAACGAACGGTCTGAAGTAAATAAATATAGTTGGCGGACTCAACTATATTAGAACGACAGAAAGCTGAGCTAGGTGGTAAGTATTCATTATGCAAAATAGAAGTGAGGCGTGTGAAAAATGAAAGAAGACACAAAACTCACCTGCCCATGCTCAGGAATGGTAACACCACGTGTCAATCGGGCACATGTGCTAGTCTACGTGAGAGATAACTGTTAAGGCAGTTAATCTCTTCCTTATGCAAAGTAATCGAAGGCTGACTCAGGCACGCACTTCCACCATTATAGATATGCCATGCCTCTACCATAAGACGTGTATCTTGATTCTTATGCCTGTACAATATCGCGCATTCATTTAACCCTGGCGTGCAGCTACAATCTCGGCAATGTAGCGAAAGATTAGAAGGGGCTCCACCGCTTAACTACCTTTTTATGTTCCATTAACTTCTGATTGATCCCGTTTGCCCTACGTAGGACTGGCCACAGCTAAGGGGAATTTTGTAAACCACACCCATACGACAGTCAGTAAAACTGTTCTTATTGTGCTTCACTGGACAAATATCTGTTCGCTTCTTGCCTTTTACCCACTCCTATTTTCTCTGTACGGCAGCGCATATCTTACCTAGCTTATTTGGAGCAGTGAAAGCAACATTAGCATCATATCTACTTGCAGCTCTTTTAGGCCTGCGCGACACTGAATGAGTATACGGAATAGCCACTACTCTTTTTTTGCTATTACTGCTTTCTGTAATCAAGTCCGTCCCTCTCGAAACCGACTTCATTAGGCGCTCAGCCACAGTGGCCACTGCTACACTAGGATAACCTGCTTCTAATAGGCGCGGGCCTGCGCATTAAAACTGGCGCTCATTTTGTGCATGCAGGATCTTGTGAGGGAAGACTTAAGACACGACATGGCAATTCCGTTTTTTACTAATTTAGAATGCTTGGATTGAAAGTTTGGCAACGGCTTCGAAGATCTTGGGGAGTACTGCCAACAAACATGACTTTGTTCGAAGAAGAAGGAAATGTCAAGAAACGAAATTACGCGTCGCTGAGAAAATTCCTTGGTAAACTTTAATCCTCCCCCATAAAGTTTAAATTGCTCACTTACTGAGGTAGCAGCGGAATCTAATTCTTCCATATTGCAGAAAATCAGGTAATCATCAACATAACGAAATATCTTGATAACGCTATCACCTAAGGCTTTCTCTAAGCAGTTGTCAACCTTACTCAGGTAAATGTTGCTAAGAATAGAGGCAACCTTTGAGCCAATACAAATGCCTGATTTCTGCAGAAAAACGCCATCTCTCCCCTCAATCAGCGTCGACTTCAAGTACATTGAAAAAATTTTTAGAAAAGCTCCCGTGGAAACACCGCATCTGTCAATAAAAGCCGACTCTTGCACTTGTTATTTAATGCACTCATTTACGGAATTTTTCGTATTTCACCCCCATCGAAATGCCGCCGCCGTGGCCGGGATTCGATCCCGCAACGTCGTGCTCAGCAGCCCAATGCCTTAGCCACTTAGCAACCACGGCGGGTGAGTCAAATGAAAGTGAGCCAATGCAAATACACGATAAATGGGGTACTCAATTTAAATGTAGTCTCCTTGAGCATTTAGACATTCATCCCATTGACTAACGAGTCCGGTGATTCCCGTCTCATAAAACTCCTTGGGTTGCTGCTTCAACAAATCTGCAACTGACACCTTCACTTCATCGTCCGACACAAATCTGTTTCCCTTAAGTTTTTTTTTTTTCATTTGCCCCAAGATGTGGAAGTCGCAAGGCGACAGGTCTTAGCTGTATGGCGGATGTTGAAGCGTTTCCCACTTCAACTTTGCCAATTTCGTATTAACCACATCAGCGACGTTGGGACGGGCATTGTGCAAAAATTAAAAATTAAATTATGGGGTTTTACGTGTCAAAACCACTTTCTCATTATGAGGCACGCCGTAGTGGAGGACTCCGGAAATTTCGACCACCTGAGGTTCCTTAATGTGCAGGTAAATCAAAGTACACGGGTGTTTTCGCATTTCGCCCCCATCGAAGTGCGGCTGACGTGGCCGGAATTCGATTCCGCGACCTCGTGCTCAGCAGCACAACACCATAGCCAGGTCGTAGAACAAGATGACCCCATTCGTCAATTTCCCACGTCGTTTGTTCTTGATTGCGACACGCAGCCGACACGGCGTTTCACAATATCGAAAACAATTGATAGTCTCTCCGGCTTTAGAAAATTCTAGCAGTAATGGCCCCTGACGATCGAAAAAGAAAGTAAACACCTTTCAGGCGGAAATGATGGCCTTTGCTTTCTTTGGGGGCGGTGAATTCGAATGTTTCCACTCTAGGCTTTGCCGTCGTGTTTCAGGCTCGTAGTAGTGGTGCCATGGTTCATCCCCGATTACAATTGCAGACAAGAAGTCGTCACCCTCATTGTGATACCGGATCAGATGAGTCAAGGCAGCGCAGAACTGTCTTCTGGCGGTGGTTCAAAATCTTATGCATCCATTGCGCACACAAGAGCCGATGACCGAGATGTTCATGAATTAGGGTGTGAACCAAACCGCGATTGATGTTCAGACGTTCTGCCAGTTCATCGATGTTTATCCTCCGTGGTTGTCTCATCAGCTCATAAACTTTTGCTCTTGTGTTGTGGGTGATCGCACGATGGCTCTGGCCCGGTCTTGGGTCGTCTTTGCAACTTTCACGTCCTTTTTCAACCGTTTGCTCCAATGCTTCACAGTGTCCAATGAAATACAATGTTCAACGTACACCGCAGCCATACAGCGAATAATTTCCCTTTGGGAAACACCTTAAGCTGTCAAAACATTTACGGCACCCCGCTGCTCAACTTCTGAATTGTCCATCACGTCACGCAACCATGTTCAATGCAGTGTATGATAGCATTAAAGAACATTTACCCTGACATATGCGTGTCACTTTTGTAGATGAAAGGTGCCTGTGCGCTATGCGCATGCCTCGCAGACAATGAACCGAACCATTATTGCGCGGGGTGGGTAGGCTCACTTCCATTTAACTCGCCGTCGTTCATCAGAAATGCGAAGATACAATGGAATATACAAATGTTTAATTAAGGGCAAAAAAGTGTCACTGGAAAGAAAGTTCACTGCATGTATGCAGAAAACCTCGCAACAAGATATTTAAATATACGTATCTAAGAAAACGTCACTGTATATAATGCGTCAAACAAGGCAAATAAACATGTAGCGCAATAACAGATTCAAAGATACAATGGAATATACAAATGTTTAATTAAGGGCAAGAAAGTGTCACTGGAAAGAAAGTTCACTGCATGTATGCAGAAAACCTCGCAACAAGATATTTAAATATACGTATCTAAGAAAACGTCACTGTATATAATGCGTCAAACAAGGCAAATAAACATGTAGCGCAATAACAGATTCAAAGATACAATGGAATATACAAATGTTTAATTAAGGGCAAAAAAGTGTCACTGGAAAGAAAGTTCACTGCATGTATGCAGAAAACCTCGCAACAAGATATTTAAATATACGTATCTAAGAAAACGTCACTGTATATAATGCGTCAAACAAGGCAAATAAACATGTAGCGCAATAACAGATTCAAAGAATCCTGGATCCCGCCTCCATTCC
This sequence comes from Dermacentor variabilis, assembly GCF_050947875.1. Classification (NCBI taxonomy): domain Eukaryota; kingdom Metazoa; phylum Arthropoda; class Arachnida; order Ixodida; family Ixodidae; genus Dermacentor; species Dermacentor variabilis. The sequence goes on from NC_134573.1 coordinate 54,201,528, forward strand.
ATCCACTCCATCCGATGTATCGCGTGCAACGAAAGGCGGCGCGCTTGTTCCCCGCTTTTCTCCTTTGCGCACGCAAGACTGAGCCACCATCGTCGGCTCACCCATTCCACCCCCCCCTAATATTTCACTCGCACATACAGCATGCGGCGCGCGGTCACGACGTTATTGCCCTGAGACTTCATACGAAACATGAGGGCGACCGTAACAGCAAGAATGCGCCTGGAGTCTTCATATAATTGCTATCACAATAATATAATAATAGTATCTCGCAACCGAAGCGTGCCGTGGCCGATTACTTTCCGCAAAAGAAGTAACAAACTGTCACCGTGCGACAGGTCGCTGCGCCGCAGCAATGTCTATTTTTTTTCTTTTGTGGGGCGGGGGCACTGATATGAAAAAAAAAACGCCATGGAGAGTATGTTGGCCCCAATCCAATGCCTACTTTGGGCACCTAATGTGGCTACCGAATGAATATCGAAGATAAACGTGAAACGCTTGGTCCACCGAGAACCATACGCATAGTGTTCGGTATTTTACACCGGCGAGACAAGACTTTCCGGAGAGGTTGCGCACAAGCGAACACGGTGTAATCCATCAAGTCTTCACAGTGATAGCGGTGGGCGACCATTGTTTCGTTTTCTCGTCTGCTATAGCCAGAAGGCGTCCAAAACTCTGCCAGGCGAAAATTCACTCGGCCAGAAAAAAAAAACACACGCGCACCGAAGTCCGCCGCGCGGTTGTTTCGGGGCAACACAAGAAAAACGCATGCGCTCTGGCTGGCTCTGGCAGCCCGCGGGTAGGGTAGCGAGAATAAAAAAAAATATTAGGCTCCATGTGTCCTCACGAATAAAAGTCAAAGTGGAAAAAATAAATAAGAACGTAGTTACCCTGCCTGGCTTTAATGTCTTGACATGGATGCTTTGGCGTAGGTGACAAAAAATGTGGATATTCTTTATGCGACATGACGGCATAGATGAACAACGCTTCGTCTCATCGTATCTCGCTGCGTGTTTTGTCAACTTGTCTGATAGTGTGTTGATTTGGCTTGTCTCGTCGTATGTTCCGATCTAAGACTTTAGAAAAGTCAGTGTACCTTTGACGTCAAATGTTTATAACAACATTAAGCCCACAATGTTCCGGAATTGAAAATCTAAAGCTAATTTTTAGAACTTTATGCCCATAAAGTGTCAGAATTGAAATCCAAGCGCTCCCGATTCCGCGGCCTCAGCGAGATGCCGCGACGAGCCCACCCGCCACGCCTTTGGAACTTTGTGCTCGTATGGAGCTCCTTGCATTACGATATGTGACTCCCGCTGCATGGGCGTTGCCGCGAACTCCAGCCCTATTTCGCAATGTTCGCGCTAAAATATTTTTTGGGGCGTAAAAGGACATTCTAGACAAAATCGGGCATGATTTGTGGCGCCTGGGGTTGTTTTGGCCGGCAACGCATGAACAGCTCGAAAAATTTCGGAGGGGGGCGTGAGGGGGGGGGGCTGAAGCCCCATAAGCCGCATCGCACATATTTTATACAAGAATGTAATGAAACATTCATTACAACAAAGATTATTAATCGATATTGAACTTGTTCTTTGCAAAAGTCTATCAGGCAAAGGACAATTGATTGAGTTCTATCGGGACTTAGTTTTGTAGGTCGATGAAAACGGGCGAACCGATTGCGTTGCTTTGCGTCCTCAATATCATGCAAATATTGTTCATCGCATGTGTGCCACGAAGTTGATGATCCGAGCATGCAAAAGTGAGGACTAGTACGTGGTTGCTTCGTTCGCGTTCCCTTCTTGGAGTGTGCGACCTGCAATTGTATAAAACTAACTGCACGTGCCTTTGCCGTAAAAACGGTGCACACAAGTGATTTGCACGCTAAATGCGGACTAGGTCTTCTGTGCCCTTTTTGTTCGCCACAGTTAGCTGCACGATTGAATGAGAAAACCATCTCTTTCCGCAACGCAGGTGTGCTTGCGGCTTCAGCCGTGTGAATGATTTTTTTTACTCCTTCACATTGCTGCGCTGTGCTCAATTGTGGCACAACATTTACGCTTCTGCGCGGGTAAGTAAATATTCTATTGTTAAAAAAATAGAAACACCGGTATTTTTAAATGTTCAAAATATATCTCCCTGACACACATACGGCGAGTTGAATTGTTTACATACTTATAAATAATCTCATACAACCGAAAAGCAAATATACACATCGGAACTGAGTTGGATTGGAGAGCTGTAGAAATAATTGGTTGCATGTGTTCTGCGAGACAGCAGATTCGTCTACTAGCGTTGGAACACGCGTTCCGCTTCAAGCCCCTATAGCGGTTTGTTTTTGCGAGCCCGAAAAACCTTCAAGATGAAATATAAGAAATTTATGAAAATAAACTCGTTAACTACCATACGCTCGACTATAGAGAGTGCTGCAGTAGTAAATTATATTTTCTATGAAAAGCGTGTTACACGCTTTTTTCATCCTTTTCTTCTGTGCGTATGTATTCTGCTCACCATGCTTGGACTTCTTGTCCGCAGTATTTTATAAATAAAAAACTAATACAAGCGGACAGATTATTGTTGGAACGAGAACCATGGGCGCAAAACAAATAATTCATAAGCACCCACTCCTGGGTCTCCATGATCTGATAGTAGGTGCTGTAGCAATTTAAAAATCATATCATTGGCGCAACCAGGGCAATATATGTCACGGTGAAAAAAATGGCTGCTACTTAGCTCAGCTAACTCTGGAAATGCAAAGCGAAAGCTTGATTTAGGCTGTTTAAGTTTGGTTTCACTTCGTTAGCCTTTGATTTAGCTATATTTATTATACTTAGGTATACAATAATCGTTAAGTCAGATATGACGGCTGTGGCTAGGTCGTTGGCTAGACATCACAGTGATTAGACTTGGGTAGACACGCATCGTTGCACAGTGCAACGCCTGTTGTGTCCCATGGAAAGCGCAAGCGTTAGACTTTAAGGAGGCGCCACGAGAATGCGCAGCGTCGAAGCATCAACGGACAGGGCGCGAACGCGGTTGCTACATTGATCTCGATGGATGGATGGATGGAAAAACTTTATTTTCGTCAGAACGCATGTGCGGACGATTCCGTGCTAGATGGCTATCAGCTCATGGCTGACGGCGACCTGGGTGGCCCACTCCACGGCCTTGGTCTGGACGACCGGGTCTGAGCTGGCCAACACGGCCTCCTACTGCTCGAGAGAAGGATCACGCATAATATCCGCCGGTGGCGGCACTATGCTACAGCTCCATAATATGTGGTCATAGGTGGCCAGTTCCTGGCACCATTTGCATTCCGGCTGAACGTCCGGGTAGATTTTGTTTAACACGTATGAGTTATAGAAAGATCTCGTCTGCAATTTTCACCAGACGCTTTCCTGCGCCTTCACCAATTGCTTGTCCGGTGGAGGGTAAATTCTCCGCTCAAGTTTGTAATGGTTAGTAATGTCGTGAAAGGACACCAGCCCATCTCTCGTGGACCTCCCTGGAACGTCCAGCTCACGTGCTCGGCTGACGAAACCTCGAGCATTCATGTGAGCCGCCTCGTTCCCAGGGTTCCCAGAGTGTGCCGGCACCCAGACAATTCCCACCTCCGTAGTCCCTCGCCCCGTGGCCCGATTTAGTAATCCTGCCGCTGTGACAGAGATTCTGCCCCTCGCCAAATTTCGGATGGCTGTTTTAGAGTCGCTGAAAATCAGGTCAGCTTCAGTATTACCTACAGCTAGCGCTATCGCCGCCTCCTCTGCAGTTTCTGAGGAGCGGGTTTTGACTGACCCAGAGGTGACTAAGCGTCCCCGCCCGTCCACCACCGCAACTGCAAATGCGTCCTTGTTCTTATACTCGGCGATATCTACGTAGACTTCCCCGTTGTACTTCCCGTACTTAGCATGTAAAGCTCTGGCTCTTGCCTTCCTACGGTTCTCGTGATGTATCGGATGCATATTTTTAGGCAAAGGTTTTATGTACAAGCCCTTGTGCATTTCTCGCTTCACCTGAATTTTCATGTCCCCGGCTGGAGGATCAACTCCAAAGCCAATCCTCTCCAATATATTCCTCCCTACTCTCGTTTTGGAAAGTCTACTGAGTTGCATCGCCAAGTGTGCCTCCCGCAGTTCTTCCAAGGTGTTGCGCACCCCTAATCCCAGCAGCCTTTCGGTAGAAGTATTGTTAGGCAACCCAAGGGCCGCCTTATACGCCTGTCTAATCATAGCCTCCACCTTGCCTTTCTCCGTCGCGTCCATCTTCATCTCGATGTTGCGACGGCTGTTCATTCCGGACCCTCTCCAGTGAAGCAGTTCGCCGGGCGATATCAAAATCATCATCATCAGCAGCAGCAGCAGCCTGGTTACGCCCACTGCATGGCAAAGGTCTCTCGCGCACTTCTCGAACTACCCCGGTCATGTACTAATTGTGGCCATGTTGTCCCTGCAAACTTCCTAATCTCATCCACCCACCTAACTTTCTGCCGCCCCCTGCTACACTTCCCTTCCCTTGGAATTCAGTCCGTAACCCCTAATGACCACCGGTTATCTTCCCTCCTCTGAACACAACAAATATCAACAACACCTTAATAAGTTCGCTAGAGGGTATTGGCGATATCTGCGGGCCGGTCAGACGCCACGTGGCGACGACGGCTCAAAGCCTCCCGTCCCCGCGCAACGCTCACAGACCGCGCCCGACTTCCCTCTAATCCACGGCCAAGCTCGCACTTACTAGGCGAGCGCGGCGCTCCTCTTGGCCAGGCGCGCGGCGAGTAACCTGGTCAGAAGGCACCTAGCGCAGGCGGCGGGGTCGGACCTCAGCGCGATGAGTCACGTGATGCGTTGCCAAGGCTACGGTGCAACTGCGCTCGAATGACAGTAACATTCGTGGCGACGGCGAAACTCGTTTCGGCGAGGTTAGTAAACCTTTCGATTTAAAAACCAGGGACATGAGAAGGAGGCCTGAAGTTAAATGCTACATTTAAGTTAGCAGAACAGCAAGAACTACGAAAAGCCGATTTCGTCTACCACTATTTCCCAGACTTTATTCTTTTTGCAGTTCATTCCAACGTCCGCATTAGTGAAAGAAAATAAAGAAAGAACGCCCCTGCATTGTTGCTGCGTGTCTCTCGGTTCGTTCATAGTTCCAGAACGTAATAGAAGACACCGCTGCGCAAAACCAACCAAGCGAGCAGTTTCCCTTTCTCGTTAACAGTTTGTGTATCTCCTCTTCCTTCTCAGAAGTCACTTGCAATAAAAATGCTTTTGAGCTCCAGTGACAAAACCACCTTATTTGCTCTCAATTGTCCCAAGCATGCCTGAAACGGAAAAATACTACAGCCGGCGCGTGTGTGCCGTCTCTCACTGCACGCGAGCATCATTACTTTTTTTAGTTGTGCGTTACTTGGGAGCGTGAAATGCCCTAAATTTGGCTCTTGCAGAGTGCAACCTTGCTCGCGGTACAATTCTGATCATGTTCTTCGCAGTAAGCCCTTCTTTTTCATGTGGTGGCTTTGTTTTGCTACTTCTCCCAGCTTTTTGGCAACATGAATGCCAAATAAGAAAAAAAGAGAGCAACTCCAAAGGAGGACAGTAGAGAGGGTAGCACTACAGCCTATTTAACAGCGCATCTGTGAGGAAAGTGAAGTAGAGGTGCCTCACTTGGAGCACGGGATGGCGGTACACAACAAGAATCTTGGCAGACACGAGACAGCACGCGCCAGCTGTGGGCACCATGTCAGCAGAGCGGAGGCACTCGCATAATGTCCCCAGAGAGGATACAATATGTTCTCTTGCCAGATATGCACTCATCGTTGCCACAGATATGCCTAAACGCACTGGACTGGAAGTACGACCTGAGTGCATTTTCACATGTTATAAGAAAATGACGTCATCTATAATGGAGCACCTCTTCTATGCTGCCAAAAAGTTAGCAGTAGGAGACAGAGGCGCGTTACAGATGAAATTGTGGAGTTTTACAGCCCAAAATTGCATTATAATAATTTCCAACGAAAAAAAAACACTAAGTGAGGAAGCCGCTGTGGACATTAGGACGCTTTGGCTGCCTGTCTTTCTTTAATGTGCACCCAAATCATGATAAACAAGCACTTTCGCATTTGCCCCCGTGGCAATGCGGTTGCTTCGGCTAGGATTCGAGGCTCCGACCTTGTGTTCAGAAGCTCATTGCTATAGCTACTGAGCTACAGCGGCAGGTAGAAAGTCTTGTAAAGCATGAGCGGTTCTCACTTTGTCGATGTCTTTGATTGTTAGAGCTAGTGCTGTGAGACTTTCGAAATTGTCATTAACGCTTGCAAACACATAAACACATCAAGAACGCTCCCGCAAATCATCTCGACATATAAACATCCACTCGGCAATCGTACGGCGACAGGTGTATCTGGGGCGGAAATTGTCGATGTTATCTCGGATGATCACTTTCAGGTGACGTAGTACCAGGTGCATTGGATAAATTAAGCGGTATTGCTCAAACAGCCAATGAGCGCGCACCAAAAGTGATATATTGAAAAGTTAGCATCCGAGAAAGGTGGTAGTGGCAAAACGAACCTAGCACGCAGAAGGTCTTAATGACTTATCATTAATTCTCACATATAGTACTGTTTTTTTCATGGAAATTGTCAATTTGAAATAATTCAAGTGCTCATGAGTGTCGATAAACCCATAATCCAATTCACTTTAATGTACACTGTTTCTCAAAAGTTTCTTACGAGCTATCTAAGGCAGAACCTGTATAATATTGATGGAGAGGCTGCCGTAACAAAACTTCATGTCAGATTAAGGAAGAAGGAACGTAAAACGAAGTAAATCACTATACAAAAGAAACAGACAGCACTTACACTGTAAAAGAAACCTCAACAAGACTAACCATAGTAAAACAATGCACGACAATTTCAGCGTAAATATGGAACAAAGCAATGCCACGCGTAATCTAATGCCCATTAGGCAAGATATTTCCATGTTATGCGGAATAGCTGTATCACTGGCTTAAGCAATCGTCTATGTTTCTTGTGCAACTTTTCCCTTACGTTCTCCTCTGATGTTGCGACTGTTTACAGATGCACCATGTGAACCAGTTTTCCAAGATGACTTCATTCATATTAACTTGTCATTTCGTATGTTTTCACAATTTCCCAACACATTATACTATGCAGATGGTTCAATGAATCCGTAATGGTTTGTCATTATTCTTCTTTCTCTACTCTGAAGGATTTGACTGCACTCTTGCGAATACCATGTGTCGTGTCATTAAAAATGTCTTTCGCGAGCCAGTGCTGTGTATGAGTGCTTTTCTTTTGTATAGTCTTTTTCTCCGAGTTCTGTTTTTTACCAGACACGTAGATGAAGCAATACAGCGCATGCAGAAAACGATTCATCGAACTGCAAACTTGTGCGAGAGTTTGGGGAGCGATCACCTAAACTGATCAGCAACGGCACGAAGTGCGCGTCGGCTGCCCGAATATATTTGTATTTGTTTTTCGATTGATATCATGATGATGACGCTTTCTGGATTTTGTGACTCCAGGGGTCACGCATGGCAATGACCGCATTGCAGAAGGTGATGCGTTCACAGTGAAAAAAAAGTCAATTGCAAATGGTAGGTGCACAGTGGCTCTAAGACCTAAATTTTGAATGCAGTCGACTGCTAAAGCATATATGTGATAAAATAGTGACAATAATTTGTGAAGTAACAACATCATCATCCGCCTAATTACGCCCACTGCAGGGCAAAGGCCTCTCCCATACTTCTCCAACTACCCCGGTCCTGTACTAATTGTGGCAATGTTGTCCCTGCAAATGTCTTAATGTCATCCACCCACCTAACTTTCTGCCTCCCCCTGCCACGCTTCCCTTCCCTTGGAATCCAGTCCGTAACCCTTAATGACCATCGGTTATGTTCCCTCCTCATTACATGTCCGGCCCATGCCCATTTATTTTTCTTGATTTCAACTAAGATGTCATTTACCCGCGTTTGTTCCCTCACCCAATCTGCTCTTTTCTTATCCCTTAACGTTACACCCATCATTCTTCTTTCCATAGCTCGCTGCGTCGTCCTCAATTTAAGTAGAACTCTTTTCGTAAGCCTCCAGATTTCTGCCCCATATGTGAGTACTGGTAACACACAGCTGTCATACACTTTCCTTTTGAGGGATAGTGGCAACCTGCTGTTCATGATATGAGAATGCCTGCCAAACGCACCCCAGCCCATTCTTATTCTTCTGGTTATTTCAGTCTCATGATCCGGATCCGTGGTCACTACCTGCCCTAAGTAGATGTATTCCCTTACCACTCCCAGTGCCTCGCTACCTATCGTAAACTGCTGTTCTCTTCCGAGACTGTTAAACATTACTTTAGTTTTCTGCAGATTAATTTTCAGACCCACCCTTCTCCTTTGCCTCTCCAGGTCAGTCAGCATGCATTAAAATTGGTCTCCTAAGTTCCTAAGCAAGGTAATATCATCTGCGAATCGGAAGTTGCTAAGGTATTCTCCATCAACTTTTATCCCCAATTCTTCCCACTCCAGGTCTCTGAATACCTCCTGTAAACATGCTGTGAATAGCATTGGAGGGATCGTATCTCCCTGTCTGACACCTATCTTTATTGCGATTTTGTTGCTTTCTTTGTGGAGGACTACAGTGGCTGTGGAGCCGCTATATATATCTTCCAGTATTTTTACATATGGCTCATCTACACACTGATTCCGTAATGCCTCCATGACTGCTGAGGTTTCGACTGAATCAAACGCTTTCTCGTTATCAATGAAAGCTATATATAAGGGTTGGTTATTTTTATTTTATTTTTTTTATTTTATTGTACCCTCAAGACCGAAGTATTACAGAGGGGAGTGAGTAAAAAAAACATACACATATTCTGCACATTTCTCTATCACCTGATTGACAGAGTGAATATGGTCTATTGTTGAGTATCCTTTATGGAATCCTGCCTGGTCCTTTGGTTGACAGAAGTCTAAGGTGTTCCTGATTCTATTTGCGATTACCTTAGTAAACACTTTGTAGGCAACGGACAGTAAGCTGATCGGTCTATAATTTTTCAAGTCTTTGGCGTCCCCTTTCTTGTGGATTAGGATCATGTTAGCGTTCTTCCAAGATTCCGGTAAGCTCGAGGTCATGAGGCATTGCGTATACAGGGTGGCGCGTTTCTCTAGAACAATCTGCCCACCATCCTTCAACAAATCAGCTGTTACCTGATCCTCCCCAGCTGCCTTCCTCCTTTGCATATCTCCCAAGGCTTTCTTTACTTCTTCCGGCGTTACCTTTGGGATTTCTAATTCCTCTAGACGATTTTCTCTTCCATTATCGTCGTGGGTGCCACTGGTACTGTATAAATCTCTGTAGAACTCCTCAGCCACTTGAACTATCTCACCCATATTAGTAATGATATTGCCGCCTTTGTCTCTTAACGCATACATCTGATTCTTGCCGATTCCTAGTTTCTGCTTCACTATTTTTAGGCTTCCTCCGTTCCTGAGAGCATGTTCAACTCTATCCATATTATACTTCCTTATGTCAGCTGTCTTACGCTTGTTGATTAACTTCGAAAGCTCTGCCAGTTCTATTCTAGCTGTAGGGTGAGAGGCTTTCATACATTGGCGTTTCTTGATCAGATCTTTCGTCTCCTGCGATAGCTTCCTAGTTTCCTGTCTAACGGCATTACCACCGACTTCTATTGCGCAGTGCCTAATCATGCCAATACGATTGTCGTTCATTGCTTCAACACTAAGGTCCCCTTCCTGGGTTAAAGCCAAATACCTGTTCTGTAGCTTGATCCGAAATTCCTCTAGTTTCCCTCTTACCGCTAACTGATTGATTGACTTCTTGTGTACCACTTTCTTCCGTTTCCTCCTCAAGTCAAGGCTAATTCGAGCTCTTACCATCCTATGGTCACTGCAGCGTACCTTGCTGAGCACGTCTACATCTTGTATGATGCCGGGATTCGCGCAGAATATGAAGTCGATTTCATTTCTAGTCTCACCATTCGGGCTCCTCCACGTCCACTTTCGGCTAACCCGCTTGCGTAAAAAGGTACTCATTATCCGCATATTATTCTGTTCTGCAAACTCTACTAATAACTCTCCTCTGCTATTCCTAGAGCCTATGCCATATTCCCCCACTGACTTGTCTCCAGCCTGCTTCTTGCCTACCCTGGCATTGAAGTCGCCCATCAGTATAGTGTATTTTGTTTTGCCTTTACCCATCGCCGATTCCACGTCTTCATAAAAGCTTTCGACTTCCGGATCATCATGACTGCATGTAGGGGCATAGAGTTGTACTACCTTCAATTTGTACCTCTTACTAAGTTTCACAACAAGACCTGCCACCCTCTCATTAATGCTATAGAATTCCTGTATGTTACCAGCTATTTCCTTATTAATCAGGAATCCGACTCCTAGTTCTCGTCTCTCCGCTAAGCCCCGGAAGCACAGTACGTGCCCGCTTTTTAGCACTGTATATGCTTCTTGTGTCATCCTAACCTCACTGAGCCCTATCATATCCCATTTACTACCCTCTAATTCCTCCAATAACCACTGCTAGACTCGCCTCACTAGATAATGTTCTAACGTTAGACGTTGCCAGGTTCAGATTCCAATGGCGGCCTGTCCGGAGTGAAGTATGCTATGACCATAAATGTTACAAAACAGATGTACGATGTAGAAAACTTTGTAACAGTAGCCTTAGTGCCTTACCAGATTCCTTGAACGCAAGGGCTGGGAGGCACGGTCTTCACGAAAATGGTTTCACAGCTTGAGCGTCTAGCGGGAGGATGTGCTAAGAATTCCTTGGCCTGATAACTCGCAATGAATCAACATCTTCTGCATGAGCCAGAGTCGCTCATTGCCGAGAAGCATTGCCTGGAGAGGGTAATGTGCTGTCTTATGCAGGGGCAAAGTTCTATTTTGAGCTCCTACATCCCGACTCTCTAAGTCGAGATGTACTGTTGGCGTCTCGCCACTTCTCGGCCAGAGAGGAGGTTTATCACCGTTGAACAGGTCCCTAAGTGCTATCCTAAGACAGCAGAAAATATCCTCAGTTTATTGTATTTTTGGTAATTGGTCTCCGATTTTGTACGTGCGGTGTAATAACGTGAAGTTTAATAAGTTTTTCATTGTGCCACGTACGCTGCTACTAGCCCCTCAGTTTGTCGCGTATGAGACCCATTACATCTATGGCAGCAACTTTCATGAAACAATTTCTTGGTTTTCTAGTTATCTATATGGCCAAGCATATTACATTCAATGACTCTGCTGCCAGGCACTCAGCATATTATGATATGCTAGTGAGGTGCCTACAAAGAGCATAGAATTTAGTAAATTTGCATTAATACGGGATTTTCGTTCTTTTGTGAAGATATTAAGGCTTGACGACGCTCATTAGGTGGTAAATGTTATTCCCTTTAGTAGGTTTCGCTCATTCATGTATCTTGGAGCCGAGAGCTATGCATATACCTCCCCGGTAAACATTTTTGTTACTCGATGCAAACAGCCAGAATAAATAAAATAAATTATGGGGTTTTACTGGCCAAAGTCGCGATCTGATTATGAGGCACGCCTTAGTGGGTGACTCAAGATTAATATTGACCACCTTCGGTTCTTTAATATGCATCGAATCAAATACACGGCTATTTTTGCATTTTGGCCCTATCAAAATTCTGCCGCCATGGCCGGTATTTGATCTCACGACCTCGTGCTTAGCAGCGCAACACCGAAGCCACTAAGCAACCACGGTGGGTGCAGCCGCATTCTGAGAAGAATGGGCCGACAGCAGCATAAGGAACGCCGTCATGTGACCTTGAAGCATCAAGGTGGAATTATGAGCACGAGTACTTTGCCTAAAGTTCTAGGAAGTCTCTTGGTATGTGTATTACTGGGGCTTTCTTTGGTAGCGTACTTGCGGCACTTCGACCACTGCAAAATTGTTGGCGCGGCTCGAGTGTTGCGTGCTCTACGCCCCTGGGTGTCTGAAGCTCCTCTATGCCTCAGTGACTCGGTGGTTGTACCGGAGCGGCCATTGATAGATTTCATTGACCCTAATACCTAAATGACTAGCCATTATGTTAGTAGTGGTAGCTTCGATGAATTGTAGGATGTTTGTATTGTGTGTCTTGTAGTGCTCTTGCAATGTTTTGTGCTTTTATTCGTATTACTTATCATTGTTTTCGTGATAAACATGGTGAGCCGCATATCTTACACAAGATTACTGATCATTTGTGTGAGTTTTCTAGATTTTTATGTCCATAACGTTTTTCCATTCATCCATTCATCCTGCCACTCATGGGGTAGCAGCTGCTCGACTACGCAAAGCCCTCAATCCCAATGGGAAGCAACTAAACGAATGCCTGCTACACATTCTGCGGTCAGGTGCACAATATTGCCACAGTTCCTCGACACATCTATTCGTCACGAAATATCGGTGGGAGTTGCATGATGGAACGTGAGTTACCGGGACGGGCACACCCGTAGATAAGGGTGTAGTGGGACAGTGCCGAGAGTGACTGTTTATGTTCGTGCGAGTTAACAAGTATTACACCAGCCGAGACTCATTTCCAGCCAGTCTTCCTGTAGTTCATGTTTTCGCTTTCTTGTGTCACACATTAGCTCAGGAGGCATCGCTTAATAAAACGTACCTTTAAAAGCAATGCTTTCTCCAGTGACGTATTCTCCAGTGACAGATGCTACTTCAAAGCCCTGCCCTAGACATGTAGATTCGACTATATGTTATTTTTGATTATTTATTGCCCACGTTTAAACAAACATATCACAGAGCATACAAGCGCTTGAATTAGACTGCACAGTAGGACCAACTAAATATGAAAGTTGGAGTCGTGAATGCGGCGCCACCATTCATTACGTTTCATTGGGCCCTTCCTGCTTACAGACTGTGATTTAAATACTCTATAGGTGGCCCACCCCTCAAAGAATTTCATCCATATATTTTGCATTACGTGTGCGTTGTGCGCTGACCATTTCAAGTCATACAACAGAATATTCTAATAAGTATTACATATTGTTACGTGGATGCACAGTAGGTAAACCATTTAACCGGTGTATATATAACGGTCACCAAGCATTGGCCCACAGAGAAGCCCTCGAATATCAAGCGAGGCACGTCATAGCCCTCAAATCAGGCAGAGGAGGCTTTTGGGTATGTCCCAGTAATTTCAAGTATCCACATCACCATCTTCAGATAGCATAGTCAGCACAGCTGGTCGCCAGTGCTAATGCCATTTCGGAGCGCATCGTGCAATCGGTAACGACGGCACCCCATTCCTTTCCTGAAGCAGCTGTTGGAAAGGGTTCGAGAAGGTACAAACCGACACTGAAGAACGGGTCAAGTGGGACGTCGTTAGGCTGAAGGTAACGAGCAAGGAGCGTAGACGGTTTCTTTCGCCGTTGAAAGAGCTCGCAGGCGCTGACGCAAACCCGCATTGAACAGAGAGGCCAGGCCAATAGAAGCGACGGCGCACGCGCTCATTTATCCGAGTAATACCAGGGTGACCAGCCGTTGGGGCGTCGTGAAGTTCATGAAGAAATGTGGAGAAGGTCAGGACTGCCGGTGTACACGTTACGCCGATGTGAAGTACCGTCTTCCAAGGTGAACATACGCACAGAGATTTCGCTAGGAGAGGATTCCAGACGCTCCATTATTTCCCTTAAGCAGGAATCCTGAGGCTGTTCGTCGGCGCTGTTAAGCAAGTGGCTCGCCGAAAAGACGCAATCGAAGGACTCAGTGTACGAAGAGACACAGTCGACCACAGGGTAGTGGGGCAAACAATACGTATCGTTGTGTACGTCCCCTGTCTGATAAACCACCCTGCAAATGTGCTCTTGCAGACGCTGAGCCCATTGAACGAGTTTGCCTGTAAAGCCAACAAAGGGAATGGTGGTCGGAAGCTACTGTGAACTCTCGGCCAAATAGAGAGGGGCGAAATTTTGTAACTCCTATACAAGAGCGAAGCGATGTCTTCTTAGCTGAGTAATTTCACTCGGATGCGGACAGCAGCCTGCTGGCGTAAGCTATAAAGCAGTTGGCTCCACGTTGACATTGGGCGAAGACTACGCCTATCCCGTAACCACTCGCGTCAGTGCGGACTTCGGCATGAGCTGACAGGTCGAAGTGGGCCGAATGGAAGGCGTTGTGAATAATGTGGCTAACTCGCAGAAAGCCGCAGCTTGTGCAGGACCCCAGGTAAAAGGAGCGTTTTGTTTAAGAAAAGCAGTGAGCGGTTTCCAATCACTGCGAAATTTTTCACGAACCGGCGAAAATAGGAGTAGAGCCCAACAACGCTGCGAACACTTTCAGAATATTTGGGCGCAGGGAAATCTTTCACTGCTCGAATTTTTTTGGGTCAGGTTGTACGCCGGCAGCATTCATAATATGCTCAAATGTCGTTATGCGGCAACGACTAAAACGGCACTCCGATTAATTAAACTGGAGCCACACACGGCGGAGCATGTCAGGAATCAGTGAGATGTGGTCCAGGTGTCTATCAAACGTCGGCTACAACAAAATAACAGCGTCTAAATAACAAAATCATGTATATCACTTGAACATGTCCAGCGGCCACTCTATCATTCGCTGGAATGTGGCCGGGACATTACACAGAACGAAAGGCATGACCTTGAACTGGTAAAGCCTATCACTCGTTACAAAAACCATTTTCTCTCTGTCCATTGGGTCCACAGAAATCAGACGATATTCAGATCAAAGGTTGGTAGAAGATAAATTGGTGGCAAAATACAGAAACCCAAGGACATTATTAATTCATGGTAGGGGATAAGCGTCTTTCTTCATAATGTTGGGGTGTTGATAGTCCACACGAAAGCTCCGCGATCCATCCAATTATATTTAACTAGAACATTAGGGGATGCCAAGGGACTGGAGAAAGAAAAAAAGAATAATTAAAATAAAGAGGAGCCGCAGGGTCCTCCGACAGGCCCTGCGCGTGGATAACGTCCTCAGTCCAGGACCCAATGAGACGCTGCCGCCCGGCGCGCTCTTACGACCAGATCTAACTGGCCCTGGGAGTTGTTGCTGGACACCAAGGTTTCCCACTGTTGTGTGGTTGGATGTGGGACTATAGCGTTGGCGTTCATGAACTGGCACGCCCAAGTGGCGTGGAAGATCGCGGCCGGGGCAATGCAATCTGCGCATTGTTGCAGGTATTGGGGGGGGGGGGCGGGGGGGGGGGTATACGGTGCGATACAGTGCGCGGTGCAGAAAGGTGTTTGTCTGTAGCTGCCTCCAAGAAACTGTTTCGCCGCCCGTAAGGGAGCCGTGCGGTGGGGATATCTCCTGCGCTGTAGTCCGTATTCTTTAAGTATGGCATTAAATTGTTTTGGGAGTGGTTTCGAACTCTCCCCGTCGCGGTTGTCTCACTGCGAGGCTCGTTAAATGTGCGCTCGAGAACGGCCCGACAGTCTCCATTGCACGCATCTTGTTGACTTCCTGCTGGATCATGCTTCGCTGAGAGGCAGATGCTGGATAGGGGCGAAGGTGAACAGGGCGTCGCATTGCCTCTATGTACGCAATGAGCGACAGCAGACATCTGGCCCAAACGCCGATAAGTGAAGTCGATAATACCTCGGTACGACTCGAGAATGCGTCTAAGGGTTTCAGTGTGCTAAAGCGGAAGATGAATTTCACGGCTGCAACTTGTTGTCGGCGTCGGAGTGCCCTTCGAAAGACAGGGAAACCAAAAGGTAGGCGGAAGATGAAAATTCCGAATGATGAGCAAAACGAGAACAAAGTAAAAATGAGAGCCAAAATATCGAGAAGTGGGCTGGTAGTTTTCCAGGTGACGTATGCTCTCCTGGGCACATTATAGGTAGGGTTGTTCGAAAGGGGAGGGTGGGTTAGTGGCGCGGGTGTAGAATTGAAAAGACATGTTGGCTTTTCACCTCCGGGTCATGAATGTGAGGAGGGATTATCTGCTCCGCTGGAGCTCAGTGAGCTATTGTCTCTGTGACAGAGAGAATAAAAGAGGCTGTCGAAAATTATGCTCGTGTAAAAAATTACTAAAATGGAATAACTGGATAAACAATAGATAAGAAGAAGGAAATACAAGAAGAAAAGACTAGGCAACCCAATGAAAAATAACTAAGTGCTTTTGCACTTACTTATTTTTCATTCTACTTGGTTGTTGAAGCCGAAATTCTCAAGTGGAAGGCAGGTTCGTTTAGCCCTAATGCTCAATACCTTGCAGGTAGCAGTGATACCGTGCGTGAACAGCACGTAAGTAAGACGCATCTAGTAGAATTCGCAATCTGGAATAGCTGAACAGTATGGCAATTGAGTAAACGTCACATTATTAGAGGATAGGCGAACAAAGCCGCTGTAGTGCAATCGAGACGGAGCCGGTTAGTCAGTGGGTTCACAGAGGCGAGGCAATTCATGGCGGAGTAAACTGTCAGAGCAATCAATGAGAGGAGAACTGGTAGAAAGAAAATTAAGTCTAAGTTTGAGGTCGCAAGGCCAATGCTCAAGGACGGTTACAATAAATACCACCTGATGACCAGCAACAGTAACGTAAGCTTTGCACATCCGGACAACAGCGTATGTCGCACCGTCAGCGGCACGCACGATTCGGGCCGTGGGAGATGTAAGGATCTTCATGCGGCGACAAAAAACTGACACGCATGCCAGAAACGTGCGCGACAGTATTAACCATAGCTCCGAAAGGGGCGCTGTTGACGTGAACTTCAAGGATGTTCCAGTGGGTACGTATGGCAGACCACGATTTTGGGTCAAGGTCGACAATGCAATTTCACCTCCAGAAGCTGCGCAGCCTGGTTTTGCGGCGAAAAGCGACGGCTGAGTGACGGTGAAAGAAAGCGGGGCAAGCCGGGGAACGAGATGGAGCGGTGCGGCGGAGGCCACTGGGCGTAGCGGCTACTTCCCTCAAGGAAATTGGGCACAGAAGGTTTGTGTAGGCTGGATAGTGGCTTCCAGTACGGAGGGAACCAGAGCAAGTGCGAAATTGACTATGGGACTGAGAGATCCACTGGCAGTAGCAATAACGAGCATTGTGTCCACCTCGGCTGCAGCGGAAACAGATTGGGTTATCGTCAGCTGTTCTCCGTTCCCGCGGATTTCCGGAACCATGAAGGCCGTACGTTCCGCAACGAGGCTTATCCGCAGAGAATAGGACGGCGCCAGGAGTGTTCATGGCGAAGACAATTGTTGAGAGGCCAAAATTCGCAAACTGCTGATGAACAACGGCCTGGATCAATGAAACAGCCGGCGGGGAGGTCTCGGATACAGGGGTTTTATAAGAAGCCGCATATGCGCCGTCGAGTTCTCGGCGGAAGAAGTGCTGCACGTCGCATGATGCGGACGGCTGACAAGGAGTTGCCTCGCAGCTCGACATTGCAGCGGTATTCGATGAACGCTCGAACTCAAGCGAAAAGTGCCGCCATTTCGCTTTCTCCAGACGACGGCACTCTGAGCACACTGCCAATGGTGGTAACGTCGGTGAAGACCGCCAGATTGGATGCGCCGTCTGCGATATGCTTCAAAGTGTGAGCGATCTTGTCAGCCTGCAACATCTTCTGGCCAGCATGTAGACACAAGGCCAGCACACCCTGTATATACGACAAGTAAGGCTCAGTTGACGTCTGGGTACGTACCGCCAGTAGTTTCTTGGCGGCAGGCTGTCGGCCAAATGGTTTGCCGAAAAGATCGAGGAGCTGCTGCTTGAACCTGGTGATTTCATCCTCGTGCGTACAATAGCAGGCGCAAGGGTTTCCGTCGAATTACAATATGACATTTGCCAGCATTATAGTTGGATCACAGCCATTCTGTTTGCTTACATGCCCGTACATGCTGAACAACTCATCGACGTAAACACTCATCACTCCGGAAAAGGTCCTGGGGTCGCAGAGCTGTGAGAGAGCGATAAACTTGGCTTTGATCGCAGGCGTAGCTGCCAATGACGTGTCATCACCAGGTGGCGTGGTGGTAGATTCGAGGCCGCGTCCGCTGCCAAGCTCCCTCGTCAGAAACACCCCATATCTCCACCACATAAATGTTACGTAGAAACACAGTAGGTGAACTATTCGCACGGTGTAATTACAAGCGGTAGCAAGCGCTGGCCAACATGGAAGCCAACCAACATCAAGCAAGGTTAGCCGTCATCCTCAGATCAGCCAGTGTGCGCTTAGGGTACGTCCCACTAAATTTAAGTGTCCACATCATCTCTAGCGTTATTAAAAATATTTAAATCACATACATATTTTCTTTTTATTTTTGATTTCATGCAATGCTGAAGAGCCCACACCTACCTCCTTGACGACAGCTACGAAATGATAACAGTGCTATGAAACGGAAACGCGCAGGCTCACAGGATGCTGCTCCTACGAAATACGTTCCGAAAGTAAGTATCGTCATTTTTAAAGAGAGAATGGGGCACCAGGTGAAACAAGCAGGTGCCATAGGAATCCGCACTCGTTGCGGATTCACCGACGGAAAAGGCTCCAGCGGAGCTGGAATGACGCGTGCGCAGAGCGCCTAAGAAAACAGAGTAGGAGCAGAACGGTGTGCCCGAGGTTATTTGAGTGCAAATCAGGATGTCAGACAGAAGCGCTCTGACAACGTGGTCATCAGTGCGTGTGCTGTTATCTGGTATGAATTGGCACCTGTTCCTTGCATTGAAAGCCGCATTCTCGGAACTTCACTTCTAAAACAATCCTGAACTGGAGCAAGCTGTGTGGCAATTACTTGCATCGCAGGGCATCGAGTTCGACCAGAGTGGTCACTTCAGACTGATTGCACACTAGAATAAATATCTCATTGCAGTTCGTGACTATGTGGAAAAATAATGGAATGTCCATGATGCCCCGGCGTATTTTTTGCCTAATTAAGTTTTTATGTGAAAAGTAATGGCGAAATGCTCTAGGAACGTACATCGTACCTGACTGCCACATCACCACTTCCTTCGGAGCATTGGCTAAGGGCCCGCTGTATAAACCTACAACCAAAAATAAGACGTTTTTCTTTCCCTCGCAAAATTTGCTGCACTCATTGCTTTTTTTTTCATGCAGACAATTATGTAAAGTGTAGCCTAGTCCCGTCTTGTTCATGTCGTTTTCTGCAGACATATCACATGAAAACTTTCCTTCAATCAGACTTGACGGCTGGTCAAGTCTGAGTGGGAACCTTGCTGACATTGCTTTTGCTGTATTTCTTTTAGTTTTTTAATGAGGTCACCACTCATTGCGGTGACGTTAATTCCGTTATTTCTTTCTACTTGAAGTTAGGCTTCGCCATCAGAAAAATTTTCATTTCCGTATGGTGATGCTGACCTTCAACCTTGCGTGTGACCAACCTGCAAATGCCTCTGGAAAGCCTTACAATTTCTCCTGCCGCAGCCTTTCGCCCTCCGGAGCTTTTGTGAAGACTGTTGATTTATGGACCCCACCGGCTTTTGCATATATTGACACTGGCGGTCAACGCGAGTTTTGGTTGAATTCCTGTAGTTTTCGGGCCTCCGTCCTGCTACATAAGTCAGAACTTGCAATTGTTGTTCATGCCTGTTTTGAGGTATGGCTTGGTAACACAAGCAGTGCAAGACGTCAGGAACGCACACAGACGCACAAACACCGGTTCCACTTAACCTGTCCTTTAGCACACGTTTTCAACCGACTTCAGCAGTAGATTTGTGGCTGAGCCTCTCTCTAAAAGGTTGCAGAAAGTAGCACCATTCTTGTTTTTGTTGTCGAAAGCCCGCACTTAAAAAGGTGACGGGTACACCTTTTGATGCAAAAGCAATAAAAGAAATTAACTCCACATATACTCCTAGATAAGTTGGAATGTGCAGTGACTAAACGTGACGGCAGCTGGGGCCACAGACAGTAGTGAATACAAATACACGTAAAATAAGTTCCGAACACGTGTGCAGCGCCACGTGCGCTCCGTGATTATCATGCGTACAGATGAAGTAAATTTATAGATCGGATGATACACGCAAAGATACTCAATGAGCAATGCCAACCTTCGTCACATAAGACGCTAAAAGACAGGTATCATACACGTATTAGTCCCTCAATAAAGCTACAAATTACGGACGCATTAATTCAAATGATGCAGTAATTATTTTTTTTTATTATTGCGTTTTACGTGCCAAAACCACTTTCTGATTATGAGGCACGCCGTAGTGGTGGACTCCGGAAATTTAGACCACCTGGGGTTCTTTAACGTGCACCTAAATGTAAGTACACGGGTGTTTTCGCATTTCGCCCCCATCGAAATGCGGCCGCCGTGGCCGGGATTCGATCCCGCGATCTCGTGCTCAGCAGCCTAACACCATAGCGACTGAGCAACCACGGCGGGTGCAAATGATGCAGTAAGTTTCGTGAATGCAACCCTATCCAACGCGGCACTTTGTACACGTTTATTAATCCTGTTTGTTACTGTTAAATATTATTGTTCCTTTCCCTCATTGTTCGCTTTCTCTCTTTAATAAAGGTTCATGTCATCAAAGAAGTTTCATGGAGGCTCCAATGATTTTGACTAAAATTACCGAACATTGTGCTTTGTGGTGTCTTGTGGTAACGTACTCGTACTTCTCATTTTATTTACATGTGTTCTTTGATGCTCATTCCCGCATCCATCGGTGTCTCTTTCAAACGTATGTTTCATCTTCGCACGCAAGAAGATTATCATCTTCAGCTTTGCAGTTGTTCATTGTTTCCTTAGGCACTGCATTCTTGGCTTTCTGAAACAAATAAATGCAAGAAATTTTACCAGCAACTACAACAACGCTGCAGTATTCTTACCTCAATCTTTTCTTCATCACCGAGCAGCCTTGTATAACGCCAGAACCGAACAGCTTCATCATTGCAGAGGTGTAGCTGTTTATTTTTAATCCTTATTTCTCCTAAAAATTAAATTGGAAACTGTTAACGTCATCTTTGCGACTGGTTTTAGCATACAATAGATGTAAAAATTAGTTATAAGCACGCACACTTATAACGGAAGTTCTGAAAAGAAAGAATTTTATGGATACATTAACAGTAAAAACTGAGGCATGCCATTCTGCACGCGTTGCTAGTGCAACGGTACATGCGTGCAATTTTAAATGCAGTCGGTCTTTTAGAATATCTTGGTTGGTGACTCACCACCAATATACAGGACATCGCTGGAGAAAGCTAACTTCCTGCGTAACATTAGGAATGCAGATTCGCGCTGGCAAGCGCCATCAGTATCTGTCCTATTCCCTACTCAGTAAAGGTGCACCCAAGCCAAAAGATTTGAGTTTTTTTTTCACACTAGATGTTGCAAAGACATTTAGGGAGTGACGAAAAGCACATAGGTGCGTAATCTAGCAATAAACGAAACACCAGATGGCTACAAACCGCACCTAAATTAATAAACTAAGCCTCTATAGAGCCGTGCTTGAATTGGGCCCTTAAGAAAGTAGCGCATGTAAAGATGAAATCGAGGAGGGAGTATAGGTTATTGTTTATTCTGATAGCAATTATATGGACACTCCAGGTACACTTAAGTCGTCGCCGATGCTATGATGTTCGGTATAAGAACATATTGTGAGACGGCGGGCGATGCAATGCTTTAATTGAGAGCATCAGTACGAGACAGAACCGAAGCAATACACGAGCCAAGCGATGATGATGATTCGGGTGTACAGATGACGACGACTATATGCACAAATATAGCTTAGACAAGATGATGAGTCGCATGTACAGATGACCACGACATTATGCACAAATAGCGCTTACACTATCTCCAACCCCCTTTATAAAAGCGGTCAGCAAGACCACAAGCTCGAAAAGGAAAGTACTGCGAATGTATGGTTTAGGTCAAAGACGTAAAATATTTCTGTAGTACGGCCGTGGCGGTAAGTAACTGAGCTGACAGGAGTGATGCGATAGTTAACGGCTGAAGTTCTTTGCGAAACTCTATGAAGAAAATTTTCACATGGCCCCTGTGCGCAAACTTCGTCGCCTGGGCGAAACGAAGCAACGCGACGTGTCGAATTATAGCGAGCTTTCCTTTTGTCCTGAATTTTTGTGGCGTTAGCGCGGGCACTTTCCCGACAGCGGTCGATGCGAGCAGCAAATTCTTCAGGAGGGGACGCGAAGGGAGCAGCAGGTGCTGAAAGAAATGTAGAGTCCAAGACAGAAGACAGTGTGCGACTATACACGAGGAAGAATGAACTGTAAATAGTTGTGCATTAGATGGAAGTATCATAAGCAAACTTCCCGGAAGGTAGGATGGTTTCCCCGTTTGTGTGATCTGCTCAAACATGCACAGACATGTCGGACAAAGTTTGATAAAAACGCTTTGTAAGACCATTTGTTTACGGGTAGTACGCTTATGTGGTATTATAGGCGATGTCAGAGCCTGAAGGAGTTCACGAAGCACATGCGAAAGGAACGTCTGGCCATGGTCACTCAGGAAGACACAAGGTGCACCGTGGCGCAGAGCGATACTGCGCGCAAAAATGGCGGCATGATGGGAGGCATTACCAGAGCGGTTGTCTCGGGACAGCGCCTTAGATGGTCCACTGCGCTAATGAGCCAGCGGTGGCCAGCGTGTATGTGTGGGAGGGGTCCGTACGTTAATCTATGCGCACAAATTCGAAAGGGGTAGACGAGCATGGTCGAGACTGCAGAGGACCGGCTGGTAGAGATTTCGAGCGTTTTCTGTGTTTGCATGACGCGCAGGAGCCAACGTATTCGGCAGCAAAAGTGTAAAGGCCCGACCAGAAACAGCACGTTTTGATGTGGTCGGAGGTACTGTGGAAGCCCAAGGTGCCTGCTCTAGCGTTGTCATGAAATTCTTATAAAGCTTAGAGTGGAAGTGATTGAGGTATGACTGGGACCCATCGGCTACCGGAATGATGGTAATGTAATCGAAATAACGCGCTACCTTGAAGGTTAAAAGATGAAAGTTGTCTTCTAAAGCGACTGTTGCGGGGCCTTGCTATGCCAGTGAGACGGTCGATAAGCGCACGCTAGCATGGATGAGTACGTTGGAGCAAGACGAGGTCAGTAGATGGAAGAAATTTAACTGACGCAGCCAACTGTACCGGGCTACTTGGCGTGCGCTTGGACGTTTGGCTAGATGGTGACGTGCACATCCGGCAGTATAGTGGGTCAGCGTGACTGCGGACGGCACGACAAAGCCTCAGCATATTGATATTGTTTGTCGAACCTACACGTGATAGTGAAGTCATATTCCTGCAAGTGCAGTACCCAACAGTCGAGGCATCCACACAAGTTTTTCGCTAACGTCCACCAACAAAGAGCATGCTGCTCAGTCACAATTGTGAAAATTTCGCCGTAGAGATCGTGTCGAAATTTTTATATTGACCGCACGATGGCGATACATTCCTTTTCGGTGATGGTATAGCTAGGCTCAGCAGGAGAAAGAGAGGGAAGTGCATAAGCCACGACTTACTATTCACACTTCTGATTCCGCTGCCGCAGGACAGTGCCAATTCCATGCTTTCTTGCATCAATGTGGAGGATAGTAGCGGCGTTTGCATCGAAAGGACGGAGCACTGGTTCTGACGTGAGACATCGCTGGCGTCTCGAAGGCTGTTTGAGACCAGCCAGACCATACGAAAGGCGTGTTTGAAGTCAGAAGGTTGTGAAGAGGAGCGGCGATAGTGGTGAAGTCACAGACAGAGTGGCAGAAGTAGGCCCCCAGTCCTAGAAAGCTGCGGAAGTCTAGACTTGGTTGGTAACAGAAATTGCAACACTGCAGTGGTCTTGCCGGGATCAGGCTGAGGGCCATGCCTGCTGACGACGCGGCCCAATATTTTATTGCTTCGGCTTGCAAATTGCCACTTTTTAGTTCTCACTTTCAGGCCAGCCTTTGCTAGACATGTGAAAACGTCATCTAGACATTGTAGGTGCTGGGATAAACTGAAAGAAATGATGACAATGTTGTTCAAGTAACAAAGGCAGGTCTCATTTTAAGGCACGGAGTACTGCATCTATCATAGGTTCAAACGTAGCTGGCGCGTTGCACAGTCCAAAAGGGATCACGTTAAGCTCGAAAAGAACATCAAATGCAACAACGAAGTGTTTTCTTCATCAGGTTCATGTGTCGAAATCTGCCAATATACGGAACGAAATTCGAGGCTGGAAAAATACCCGGCCCCTTGTAAGGTATCCAAATCGTCGTCGATATGAGGCATTGTATAAACATCCTTACAGGTAGTTTTGTTAAGCGCAATACAATTGATGCAAAAGCACATGGAAACATCCTTTTTTTTTAACAAGAACAACAGGACAAGACCAAGAGCTTGCGGAAGGCCTTATAATGTTGCGTGTGAGTATGCCGTTAACTCGTTCTATATATTTTCCTTCTGAACATAACAGAAGGTACTGGCGACCATGAATTATGCGAGAGCAGTCTGTTTCGATTCGATGCGTAGTTAAGCCGCCTGACTTACGCCTCGCGAAGAAACGTCAGAAGAAGCTTGATTGCTCATTAAAATATTGAGGAGGCCATTGGTCTTGGCCGGTTTGAGATCTGCCCTCAAGGTGGCGTTAAAGATAAAGGAGATGAAACGGTGACCAAACATACTAACGCAACGTCGGCGACGTTGGCGACGGCAGACCCTTCCGGCAGTAGTAGTGGGTCAGGAGTCGAGTTAAAGGCCGTGAAGCTGGCATAGCCGCACGAGATCTAGGCCAAGCAGGAGGTGATGACGAGTCTTCGAGAAAGGAAGCGCTGGCTGCGTATAACTCATGCGTCTGCGTCAACAATGTCTGTTGACGCTACTGTCAGAACGTTCGCCCTCTGCCGGGATAATAACATCCGCTGCAGCGATGAGATTGGGACACGAGAAATAAAAAACGGGAGAACTTTCGTTGCCCTTGACACGAATCCTTGGGTCACAGCACGAAA
Source organism: Dermacentor variabilis (assembly GCF_050947875.1). Taxonomy (NCBI): domain Eukaryota; kingdom Metazoa; phylum Arthropoda; class Arachnida; order Ixodida; family Ixodidae; genus Dermacentor; species Dermacentor variabilis. The sequence continues at coordinate 54,226,435 of NC_134573.1, forward strand.
TCAGTGCAGAAGCAGCGGAGATGAAGTCCCATCCTAATATCACCTTATGAGCGTGCATCAAAATCAAGCAAGTTGTACATCATGACAAATACGGTCCATCAGGACGCGAGCTGTGCACGGTCTGGCAGGATAAATTGGAGCGTCATTGGCACCACATAGAAACGAACCAACATACGGCGTTAGTACTTTTCGCAGACGGAAGCACAGTTCGCGATCAGGAAGAGAAACATCGGCTTTAGTATCTACCAAGGCGTCGACAGAAACACCTTCCACACAAACCGAGAGTGAATTGGCAGTGTGAGCCGGAAGAATTATGGCAGTCCAATACGAGACATTTTCTCCTTCAGAAACTACAGCCTCTGGTTTTCCGAACGGATGTGCACGACGTGGGAAGTAGCACGCAACGGCAATGAGGAACCGCGAGTGGGAAGCTCGAGGCATGTCCTGGGAAGGTGAGGGACAGCGACCATAACAGGCTGTTTGCGGCCCGTGAACGTGGGAATCAAACCTAGGTGCCCTGTCTCGCTGAAAAACAGCGTCGCCTCGCCTTCGATCTGGCTGAAGCCCGGGAACGTATTAATCAAACCTAAGGGTCCTATCTCGTTCAAAGGTAGCCTAACACCGCCTTTCATCTTGCTGACGCCGCGGCAGTAGCGAGAAATATGGGCGCGAATAGCGCAGTAGAAGCAAACAGTGTGGGACGAACGCCACAGAAAGTGTTCTTTTCAGCAGAGTATTCGCTGCCGTCGAAGCCAGGTCGTCGCAGGAAATTTCTGCAGGCAGAGAATGAACGGTTGAGGTAGGCCAGGAGCCAATGTCCGCATAACTGGGCGTACGAAATGTTCCAGCGGACTTGTCAGATTCGGCGCTTGTCAGCGAGTCCAATTCATCGTTGATGATGTCACGTACTCCACAAGGAGGGGGGAACGGTTGCGAGCATCGCAGGTCAAGAAAGATGTCCCTGAATTTTCTCCCTGATGAAAGCACGCATCGGCGATTGCAATAACTAACAGAAGACGCAGTTCCGGCCGAAAGGCGAAGCACCGACGGCAATAGTAAATTATTAGACAGCCATAACACGTAAGGTTAGTAGCTTTAACTGCCGTATGAAGTTGCACACAAGCGCTTAATAACTAAACTAACAAGCATGCTGTTAACTCGCACAGGCAAACATGCACAGATCAAACTCCATAATGAAAATGAAAGGGAAGCGGAACGCAGCAATAATCAAACATAGGGTACTTTGAGGCCCCAATAAAGATGAAGTGGTGCGAAGAATCTGAAAAAGAGTCATGGTGCCAGCGCTTACATTTGCAAATGCCATTGTCTGCCTAAAATCGGATCTTTTGTCGAGCTTGGAACTTAAAGATCTATGGGCCAATTAGTTAGCTTTGTGAGCCCACGGCGAAACCACAAATGAGGCCTCTAAGGGGGGCCCGCGAATACATGCAAGTTGTAGCGAGCGTCTAGTCGCTCGCCTATTTTGGATGTACTCGCGGGCTTCTCCGACGCTCGGAAAAACACTTTTACGTAGCACGTACTGAGCCACACAAAGCTGTATGGGAATTTTGTTAACGTTGCTATGCAATTTTCTCATTGACACGTATCATCTAATTATATTATTTAGGAAGTTGATTAAATAATTAGGATAATTACACAATTGGGTGGAATGCAACAAAATAATCTGAGAATATTAGAACGACAGAGAGCTCAGATAGTTGGTAAGGATTCATAATGCAAAGAAAAGGGGGTAAGGCATGCAGACACCGACACAAGAGAAAAGAAGTGAATGAAGTGGCGACTTCTCTTGTGTCAGCATCTGCACGCCTTGCCCCTTTTTTGCATTATGAAACAATATTAGCGTGGTTCTCTCCAGCTACGTGGTATTTGCATCCATTTAAATCTTGGTGCATGATAGTTAGGACATCTTTTATAGATCTCTAATGAGAAATTTGGAAATCCATCAAAGTATCTTAATATGCAATTGGAAAGTATCGTATTGGATAGAATAATATCACGTGGTAATGACGGTTAAGAAGGTAGCAAAACTGTGATTAACGAAACGAGCGTTTTATTGGGCGAACTCGTGCCCTCAAAAACAGGCTACACTCAAAGAACAACGGTAGCGGCGAACACACTCGGCGATCGTCGAAAATTTGATCAGCGGGTCAAGCGCGTCGGCTTTTATAGATCAGTCGTCGAATGTTCCAGAGTAGCCGCTGGAACCCGCGTGTCTTCCACAAAGTTCTACACTATTCGCGTCAGCAATACATGCAAACAGATTACACAAGTTGCGGGGAAAGACAGTAGACGGAACCATCGATAACATTCCAGAAACTTCTTTTACATGCAGGCGCGTCCTGCGCTGTGCGATAACATTTGTTAGGCGGTGAGAAGTGGTCGCCAGGTAAAGATGAAGAAGTACACGTGTCAATAATTGCGGTAGTACCTTGTATCTTTATCTCTAACACTTGTTGCACTAGTATGTTGCATCGTTGCACCATACAATTGCAAAGTATGTTTCCCAGCCTGCGTCAACCTCTCCTCCCTCCTGTTGCTTGCGCGCGTTGGAAGACAGCGCGCTGCATCCCCATTTTCCGCCATTGTGCAGGCGAGCTTGAACCGCGATCGTCGGCTCACCTTCGCACGCTTTCACTCGCAAGTCCATCATACGGCGCGCGGCGACGGTGTTATCGCCCTGAGACTTTACACGGAGCAGCACGGTGACGGTGACGGCACAAATGCTCTTGGAGCATTCATGTAATTTCCATCGTAATAATATATATGTTCAGTAATGTCGCCGCACCGCATGCTGCATGTACAAGTGAAAGCGTGCGAGGGTGAGGGTGAGGTGCGAGATGTTGCTCAATCTGGGGCGTGCAATGAAGGAAAGCGGAGAGAATGCGCGCGGCGTTCGGCCTCGCGCAAAGCACCGGAGGAAGGGGAGGGAAAAGGTGGGTGGGGAGGCGGGGGGGGGGGGGGGTGCGCTCTAATCAAGAGGCGGTACGTAGTGCGCGGCCGCGCGGACCCCATCATGAAAGCGATCCGAGATGGAAACTGCGTGCGCCGAGGGCTCAAGGTTTCGTGTGCGCTGTGTTCCCGTCGCTTAGTTCGCGGTGCAGCGACAAGCAGCACGAATGTCAATGCGCTCGCTGTTGCTGCCGCGCTTCCTCAATACAGCGTTTTAACAGCGAGTGTGCGCGTTGAACGAGTGAGATGTGTTCATGTTCGTTTGTGCCCGCGGGACACCACGCTTGTTAATTTTATTAGTAAGCGAATGTTTACGAGCCTAAACGGCCGAGAGAACCACTATGCTTACACCTTCCACGAATTATTTATCGCAATCGATGCTCCGCCTTTCGAGTGAAACGACTTTTTTATTTTTGATATCTTAAGGCTTTCTTCAATATACCATGGGGAATGCGCTTTAACGTGTCTGTATATTTAATGCATGGCAAGTAAGCAACTAAATAGGAAATTGAAAGATTACGCTATAACGGTTTCATGTAATTGTTCTAAAACGTGTTCAGTTTTAAAGGAGTTAAGCATTTTTCAGAGCAACACTTGCAGACGGTACACCGGTATTAGCTTGAGAGGAAAATATTGAGTTGACTGTATCGGTGACGCAGCCGCAGCGCAGAACGTGAAAACTCTTTCGCGTACACCATGGGGTCTGCGTGCAATAGAGTACAGATATGACGCAGCTGAATGCACAGGTGATATTTAACCGTGTATAACAAAGCTTAGAGCCTTAACTCGTGATGATGGCAGTGGGGCCCAATACTCTAATCTTGGAATCGTGGAATCAACTCGAACCTATTCAGAGACCCACTTACTGCTTTCGTCGATAGATTCATACCCATCCTCACTGTACCGTGCACGAACACCGCGCCTTCGTGTGATATGCATATCCGCGCATTAACAATAAAATACCTCCCTTTACAGTAACGTCAATAAAAACAGCACTTAGATTCCTGGCAACGATACAAAGCGTCCGATAGGGAATATCCGTCGGCAGTGATATCTATTCATCGCCATTTCTTCACCCATGAATTGGCATCAGTGTAAACTAACAACCCGCTTTAATTCTGACCCACAATAAACCATTCGAATAATCCTGACGTTAATCTTAAACATTGCTGAAGGAGGCAGTGTTCCTGTTGCTCAATGTGCCCAAATTCTGAATAACGCATTCACAGCAGTTTTCACCTGAGGAGAGGGCTCCCTAGCTCCCATTACAATGAATTATTGTAATACCTCAACGTGAAATAATTAATAATGAGAACGGTAACTTCTCTTTACTAAACCCGCCATGGTTGCTCAATGGCTAAGGTGTTGGGCTGCTGAGCACGAGGTCGCGGGATCCAATCCCGGTCACGGCGGCCGCATCACGATAGGGGTGAAACGCGAAAACACCCGTGTACTTAGACTTATGAGCACGTTAAAGAACCCAAGGTGGTCAAAAATTCTGGAGTACTCCGCTCCGGCGTGCTACATTATCAGAAAGTGGTTTGGCACGTAAAACCCCATAATTTATTTTTTATCTTTACTAAGGAAACTTGAACCCTCATCAGTGACTGATCACCTTGGTTTTAATAAAGAAGATAGTTAAGAATTCATCTGAACCGTATTCATGGCATCTTGTTTGCTATTTTTGCGCAATCTTTTTCACCCGGTTCAATTCCACGTGACTATTCACTATTGAGCTATGGAATATATTCAAATACATTCCGATCTGGTGATCGTTCATCACTGTGATGTGTGTTGAAGGACATGGCGCGGTGATCGGGACGGTCAGGAGCAGACGACAAGGAGTGCGCGCGCCGAGGCAAATTCCGTGCTGGAAGGAGAAAAACGACAACGCCGAAGAGCGTCCGGCACGTGAACGCGCGGCGCACGAAAAACAACTAAAAGAAGAAAAGCAAACCAATTAGGAAAGACCACAGGGCGTCAGGCAGCCAATCGGAGAATGCCTAATCGGCAAGAGAGAAGAAAAAAAAATGGAGGACGCTTAAGCTTCGCCTTCAAGAGTGGAACGCGACAGCGTTCCCGTCGACCCGCCAAGGGGTGTAAGACAATGGGCTACGGCGCAGCGACTACGCGCCCCGCATCGGACGCGGTGAGCGTCGAGCAACGCAGCGTTCGGCGCGACAACGAAATGTGCGCCTGAGCAAGCGACGCACGCCTGAGCCTTAGAAACAGCTCGTTTCTAAGGCAATACCGCGTTCACTAGAGGCGCTTTTGTACCGCTTTGAAGCATCGAACTCGTGGCTCAGTGGTAACGTCTCCGTCTCACACTCCAGAGACCCTGGTTCGATTCCCACCCAGCCCATCTTGGAAGTTGCTTTTTATTTATAAAGTGCCTGCCGTGATTTATCGCTCACGGCCAACGCCGCGGACGCCGACGCCGACACCGACACCGACGCCGACGACACCGGCTTTTCTGCGACAAGAGCTCCTTAACGCTATCGCGTTGAAAGCGTGGTGCGCTGGCAGAAGGAGGACACTCAGGAGAGACGCAAGGAAGACGTGGGGGAGACACAGGGGAGACGCCGGGAGAGTTCCAGGAAGCGACGCCAGGAGGAGGTCAACCACCGGGAGTTCCGGACCCGAGCCACCAGGACTTCACCCGACCGGGACTTCCTGCCAGCCCGTTCCTGTGCGTCGCCCGTCTACACGAGCGTGCCGTCAGCTCCTCAAGGCCGGTGAGCTTCTGCGCCCGTGGGCAGGACGAGAACAGTCGGACTACGGGCCCGAGTTCTACGCCAGCTGTCCGGCCAGAACGCCGCCCCCGTCTGTCGTGCCACCTGCTGCCCGAGGCCGGCGTTCGAGCTTCTGTGCCCGTGGGCAGGACAAGAGCAGTCGAGCTACGGGCCCGAGCTCTACGCCCAGCTGCCTGGCCAGAACGCCGCCGCCGTCGTTTCGTGCCACCAAGCCGGCCTGCTTTACCTCTCCACGCCAGAGGTGGCGCGCTCCGGTCGCCCGGTCAGTCAGCTTACACCACGACCTTTGGTGAGACCGGCGCAACTCCTTGCGCCAACTTGTCGCCGCGTCTCCGCATCAAGACTGTTATGCGTCCCTGCCGTCGTGGCAAGCCCGGACTCACGCACTAGTTAGCTGCACACTAGCCCCAAATGTGTCTTACCGCCGTGATGTCTATTTGAGTGTTTATTTTATTCTTTTTATTTCTTTCTATCATTTATTTTAAGTCTTCTTTAGCTCCATTAAAAGTTTGTGTGTGTGTTCGAAACCAACGACTTTGTCCTCAATTGGGTTCTCGGAGGCTCCGCCTAAGACAACCGTTAAAACCTTTGAGTATACGAACCGTGGTGCCCATATTTCGGCACCGCAATCACCACTTAGTTATCGACCCATTTCACCAACTAGCCCGGTTTGTAAGCTCCTAGAATACGTGATTCGTTCAGAAGTAATTAACCATTTAGGACACACCATCATCTTTAAATACCAACATGGCCTCCGCAAAGACTACTAGTGCGAAACCCAACTAGCTGGATTCATTCACGATATTTATTCATCTGTTGATGCTGGTATTCATATCGACTCCATATTTCTATATTTTTCCAAAGCATTCGATAGGGTACTTCACAAACGGTTATTAACCAAATGAAGCCTGCTAAATATTCACCCTTTTGTTATTGCATGGTTTAAAGATTTTCTCTCTTCCAGGTATCAATTCAACACTGTGAATAACCATAATTCATCCTTCAGGCAAGTATACTCCGGCGTCTTACAAAGAAGGATGGTTCGTCCTTTGCTTTTTCCGATATTTATTAGCGATTTACCTAACACCATTCCTTCCCAAATCCGACCTTTCACTGACGATTATGTAAGTTACCGGCAAATTCATTCTAACGGTGATCGTAAAGCCCTACCATATTATCTCGATTCAGTAACAGCATAGTGCTCTGCCTGGCTCATGTAACTTAACGTCTTGGAAAAAAATTGTCTTTTACTAATCATCAGTCTCGAAACGAAAACCTTATAGCTTAAATAGTGCTTCAGTCGAACTGGTAACAACGTATAAGTACCCAGGTCTTCAAGTTCATTGAGACCTAAGAAGGAACCACCATATCAACCTTATTCTTGCATCCGCTAATCGGTCATTAGGTCTCCTAAAACATAACTGGAAGCCGCTTCCAGGAATTCTGGACATTCTCCTTCGAAACTTCACAGCAACGCACAAGTGTAACTCAATGGGAAATTTTTTTTTCTAAATTATATTTCAGAATATATGGCGAGGGTCAAAAAGTTTCAACTGACTACAACAAGAGGGTAGTCCCTTCTAGCAACATATGCATTTTGGCACTTAGTCGGAACATTGGTGGTACGTTAAAGCAGTTAAAGAAAGTCAGGCAGGGGCGGTAAAGTCCAACGACAGGAGAAAATCGTTTTGCACTCTCCCGCCAGAGGGCAAATTGGCTTGAAAAAGCGCCAAATTTAAACCATAAAACGATTTATTACAGTTGGCATTGAGAAGGTATTGGTAGAGGGAGTGTTATGCAGCCTGTTGGCACGTGCAGGTTTTTGAGAAGCAGCGGAGATGGTACAGAGCGGTTATGCGTGTGCATGTCTTGAGCGTGCCTGGGTATGGTTCTATGCGCATGTTCGCTCTGTGTATGAGTGTGCGGGCGTGTGCCTCCATATTTGCGTTTGCATGCGCGCGAGTGCGTGTATGCGTTGTTATGATTGGGGGTTCAATCCCATCGCTCGTGATCCGTTGTCAAGATTGGAGTCGGGCATGAATTAGAAGGTAGCTGGCGCATGCCGTCGTCCAATTTATCCACGCTGAGGACGTTGATGAAGGGAAGGACTGCTTCTCATCGAGAACGATGAATATGGGTTTATTTATAGTATTTATATCAGTCTAACATTACTGTTTGAGAAAGTACATCAATCTAACATGACTGCTTGAGAGAGAGTGTCCTGAGCAGCCGCACAACAGCGGTTTTTAAACACTCAGTCCTCTCCCGATATCCATGTGACGGAAACGGCCATCTAAGCACCGTAGGCGAGTTGACCAGGCACGGAGACGAAGCACCGTAGGGGAGACGACCCAATACCGTAGGGGCGTTTATTCCCCGAACTGCAGCGCGCCCGCCGGCCGCCCATTGTCTGGCGTCTTGGTCGGCGCGTGGTAAGGGGTGTCAGTCGACGTTCCCGCGGCTCACTAACAATAGTTGGTCCGCCGAGCCCGTTTATTTACAATGGCGACTTCTTCAAACTCGGCTCCAGCAATGGAGAGTCGAGGACACACGTATTGTTGTTCACACACAGTCGACTTAGTCACGCCGTGGCTAGAGGTGTGCGGCGACGCTCCCGGAATGTTGGCTCCACAGTCGCAACTGGTTGGCAAAACTTGCACTGCAGCTGGCCGTTCTGAACAGCGTGTGTTAGCGTTCGCGACGTGTGAGCGTTCGCGGCGTATGTGCGTGCCTGCGTGTGTGTGTGCTTGTGCGCGCCCTTGCGGTGCATGCGTGGGCGTGTGTGAACGTGTACGCGTGCCAACGTGTGCTTTTCGAGTTTCAGCATGCAGGATTGCGAACAAATGTGTGCGTGTTTGTGTGCACATGGATATCTGTGCGTGCTTATTGTGTGTGTGTGTGTGCGAGTGTGTGTGTGTGTGCATATGACGGATGGAGAGAGAGTACGTGCGTGTGAGGGAGAGTGCGTGTGAGGGAGGCAGTGTGTGTGTGTGTGTGTGTGTGTGTGTGTGCGAGGGAAAGAGCGTGTGTATGCGCGAGGGAGAGAGATAGTGTGCGTGTGTGTGCGTGCAAGGGAGAGTGTGTGCGCCCCCGTATGTGCATATGCTTGCACGCGAGTGCGCATATGTGTGTGTGAGCGTTCGCGGAGTGTGTGCATGCCTGCATCTGCGTGTTGCATGTGTGTGTGCGCTTGCCTGCTTGCGGCGCATGCATGGCGGCGTGTGAATGTGCACGTGTGCGACAGTGGTTGTTCGTGTTTCAGCATGTATGCCTGCGGACATAAGTGTGCGTGTTTGTGTGTGCATGGATATCTGTGCGTACGATGCGCGCGATGAAGAGGGCGTGTGAATGCGTGTGAGGAAGAGAGTGTGCGCTCGTGCGAGGGAGAGAAAGTGCGTGCGAGGGTATTTTCGTGTTTGCGGGTGTGAGCGAACATTTTCCTGCTTACACCTACTCTTGGAAACAAACGCGATGTGGAGACCATTAAAGCCCGTGTTTAAATCCACCAGACAAGAACGAATGACACTGCATTTGTAGCATTATCTCTCTCTGAAAGCGAAATCGAAAAAAAGAAAGCGCCTGCGATGTCAGTAATGCCGTCCTTGGCTGGCGCGGCCTGTAAGAGGCTGCCAAGCAGTTCAACTTTGTTATCTTGCTTCCATCGGTGGCAGCGCAATGTCTTGAAGGCAATGACGAGGAAAATCTGCACTATCATTCAATCGTGTATCGTTTCGGTGACCAAGCGAGCTTTCGGCAGCGCACGCTTGTTGCTATATTGACATTTCAACTTGAAACGGCTTGCCTTCGGAAAAAACAATGTGAATAAAAATCGACAGTCGTCTGACCGCTAGGAACATGCTCACGGAGCCGTGTCATTCATGACATTATCTCAAAAGGCTGGAAGCGGTCAGGTCGATGTTACCCTCGACCTTTTTCCGCGTCAGTTAGGCTTTCAGAGAGCGCTTAACTGCAAAATATTTGTTCTTATTCTTACAGGATCATGTTTAATAAGCATATATTCGCTCAACTACTCAATGTCGAAGACAGGCTCCAAACTACTCATTCGCTTTAGCCACCCAAGATCAATTATTTAAAACATAATCAACATACATTCGTGAATTACGCACACAACTGCTCAACTTGCTTCGTATCCGGAGGCTACCGTCTGAACGCTCGAATGATACTAATTTCAGGAAGATTTACATTGATCTATTTCTTAAAATTTGGTGCCGTTAAAAAAGACCACCTGTATATTGATAGTGCAGGAGGTATCTAATAAAGCAGGTGCGAATGCTCGGACAGGTTTTCTTGGCGCAATTCAAGTTGATGAACTTAGAAGACATGCATCCAACCATGCACCTCTGTCTTTACCATGTATTCTCCTCATTGTTCAAGAAACGCCTCAGCACCACGGTACATCGCAAAAGGTGTGCGGTAGCAATATTTGTTCTCCCTAATAGATTCCTGAGCGTTCGCGGCATCAGCCTTGGTTTTCTGGCGTCATCAGGAATCAGGACAGTGAATTAGGGTCTGATTTATCTTGCATGAGTAATTGACAAATCGCGCAACAGAAGGTTCCCGGAATGATGTGTGATGATGACATTCTGCCACTAGCGAGAATGAATGTGATTTATACACGAGTGAATGTTTGTGGCTACGCAGCGACAAACCTAGGCCTTAAGTTTTGCAGAGAGAAATCGGGAATTACGATGTTTATTGAAAAGACGGATAATTACATGGTGTCAATTCAACAGCAAGTCATACGCGTAGTCAAACAATGTATATGCATATTCAGCCATTGCATATTTGCTTGCTTACGAGGGTATGAGCCATTCCTGAATATGTTGTTCTTTTTTCGGGTATGAGCCATTGCAACGAGCCACCTTAGACTTTCGCCCTAATCAACCAATATTTCGTCTGCCAATGTACCCTTGCGGTTTGGGACTGCTTCCACCACGGGCACTAGGTCGGAACTCATGTTTCCATTGACTGCATACGTAAAGCAGCAATAATTCTAGAAAAAAAATCGCGGTATTTTTTTTCTTTACGTGTTAACAATATCCGGTTAAAATATGTTCCGCAAAGCACTCATCCCAATACTTGAGTACTTTTTGGCCTAACACACACGCGCGCGCTACTGCATTTGATACAATGTACCATAATAATTTTGCATTGATTTCCGCCAGGCAGCTGTTTTTATTCTTAATGACGCCAGGAAACCGAGCCTGATGTCACCAACGCTCATATATGTAATCGGGAGCGCGCAAAATGTTCTCGCACACCTTGTGTGATATACCGTAGCGCTGAAGTGCTTCTTGTATAACGTAGGAGAGTCCGTCGTAAAAGCAGAAGGGTACTGTTGGGCGCATGTGCTTAATTTGATGAACTTGAATTGCGCCAAGAAAACCCGTCGAAGCATTTGCACCTGCTTTATCGGAAGCGTACTACACCATGAATATCCAGGCAGTTACTTTTTAACGGCGCCAAACTTTATTAGAGCAATGCAAATCTTGCTGACATCATTGCTATCATTGGAGTGTTGAAATTGGTAGCCTCTAGATACGGAGTAAGCTGAGCAGTTGTTTCCCGTAATAAACGAAGGTACGATAATTAAATTGCCAATAATTGATCTTAGGCGGGTAACGGACATGAGTAGCTTGGAGCCAGTCCTCGAGACTGCCTAGCTGAGCGAATAATTAATAAACATGCTTCTATTTTACAAATATTTTACAGATAAACTCTGAAAGCATAACTGACGCTGAAAAACACCGTCTTTAAGGGCGACCTGACCGAGCCCAGTCTTTTGTGATAATGTGATCGATAGCATCGCTCCGTGAGTACGTTCCTTGCGGCCAGTACGCTTTTGATGTACATTTGCCTTTTTTTCGAAATCAAGCAGTTTAAACCTTTAATATCAATACAACAGCGAAAGTGTGCCGCCGAAAGCTGGCTTAGTCGAAGAAGGGATGCATGACGCAATGATGGTGCAGGTTTAGCGCGTCATCCCCGTCAAGAGGCAAGGAAGATAACGAACGCGAACCGCTAGTAGCTCCTCGCAGGACCGTGCCGATGGTGATGGTGCCATCGCGACAAAATACAGGGCGGCTATACTGACTGTACAGGCGCTTTCACAGCGAAGCTGTGTACCTCTGCCCCGAAATGCATTTGTCTTGTCAGGGAGCAAGAATTTTGGCCGATCCTGTAGGTTGCGAAGTATCGGGCTGTCATGCGGTTGAGGCGAAGCAGGCTGCAAGTGCTCCGCCAATAATAATAATAATAATAATAATAATAATAATAATAATAATAATAATAATATAATAACGATGCATTGTTTCACGTCGATTGGCATGCTGGAATCTTTTGTGAACCGCACATGGTCTCAAGCGCAGAAGGCATTGCCGTATATGCATAGGAGGAAATGTATGTACAACCATACTACATGACTCGTAAGAGGAGAGAGGCATCGACTGTTGAGTTGTCTGTGCCGTACAAACAAAAGACGAAATTATGATATGCACTGTCTATATATGTATATTCAGGCACACCCAAATGTGGTACTGAGAAGTTCATAACCACGCACTTAGCATTGGTTAGCCGCGATGACACTACCTTGGTGATCATCATTGAAGACTTCAATGTGGGCATTTTAAAACAAGAAAATAAATGTTTCATTGAGTTTGTGCATGAAGAACTTGGTTTGGAGCGCTACACCACTCGAAGTAACTCAATTAGGCAACAACGGTCGTGCATACATTCTACTTTGGCCAAGATTCTGTCTAAGGTTGTAACCGGACCAAGCCGTATATATCACAGTAATCACAAGGCTATCGTGACTACCATTACCAAGTGGTGAAAATAAGTACAAGACCCCTTGTCTAATCTTGTGTGATGTGCTACAGCTTAGCTGGTCATCCATCTTCACAGAGTGGAATGGCTCCTAATATTTTTTCTTTTTGCGTCGGTTTCGCTTTCTGAAAGTGATAATATTGTTACGGAGGAAGACGCAGACGAAAAGCTATGTACAAGTATATTTACAAGAAAATACGCTGCGCTTGGCCAAGAGGCAACAGCCCGCGCTAGCTTCAAATCGTCTTCGTCGTCTTCTTACTGCTCGGCTCTTCGTCATTGGAAATACTATCCCGTAGCACTACCCCCTGCGGCAAAAGCGCCGTCCCGGAGCGACTAAAGGCCGGAGTCTGAAGCAGTGTAGTAGGTCTTGAGCCTACTGACGTGCACGACATCAGTAGATGCCAGAGTAGATGACGAGGTTGAGCTCACAGGAGCAATTTCGTACGTCACAGGCGTAACCTGGCGCAGCACGCGGTAGGGCCCTGTGTATCGCGAAAGGAGCTTTTCGGAAAGTCCGACGTGACGAGAGGGCGACCACAGGAGCACTAGTGCACCAGGCGAAAACTGTACGTCACGGTGGCGGGCGTTGCACTGACGCTGCTGCGTGGTTTGCGAGTCCGTCAGTCGAGCACGGGCAAGCTGGCGTGCATGGTCGGCGAGGGCGATGGCGTCGCGCGCATACTCGGTTGTTGAAATCGCAGCAGGAGGAAGTACCGTGTCAAGGGGCAAGGTCGGTTCGCGACCGTAGAGTAGATAAAATGGAGAAAATCCGGCGGTGTCGTGCCGGGAAGAATTATAAGCAAATGTGACGTAAGGAAGGGCAACGTCCCAGACGTGGTGGTCCTTCGAAACGTACTTCGACAGCATGTCGGTAAGAGGCCATTGGTTTGAGGATGGCATGAGGTAGTCAGCTTGTGTTGAATAGAGAAGGAACGCACAATGTCGGCGATAACTCGAGAGGAAGTTACGACCACGGTCAGTAAGCAGCTGTCGCGGGGCGCCATGCACTAAGTTAATGTCACGCAAGAGAAAGTCCGCCACGTCAGTGGCGCAACTGGTAGGGAGAGCTCGCGTGATAGCGTATCGGGTGGCGTATTCACTTGCGACGGCTACCCATTTGTTCCCAGAGGATGACGTGGGAAAGGGACCGAGGAGGTCTAATCAAACATGTAAGAACGGTTCCACAGGGACGGTGATCAGCTGTAAATAACCGGAAGGTAGCACCTGAGGTGTTTTCCGACGCTGGCAGGGATCACAGGCAGCAACATAGCGTCGGACGGAGCGAGCGAGACCAGGCCAATAGAAGCGGCGGCGGAAGCGATCATACGCGCGGGTTACCCCAAGATGTCCTGCAGTGGGTCCGTCATGCATCTCAAAGAGCACAGTCTGTCGTAGATGTTTTGGCACGACAAGAAGAAGATCAGGGCCATCAGGGAGGAAGTTCCTTCGGTACAGAATACCGCCCTGGAGGACATATCGGCGAACGGATGCGTCGGTAGGTGTAGAGCGCAGACGCTCGATGAGTACTCGCAGCGATAGGTCTCGGTACTGCTCATCGGCGATGTTAGCGAAGGCAGACACAGAGAAAATGCCGTCCGGGGCATACATTTTTGATGTCGATGAGCGGCTTCAAATGCACAAGAGCATCAGCGCTCACAACAGGTGGTACAAAAGTGTTATGCTGGCTCACATAACTTTCTACCTGAAAGGAATACCATGGCTCTGGTTTCGAAACCACAAGGAAGAACTGACAAGCTGGGAGAAATGTAAGCAAAAGCTCCACGAGTTCTTCGGCAAACCTGTTGGCCGTCAGCGAGCTGCGAAAAGGAGACTTGGGTCCCGTGTAGAGGCGTCGACCGAATCATTTGGTCAGTTAACCAACGTAATCTACGAGATGTCTCCGGTCGCATCTACTACTCGCTCCATCCAGACTTCCCATCACGTCGTTCAGGTCAGCCGCCTAAAACGCTACCAGTCCATTCCTGCCTACAAAGCAGCGGGACGGCACTCCCACGCCAAGTGGAAATATGTTGCGCAGCTCTGAACAAAGCTGAGGAAGATGAGCCCAAGCTTAGGTCTGAAGAAGTGAACGCTTCAATGACTAGCCTGCTGTAGGCTTGACTTTGTCAATTACTGTAAATTACTGTACATCCTTTGAATTAAAAAAAGAATTATGGGGTTTTACGTGACAGGACCACGATCTGATTCTGAGGCACGGCGTAGTGGGGGAATCTGGAAAATTTCGACCACCTGGCCATCTTTGACGTACCCTAAATCTAAGTACACGTGTGCCTTCGCATTTCGCCCCCATCGAACTGCGGCCGCAATGATGTATATGCGCTACCCGTCTTGCTTCTTCTATCAGCAAAAATATTATTCTAAACCTAACTTAACAGGAAGCTCTAGCTCCTACATGGTAAATGAGCAATCCTTTCTTCTTACAACCGCTGCGCCGCAATTCATGAGTTATGTAAAACTTAAAAGAGACAGTTAAAATAAGATTTCAGAAAGCGAATTTTTATTTAGCTTCTACTTTTTTTAAATTCTAAAAAAATGCGAAATTTCAAGAAGCAATACTCGAAGTATACGACACTGTACCTCAGCAACTAAAACGATATCGGAGTTATGTAAGCTGCACCTAATATTTAATTTAATGCGGACGAAAATTATATATCGTATGGAACCCTGAAATACACCACTAACTCGTGAATATGGCATTCTCAGAATCTTTACAGGCATTGTAACAACTTCACATAAGTTATAAATTCATACATCTAATTTGCGCGATTGAGATTCTCCAAGAGATGTAATTTATAGGGAGGCGATATCAGTTTTTATCCGAACCGACGGATTTGTAAACTTCGTACTTCTTTCTTCAGATTTGCCGATTTCCGATACTTCTTCTCAATAATGCCATGGCCTAAATCAAAATTATTACTGCAGCGATCCCTGTGATCTAACGTTCTCTCTTGAATGCAACAATTCACATTCAGATCGGTTGAACTGTTGAGTGATTTTCTCCTAGAATCATTTATGCGTTTTACGTGAATTTGAGCGGCCGGCATCGAAGAAGGGCCCTAGCTAAAGCTTCCTCTTATTGAATCACACCGGTTCTTAGAAAACACACGAAACATAACGCTGACTATACGGAAGCCTGCGGCCGCTGTCGTACACAAATAAAGAGAAAAAACGAAGGGAACCCAACGGAAGCTTTGCGGGAGCTGTTATCTCGGCCTCACCCGAAAAGCCGGTGAGCTGTCTGGCAAGGTGTCTAGCAAAATCGTCGATTCATTGAAAGTCGAGCAAGTAGCAGGTCGCCTTCAAGATAAGACTGATACGTAAGCGCGCTCGTTGCCAAGTGCCGAGGTGAAGCAACCGTCTCAGGGTGTGCTTCTTTTTATTATGTTTTCTTTAGTTTTGCGTCATGGCGTACGTCACGGCGCGAATTTCAAATCTGTAAGGTTGATACGCCACGTGGTGGCGAAAAAAGAGACTAAACGCATGTCCAGATTTCCTGGGTATGATGCTCCTTCTCACCTCCGATTATGAGTCTTCTGAGCACTAATGAGACCTAAAATTGAATATGCGTCGGTTATTTGGGGCCCTCATCAAGCATATTTCGTAAATATCATTTGAATTATTGCAGAACCGCGCAGTTTGTTTTATTTACTGTATTTACTCCCGTCATACCAGCATCACAGCATTAAAGAAACGCGCAGGCTTGCAAGAACTATGTCACTGCCGAAATCCTGCACGTTTATCACTTTTTTATAAGCTGTATCCTCACTCAACACTTCATAATCACTTTTTTCGTTTGACTTCCATCTTTGGCCGACGCGACCATCCGTGTAAGGTTCGACGCTTCGCATTTCGTGCATTTGACTACGCACGTTCTTTCATACCATGCACCCTAACTGATATGCTCTGCCTCTACGTCTTGCTACTGCCACTAATACACATAATTTTGGCAATCTGCTGTCTTCCTTAACTACTGCTTAACGTGATGAATATGCTAGCTCATGCTTGAACTGTTTCTTTTCATTTTGTATTTCTTATAATGTACATGTTGTTTCATTTTATTTCATGTTGTTTTGAACGTTTATGATTGGTACAATTTTTACTACTGCCTTGTTCATGTTATTGCTTTTTTTTCTGTTTCTTTGTGCTTGTCGGAATTAGCAGTATTTGGTACTTTAATTCTAATGCCACATGATGTGTGTTGATTGTCTTTTTTTCAATAAATTTGTGGTGCATTGTATACTTTAACAGTTACCTGTACCCCCCCCCCCTCTATTGAATACCCTCAGTCGCGAAGGTCGTTAGAGGTATTTTGTATAAATAAATATAGATATTCGCCATCTAACTGGGTGGCAGAGTTGGAACCATGTTGTTTACATCGAGCAGTACAATCCCTTGTCCCAGTATGCCGCACTGCACAGTATGCTGCGACCATCGTGTCGCATGTCGGGCAGCCATGGTAACACGAGCCTTCCTTCGATCGAACATTGCTAGGGCAAATGGGTAGGGTATGCAGGGTGCCGGTACTTATAGCTCCTGCACATAGTTAGGACCTGAAGAACTTGGGTGCCTTAAAGTACTTGCAGCGTTGTTCAAATTTGACTCCATCCGTTCCTGGAAACGGCCCCTGCAGAAATCGCGCCATAGCCGGCAGTTTCTGCCTTAACTCATTCTCCAGTCGATGAAGACGAATTTGAGACATGCTGTAGCCTAGTTACAGTGCCTGCGGTACTCGGGCGCACGCTTTATCTGTTGTTGCGCTGCTCCCACAATGGGGCTGTTAGGTCTATCCTTGATGCTCTAGGTTGGCACTAATGCGTAGGTCTTAACGACTACTTCTATTTTAGTAGCCGATTTTCGTGTCATCAATTTTAGTCTAATGTTGGTTAGAGGTGGTGGGCACGAATTAGCATCGCTCTGTCTTGCTGCACAAGTAATTTCTGCACAAGTCATATCATTTCTGGACCGCGGGGGCAGAATGATGACAGAACGCGGGGACACCATAGCGGATCAAGCTGAAATTTGGGAATGGAATGGCACATTTGTAGGGTTTGTAACGTCTGATGAGAGTAATCTTGTGTTTGATGCGTTGCATCTAGCAGAGCGGCAGGTTGGGCTAGTTGATGGAAGTTCATCTTGTAACAAGAGGATCACTGTGCTATAATCACACGGACAACAGAAGCAGAAATGGACAGGACGCTCGCGTCCTGTCGACTTCTACTTTTCTTGTCCTTGTGTTTATAGCGCAGTAATCCCTTTGTTACAACGAGAACATTATATCTAGTGTGGTTGAGTGAGCGCTTTTAAAGGTGGCCGCTTCTGCTAAGATCCACAGACTTGCTGCCTAGCCATACCTTTCTGAACGCCGAGCGAGAACACAAATTTAGCTAGTTTTTTGTCATGCGTGCCTAGACAGCCCCTGATCTGTGACAGCGACACATATGTGAACTAGTCATGGGCTTTATTCCTCTACAGATTCATAAGAAAATAAGGCGCGTGGGTAATACAGTAGCAACAATATAGCACTAATGCTATAACATGTTTTCATGGCATATGATTTTAGCAAGCCACCCTCAATGCGACCCAAACTGAAATACACTTTACGCTAACACTAAGTGTGTCTTATGAAAGCAGGAACACATGCACATCATTATTCCGATTTCACTAATACGCTAAGATACTCGTAAGTGTCAGTACAAGACATCACACAAGACACATTGCAAGGAGCACACAAGCCGTATTGATGAAGTTATGTAACCGTACCGTTACGGAAATTGTGCGTATTGTATCTTATTCTTGCGCTATGTTCTGCTTCATGTTGTATACGCCTGTCATAATTCCCATTGCCGTAAAATTTCTGGTTCGGGTCCCAGGCTATGCACTCGTTTATGCATCGTAGGGTATGCACTTACGCTTTATCAGCACCAATTGCCGAGAGCCATAATTTTTCGTGCAGGTTCGCAACGCCACCTAATTTTCGCATTGGCGGCAGGCTGCGATTCAACATTTCCTAATGCGTTTGTGTGTGTATATAAGTATGTATGAGTGTGCGCGTGCGTGCGTGCGTGCGCGCGTGCGTGCGCGTGTGTGTGTGTGTGCGTGTGTGCGTGTGCGCGTGTGCGCGTGCGTGCGCGTCTGTGCGTGTGCGTGTGCGCGCGTGTGTGTGCGCGTGTGCGTGTGCGCGCGCGCGCGCGTGTGTGTGTGTGTGTGTGTGTGTGTGTGTGTGTGTGTGTGTGTGTGTGTGTGTGTGTGTGTGTGTGTGTGTGTCTGTGTGTGTGTGTGTGTGTGTGTGTGTGTGTGTGTGTGTGTGTGTGTGTGTGTGTGTGTGTGTCCACGTGAGCTTGTGTTTGCGTACCTGAGCATATGTGTGTAAGTGTGCATGCATGTACGCGAGTATTTGTGTGCGTATGTGCGGATGTGTGTGTGGTGTGTGCGCACACGCGTTTTCATGGTAGTGTTCGTGCGGACGCTTGCAAACTATTCGATAAAATTCGGGACCATTCTACTTGCCTGTAATGCCGTGAAAATTATGTATTCTCAATGTTATTATCATAAATACGCTGTAATATTTATGTGTTCAACAGGTTCCCCGTCGTCTCGATTACCCGGTAAAAGAACCGCGAGAAATTCCGGAAATTATTCAGGAAACCTGTATTTGTAATAACATGTGAGCTTCCAATCTATTTTTACGATGAAGCGTGTTTGTATGATCAGTGTATAACTGATTCCACATAAAACCGTTCTCATGAATCTGTCCTTACTACCTCTTGGAGTAGCATATTCACTTCATCATCAGTCGATTAATGAATGATTTTTGGATTGCTTATTGCTTATAGTTTTCGGCTGCTAAGCATGATGTCTCGGTATCAAATCCTGGCCACTGTGGTCGCATTCCGATGGGGGCGAGATGCGAAAACACCCGTTTACGTGGATTTAGGTGCACGTTAAAGAACACAAGGTGGTCAAATTATTCGGAGTCACTCACTACAGCGTACCTCATAGATTGTAGTTTGCACGTGAAACTTCATAATTTCATTTTTAATTATTTTGGCATTACGAAAGAAAGATACGACAGCTGCTTCCCTGGTACAATTGTTTCTTCTATATGCAAGTGGCGCAAGCGTTCGGTTACTCCTGTCCGTCTAAAAGTGAGGAAACCTAAATGAAAACTGCTTAATCGATTCATGACTTCCCTTGATCGCAAGGGCTTAAAATATTTTAAAATATTGTCACGTGGTGGTGACGTTCAAGAACACAGTAGCAATACTGTGAAAGACAAAACTAACTTATTGGACGAACCTGTGCCAACAAAGACAGGCTACACTTATAGCCCAACGATAGCGGCGAACACGGTCGGCCATCGTCAAAAATCTGCTCAGCGGGTCAAGCGCGTCGGCATTTATACAGCGGTCGTCGAATGTTCCAGACTAATTGTTGGGACCCGCGTGCCTTCCACAAAGTTCTACACCATTCGCGTCAGGCGATGAAATCAGATAACGCAAGGTTCGGTTAACAGACAGCCGGGCAGAAGCATCGATAACTTTCCAGAAACTTCGGATACATACAGGCGCGTCCCGCTCTGTGCGATTGCATTTGTTAGGCGGCGAAATGTGGTCGCCCGATAAAGATAAGTACACGTGTCAATACCCCCCTCTTAAGAAGCATCGACCCGATGCTGCATACAAAGGAAAGTAATAAAGAAAAACGCCCGTAGCAAAGAAAACAACAAAATAAGGAAGTTCGTCAGCGTCCGTAAAAGGGTTTCAGACGCACCACGTGGACCACTTCAGATCGTGCGCGGGGCCGCTGTGAATGCGAAATTCCGTCTGGCACGACCTCATAGTCCAGTGCGCCAATACGTCGAATGACCTTGTACGGTCCGAAATAGCGGCGCAAGTTTCTCACTCAGTCCTCGTCGGCATATTGGTGTCCAAAACCAAACACGGTCGCCGGGCTGCTACTCGACGAAGCGTCGTCGGATGTTGTAGTGTCGGCTGTCGGTCCTCTGTTGGTTCTTGATCCGTAGGCGGGCGTGCTATCGGGCTTCTTCCGCGCACTGGAGAATGCTAGCGACGTCAACATTCTCTTCGTCAGTGACGTGGGGCAGCATGGCGTCGAGCGTCGTCGTCGGGTTCCTGCCGTAAACCAGCTTAAACAGCGTGATCTGTGTTTCTTGCATCGCCGGGTTGTAAGCGAAGGTTACACACGGCAGGACCGCGTCCCACGTCTTGTGCTCGACGTCGACGTACATTGCTAGCATGCCGGCGAGGGTCTTGTTCAGGCGCTCCGTGAGACCATTCGTCTGCGGATGGTAGGCAGTTGTCCTCCTGTGGCTTGTCTGGCTGTACTGCAGAATGGCTTGGGTGAGCTCTGCTGTAAAAGCCGTTCCTCTGTCGGTGATGAGGAATTCTGGGGCACCATGTCGCAACAGGATATTCTCGACGAAAAATTTCGCCACTTCGGCTGCGCTGCCTTTTGGTAGAGCTTTAGTTTAAGCAAAGCGGGTGAGATAGTCCGTCGCCACGACGATCCACTTATTCCCGGATGTTGATATCGGAAACGGCCCTAACAAATCCATCTCAATCCGCTGGAATGGTCGGCGAGGAGGTTCGATCGGCTGTAGTAATCCTGCTGGCCTTGTCGGTGGTGTCTTGCGTCGTTGACAGTCTCGGCATGTCTTGACGTAACGGGCGACGTCGGCGGTCAGACGCGGCCAGTAATAGCTTTCCTGTATTCTCGACAGCGTCCGGGAGAATCCGAGGTGCCCAGCGGTTGGATCGTCGTGTAGGGCGTGCAGTATTTCTGGACGCAGCGCTGACGGTACAAGAAGAAGGTAGCTGGCGCGGACTGGTGAGAAGTTCTTCTCCACGAGCAGGTTGTTTTGTAGCGTGAACGAAGACAACCCACGCTTAAATGCCCTAGGGACAACGTCGGTGTTCCCTTCCAAATACTCGACGAGGCCTTTTAGCTCCGGGTCTGCTCGTTGCTGTTTAGTGAAGTCTTCCGCGCTTATTATCCCAAGAAAGACGTCGTTGTCTTCGTCGTCTTGCGGCGGGGGATCGATGGGGGCGCGTGATAAGCAGTCGGCGTCGGAGTGTTATCTTCCGGATTTGTATATTACCGTGACGTCATATTCTTGCAGTCTGAGGCTCCACCGCGCTAGCCGTCCTGAATGGTCCTTTAAGTTAGCTAGCCAACACAACGCGTGTTGGTCACTGACGACCTTTAATGGCCTGCCATAGTGGTAAGGGCGGAATTTAGCTGTAGCCCAAATGATGACGAGGCATTCCTTTTCAGTCGTAGAATAATTGCTTTCCGCTTTTCACAGCGACCGGCTAGCATACGATATCACCTGTTCAAGTCCTTCTTTCGTCTGGACTAGGACGGCACCGAGGCCTAGGCTACTGGCGTCAGTGTGGACAAATATTCTTTCATTGCCCCGAAAGCCCTTTAACCTTCACTTTCTTCAGAAGGTAGCATAACTGCTGCTGTGTAGTGCTACTTTGTGTAGCATCATTTCCTTAATACTCGCAATGTGATTTAGCATTGTAGCTCTTTCTTCTTCTAAGAATTTGTTCCTGTAAAAATATATTTGGGCACCTCTTTGTCAGTATAAACTGTCTTCATATAGCCTATGCTCTTGTGTGTAACATACCGATCGTTATCTTACTTATGCAATAGGTACAGTGGTAATTCTTTTTCATTTTTAATGACTACTGATATACTCGTGCTGTGGTGCCATTTGCCTTGCCTGTGGCCAGGCCTTGGAAGACATTCCAGCCACGCTCGTGGTTTTTAGCCTCCGTCTGTTTCTAGGTGTTGTCAGGCGAAAAAATAAAGTATCTTCGAATCTTTGAAAAGATGCGAAATTTCTGAAGCCCCTCGAAGCAAAATATCAGGCGAAGAATTCTCACCTGTAAGACAGCTCACAAGCACACCGATGATGATAGTTGCAAATATTGCAAAGAAACTAGTCCACATGTACGAGACACGGAAGAGAATGAAAGGTTCATCCGTTCTGAAAAAGCGGGAAGAGAAAATGAACTTAAATCGTCGTTATACCAGGTGTCTAATCTAACTTGTACCAAGATTTTTAAAAAACCAAGACCTCTAGAGAAATCGTACCAACTGCGTATTGGCGGCAGCGGTGTGTACATAAGACCAGCATTTTTCCCTCATAAAATAACAATTCATGATTGTTTTTACTTGGTCAGCCTTTTACGTATTGCTTGAATCTCTAACATGTCGAATATAAAGTTCTAAAGCTTCCTAAATAACCTCGTATTCAAGCACCTTTTTCGAGCTAAAGTTTGCCTGATTATTTTTGCCGGGGGAAATAAAAGGCGCCCACGAAATGCGCGATACGTGAAATACATACGTGCACGCGCACCGATACTCCACCTTTCCGAAGCAAACTTTGATGGGTACAGCTGTGCATTCGTTTATGGTCGCATTGCACAGGCCTTCGGCAGAGTAGGATTGGTCCATAGGCTTCACGACCTAACTTGCGGTGAGGTAATCGTTGGCATGTGCTCACGCAACTATATTGTCCTGATAGCTTGAACGGTAGCACATCATGAAAGAAAACTACAAAATAATTTAGGCAATGTATAAAAAGTACAACAATGCGCAAAAGAGGGCGGAACTCGAGAAAATGCACCTCTCAGGTGAACAGAAAGGCCTACGGAGGAATTTATTTCAAAGAAAAACATGAAACGTACGTGAAACGCCTTAGCCGCTGGAGACGAAACATCCAATTGTGCAGCACTAGCATTTACCCTTTCTCTTTACTGAATTCCTGACAAGACACAAAACCATGTAGCTTTTTTTTACCATTTCTACCTTCGTCTCAAGTTTTTTGATCTGAGGACAGGATGACATTATTAAAGTACGTAAAGCAGTCACGCTTTGCACCAGTCTTGAATTGTTAATTTTCCACTGCCGCTTATAGCACGTGCTCAAAGAGGTCACCGTCAGACGCAATACATTACTTGCTGTTCTGCTGTTGCAGCCTTTACCATTGACGTTCGAATCTAGCGGCAGACTGCTTATTTTTGCGTTCAGTGCGTCCGGTGTGGTTGTTTCACTGCTACACACGCGGTCTTCTATGTAATCCGACAAGAAGTCCAGCGGTGTCATGACCTACGACCTTGCCAGCCAGAGTACAGGTCCGGGCCGGCCAATCCACTATCTAGAAAGCTGTCAAGCCACGCTCGAGACTGACCACCACTATGCGCGGGAGCACCCTCGTGTGTAAGCTCATATGCCGAAGGTGCGCAAATGGAACGTTGTAACTGACGTCGTTCTCAGGCGACCGATGATGTCGTTCACGTAGCGTTGAGTCTTTAGCGTGGCGTAAAAAAAATTTGGAAGAGACTCTCAAACCTGCTTACGTGTGGGACTGAGAGTCGCTTTTGTGAAATGTTTTCGCTTAGCTATTAGGCCGCATGCACGTTTTAAACTTGCACGGCGTTCCTTGTGAGACGTAGTGGCGGTGGTGCAGCTCATTTCATACACACGTGATTTCGCGTCGAGAATATTGTTGTAGTTATTTATTATCACGTATGTGACTCGCACCCGCTATGGGGGATTGGCCAAAATATGGATACGCGGAGCTCAGCGATGCCATTTCGTATTGAGCGAGTGATAGCAAAAGATGACGACGGTGACCCGCACACCATCAAACGTATTGCGTGAGCTTTCGCACATAGAAAACAGTTGTTGCCGGTTTGTTTAGGACCATGAGAAATTTGACGTCAATCCGATCATTTGCAAGCCTTCATTACCAGCCTTATAGCGTATGCCACACCGTATCTTGTGTTTAGACGAGAAGAAAAGGATAAAATAGATGCGATCATTAGGAAGAGCGTTAAGAGAGCCCTAGGGCTCCCAGACTCGACCTCGACAGACCTCCTCCTCAAAATGGGGGTACACAACACGCTAGTTGAACTCACTGAGGCAGTACGAGTGTCTCAGTTGGAAAGATTAGGCCAGTCTAAAACAGGGAGAAAAATCATGGAATGGGTAGGAATTCAATGTGACAGGGGTGCCCCGACTGACAAGAAAGACATTCCGTTGGACGTGCGTAAGCGCTTCCGAATCGTCCCCCTACCTAAAAATATGCATCCTATCTACAACAAAGAGAGGAGAGCTCACAGGGCTAAGGCTCTAGTGAATAAACTTAAAGACGCACCGGCGCATAACGTAGCGTAAGTGGACGGCGCTTGCGGCAGAGACGGGGCTGCGGTATCGACGGTGGTTGATGGCGACGGGTGCGTTAGGATAGTGTGCTCCACGTGCACGAGGGACGCATGTACAGCCGAGGAGGTTGCAGTAGCGCTCGCTTGTGTGGGTATAAAAGCGGGAGTAATATTATGCGATAACAAATTAGCTATCCGAAATTTTAACAAAGGGAGAATCTCGGAAGAAACCCTCCACATTCTACTCAAAAACCCTCCCAAGAGGGACATAACTTTTATTTGGGTACCGGCCCATGAACAAGTCCCAGGCAGCGAAGCCGCTCATGAGCTCGCCCGAGCACTCTACCACCGGGCAACTCTAGAGCACCCAGCTCCAGGAATAAAACATAGCATGATCGCGTACAGGGAAATTGTCGATCACTACAAAGCCGAAAGAAGAATCTTTCCGCCTCCGCATCGGTCTCTCTCTCTGAAGGACGCTCGCATTTGGCGACGCCTCCAGGGAAACAATTATACATCACCACATTGGATCTACTTAACACAAAAGAGGGACTATAATGACGCCCTCTGCAAAATTTGTAAGCAAAAAGGTACGCTAGACCATATAATATGGGAGTGTGCTGGCTCCCCAGGGGCCAAGGAAAACATTGACAGTAGAGAAGCCTTGGAGGCCTTGCTCCAGAGTGAGGCTGAAGACGACCAGCGTCGAGCGATCCGCCTGGCCGTTGAGGCCGTGAAGACTCACCGTCCTCAACGCGCGGGGACTGCTTCGTCCTCCCACCTTACCTACGTGTAGGTTAAGAGGCGGGCACCCCAGCTCGGTGGAACAATAATGTTTTCAATCAATCAATCAAATCTTTATTTGTTTTTACTCTTCGCGCCATCTGCCATATTATTGTACCATGTTTTTGTCATGCCGCCACCGTATTCTTGCGAAATGGGGCATATCATGAATTCGCATGAAAAGATGGGTCTGATAATATTGCCATCGAAAATTCCGCACCATAAAATAAATGACCATTGTCATTGGTGTCGTGTGAGCGCCGGCCAGTGGCGATTCTTATCATCCCAGTAGTGCGTGTAGTGAAGATTAACGTGTGTGTATCTGGAGAAATTTGCCTCGTCTATCCACAGCACGCAGGCCGGAATGTACGGTTTCTTGTTCACTATTCGCGAAAATGCAATTGGTAAAGTCAAGTCTGTTTGGAAAATCTCGTTCTTCAAGCTTTTCATGTAATGTGCATGACACGTGTGTGCATGACCTTTCCTTTTTAAAAAAAATTCTACTGACCAATGACTTCGAGGTCACAGCCTCCGCACTGGCGTTGCCCCCACTACCGTGAGATTCAACGGAAAAGGGAAAAGGAGAATGCGCAAACACCCTTACGTTTCAAGTGCGTCTCGACTCCTGTCCAAGGCTGTGACGATGCTGGTCTGGTTTGCGGGGCAGTAATCCAAACTCACATCCATTCTTGGAGGTTTTCTTCCGCTTCTGATTATTTGGCTGACATGTAATATCTGATACACAATCGTAATGAGTATCGCCACACCGGCTCCCTGCGTCAGAAAAGCACGCTCAATTTAGAGTTCCTCAATAATCTGTTGAAATCAATCGTCGAGACAGTACTGTTTATTTTCCGAGTTGTTGAAAATGTACAAAGTTTGAAAGTGTGAGCTGATTTGTTTTGTTTTTTATGCAGACAAACCTGTAATAAGAATTAGCCCCGTAATTCACTATATCAGCCTACGAGACAAACATCATTACGACAATCGTTCGTCGCAAGTGTTTAAGGGGTGGACTACCACTACTAATTTCTCATTTTGGTTTATTAAGTCGTTGTCGTGTGAAAAAGAAATTTAAAAGAAGCAGCTCACTACTCAATATAGTATACCGGCGCTTCAAGCAACCGCATCAGAAAATATCTTATTTCCCGTCCCTTTCGCGCGCACAATGTGCAAAATAAAGCGCTTCGCACAATGTCTTATTATGCGTACACGCAGCAAATTTTAGACAGTGCGACTTTTTGGGCTCTCGTTTCACAGCCAAGTGTTATTGTGACTGCAAGTGTGCGGGCTTCCAGTGTGCGGGCTTCCAGTGTCCAAAAAGAGAGTACGATTCAACAAATTTAGATATAGATGAAGTGTATGACATGTTAGGGTTGTGCGGCCTAATTAGGGGCGAAAGAAAAACTACTTAACCATAGTTTTTTCCTGTTTTAGCACCTTAATAGGAAACGCTTACGAACTGTCCTCGCTGGAACAACGTCGTGAGCTGGACCAGTAGGTGCTTGACTGCAGGAGAAGACCACACAGTACACAAGCAATAAGACGACCGAACGGGGCACATCTGTGCTAAAGGTATGAAGTCTAAGGTTAATGTCGTGCCTTCCAAATATACACCTGTTTCCTTCATATTCAGTCTTTATACATTCGCCGTAGTTGGCCTCCCCGGCCTCCACACTGAACTAAAGTGGCACACTGTAGCTTCTTTCTCGAAATACAAGGCATGTTGCGCGCAATAAAGCATAAACGTTTAAAGTGTAGGGCTTGAATGGTTCCTGTCGAGTGACACATTTATACACATTGATCAGGAGCTTTAAAACCGTACTTTACGAATAACGTAGGAGGGGCGCCCAACATTTTCAACGATGTCAACATGCAACAAAGTTCACATTGACAGGGCAAAGGTAACATCCGATACTTTAGGCGAGTGAAGAAAGCTTCACTAGATTATAGACTGTGCTAACAAAACCTCAACTACGTGCCCTAATATGCTATATGGCCATTTCCCACTATGTTTCTCACTCACCAGTCAAATTACGTCACCCTGCGTTTAAATTGTATGGAAATAGCGTCCACATTAGGTGTAATATTTGTAGTGAAGGTTTGATAGTTTTGGTCCAAATGTGAGCTTATCAAACAGTTATGCTGTATAACTTTTGTTTCTTTATTTTTTGTTCCTTTGTGTGTGTGTGTGTGTGTGTGTGTGTGTGTGTGTGTGTGTGTGTGTGTGTGTGTGTGTGTGTGTGTGTGTGTGTGTGTGTGTGTGTGTGTGTGTGTGTGTGCGTGCGTGTGCGTGTGCGTGTGTGTGTGTGTGTGTGTGTGTGTTTGTTTGTTTGTTTACGAGGTTTGTAGAAGATTTCTCACAGTTCTTGGCGAACTTAACAGTGCACTTTTTTACGTATTTCGTGAAAGTAAGTGACAAGTTAAAGTTGACTTGAAGGTGCAGTTTAAGATATCTGGGTTAATTGCGGACATTTGCAATAATTACGTCTGCAAGCGCTGTTGGGATCTGATGAGTATAATTTATGAAAAACAACTAACTTAACACGGTGTCATGGAATATCTACAAAAGCCACGAAGATGATAATGACTGAAGAAAACACACACAAAATGGTCCTATGAGGCACTTTGCGTTTTTTGCTGGCTACTTTCATGCTCTGAAAAACACTTTTATGTAGCATGTATTGAGCAATAGAAAACTGTATAGGTTATTTCTCATGTTGCTCTGTAATTTTCTCATTCACAATTTTCATCTAATTATACTATTTGAGAATTCCATTAGATAATTAGGTCTACTTATGTAATTAGGCAGAATGCGAAAAGAATTAATCCGAGCATCTCCAAGTGACGGCAAACAATATTACGTTGGTTTTGTCCAGCTACGTGGCATTTGCATATTTTTAAATCTTGGTGAATGACACTTGGGAGACCCCATATATAACTAAAGCAGAGATGTCTAGGCGTACCTTCCTGTGCACAAATGGAAACAGCACGGCAAGCAGGCATAATCCCACGAATGCTGACGTGATGCCGTTGTAGACCATCATGAAGACCTGCGTTGTAAGAGTCCGATGGGGCAGGAAATTTTGACGTCTTCGCGAAATGAATTGTGCACGGAGAAAGAAATATTATTCAAAGCTTCACAATCAAAATGTTACAAAGGCAGTTAAACATCCTTACGTGCATGGAACGCGAAATCAGTATGACTCTTCCGCGCGAAACTATTTATTTGGCCGTGAGGGTGAGTTTTGAGGGTGAATCACCCAAATTCTGGAGGAGGGCCAAATCAATTTTTGTAGCGGGCCAGATCGGTGTTCAGCGTGGTGCCACTCACTTTTCTAATTGGTCAAGGTAAATATTCCGGGTAGGCCAGCCAAATTTGGGCGTGGGCTAAGCCAATATTGGGAGTGGACCACGTCGGTTTTAAACGTGGGTAAGCTCAATTTTCGGTTTACGCGAAGTGAATTTACGGCGTAGGCCAAGTTAATTTTCAGAGAAAGCCAGGTCGGTTTTGAACGTGGGTGAAATGAACTTTCTAATAGGTCAAAGTGAATTTTTCAGGTGGGGGCCGCAGCGTCCGTCTAACGTCGTGGCCGTTCAACGTGCCGTTCAACACCGTGGCCGTTCAAAATGCTCGATGCCGTATATGTACGGCGCCGGCTGTTCGTTTAGAAAGAGCGCCAATTTCCTAACTTTTTTTTTCGGTCATGTGCTGCCACTATGTGGTAATACAGGGGATTTTTTTCTCGCAACTCCCTCTCTCTGTTTTCGTTGCATGGTTT
Organism: Dermacentor variabilis; assembly: GCF_050947875.1. Classification (NCBI taxonomy): domain Eukaryota; kingdom Metazoa; phylum Arthropoda; class Arachnida; order Ixodida; family Ixodidae; genus Dermacentor; species Dermacentor variabilis. Next base: position 54,255,790 of record NC_134573.1, read on the forward strand.
GTTTTAGAGCTAGTTTGCTCCCGCACATCTGTATACTATCGCTCGCGCATTGGCGCGCGCGCGGTCGGACGGCCGTTGGGGTTTTGTTTCGATGGCGGTTTCGGCTTCTTGCGTTACTAATCGCTTGTAGGGCGACTGCTAGTTTCTCGCTCGTATAATGCTCACAGGGGTGCGTATAGGAAGGATGCCGCCGTGCATGCATTCCCGTTTCTTTTTTTTTTAAGACTCGCGATAACTAATTGCCCTAGCTGGTTGACGATAAGATGAATATTATCGGAAGTTTGTCACATGTTTTGCTTTCTTGACGGGCACACAAACACACAGTTTTCTTGAGTGCGCGCACTTACGCAGTTCGATTGCGCTATGGACGTAGGTATTAGTGTAAGAGCAGGAACATTTCAGATTTGCTAAATATTCTCGTGTGCAGATTTTCAAAGCCTTGAACTATATGTATAAAAATGCATAAAGTTTGCAATTCTTATAAGTTTATTTCCATTTTTATTGTTGTTATTCATGAATGAAGAGTGCAAATATACATACTCAAAAGGTTTTTTTCTCACATCATGGTCACCCTAAACAGGTTACGGTAAATTTTTTGGGAAATAAGTCCCTAAGCAGAATTGGAATCTGCAATAGAAAAATCGACCCGGGGCGGTCGCATATGGCGAAAAAAATTGACCCTCAAAGGGTGAAAGTAGAGAATCGCAAGCGCACAGCGGTGCTGGCGCCTGCAAGTGGCCTGCTTCCCCTAGATTTGCTTCCGGTTAGTGGGTCAAAAACGCGGCTGTGCAGAACGGCACTTGAACTAATCCATTATTGTAGCTGTTGCGTACTAAAGACCCGGGCCGTAGCCGAAGCACTCTATCTTTTTTATTCTTTTGGTCGTACCCTTGCCCTTCCTCCTCATATTCTCTTCTGCTACACATCGCCGCTTGTCGGCAATAATCTTCAGCATATTCCCAAGGGGCCAAGCTGATCACTCAGCGGATGGTCCTCGGTAGTTTGCTCCGATAACTTACACTTTCTGAACGGATCGTTTGATTGTCTGTCCAGGAGCTTGTCGAAGTACACAAAAGCGCGTAATGGCGTCCTTTCCTGGATGCACTCACAGAACGCTGTCCAGCATTCATAGTAAGCGACGCGCGCTGTCGTCATGCACAAGCCCCACGTCACCTTCGCGCAGCCGGGGTAGTTCACGAAACGGGCGGTTGTGCGCGGACCGAAATAAGAGTACGCACAACCGTTCCCGTCAGATACATATCTCACTCCGCTATGAGGTGCTCACGATGCTGGGCGTGGAGGAGCAGCGCCGCTCTTGTCGATGACGTTCCATCTGAAATGCTGGCTTCTTTCGGAAACCATACAGCGCGTCTTCTGAGCAAGAAGTGTGATGGAATCAGCAATTGCAGTTCATCCTGATTGCTGTCGAGATAAGTAAGCGGTCTGCCCTTTTATGACCACTTCAACCTCGCAGAGCATGGTAGAGAGGGCCTCGGTGGTGTTTCTGCTGTACTCAAGTGAACTTCTGAATGCGTTTTCTTTTTGAAATCTCATCAGGCGCTCCTACCAGCCATCTCACCAGAGAGCTCTATCTGTAGTGAACTTTAATTCGATCTGGACATCAACAGCGTATTATTGGAGAGCCGGCAGAACCGTCTTCAACACTCGCGCACAGCTGTGCAAAGATCGCACGATATCCGAGTATATGGTGTCGATGATTCCACGCAGGAAGCCAAATTACGGAAGGCAAGAAGTGTGGTCGTCGTTATATTGGTCGTCCTTTCTATATGAATGACAGCATACGAGAGGAAAAGGATATATGCCGTTTTGCTAGTAGCAGCCGTCTCAGGCATGTAGAATGGCCTGCAGTAATCCAAAACAATGACAGAGAACAAACCAGCTTCGCTGATTATGTCCTCTGGCAACGGAACAAATGACACGCTCTTGGCGGAAGCTACACAACTACTGATCACCCTTTCAGCGGTCTCCCGTCCTTTTTCTCTCCAAAGCCCCTCCCTAAGCTCAGAAAGCGTGGCCACGACTCCACCATGGAGTACGTGCTCACACGCAGTTAAAATAATGACATATGTGAGTGCGTGCCTCGTTGGTAAAAGGATTCGGTACCTGACGTCCAAAGAAGATGCGAGCTCCTGCAAACGACAGCCCATACAAAGTAAAGCACTTGAGGGAGGGATATGGTCGAACAACTGAACTTGCGGGTGGTAGAACTTTCCCTACGCGCAGCGCTTTCACATCTTCAAAGAAAATTTCTTGGACGTTTTACAACCTGTAGTGTTCCGCCTTGTAAAGTTTTCCTCCAGCGATTTGTACAGCGTCGAACATGGTTTCGACAACGTGTTTCCAGCAAACAGGTAGACCCAAACGATGATTATAAACAGTTTCTTCAGTGCGCTGTTCCTGTGGACCGGTACTCTAACTAAAGCTATAATAAAAGCTCCAAGATACATTGGCATCTCATCTGTCAGTTACCAAGTCTTCAAAGTCTTCTGGCAATTCGGTATACTGAGAAATAATGGAATGTTGCAGTTCATGAAGCCAGGTTGGAACGCGCCACCATAAAGCTGACGCAAAACGACAGCAGAATGACATTTTTCGTGTCTCCAGGTCTGCTCGGTTGTCTTTTCCGACACTCTTATGCCACTGGATCGGCGATGTCAGGCCATGAATCGCGGATATTCTATGACGTACGAACAGTTTTCTTTTTAGGTGCGCTCCAAATTCAGTGTAAGGCGACAAGTGAGTCGATACAAAAGTGAGCTGGGACAGGGCTCAGCAAAACAGTGTCGTGACGTATCCATAAAACTAGCGCCAAAGACGCATGCGAATCGCTCCAGACGCGCACGAAAAAACTGTTTTAGCGGTGCAGCACGGCTCTTTCTTATCAGGAGCTGTGTGTTGCAGGTGCCGTTTGCTGAGCCCGTACGCACGTATATACAGGCGCTTTACACTATGGTACTTGCGTCTGACGGGGAATACGTGTAGCTTGATTGAAAAAGCTGCATCAGTTGCTCGCAGGAAGACGTACCGTTCATCGGCACCGGGGTTTATGCTGGCCAAATGAATACGCCAACTGTTGCGGATTCTTTGTTGTCCTTGGGGAAAGGCATTGCACATGTCTTGAAAGAGCAGCCTACCACTGAACGTAAATGGCGCTATCTACCCTAAAAGATCGTACACCCTTGCACCCTTGTCTGAAGCACCGAGTGCTATGTAGAAGGCGTGATCGCTGCGAAGTCGGATGATTCGCGCACAGTGAAGACAATCTTCTTTACTTCGCGCTCCCAGAGTACGCCTAGGACCTTCACTACGAGATTCTTTCCGGCTTTGTCTTTAATAACAATGTTGTCGCATAGGAAAAGTTTCCGAAAAACATCTGAATTAGAAGCGCACCTGTGCCGTTCCTTACTTGCTTCACAGAATATTGTGTGCGCTTCACTGTACACTGTTGCACTTTTACCTACATTCGGAAGTTTCACGATGAGGACGTCGACATAAAAGGACTTTTGCAGCAAAGCCACAGTCTCTGGATATCGCTCTCGACAAACCGATAGGTGATGGTGAGTGGTGCCTGTAGCAAAAAAAAAGAAGTGGATGAGGCTACGAATGAGACCTGCGTCATTCTGCACGTCACCATCGGTGGAGCACCTCAAGACAACCGGTAAATCCAGAGGAATCACAGTAGGTTGCGGTCTTTCGGACGAATAAATATCTGCAAGTATGCCTTTTGCACGACCGTATTTAGGATGACTGGGTGACATGGGAAGACGATTAGCAGCTGCACAATGTCAACACTGAGCTTCATCTTCTTTAACAGGAAGAAGTAAACACTACACGAAGCTTTGTCGTGCCACCAACACGGCAAACAACTGCATGATGGGGCTTAGTGTTACCTAGTAATGACGGTAAAGAACACAGTAGGAATACTGTGAATCACGAAACTAACTTTCATTGGGCGAACCTGTTCCCACAAAAACACGCTATACCTAAAGCACAATGACAGGGGCGAACACAGGCGGAGGTCATCGAAACTTTGATGAGTGGGTCAAGCACGTTACCTTTTATACATGAGTCACCGAACGTTCCAGGGTAATCGCTGGTGCCCACGCCTCTTCCAAAAAGTTCTACACCATTCGCGTCGCGCATACATGCAATCACATTACACTAGGTTCGGTGACAATATACAGCGGATATAAAACATTGATAACATTCCAGAAACTTCCGACACATGCAGGGGCGTCCCACGCTGAGCGACAGCATCTGTGAGACGGTGAACATCACTCACCGGAAAAAGATTAAAAAGTCCACGTGTCAATATACTACATTTTCTTGGCAGTAGGTCTTCGCCAACTCGCTCTGCGTGTTTTTCGTTCAAATACACGTCATACTGCTTAAGGGTTCCGGCTGTTGTCGAAACCTATTCAGCTGAACTCACATAGAGCTCTCCGCTAACCTTCAGTTATCACCGCCTGAATGTATCCCTGGAGCTTGTATCATTAGCGGTACTTGGTAGCACCCGTCAAACTTGGATATCCTCTCTTCTAATACCTCAACTTCAAGGTGATCCTCGTCATTTTCTCATATATATGTGAGAATTCCACTGACATCAAGACGCCAAATTGCAGATGGATCGATGGAAGTCATGCTGCAAATCAGGAACAGAGTATTCGTTGGTGGGAGGGGGGCACCTTCTTTGAGTTCCACGGTTCCCTGAGCTGTCCATCCGAACTTGGTTTGCACGACTGTTACATAACTGGTCAAATTATTAATGATTCCAGCGGCTACCTTCCAGTACAAATCGGAGCCAAGTAAAATGCGTATTTCATGTGGCTGTCATGTGTAAGGGTTAATGACGACCGCAAAGTCATATTTCTTCTCCCGCAGAAGCTGCAAGACTGTACTGCTGAGCGGCCGGCTGGTGGCGGTACGCACTTCAGGTACCTCCAGAGCCTCAACAGTTACCGTGATGTCGCTTTGTTGGCGTCGCAGATTTAAAACTACCCGATCACTGCGCAAGATTTGGCGGGGCTTCGAGTGGCCGAAAGAAAGAAGAGATAGTTCCTCCTTTCTGGTAACCAGACACTTGAGGACCTTGGGAAGATCCGCTCGAATAAAGGTGTGCTGGCTGTCGCTCTCGAGAATAACGGACACGAGATGCCTTCTTGTTTCGCCCTCAATGCAGTCCCGTCCTGTCGGAAGCAGGAGCGTACTGACTTCCCTCAGGGCGCTTGGGACAGATGTCGCTGGAGACGGACTGGTACCACGCGATGAAAAGGCACGGTACATCTTGATCCACTGTCTTCGTGGTTGTTGTGGTTGAGACAGCTGCCCTAAATAATTCCAAGATAATGTTCAAATGGTGACGCTGACACTTCCTACACACGATTTTGTGCGAACGTCGGCAAAGTCGAGCCAAGTGATTGGCCCTAGCGCTACGATAGCAACACATAGTACTACGCCACCGAGCGTTTTATTCATCCACAGAAATTTGGATGTTGCATTCCACGACGGTATTACCACTTGTCAGGTATCTTCTGCAACAATACAGACTCAGTATAGCCAGCGCTGGTGGCGTTGGCAGGTGTTGTTTCATTGATGTTGGGGAAAGTAGAATGTCATCTTCGGCTTGGCAAAGCGAGGATGCAGACGCCTGGTGCCCTGGCCTGCCCTCCTCTCCTATCTCAATCTGAATGCGCAGGAAACAGCATTTCCGTAGCCTACCGAGCTCTCTTTAGAGGAGTCGTATCATCCAAAGTGTCTTCCAACGCTCCCTTTGACTTCTGGCGATAGAATATCGCGAAGTCGTCGTGCAGGTACTTCATCAGCACGCAGTTGAGGACTATATTATATCGATCAGGTGAGACACTCAAACTGGTAAACGTGGAGACTCGAAACTGGGCCTTGGCGTAGAGCAGTCGAAGTCTTTCAACCTCTTCGGAAGACTTGACTGGTGGCAAGGCGAGGAGTTAGTCAACGTGCTCGTAGATGAGCAAGCATCGTTGTCAAAATCTTGATGGTGATGCAATAATCTTCTTGAGTCGATCGAATGCCCTCGATTACTCTCTTTGCTGTGCCAGTCAAACATGATAATAGATGCTTGCATTTCTCTAGGGACAAGAAGAATGTGTTCAGATGCATTGTGGCACATAAGTGATCCCACAAAAGCTGCCAATTGAGAAGTGCGCCGGAAAACGTAAGAATTTGCAGTTTTGGCAGAACCACTGCGCGGTAATACGGCGCGGTCCCGTGACTGGGAGTAATTGACTTTGTTGGTATGCGAGGTGAACAGTCACTAACCTCATTTTCTGCTAAGGCGCGGTCACTAACGGCGTCGCCATTCGGTAAAGTTGCGTCCGGAATTAAGGCACTCCTTTGCTTCGCAAGCTCTCGAAGAAAGAAGCAGCTGGCGACATGCGTAAGAAACATTTAGGTCGTATTCGGTCGCTGCCTCGAGTTATTTCGCACAAGCGTCGGGAACGGAGGCCGGCAGTTCGTCGGTCAGGAGCGTAATTGCGTTCGTGATGCTGGCCGTTAAGACGCCCCGGTTTATGCGCAGCCACTCGTCCGAAGCCATTGAAGCTGGAAGACATGGAAGGCCCAGGACTGGGGCACTTTGCCGCCAAAAGAAATGTCGCCTAATAAATAACCGAGCTCGAGCTCGAGCCGGAGCCCTCCATATTTCATTGCTCATGCCGTTCCTGTCCTTTCTCCTGTTCTCCTCCACGTCGCCTCTTGTGAGCAATGATCAATAAAACGGATTCTCAGCGAATAAGAGTTTCCAAAGTGAGGCCGCATGTCTGTAGAAAGGGCTCTAGTACGATATACTGCCACGAAAATGTTTGTTGTACGAAGAGAAATTCATTCTCTCCGGTCAGTGCCATGGCGATAGGTCGGCCAGGATCTTTCATTCCTTTAGGAACGGGGCAGTCTTCAGCTGTTCCGAAAATATAGGATTTATGTTCGGAATATTAATGTAGTGTGCTTTAGTGCGTGCAAGCGATTTATACTTGGTTAGTTTTCGCGGTTTTTCGACGGTGTGTGACCGACAGGTAACGTCCGCGCAGCCTGGTCTAATTGCGGGAAAGACGTAGAATCCCCCCAAAAAGTTATTTTTTCGTTTCTTCGGCCCAATCAAGGATAATAACTATATACACGTCACATCACATTGCAAGTTTTCGCGGTTTCTGTGACGTCGCGTGAAAAAAAAAGTTGAAGTTGGTATAGCCTGAAGACTTGTTAACCAATCTTGTAGGCCTAGTGACTGAGATGCAATAGAAAAAAATTGAAATCGCTCTATGTTATAGTGTCTCACGTGAGTGAGCAATGGCCAAACCGAGCTAATAGCTTTCGTTTGATCTGAATGCTATTTTCTTTTGAGGATTAAAGGTATTTGTGGTAATTATGTGTAGTGTGTATGACTGCAAATAAGCAACGATTCACGTGTACATCATATACGCGTAATACACCAGGTGCTTTCTTTGCTGCGGCAAATTTTGAAAACTCGCCTGTGGCAGATAGCACAATGCTAACCCTTAATTAAGCCAAGTTACAAGAGGGGGCCGCCATTAGTTTCACGAGTAATCAAACTGCCTATATAAATATTTGCCGCACCTATACTAATTAACTTTGAAATTAATTACATTTCCGCATATATATCAACCTACGAATTATAGCCGGTGAGTCCGCAAGGTCTATCCACATGGAACGAATTCTCAGGACTGCACTTCTTTAGTGATATGGATTTTCAATGTGTCCGACGAAATGCATCCACTGGATCCACGAAGCGACGGCGAATCGACTGACACCAAGATTCGAGGCGGTGCTCCTATCTTCACAATGTTACGGAACCTTTTCTGCTCCTAGACGCCGACTTGAGCTTAGCGGAGCTAAGCTTAGTGAGGAGTAGGGCCTTTGTTGCGCCTAGTAAGCCCACCTGCCCGCAGACATGGCGAATACAAGTATGAAAGATGAAGATTTTGCTGGAAATGAAGGAAACAACGCTAAGGACCACTTCGGCTGGCAAGTAGTGGCTGGCCGAAGATCACGGGCTAGCACAAAGGCTGTAGATGAGGAGAGCACATTGCCACGCAATCAGCGAGAGCATGGCGTCAAGAAAACCGCCGTCGTTGGAATGGTTAAGACTCAGATTACAAAAAGCTTCGAGGGCGCCTCAACTGCCTGTGGAGCACAGAAAGATCATTATACGGCCTCGAGAAGGGCTCAGTTTGAACAAGGTGAGCACCAGCACGATTGGTTTAGCAGTCAGCGAGGCGTCCGGCCTAACTGAAGAGGAGGCCCGTGAAGATGTTGTCTGCCCAAACTTTCCTCAAAATATCATTGTAGTCAGCACACCTAAGCCTGAACATGCTGCGAAGTACGTTAGAATCAAGTCTTTCAAGATTATGGAAGCGGAATACGAGATAAATGCATGCGAAGCGGCACCACATGCCACATGCAAAGGCGCAATCCGAAGAGTGGACATCAGAGACTCCCAAGCTATGATAACAAGAAATATCGTGCATGACTTGCACCCGCTTGCGCTGGCTGCAAAGCGTATCAAGACGTCGGGATCGGTCATCGTACTTTTTGATGGACTCAAAGTGCCCAATTTTGTCAGGTATGAATCCACACTAGTGAGATGCTACCTTTACAGGAAGAAATTCGACATCCACTTCTCCTGTGGAAGGGTCTGGCACCGCTCTGATGTGTGTCCAGCACCTGACTTGGTTCAGTGCAGGGGATGTGGAACTCGCAACCCAGGAGATGAACGTACCTAGGTGTAAGTTTTGTGAAGGTGATCACCCTACCGGCAACAAGTTTTGCAAGCAAACATTTCAAATTTCTTACGTCGTACGACTTCGTCGAAGAGAGCGCAACAGGACTCGGTCGTCACCAAGAGCGCAGTCGGAGGCGCAACAGCTGGCGCCCAACGATCGCCCCGAGGACAAGGAGCACTCACGCTCCAGGAGTCGCACCAGATCCAGGCATCGTTCACTATCCAGGGAGAGACGGCGCTCCAAGTCAAGGGAAGCGCACGTGCGCTTCGTGCAAAGGGACTCAATACCTGGCGAGAAGACAACGCCAGGAACCACCTGGGCTGACAATGTCAAAGGTATGGCGAGGGTTGTTGGGGCTGCCTCGGCGGCTGCGGTTGATGACAATGATACACGAATATAGCAATTAATTAAAGTAGCTTCTTTAAGAAAAGCTAATGAAGTATTGACCAGACAGGTAGTAGAGCTTCATAAAAAAGAGCAGTCAAGGCCAGCTAGAGTAGATAGATAGACCTGCAAGCAAAAGCAACGATCCAAACGAATCCAGCTCACCGGCCTCAAAAAAGAGAGCGCTTAGTTGCGAGGATGATTCAGTCTTCTCAGCCCTCAGAGAAATAAAAGAGGCTATTAAATCGATAGGAGAGAGAGTGGAAACGACAAACTTTAAAGTGGAAAAATTGTGGAAATGGAGGCTAATGGTGGAGAAAAAACTTAGGAAATTGGAGGCGCGAGGAAATGACGACCATGAATATCTGCCATCGGAGGCGGATAGTATAAAGTCCATCCCTGGATTGTCGGCAGCCATCACAAAGAGGAAAAAAGCAGGTAATAGAAAGGCAGCCTCACCTAATAACAATGGACAGTAATCATGAATTTAACGTGTTGCAATGGAATTGTCGTGGGTTCCAATACAAGAAAGCAGCACTGCAACAGGTGATCAGGTCATCTGAGGCCAGGCCAAAGGTAATTATGCTGCAGGAGACCTTAGCAGACGAAATTATGCTCACTGGGTACAAAGTTATATGTAGAGACAAAAAAATGGGGAGGGGGTTGGCAACCCTCATTGACAAAAAGTTGCCATACATTGAGCATGATATTTACCTTAGACATTCCAGGTCTTAATTTATTCTAGTTGAGATAGTACTTGAAAGGAACAGAGGTAAGACGCAAAGTATTTTCTGCTTGAATATTTACAACAGTCGTAACGACATGAGACAGAGGTTTAGAGCACTCTTCAACAAGGTGCTTTCGGTCGCCAAAGACTCCCCGCTCAATGCTCCCTATCACACATGGGGATACACTTGGAACACCAAGAAGGGAGAGGAGCTATGGAGTCTTGCCATGGATCTGCATTTATGCTTGATTACTGACACCGCGTATCCCACCCGTTGTGGCACGTCGACAAGCAGAGACTCCACGCCAGATCTTACTTTTGTAAACAATTCAAGAGAAGCCAATTGGGAAAATTCAAACTTGGATCTCGGAAGTGATCATTACATCATACACATTACCATACGCATACCGATACAGGAAACTAGAATCTTCAAATTCACTGATTGGGATCAGTTCAGAAAAATCAGGGCGAACAGAAGGAAAGTGGGTCCTCTAGATGCCGAGCAGGAGCCCCTTCAGACATGGGTCACCCCACTCAGAGAGGACGTCAAGGAGGCCACTAAAGAAATCAGGACAGAGGAAAATATTGAAGCAATGGACAGCAGGCTGGCGCATCTGATTGCGGCCAAACAGTCTATATTAAAGAGATGGAAAATTCAGAGACTTAACAGAAGTCTAAAGAAAAAAAAGCGCAATTAAACAGAGAAATTGATGATCATTCGAAGAACCTTGTGAAGCAACAGTGGCATGAGATCTGTGATTCGGCTGATGGTGGACTCAAACATGGAGGTAGCTGGAACCTCCTCAAGCACTTGCTCAACGAGAATGAAACAAGGAGAAGCAAGAGAACAGCTATAGCTAAGTTGTTTCATCAGGAAAGCCAAGGTAAAACAGAGAGGGATATCATGGATAGTCTCGCAGCCAAATATATCCGACTTAAACAACCAAACGAAGGAGACGAGAGCCCCGAATATACGGCAGGCATATGTGAAGAACTTGACCGGGACTTCACTGAGAGTGAAGTGAGGGCGGCTCCTCACAGTCTTAATGGTAGATCGGCGGCTGGACCTGATGGAATAACTAACAAGATATTAAGAAATCTAGATGATGAATCGCTCTCTTATCTCACTGAACAGTTCAATGAATGTTGGAGAAAACGCGTATACTCAAGGAATGGAATGTGTCGAACACTATCCTCATACCAAAGCCAGGCAAACAACTCACGCTAGACAACCTCCGTCCAATTTTCTTAACGTCATGTCTAGGCAAAGCTATAGGACATGTCATCCTAAATCGACTCACAAAATACGTTGAGCAGAACGACATCCTCCCAGGCAACTTCATCGGCTTTCGTCCCGGGCTGTCAACTTAGGATGCTATGCTGCTGATCAAACATCAACTCACACAGGTCAGCCCAGCGCATACGAAAGCTCTTTTGGGATTCAATGTGGAAAAAGCTATTGATCGTATAAAGCATAAGGCAATACTAGACATTCTCTTCGAGATGGGTTTAGGTAAGATACTTTTTAACACGATTAAGGACTTTCTTAGAAATAGAACTGCACAACTTATGCTGGGTAAGCTTAAATCAGAAGCTAAGAATTTGGGAAATAGGGGCACTCCACAACGGGCTGTGCTCTCACACATGCTATTCAATTTAGCAATGTCCGAGGTTGCAAGAAATCTGGAGAAAATTGAGGGTATACGTTATGTGATATATGCCGACGACATAACCATATGCAGTGCCAAAGACAATGTAGGAGAGACAGAGACCAGATTACAGGAAAGTTTATATGTTATAGAGAACACACTGAAAGACATGGGGTGGAAATGCTCGGCAGCCAAATCAGAACTCTTAGTCAATAAACATCGCAGAAAAGGTCGTAAACCAAGAGGTCACATTCCGGAAGATGAGCCAAGAGTGTGCTTATACACTCATGAAGGATCCGCAATTAGGCTAGTTGAAGAAATCAAGGTACCTGGGTATCACATAGACGGAAACAATACTAACTATAGAACAATACAGCATATCTCGAATAAAACAGATGAAGTCATTAGGTTACAAAGGAGCATTATGAATAGACACAGAGGCTTAGAAGAAGACAGCGCTTTGAGGCTAATACACGCCTTTGCTCTCTGTCACTTATGTGGCTCCATTATTCAAATGGAAGCAGGCAGAATTTAACAAACTTAATGTGATGCTCACGAAGCTCGTTAATGTAGCCCTAGGGATACCCAGTAACGCTGCAACCGGCAAACTCATGAGTCTAGGGGTGCACAACACAATGGAAGAAATCGGGGAGGCCCAGCAGCTAGCGCAACACGAAAGATTGACAAAGTCACGAGCTGGCAGGAACATATTACAGGCAATAGGTGCAGAACTGAATACATCAAGTAGCCCAATAGAGGCTGAAGTAGAATTAAGGACTGAACTTAGGAACGAGATCAGAACCAACCCTCTCCCCAGAAACATGCACCCAGAATATAATGTCGAAAGGAGGAAGGCAAGAGCTAAAGCATTCTTGAAGGAAATATAGCAGCAGAACCAACTGGCAGCTATAGTTGATGCTGCTTGGGTGAAAGGTAAAGAAGCATATACGGCCATTGTATCAAATTATCAAGGAAAGGTACAACACGCTCTCACTATTTTTACCAAGGACCCCATGGTGGCGGAACAAGAGGCAATTGCTCTAATCATCAGGAGTAATAAGTGGGCCTGCATTTACAGTGATTTGAAATCCGCTGTAAAGTGTTTTGATAAAGACTACGTAGCAGGAGTTGCAGCTAAACATTTTGAAAACATTGGGTTTACGAGAACTGAAATCTGATGGTTTCCTGCGCATATGGGGTAAGTGGACGAGACTCGGGTCAACCTCAATCAGGTTGCTTATGACTTGGCACGAGGACTTGCTAACCGTGACAGTCACAACCGAGCCGTTGACCATCAAGCCAGGCAATCTAGAGATCATTTAATAACATACAATTGCGTTACCAAACACTACTATTTAGGACGCAGACAATTCCCATTGCCACATTCAAAACTGAACAGGGCTCAGGCAGTCTCACTGCGCTTATTGCAAACGGGTACATATCGCACACGGTACACCATTAATAAAATATATCTAGAGAGGGAGATTAAGGTGAGCTGCAACGATTATAATGGCATCATTGGAATCAGACATATGCTGGCGGGGTGGGCCGCGACTCTCCCCAACCTCGTTGAAGAATGGACACAGTGGGAGAAAAGGATTCAAAGCCCATTGTTTCAGGACCAACTATGGGCAATCCAGAGGGCCCATGATGTCGCTGAAAGGCTTGGCCTGACAGTGCCAATGTGGGAGCGGCCCGCCTTGGCTTAAGAAGTCTAGCCTCCTGACCTCATCATGAAAGTTTTGACGCACGCACACACACACACACACACACACACACACACACACACACACACACCACTTCTTTGGCCGCTTCACTGCATAAGACAGCGTTTTTGTAAAGAAATCGTAATAGAAAAAGCAGTGTATTTTTGGGCAATTTGATACCGCATATCTCTGAACCCATGCCATCCTGAAATATCCTTCCAAGTCGACATGCCCTGATAACGCACTACCCGCCATTCGTAGATTGAAATATGCGCCATAAAATAATTTTTTTTTACAAATGAACTCTCCCTTTCGTAAACAGGCTTACCTCTTCGACAGTGCGCAATTCGAAGTGCAACACGAGGCAAAGAACTTGTGGGCAAAACATTTCCCTCGCACCAAGACTACCATAGCGTCTGCTGCGACGGATTTTTGTGAGGACGCGAGTTGGCTGCCAGAAATTACCAGTCAGTGGTACGTTGAGCTCTTCGCCGGCGGCCAGCAGCACCCGGATTGTTTCATCATAGAGGGCTTGAAAATTGATCCGAAGTGTTGGCAGAACATCCGATTCGGCGAAGTATGTGTTCACTTCGTGAAGTGTGGGCCATACACTACGGGAGCAATGAAATCGTACCGCCCACTTAGTGCGTATGGCGTCGCCATAAAGGAACATGTGCAGACATTCAGTAGAGCTCACTGAGCATGGAGGGCGCATACGAGTGACATTTACGATCGCAGTCAAAGTTCTATGTCACGACTAAATTCATCCGGATCGAGTAAAAGTGCGATCGGAAATGTCCGATTAAGAACATTTAATCCAGGCCTGGCTGGGCCTTGATTGGAAGTGCCCGTATGGAAGAGGCCTCGACCGATGTTGCAATAGATTTAAATTTCTCTTCTCTGCAGCAACAAACCACTGTTCACGTCATTCATATTAAACTAATGGAATGAACGAAATAGAAAGGTGCCTACGCATCATGTGCTGTCTTAGTCACATAAACGCGAACACGGCTGCATTTGTCCCAGTGATTGCCTCCTGTGTTCGCGCGCTAAATAACATGACGCAGTATGACAGCAGCAGGACACTGATCCCAGGCCGCAGCCATAGAGTTCAGTTTTTTTTAGAAAAGCGTCAGTGAATGCCACCGAATCTGCCGACGTATGATGGCTGTCCTTTGTCGCAGGCAATCCCAAGCCTGGTTAAATGGGAGGCTCTGCTGTAATAAACAAAAACCCGCCGATTCCGCAAGCGCTAGTCCGATGGGTCCGCGACATCGGCTTGGTCATTGGAGCCGTTCACGAGGGACCCCATCCTTTAACATTACGGTGGTAATAAAGTTCTTTCCACCTCTGTCTCTATTGGTGCATTGCCGACACCCGTGTCGGTCGCTGCTTCTCCTCCTTTCAGGCTCATTCACACAAGGCCAATACGACACCGACTTCGGTCTGGCGACTGTTAACGACAGCGTTTTTTTTCTTCGTTTCGGCGCCTCTTTCACACTGTACCGTCGTTTATCAATCTGCCGACCGTCGACCGAGAGCTCGGCGTAGGTACAGTGTGACAGAGGTGCCAAAACAAAGAAAAAGTGCTGTCGCTGACAGTCGGTAGACCGAAATTGGTGTCGTCTTGGCCTTGTGTGAATGTACCTTTGCCAAGCTGAAGACGCCGATCCCACTGCCTTTTTCGTGCGATTTAGGCATCCAACCATGCAACATCTCCCGGGCATGACGGACTGGCCAGGCTGACGCACACAACGCACACACAATTACGAACACGCGAGACCCACGTAGCTGTCAGCGGGTTCCAACGTGCATTCGGCGTGCTTTTCGCGCACCAACAACTCCCACGTGGGCCGGAAGATCACATGACGCAGCTGTGTAAAGGCCTGTTGTAAGGTTTATCGTCACGGCATGGTCGCCGCTACGGTTGTGATGTGATCATTGTCATCAACGAATAGCCATTTTCGCCACTGACGCGCCCGCGCCATGCACGCGATTTCTCACGCATGGTGCCACCTTCTAGCACTTCGTGAAAGCGAAACAAAGCTATGTTGCCCGCTTCCGGCAAAATGCTTTTAACATTGCTTCCCACTGAAAGTGGCATGTGCATAATTATTTTCTTTTGTATATATGCACGCTATCAAACCTGTATTTATATTAAATAAGTGGCGCGCAAGACAGCGCCACAAGAGATACGCACCGGCGCGTCCACGCAGGCGCTAAAAGATGTCTCCATGAATAAAGCTTACTTTGAGCAATGGTCGTCTGTTAATAAAATTTTGAAACTAATTTTAGTTGAATTTTTTAATATCGTTAGATCGGCAGTAAAAAGAGCTTGTTTTAGCATTATGTGTATATTTGTGAATTATCAAGTTTCGCCACTACTCTGATATCAAATTATGCAAACATATTGTGTTCAAGGCCAATTCATTTTGTTCGCTGATGTCTACTTACAAGCAAAACAGCTTTTTATTTCTGAATAGCGAAACGTCGTGCTTACCATCGTTACAGATCCCATGTGTACGCAAAGGGTGCTGTAAATTGTCATACAAATTCCTAAAATGAAAGCTGTAAGAAATGGAAGCGTTAAAATTCAAGCTGAGTGATCAATTAAGAATTTTTGAAGCATGGGCGGTGCACAAATCTCAACGTAGTGGTTACACTGTTTCATCTCTATCTGACTTACTGCATGGGGTCAGATGTTTAGCTTGTCTTTTCATAGCTAGATGCAAGAAAGAAAACGGCTGAATACATCCCCTATGTGCCTCCATACAAGCAAATCTCTGTTTGTTTTGGAGAATTTTGCATTGAAGCATAAGAGTACAAGGCGCAGGTCTACTTATTTACAGATTACGACGTAGGCATGGTATTGGGTCGAATCTTCTCTTGTTCCTAAACTGCTTCGAGCTTTCAAGGAGGTGCCATTCACAGCCGAGAGAAAGGATAAAAATATATCACAGTTATTGCTGCCTGTACCATTACTACCAATATGTGCTTGATTACATAGCCGATAACATCTGCAAGAACAGCGACTACCTCAATCATCGTGTACTTAAACTACTGCAAGCGTCTATTGCACAGGATAGCACGCCAAGCTGAATGAAGGTCATAGAAGCTATCGATGCTTCTTTATGCCACATTGAAATGTTACTGCCGTAAAACACTAGCTCGCTGTTACGCCACTAATAGATATATTGAATAGTTTGTGTCAGTATATCACAATACAGTTTAAATCAAGTACACCTAAATAGTTGACAAAACAAAAACGCCGGTCTTCTCTTCAGCATCTACATTTAATGTTATACGGCTCCTATAACAATCTCGTAGCGAGCACTTGCTTTGAGCCATCTGCTCACCTATTCCACGTGTGATCCACAGTACATGATGGTCAGCATTCTTGTATCGACGAGCAATCACATCCACATATAGTATGGCCACTTGGGAGTTAATTGTAGAGGACACCGTGCTGATAGAGGAGGAAATCAATTAAGAGCAATGAGAAGTGGTTAACGCTTGCATAAATTTTAATCGCTCCGTAGACTATATTCTGAAAACAAGGCAAAGAACTTGTGGAAACTCGCCGCTATGGAGGATTTCATGAGAAATATCAACGAAGCAATGTGCGCTAAAGATGATCATTTCAGCAATGCCTGATTCCATTCGCAGCACAGACAAAATTTTTTGCACCCTTAAATCTGACACAGCGTCACAACACTTTTCGTCTACAAACTGTGCAGATTTAATTATGGGCATTTCTTAAGGAATTGCGCATGACCGTATGCGTCTTCTTTAATATGTAGTTTTGTGCTCGCATTTAAGCTCTTTTCGCATTTTAACACTCTTTTCCAGGTGATATATTTGCCCTGGCTCATAAGGGACGAAAGAGTAAGATCATTAGTCAATACACCTTTCCGCGTGTCATCAACACTGTAAAGTATTACGGGAATTAAAACGTGTGCTTGCAGCGTAAATTGTTCCTTAGCGGTACCGATACTGCACCGTTCAGTACAGCAGGCCACGTTTTGCATTTTGACCAACTTCTCTTCCGAATCTTGTGAAAAGCAAAAACGAAGCCTGTCGGCCGCAGGAGTGAAATACTTGTATGTGAAACGCAACATAAAATAGCGGCGCACGAGGTCTAGATCACTCATTTGGTCAACCCACCATGCTAGCACAAAATGTTCATGTAAACTATTACAACAAAAATGCTTTTCACCCTGAGTATGGACTTATCGGTCTAAGTGCAAGGTACAAGTAGAAGTAGACGTGAAGTAAACAGTATAAGTGCTGGAAAAAAATTACTTCTTGGGATTCACGCGCCCAAAACCACAATTTTGACCACTTGGGAATCTTTAACGTGCATCAAATGCATACCACATGGCCATTTTTGCACTTGAAACCCATCGAAATGTGGCAGCACCTCCCGGTATTTGATTCCTCTACATCGTGCTTAGCAACGTAACACCAAAATCGCTACGCCACCATGGTTAGTAAAAATAAGAATGTTCAGGGCTCCTTTACTGCTCTGGTAACCCCTTGAATAAAAAACCAAAAGATTGGTCAGCAATGTATGTATAGCTGTTCTTAAAGTTCTTAGCGCATTTTTTTACCATGCTTAAGAACGTCGAAGCGAGGCAGCTCATGGGTCAGGCAAGTCATGCACAAAGAATTTCAAAAGGAAAATGCGGAGAAAGCTCGTTCGCTTACCTTGTCGCAGCACTGACGATGCCTGCAAGAAATAGACCGAGAAAGCCAGGTATGTGAACCAAATACGTGTTTACGTAGTAAGGGAGGATCTGAAATGAAATTAAAGAAGCTGAGACATAATTCTGATGCAAAAAAGATATGCTACACGACACAGCTCGGTTTTTTACGACTCTAAGGTGTGCAGTTTAAAAGTATAAGCGGTTTACTATTAACCATCGCTATGTGTGGCCCAAACCGAGAACTGTTTGCTCAATATTACCCATATATAAGGTCAGCTATCTCTAAGCAAGAAATTGAGCAGTTCAATGTAGAGTTCACGGAAAATTTGCATTTCCTGAGGCAGGGTGCCTGCGATCATTGCGGAAAGATTTGACAAGTGCTGAACTTCTGGTACACAATAAGACAAAAAAGCTAGAACAGAAAAAAGCGAAATATAAACAAATATCATTAGGACTAAATGGTTGTTTTTGATTAAATACATTTTGGAACAACTATAGATACATATTCCTAAACATGACAACCCTCTAATCAACGATCATATGGGTCGTTTGCCGGAGTTCCTTCTGCAAAAGTTGACGCTCATGTTCATCGTCAGGCCTCCTGGGCCTGTTTTGCTCGCGACATCAGCAATCAGACAAGCCCGTGTCAACCGTTGTCTTACAAATGTTGTGAATCTTGTCGCCTTCAATGAACATGGCTGTGGACGATTTGTATAGCGAAAGTTGAGCAAAATGAGACCCGGGACCAGATGCGACATAATTCCCTATCGCCATCTAACGTGAAATCTTTTCCCTAGAAAACCCTAACCATTTGACAGTGACGTGTCGCTCGCTTTCCGCTTCAGGTGAACTAAATATTATCATGTTTGGTCGAACGAACCTCCAAGAAAAAATAAATCAGTAGTTGCATGTGAGTTATGGGGTGATTTAAAAGGGAGCAAATTCTGCAGTTACGTTTTTGGAGGACTTCAATGGCACGAAGAAAGTCTGCACAATAAAGGTGAGAGTTTTATATATATTCTTGTTCACTAGGCGGAGCTCTTGAAAAGTTTTAACAGTTTCATTTTTCTTCCTTTGGAAAAAAATTACAGTATTAGAGGGGGTGCAAAACGCTTCATTGCGACGCTTTAGAAAGCTACAATCACTGTGAGTGGTTTGTTTGCTTGCTCGTAAAGTGTAATATGTTTCCTCTTTATCTAGGATGGTCAGAAGAGGGAAAATATAGCTAAGAGACCTTGCTGACGTGAGCGAGAAATCAAAAAAGAAATTTAAAACACAGCTTTTCTCGCATTGCTGTGGATTGCAGTAGAACACCAAGGGGACGCTCCTCTGATTGGAGTGGGGCTTCTGTTTAAACCACTAGTGAAGGTCTGCTGCGACTCGTCTAAACTGTTCAGATATATTTTTGTGTGCCTAGTGTGCTGAGCGCAAAAACAAAATGAACTTAAATTAGCACTGTGTTGAACTGTTTCCCTCACAAAAAGACGGTGATGATGTCTGAAGCTGCCAAATATGGGGCCCCAGCTGCGCCGAAGAACTAAAGAACGAAGAAATGTAACTGCTGCAAAAATAGGGCCCCACCGTCCAAGCCACAAAAGCTGAACAGTTTGCAGTGCAAGTACACAACTAATATCATAGGACAGGAAGTGTTTTATCTGGTTGAGTCTGCCTGTTATCTGTCTGGATTCAGTGGGAAGCATGCGTTCACTGTGCCCACAAAGATTGTTATGCAGTCCTTGGTGGCCTCTTTCCTTGCTTCAACTGTAAATACTAGTCCAAAGTCATTTTTACGGAGGCGCCCCATTTTCCAAAAGGGATACCGACAAGCCAAGACATTTGATGGTTTTACACCAAAACGCACCTGGCCCAACCACAGAAACGCTACTGTGGGAGTATGAGCCATTGTTTAGGGGGGTATGAGCCATTGTATGCGTCTGACGTGACGGACAGACAGACAGATAGTCAAGAAACTTTAACCGGTCTTAAGGGACAACGTTGTCGTAGTCGCGGGCCGCACCCGCGCCGGGGTTGGAAGACCGTTACCTACAGCCCTGTCGCAGAGCCTTTGTACAGCCCGAGGCTGGACTTGAAGGTCATCACTCTTGACGGCTTCATCCCAGTCTTCTCACCTGTTGAAAGGCGAGTGGCGCAATGCAGAACATTGCCACAGCATGTGATTCAAGGTGGACCGTTCCTCGCCGCAGTCTGGGCAGCAGGGTTCCACACCCGGAGTGTAGTGGCTCTGCCTTGAGCGAGACGGAAAGCAGCCCGTCTGCAGTATTCTCAGCACCGAGGCCTGGGGTATGTCTAGCTTCGGGTGAGGAGCCGGAAACTGCCTGCATGCCAGCTGGTAGTGAGAAGTTATTTCGTGGAAAGTAAGTAGCGGGTCCGTGGTTCGGTCGATCCCCTGCGAAGCCAGGCCCCTCGGACCGGCGCGATTAGCGAGACCTCGCGCCTGGTTGTGGGCCAGCTCATTGGGGTTGATCAAGCCGGGGGAGACGTGCCGGCCCATGTGAGCCGGGAACCAAGTGATGACGTGACGGGCCGTGCTTTTCTTGTGGGTCCTCAGCACCGCCGCAGCCTCGGTTGAGACCGAGCCGGCGAGAAAGACCATCGCCGCCGACCTGGAGTCCGTGAAGATCTACGTGCGCCCGCGTTCGCACAGAGCCAGCGCGCGCACAGAGCCAGCGTGTGTTGTGGATGAACGTTCCTCGGGAAGGGAGAGACTCGAATAGCGTCCCTTTCACCCTGGAAGAGCGCGACGGCGCACGACTCCCCGGCCATGGCTGCCAGACCCGCCATCTCGAGTATTCGGCGGCCGGCCTTGGTGGTAGAGAGGCGAACAATCTGTGCCGTTTTCTGTGCTTCGACGACTTCGCTCAGGTTGTTGTGGACACCGAGTTGCATCAGCTTCTCCGTGTTGTTCGTCATGGGGATGCCGAGGACTCGTTTAATGCTCTTCCGCATGAGTGCGTCGATCTTGTTCTCCTCTGACCGCGACCAGTTTAGCGTAGAAGCCACGTAGTTGACATGGCTCATCAGGAAGGCGTGGTAGATCCTTATGAGGTTGGCTTCGCTGATGCCTCCCCTCCTGCTCGTCACTCGCGAAATGAGTCTAAGCATGTTCTCCATCTTCGCGCTCAGGCGAGCGATCGTTTGCGCGTTGCTGCCCTTTGCATTGAGGACCAGTCCGAGCACGCTGAGAAAATCTACCCTCTGGATGCGCTGACCCGTCTTCGTTCTGAGTTCGATCGGTTCGATGGGAGTTCGATGAGAGTTCTGAGTTCGATGGAAGCCTGCGGCACGCCCTGCGGCGTGCCGCAGGCTCCCAGTGCGTATCGATCCGACTTGATCTGGCCCAAGTTGATTGTGGCCTTGTAATCCCTTAGGAAAGAGCTCACGTACGCGTGAAAGCGTTCGCGGAGGTTCAATCTCGTCACAGAATCGAGGACGTGTTGTGTTTGACCATGTCGAAGGCCTGGGCAATGTCCAGCGCCAAGATACCTCGGACGTCTCTCGTGACAACGTCGACTATCTGCGTCTTGATCGGCAGCATGACCTCTTGAGTGGACAGCGAGCGTCTGAAGCCGATCATATTCCGCGGGAGCACGTGTCGTTCCTCGACATGCCTCGATATTCTTTTGTCTATGACATGCTCCGCCACCTTGCCCACGCAAGACGTGACCGAAATGGGTCGCAGACTGTCTATGGCTGGTGTCTTGCCCGGCTTCGGAATTAGGATCACCGTGGCTTCTTTCCAGGCATCAGGTACGATTCCAGCCTCCCAGACATCGTTGATTTCTTTGGTGAGCAGTTCGAACGAGCCGTCGTCCAAATTTCGAAGGAGTCTGTTCGAGATTCCATCCGGCCCGCCGATCTACCGTTGAGGCCTTGAAGGGCCGCTCTGACTTCCGAGACGGAGAAGGGGGCGTCGAGCTCCTCGTCCGCCTTGCCGCCATAGGCCAGGTAATCTTCTGGCCCGAACTGCCCAATGGGGAGGTAGCGACGCGCGACTTCGTCTATCACTTCGTTCGTAGATGCGCCTTCGCTATAGAGCTTGTGGGCCAGCCTATCGATGACCAGAGTGTGGTTTCTCTTGGACTGCGCGTCGTCCAATAGCTGCTTGAGGAGGTTCCACTTGCCTCCCGCACGCATCTGGCCGTCGACCGACGCGCATAGTTCCTTCCATTGCTGCTGCCCGAACTCTTTGCAGTACGAGTCGATCTCGCGGTTGAGGGCCGCGATCCTCCTTCCGAGGTTGCGATTCAGCTTCTGCGTCTTCCATCTGGCCGTGAGGTAATTCTTGGCTTCCAGCCGGTGCGCCAATCGAGCGTCCATGCGGTTGAGCTTGAGGTCTGTTTCGACGGTCGTGGTGACCGCAGCTACGTCCTTCTTCAGCTGCGCTACGAGGTCCGCAAACGATGGAAAAATTTCTCGTAAGGTAGGCATAGAAATGGCTAAGCATTTAAAACTTTCACAACGAAGCTGTATATGCCAAATCGAAACGCTCGCGGTCCCACCACAGGAACCCTCCGGCAGTAGATGTGGTGTGCCATTGGCTACGTCGATAGTGACGGCGTTTCTCTCTCACACCAGAGCACGGCCAGAGCAGTATCTCTCCGACTTCGCAATAGGTTCAAAAATTGCAGGGTCTCAACATCTCGCTTAAGAGGTTAATGGCAAAATCCTACTCTTCCTCCTCTTATCGTTGGCCTCTTTCTCTTTGCCTCTTATCTTTCTCTTCTTTCATTTAGTCATTACTGCTCGCTACTAAGAATTTATAGTCATTTGTAATCAACTGTGGTGATTACAAGCGGTCGTTAGACAGGTTCTTCATTTCGTAGTCATTACTAGTCATTACAAGTCATTTCAATAAATATTAGTCTTTACAGGCCATCACTAAGCAGCTTTAGTTATTTCTAATAGATTGTAGTCTTTGCAAGTTGTCGTTAGAGATATTGGTCATTTCAAAGTCATTACAATTAATTTCAATTAATTAATAATCATTACTTCACATTAGTAAGCATTTTAGTCAGTCATGCTCAATTGTTCATAAGTAGTCACTATTAGTCATTACTAGTCAGTCGTTATTAACCTCTACCAATCTCTATTATCACGTTATCATTCACTAACTGCCACTATCAATCCTTTTTCATCATTTAGTGTGTCTTTAAACTGTCTTCATACGGCGTGATGACGCTTCGGTGGACACTCCGGCGGTCAGGTCCTCTGACACAAACTTCACCACGAGCCTAGAAAGGCTTTCGTCTTAAAAATGTGTACCTGTTTTTAAATAAATGAAATCTGCGGCCCTTGTGTGTCACATGGCAAATACAGTGCATAACCGAGTAATAAACACTATGGTTAACACATTACGAAAAAAATGCTCCACCTAATTCAGAAATACTTTGATGAACCCGCAGTATTAACACAATGAGCCGCCGATTGCAACCCCTGCGTGATGGTAATTATGCGAAACCCAACGTGCGCCTTTTAAAATAAAGAATGTGACACACCCAATTCATATGTGTGCGTAACCTCATTAAGAAAAACAAAGACGAAACCAATAATTGGGAAACAGTTTAATAAACCATTGGAATTAACCCAGCGATAAACACCGCGGCCGCACATTTCAGCTTCGCTGGTTTACCATCTGTACGGGGTGCATGGGCAGCCATATTTTAAAATAATTTTTCTCATTAAATACACTAATCAAAGTTAAATTATTTTGTCAGGCTACGATAGAGCCTAAGAAAGTTTCTCATCATATTTTTTACAATCATCATTAAAAACAAAACAATAAAAATCAATTTACTTATATCTGTCCAATTTTACCCAACTTTATTCCATACGGCCGTGTTATCATTACTGGATTCTAACGCAGTGATCTTTGTAAACTTTTTATGCTAGAGATATACGCAGAATTATGAGTTACAGTATATTTGTGAAAGTCTGTTTACCTGCTCAATTTATTATACTGATAAAATCCATACGGTAATAAACGTGCGTGAAACTGTGCTATCTCTCTCTCTCTCTTCTCTCTCTCTCTTCATACCCATACCCCATTCTCCCCGGGCAGGGTACCAAACTGGGCGTGCGTCTGGTTAACCACCCTGCCTTTCCTGTCTTCTATTTCTTTAACTCTCTCTCACTCTCTCGCTCTCTCTCTAACGAGCGTGTATATTCATTTACAGCACATTTATTGAAGCCATCGAAGAAGAAAATAAACTTTATTAAGAAGAATGGTCTGGAAGTTATGGTTGTGGTGGCATCAGGTGGCAGCTCGAAGGCCGCGTGATTTATTGCAATCTGCATCGTATTCTTCCAAACCGCAACGACAAAAGTACCAAGTCCAGGCCGTGCACCATCGTTTCACTTAGCATGCTTTCTCTCTTGCAGTCAAAGAGCATAAATGTAAAAAAGGTGACCTGATAAAACAGGACGCTTATATGGGGTGAATGGCGCCTTAGCTTTAGCTGGAACAATACTGCGATTGAAACGTAAGAAGTGCACTCATGCATTTCAGTTGACTGCCAAACAAAGCATTTCTTTGTAGTTGCATTATTAGCAAGATACTTAGTTAAGTTATTAGCAAGATTATTTTGTTATAGCATTCATGGCAAGCAAATGGGATTAAGAGCTGAGTGCTGTAATGCTCACTTGATCGATGCTGCCTATTTTCCCCAGCAGTCCAGGATCACAGCCACGAAACCAAATGGTCAGTGCGACACCCAGAGCCAATCCTGAGATATAGAGCACAAACAGGAGCCATGCGCCAGTGAGGGCAGTTCTGTGGGAAAACATGTTGACCCAATAAAGCGCAATATTTTAAAACAGCGTGAGCAGAAGAGGGCGAAATGGGAACAGACTAGATGATCGCGAACGACTGTAGGCTTATTTGAAAGGCATAATCCATGTCTCTCCATGTCGTTCATGTAAAAAAGTTGTACATGCATACGCATACGGGAAAATTGTCTTAACTGCCTTCTCCATCGGCTCGCTCTAGAATGCTTAGAAACTATAGATAACAGCACGAGAGGCACAAAGCACTGTGTTATCAACGACATAATTCGTTCTGCAAAAAAATACATTTTTTTAGGAAATAAAGAA
The DNA here is from genome assembly GCF_050947875.1 of Dermacentor variabilis. NCBI lineage: Eukaryota > Metazoa > Arthropoda > Arachnida > Ixodida > Ixodidae > Dermacentor > Dermacentor variabilis. The sequence goes on from NC_134573.1 coordinate 54,280,867, forward strand.
GGAATTTCCTGCTTTTTCCATTTGAAATACTTCAAGAGTTTCACGCGTGCTCATGTTGGGGTGGCTAAGCCAACAGGTAACGAAGACAAAAAAGAGTGTAAGAAAAAATTGGACAGTGCTTTATTTTAAGTGCCGAAAATATAAGTGGAAGTGAAAAGGGGACAAAACAGTTTTTGTCAAGAAAATTTGCTCGAAGGCGGAAAAAATTTGCCGTCTCATTATGACGAAAAGAGGTAGAAATTATGCGCATGGCATGATTCTGCAACACAGATTTGCCATTGTGCAGCCAGAGACGCAATCAGATTGCCCCTAGCACGTGTTCTAATGCATGCAGGAGAAGGGTATTGTGTATGCTGCGATCCCGCAATAAATACTCGTTGTTGAAAGTGAGCGCCAAACGTGTGTGTCGTCTATGTGCTTCTTTTGTCCTGTTTCTCATGCGCTACGCCTTTTGTCTCCATCATGATATCGCAAAAATCCCAGCGTGCAACGTTATTCAACTTGAGGCAAAAGAAACAGAGGGCCCCTTATTAGGAGAGTCATTTGAGTCCTAAATTGTATGCCGCTCTAGCGGGGCGTTGTTTCAGAAGCTTAAGTCAGGAATATTTCGCCTCCAACAAAAAAAGAACAAAACAGTTTATATAAGGAACCAAAATTCCTGATTCATTAGTACTTGTATTATAGCATGTCTGGTACACTCATTACTGCATGCTTTCGGAAACTCACCCTCTCTGCCTTTTGTCTAACATGTCGAGCGCCACCTTTTTAAACATCCAAAGTGACGAAGTTTCGAATACATAGCATCGAAATACTATCATATATAAACTAGGTACTTTATGGAATGATAATCGCAATATCGGCAATGACGTACTATATTTAAATCAGTTTGGTCATATTTTTCTGCCGTCAGATAGGTTCATCTCAATTTTCTTGCATCCACAATATTCTACGTTTTGTCAGGCGGTGAGGTCTCGATAAATACACACTTAACAAAGTTTGCACGTGCAATCATTATCCCTTCTCAAGCTTTCCTACAAGCAATTTGCGGAATAACGCTGAAGAAGCAGCGTACAACATGTAAGACACTAGCAATGGATGCGTTAAAACCCTTTAGGAGTAAGGTTCAGCGATAGTATTACCTTTGCGCTTCTTTGATCGTCCGAGAAGCCAGCAGCCGTTGAGTCACGACTTGGTCCATACATATCCTGTACGCTGACAAACCGAATGAGCCAAAAAAAGCGGCCCATATGTTTTCATCACTTGTGAAGTCAAGGCTGTAGCTGTGAAAAAAAAATTAATTATTTAACAGATTCTTTCCCCTATCCAACAAACGCGGCCCTTGTGTTACAGGTATCGCAGGAGAGACTACGTCACACAAATGTTACATTTTTTTTTGTATACATTGGGCATAAATAAACAGAAGTATTGAACAGAAATTTTGATTCAGATAATCAGACGTCAAAGTTAAATGGATCAACGCTTCTATTTACACTGCCAAGGAAGATGAAATCCGTGAATTATGATTTTGTTTTTCATCCATACAATACCCTTAGTGACACATTTGTACTCTCATCTTTTTCCATATGCAATTTAAATATGGAACCATTTGGCCAGGTCTTCGCTGCCTCTGATGATGTCATTGCTTTTGAGCTAGCTGTGAACAGGAATTACCACGAATGTGAGGCTACTTATCCTAATGTATGGAGTGCTTGTGTACATTTGTGTCTCATCAACTCTGAATTTCAATTTTTATTTTTCCCTCCCTCTAATAACCGCCACTAGTGGGCTGACATTAATCAATGAAGGAAATTATTGTAGGCGACGGCGTATTTTCGGGCAAACGCTCAAGTACACCATCTGGTAACTTATTGGGCAACAAACAAGCTTAAGCTAATGCCGTTGCGGGTGGTTATTTGAAAGTTCGTTGCTTTAATTTTCTGGCTAGCACAAGCGCGTAATGCATAAAAGTGAACACCTGCTTTTGCAATTCCCGCTTTGCATTTTGTATAAACCTAACATACGGGCATCCCCACTATACGCCTCTCGGCGCGCCTAAATGCTCTAACTAGAGACGCATACTTCGCATCGGCTTTGCTGCCACTTTTCTGGTTTCTTTATTCAAGCTCCAATCACCCGTCGCTACTTCCTAATTACAACAAAGCTTTATTTTGTTCCTAACTTTGGCCTAATAACAGTGTTGCCACCCAAACACCGATATCGTTGCCGCGGTTAGCTTCTCCACACTCAAGGTGACTGCGCTGCTCTGAACTCGGTTAATCTCAATTACCGCCTAGATCGTTTCTCGCAAGACGAAGCCTGATCTGTTCAAGACTTGCGTGAAACAAATCCAACTTAAGCAACCTTAAAACTCAGAATGACCCTTCAAGTTTCGTTTTTCCATTATAGCGTGCTGAGGCATGTTTTTAAGACAACCTCTAACATACGCGTCTGCGAGTTAACGTACCCGTGCGTTAACGTACGCGTTCAACGTACCCGTGCGAGTGCCCTGACAATGGTGCAGAGTGACAAACACTCAATGCGATATTGCCTCGTTTGCAAAGCTGTAAGATTTTTGAAGTATAAAGCGATGAGCAAGTTTCACTCCAATTAGCAAGAACGCTGTTAAAATTTCCAACCGAAAGTCGTCTTATCTCTCGGCTCTAGAACGGCGTGACGGGTAGGTTCTGACGCAGTTTGCGCAATGCGTATTCGTACACAGCACGTCTACATATCTCACTCAAATTATATTCTCATTATCTGTCGTGCCTCGCTTCATTCTTATTTTTCTTTACTCACCCTCCCTTACGCGAAGCAGACAGCCCTCTGTTTAATCTAAAAATGACCTCATTCTAGCCTCCCCGATTTAGAAAACGTTCTGACACATTTCGTTTCAGCAATGTTTTATTTTTCAACCAATAATTCTGCTCGCCTAGCGAGAAACATACCCGCGACCAAGCGGCAAAATTTATATTTGGTTTCAAGTGTATGAAGCAAACAGGCGACGAGGAATGCGAAAGCACATGTGCTAGTCTTACTTTTGGAATAAATCTATAAATCATCAGAAAGAGGAAAATGACAGTGGAGGAAAAGACAACTTCCCTCAGGTGTGAGCCGAAATCACATGTTCCCCTTTTGCGCGTGCGGTGCTTTACATTTTAGACCACCGCGGCAACCATCCTTCCGGCAACTTTCTCTGGCATCTGTGTTTATGTAATGCTGCAGCAGTGGCGTAGAGGTAGAACACCCGCCTCGCGTGCAAGACGTCCGTGATTCGAATCCCGGTGCCGCGAAATTTTCCACCAGATTAAAAGAAAATCCGCGTGTTGATAAAATCACATAAACAGGCCTGGAGGGTGGCCTAATCCCGGTGACCAGAACCGGTAACGCACTCAATCACCAGAACAGGATTGACCACCCTGGTGCAGTACTTCGCCACAACCTCCTATATGAACACAACAATCAAACCCCGGCCCTCAGACCTCAGCAGCTGTGAAGCCACTGACCACGGTGGTGGTCAGACCTGCGGCAGAGGGTGCTAAGAATCCCTGGCTCCGGACAGGCAGCCATTGGAATATGAACCTGGAAACGTTTAACGCTAGAATGTTATCTAGTGAGACGAGTCTAGCAGTGCTATTGGAGGAATTAGAGGGCAGTAAATGGGATATAATAGGGCTCAGTGAAGTTAGAGGCCCAAAGAAGCATATACAGTGCTAAAAAGCGGGCACGTCCTGTGCTACCGGGGCTTAGTGGAGAGACGAGAACTAGGAGTCGGGTTCCTGATTAATAAGAATATAGCTGGTAACATACACGAATTCTATAGCATTAACGAGAGGGTGGCAGGTCTTGTTGTGAAACTTAATAAGAGGTACGAAATGAAGGTTGTACAGGTCTATGCCCCTACATCCAGTCATGATGACCAGGAAGTCGAAAGCTGCTATGAGGACGTGGAGCCGGCGATGGGTAAAGTCAAAACAAAATGCACTATACTGATGGGCGACTTCAATGCCAAGGTAGCCAAGAAGCAGGCTGGAGACAAGGTAGTGGGGAAATATGCCATATGCACTAGGAATAGCAGGGGAGAGTTATTAGTAGAGTTTGCGGAACAGAATAATATGCGGATGATGAATACCTCCTTCCGCAAGCGGGATAGCCTAAAGTGGACGTGGAGGAGTTCATACTCTGCGCTAAACTGGCACCATACAAGATGTGGGCGTGCTCAGCAAGATGCGCTGCAGTGACCATAGGGTGGTAAGAACTCGAATTAGCCTAGACCTGAGGAGGGAACGGAAGAAACAGGCACATAAGAAGCCGATCAATGAGTTAGCAGTAAGATGGAGAATAGAGGAATTCCAGATCAAGCTACAGAACAGTTATTCGGCTTTAACTCAGGAAGAGGACCTTAGTGTTAAAGAAATGAACGACAATCTTGTGGGCATCATTATGGATTGTCCAATAGAAGTCGGTGGTACCTCCGTTACACAGGATACCAGTAAGCTATCTCAGGAGACAAAAGACCTGATCAAGAAACGTCAATGTGTGAAAGCCTCTAACCCTACAGATAGAATAGAACTGGCAGAACTTTCGAAGTTAATCAACAAGCGTAAGACAGCTGACATGAGAAAGTATAATATCGATAGAATTGAACATGCTCTCGGGAACGGAGGAAGCCTAAAAGCAGTGAAGAAGAAACTAGGAATTGGCGAGAATCAGATGTATGCGTTAAGAGACAAAGCCGCCAACATCATTACTAATATGGATGAGGCAGTTCAATTGGCTGAGGAGTTCAATAGAGATTTATACAGTACCAGTGGCACCCACGACGATAATGGAAGAGAGAATAGTCTAGAGGAATTCGAAATACCACAGGTAACGCCGGAAGAAGTAAAGAAAGCCTTGGGAGCCATACAGAGGGGGAAGGCAGCTGGGGAGGATCAGGTAACAGCAAATTTCTTGAAGAATGGTGGGCAAATTGTTCTAGAGAAACTGGCCACCCTGTATACGCAATGCCTCATGACCTCGAGTGTACCGGAATCTTGGAAGAACGCTAACATAATCCTAATGTATTAGAAAGGGGACGCCAAAGACTTGAAAAATTATAGACCAATCAGCTTACTGTCACCTGCCTACAATGTATTCACTAAGGTAATCGCAAATAGAATCAGAAATACCTTAGATTTCTGTCAACCAAAAGACCAGGCAGGATTCCGTAAAGGCTACTCAACAATAGACCATATTCCCACTATCAATCAGGTGATAGAGGAATGTGCGGAATATAACCAACCCTTATATATAGATTCCATTCATTAAGAGAAAGCGTTTGATTCTGTCGAAACCTCAGCAGTCATGGAGGCATTACGGAATCAGTGTGCAGACGAGCCGTATGTAAAAATACTGAAAAATACCTACAGCGGCTTCACAGCCACCGTAGTCCTCCATAAAGAAAGCAACAAAATCCCAATAAAGGAAGGCGTCAGGCAAGGAGATACGATCTCTCCAATGCTATTCGCAGCGTGTTTACAGAAGGTATTCAGAGACCTGGATTGGGAAGAATTGGGGATAAGTGTTAATGGAGAATACCTTAGTAACTTGCGATTCGCTGATGATATTGCCTTGCTTAGTAACTCAGGGAACCAATTGCAATGCATGCTCACTGACCTGGAGAGGCAAAACAGAAGGGTGGGTCTAAAAATTAATCTGCAGAAAACTAAAGTAATGTTTAACAGTCTCGGAAGAGAACAGCAGTTCACGATAGGTAGCGAGGCACTGGAAGTTCTAAGGAATTACATCTACTTAGGGCAGGTAGTGACGGCGGATCCGGATCATGAGACGGTAATAATCAGTAGAATAAGAATGGGCTGGGGTGCGTTTGGCAGGCATTCTCAGATCATGAACAGCAGGTTGAGGTTATCCCTCAAGAGAAAAGTGTATAATAGCTGCGTCTTACCAGTACTCACCTGCGGGGCAGAAACGTGGAGGCTTACGAAAAGGGTTCTACTTAAATTGAGGACGACGCAACGAGCTATGGAAAGAATAATGATGGGTGCAATGTTAAGGGATAAGAAAAGAGCAGATTGGGTGAGGGAACAAACGCGAGTTAATGACATCTTATTTGAAATCAAGAAAAAGGAATTGGGCAAGGGCAGGACACGTAGTGAGGAGGAAAGATAACCGATGGTCATTAAGGGTTACGGACTGGATTCGAAGGGAAGGGAAGCGTAGCAGGGGGCGGCAGAAAGTTAGGGGGGCGGATGAGATTAAGAAGTTTGCAGGGACGACATGGCCACAATTAGTACATGACCGGGGTTGTTGGAGAAGTATGGGAGAGGCCTTTGCCCTATGGGAGAGGCCTTTGCCCTGCAGTGGACGTAACCAGGCTGATGATGATTATGATGATCATGATGATGATGATGATGATGAAAGATTAGTTTTCGGAGTGTTACCAGTACTACTGACGGCCACGGCGGCTGATGCCACTCCCTTTTCACCGCGGGTGCGACATATTAGGTGAGCTTTAGAGCCAGCAATCAGTGATTTCGCATTTGCAAGTATTCAGCTCTGGAAGATACAAGCAATGCTACAAATAAGGTGTTAAAAGTATTGATGGAGAGCTGGGACCTGGCTATGAGAGCGGGCCTGGGATGCAGGCTGCTGGAGGGCTCTATAGCGCAATGCGGACACAGCTCCCGTGTTCGAATTGCTCTTGTTCATGCCTGTACAGACGCCAGATTCATAATTACCGCGCGAATACGGGTGACGGAAAAGCTCGAATGTTTTGACTAAAGCTTCAGCTCCCCTAATTCATTGTTTCAGTCATGGTCAAATCAGTCAGCTTCCTTAAAAGGCTAAACAACCTTCACGCACTCACACCAGCTTCTCCTTCAGAAACAAAACGCCATAACACTATATAACTAGAAAATAGCGAGACATTGTATAACAAGTATTATTGCAATATCAATTATATGGGCACTCCGAGCGCATCTTGACCATCGCGGGGATTTTTCGTATCAACTCCACGGGCAATAACGTCGTCGCCGAGAGTTGCATGCTGCATGTGCGAATGAAAGCACACGATGGAACCGACGATCGCGGCTAAGTTTGGCTTAAGCCATCAATCATTTATACAATCAATCAATTTACAATACAAAAGAAGGTCCGAAAGTAAAGACTGTCAGAGGGACCTCCTGTTGTAACATGCATAACAATACAGAATATACGACTAGCAACGAAGGTAAGAACAGCGTGCCAATGCAATCAACACAATAGAAGTAATTAATGAAACATCTAGTAGTTGGAGATTACACAGGAATGAGCAAGAATAATTCTATATTGAAATACACATGAAAGTACGAACATTGTAGTAATTGAATAGGAGTATAATGATTATGTAACAGCGCAATCCAACAGTGCAACAAAACTCATTTACAAATGGCTAATAATCTATGAACATAGAACGAGAAAAACAATAATACATGGCGACACAGTAATGAATGTATACACACAAGCATACATACCTACACATATATACACAGATACCCGTATATACATATATATACACATACACATATGAACATATATACACTTCTATAATACTCAAGTAAGGTATGTTGTTAAGAACTGTTTTAGAAAACGCTGGAAACATTGTAGTGATGAGCACGATTTATTATTTGATGGCAGTAACTTCCAAAATGAAATTGCAGAAAAGTAGGCTGTCATTTTACCCTAGTTAGTGTTGACTTTAGGAAGCAAGAGATTATTATTTTTAAAAACCGCATGCAATTTGTATTGAAAAGTCGCGTTGGGGGAAGTAACTCAGTTGAAATGTCAGCGTTTCTTCTTCTATACAATATAAGAACTAGTTGGATTTGAAATGTGGAGGCTAAGGATAGAACTTTAAGAGTGCGATAAATGGGTGCTGCTGATGCGGTATAGGAATCATGGGTAATTATTCTGACCACCTGGTTCTGCAGGTGAATTAGGGATGTCAAGTGTGCGATGTATGTGTTGCCCCACGATGAAATGCAGTACGTAAGGTGACTGTCAATGAAAACGTAGTGAAGTAATTTTAGAATATGTTGCTGAAAACAGTGTCCAGTTGGAATGAGCACGCGGATGCCAGGAGCAGTCTTCTTAGGGACAGACTTTACGGGTACGTTATACTTAAGTTGATGGTCTAGTTTAACAGCTCGAAAAGTAATAAAATTAGATGGGGTAATGACGTAGTTATCGATGTAGGATTCTTGAATTCTGAATGAGGGATTCTTGTAGGCGTTTTTTGGGGACCAGTGAAATAACGTAAACTTTGATTTAACAGGGTTTACATTTAGCAAGTTACTTTTACCACAAGAAGCAACATTCGTGACATCGGCGTTCAACTTTCTTAGCATGCTGTTAATGTCTTTATCACTAGTGAATATGGAAAACAAAAGCGGAGAGCAAACGCGCCGTCTTCCCTCCCGCCAAAGGCCCTGGGGAGATGGGAGGCAGGGAGGGGGGGGGCGGCTTCCCGCTCCTGCAGCAACTCTGTATTTCGCAACCGAGCCCGAGAACGGACGATCGCGGCTATATCTCGCGCGCGGTGTATGGGGAAAAGCGGGCAGACAGCGCGGGAGGAAGCGGGGAGGCGGCTTCGACTCCACCGACAAGTGCGTACTTAGCACTGCCGCGCGCGGTCGTGTGCGCCGTATCTTCAAAGCGATCTGTGGACGGCTCATGCCTTTGTGCGCGCTGTGCTCTAGCCGCTCTTGTGTTAAAGCGACTGCAGTATACGTCCGACAGAACCCACTCCTTACTTGAACACGTTTTGTTTCTTTCAAGATATTCTAGGATAAACTAAAGCCCCCACCGACGTTACTAAACGATCAGCAGCTACAATGTGGATATGGAGTTTTCGTTTTCGCAGCAATATTCTAGCAAATTGCCTGGTCAGTGCTTGCAGAAGAACACCTTCTTCTAGCACAGAACTTTGACAATCTTAAATGTCATCGTTAAACTTAGGTGGCATGCCTTCCAAACATCTCTTCCGCGGTAAATGATACGTAAATTATACCATGTGAGTTCGGTTTCTAACGCCAACGAGCACGCACTGGTTTAATAGGCACAAGGGTACCCAGGCTTTACGTTGCGCTTTCTTCAGGAGTGATACGCTTGAGGAAGCAGCCTGCACCCTAAATCATCATCATCTTCTTCTTCATGATTTTTATTTTTACCACTGGATACAAGGTGAAAAAGGGAGAGCCGGGAAAAAATCCGAGATTTATTCGGCTTGACAAAGCTCCGTTACCCCAGAGAGGCACGGTAACAGCTGGTGTAGCAATACAATCACGCATAAAGTGTGGATATGAGAGTATATTTAAACACAAGTGCATATAGACACTTTCATGTGATTACATACAAGCTAGTTATAATACAGTTGCGTAAAATACTTTCCCAGTGTACAATTACAATCTGTTATCTTGCATATTATTCTTTAACACAGACTCAATCGCATATATCATAAGAATGCAAAAGCAATAATATATATATGCATATATATATATATATATATATATATATATATATATATATATATATATATATATATATATATATATATATATATATATACATACATATATACAAACACGCACAGATACATAAATATAACAAATTTCAAACAAGTGTACAATAAACACAAGTTACCATCAGGAAACGATCTTTCTTTAACCATTACTTTACATACTTGCAAATATATATGTGCATCTATGTTAAAAACATAAAAATAAAATCTGCATATAGGCTGCTGCATTTGCGACAGACACCTCGGCAACGTAGCCAAGGGCGTCGTCACATCCTGGAATTTTACAAACACCAGGACGCCCATTGCAGCATCGAGTTTACAACGCAAACCCTGCCACATGGTCCTGGCACAATCACTGCAGCGGAAACCTGGATTCTAGGAATAATAGTTACCAAGTGTGAACGTATAAACACAACGAGAGTACATGATAAGTTCTGCTGAACTGCTAGAGCAGTTAACAATACACATCAATAAGAATAAATCCAATATTTTTGTTTTGTTTAGAGATAACACATAAACATTTTCTTGGTCCATCCAAACCCTCGTGAGCAAAAAAAGCAGGTTTGGGTCGCTCCCATGGCGACCATTTCCCATGTTGGGCCCCAAATGCGCCTATTGAGGTGGGGCTGCCTTCAGGATGTGGACAAACACTCCTTTCCAACCATCGAGGTCTCGTACTGGCCGAGCACCAGACCGGCACCTTTGCTGAATGTGATTGCCGCTTTGGCAGAGAGTTCGGCTAGTGAAGCTTGCTAAGCAGTTGGCTACCGTAATGCACTACATACGTTTTCTTGCTTCACTTGCACGCTTACCTTGTGGAGAACCATGAGCTTCACTGTAGTCAACGTTGTCGTTGAAGTCGCGAAGTTCAACAACTCAGGAGCACTCAGGTGTTCGACGGCTCGCACCCTTCAAGCTAATAGCTCCCCGCAGAGGCCGCGTCATCGACATCCACAAAAGTCAGCTGCACCAGCACCTTCCATCTTTCATTGCGAAAATTGTACCTTCTTATAAAAAATTAGACATGTTTCTATCAGACGCCAAGTTTACTATTCTGCTCCCTTAGTTGTCTTTATTATTCAACCTTGCTAGGAATACTAGGAATAAGATCATAGAATTGATGCAGCTGTTACGTATAACGCTGACCTGGTTTGATAGTACCGAAAAGGGAACGATGGCAACTTTTTTCCTAATTTCAAAAGAACGTCATTTCTTTATATTCCAGGCATGTGCATCAATCATTTGTGTACACGTTCTCGAGTTTGTTATCGTGGATTAACATGAATATTTCTATAATACCAAAAATTACCGCCACATGCTGAAATATCACAGCTTCCTAACAGCCACAATGCACTTACTTTCCAAAGTACTTCAGCAAGTCAACGCCACCGAACGGCTGGACTGTTGACTTTGGCCGAAAGGAATCAATTATTATCTTCACGACAACTGTAGTGGGTGCGAGTAAAATGAAAAAGAACTGCATGCAGTCCGTCCAAACGACGCCTCGCAGGCCGCCCTGCAGAACAGAACACAACACAATTCTTCAGAGCTTACAAGGTTGCCTATATGTGGGAGCATGATCACATGGCCAGGGGCAAGCGGGCTCAACTCCACAATGCAATTCTGATAAATCTGAAAGTATCTATCTTATTCTTCGTTGCGAAGGTAATATATGAGATAAAGTAAGCCTTCTATACGCATTTAACTGTGAGCCTATAGCCACCGCAAATTTGACTGGACAAGACAGTTTGTCCTTCAATGAGCACCGCCTATTTTCCTCACGCCGTCAGTTTTATGCAGGTGCGCCGTTCCCCGACTCTGGATCTGTACTGGACGTCAAGACAAACTGTAATTACAACTTCTATTCTGCGTGCGCAGAACACCGATCCATCATTTTTGGGCGCCCACAGCGATTTGACCCAATAATGCAAGGCTGGCTTCAGGATCACCCCTCCCAGCTTTTCCTTTCATTTCATAGAGCACCCATAAACATGTCCACACTAAGCAACGCTTCACTTCATTCTATTCTAGGCACTTCATTCTAGGCACGTTCTTCTATCGTGCAATCTTCTACGGCTGCCATACGACTGCTACACGCGCTTCTTTAGCCATCATTCCTTGCCAGCATTTATGGTTTCTACCTGCGATCATTCCGCTTTCCTTTATAGTTATCTATGCACAACGCGAGGCGTATACCCAACGCACAACGCGTTTCGCTCGCGAACTTCCTTTCGATTTTATCGAGAGCGTCCGGCAAGAGTATATCGTGAGTTATTCTTGGCCCGGCACCTGTCGTTACAAAAAATCTCTAGCTCACCAACTGGTCATGAAATCATTCAACAGCTAAAATGTAATTCTGTGTTTAAATTGAACAAGTTATTAAAAGATACCCCAATCGCAGGCCCGCTCCTAACCAGGCGTGTTCACTATTTCACGAGAATTGCGCGAATTGGCAACGGAAGTCCCCAAGTTACAATGTACTGGCCATCATTTCATCGCCAACCATGGAATGAAAAGATGAAAACAGCTGTTGCTGAGACTACTAATTTATTGTGCTTACCAGCGCCGTGTAGATCGTCCCGGTTAATCCAATAATCACGTTGCACCAAAAAAGCGGTGCGTTCAATGCTGAAAAATGACAAACTGTGTAAATAATGACGTTGGAGCGCCACTGCTTGGGCACACATTGTCAATTTCGTAGGAACAATTCACACCTGCTCTTAAGTGCTAAATATTCTTTCAATGAAGTATGCACGTTGTGTGCGCATGAATTAGGTGAATGTTCGTGACGGGAACACAATGATCCCATTTATATACATATCCTATTTTGTTTGTAAAGCACCCCGAAACCACTGAAAGTATAGGTACAAGAGGTCATTCCTGAATACTGTGTCTAACCTATGTGAACATTGAACTTGATATTTTCTTTGAATAGCAAAACTCCTGCCCACCAGATAATTAGGCGGAATGCCACGATATTGGAAACCATTCATAATATAGCCACCGATGCGGCGACGCAAGAGAAAGCGAGTGAAGGCGTTATTTCTGAGTATGTACCGTGGTGTAATTCGAATTATGTAGTTTTACGTGCCAAAACCACTTTCTCGCCTGCCTGATTTTAAGCCCATAATTCAATGAGAATAACTAGCGATTATTGTAGCTCTTTTCAAACTCCCACCAAATTAATTTCTCAGCAGCTAAATTAAATTAGGGTTTTTACGTGGCAAAACCACTTTCTCATTAAGAGGCTCGCTGTAGTGGAGGACTCGGGAAATTTCGACCACCTCGGGTTCTTTAACGTGCGCCCAAATGTAAGTACACGGGCGTTTTCGCATTTCTCCCCCATCGAAAGGCGGCCGCCGTGGCCGGGATTCGATCCCGCGACCTCGTGCTCAGCAGCCCAACACCATAGCCACTGAGTAACCACGACGGGTTTCTCAGCAGCTACTACAGTGATCAATTATCAGTGCAGCACAATACTCGTGACATCATCCGGCAATATCTTTCCAAATATCTTAATATTATTAGTCTATTCTAACACCCATGTTACAATTGACGTGGATATCATATCACTGTGATTTGTCTTTAAATGAAATGGCTGACAGACTCGCGTGTATATATCCCCTGCTGGAATAATTATTTCTGCTCTGTCCACTGCGGCCTGTATCACTATGTCAAAATTTACCAAATCTTCCGTTTCAATATTCTCCAAAACTGCCGATTCTGATAACATTTAACCATTTGCAATTCACATCGGAAAATCAATACTGTTCAACGCGTAAACTGGAAATTGACTCGCATAATCACACTGCCACATTCTACTCTTAACACAGGTCTGGCATGGAGCCTCCCCTACGTGTTATATCTGCTATGAACCTTAAACCTCTGATCATTTCTTATTTCTTACCGGCGATCTAAACGTCAGAGAAAATAGTATTTTAGATTCCATCTTTTTACTCTGAAAACATGTTACTCGTGCAAATTCTAAAAATATTATCTCCGTTAAGGCACCTACACTGGAATTTAGCTTCAGGAACGTACGTCCATATTCATCAGCGAATTCTTTTGTGGCAGCGCCAGAAAATGTGGTTACATCAATAAATTGAAGATTGACACTTACTTTTGCCAATGAACTTGCATTGCTTTGATTAACTTCAAGTTTGCTGTCATTTTCTAAACAGATGATCTCCTCTAAAGACTGCAACTGTAGAGTTGGACTACTTTGATATTTTTTGCACAATTTCAAGCTAAACACTCCTTTGCTCTCTGTATTAAGTTTTATCTCCCCTACCGTGTAACCACCGGCACCTTGACCAATCCACCGCAGTGCGTACGCGTTGTTGCGGCGGGGGTTCGGAAGATCTGCGAGTTTCATACACTGTGGTGGGGCAAAGAAAGTGGGACTGGGCGACACATCCCGGACATTTTAAAGAAACGTTTGTAATTGCGTTTTGCACGAGAATGAGGAACGATGCAGAAAAAGTCAATTTAAGCTGTAGCTGTCGATTCTGAATAACAAAATGTCCATCTTGTCCTTTCACTCCTCCGTCTCCCTGGTCACGTCGCCATCCCCCAAACCGGTGTCAGGAGGTGTGTCAAATCACCCTCGGCCAATCTGGAGGTTGGCAGCCTTTATCCTCCGAGTAGAGCTTCCTTTTGATTTCATCTAAAACATACGCACGTCACTGTGCACAAGCAGGGAGAGGGAAACATACAACGGCCCCGTCTTCGACACGGCCCTGGCACTTTGGACCCGTGTATATTCCAAAAGGGCGTCAGCGTCTAGTTCCCTCTTTCTATGTCGCCCCGAGACGAAAGGGAAAAGACAAAGGCTCCCAGGTCATCGACGAGTGAAAAAGGCACCCCGAGGTCGTTTGCAAGAGGGACCCTTTGCAAATTGCCCAAACCGGTTTGGCGATGTCGAGCCGGTTGCCTTGAATAATTGCAGTTCAAAATGCCTCTGACGAAGGCGCTGGGGCTCGTCTACCATTGAAGCGTTCTCCCTGAGCTACTGGTCTAGCAGAGTAAACACCGGATTGCAACAGCGCCATGTTACAAGGAATAAACGAGCACGAATAAGTCAGTGGTGGTGCTCGCGGGTGGCAAAGATCGAACCGTGGAGCCTGCTGCTTTGTGAAAGTAGAATTTCGTTAGCAGAGTCGTGACCGGCTTGCATGTGGCTCTCTTAATCCTCTGATACGTCAGACTCCTACGATTACGGCCTCTGTTGCGACTCATGTTCGGGTCACAATCAGCGGCTGGAATGGCACCTGTGGTCCCTGCCTCTGTTGCAGCTACCACACACATCTATTGCTGGTCGTTATCCCAGTCAGCGGCAGCCCTGGCACCCTGGCCTATGCGCGGGACTTCAGCGCTACTAAAAGACTGCTTCGGACAGCGGCCGCGCCTCTGGTTCCTGAACCTGTGTTTCAGGATTGAGGCTTACAGCATCTCCCGGTCCTGACTTGGGGACCGCAGCCCCGGGCGCCTTCAGTGTCAGTTCAGGACTGGCCGTACCAGGCTAAACTGTGGACCGTGGGGTCTAGGATACTGGAATTTATCCTACTGAGGTGACACTAATGGACGCTTCAATAGACCCTGATTTCCAAGCCAGAGTAGCCGCTATCCGAAGTCTTCACCAGCCATGAACGTTAGTGGTACCATTCGCATTAATGGGTTATACATAGGCGGTATTTAAGCGGGCCCCCGTAATGCTTTGTAACATCTCTGTTCCATCGCAATGCGGTGCTTCTTCGCAGTTCACTGCATCGTTTCTCTATCATCCGAAGCCTGGGTCCCCACACTTCCCATCACAGTAACTTAATCTCTCGTTTGAAATAATTTCCCTTTTTTCACCTTCTTTTGAATTAAAGGGTACCATCTGAAACCAATGCCAACTAATTCTTTATATAAAACCACTGTAGCTGGAATGGAACGTTCTTGTTAAATTTCATGTACATATGTTTTCTTTTTATTTCGCTAATGAATTACAATATTCACTGGTTTCACAGTTTCGGTGTTCCGAAAGGGAGTCTGTAAACAAACTGGATTTTAAAAAAGACGCAATGTATGTTTGCAAAGAGTATTTCTTGCGAGGTTAGGTTCTATGACAGTTTAAAAAAAGAAACTAAACACAACAAGAATAATTAATGACAGGAAAATTTTCTTAGTAGGCAAGACACAAATGAAAGTAACAGAAACAGAAATCTATCTCAACTTTGAAGCACCACGAGTGTCGAAAGCATTACAAGGCACACATTTCCAGGGGTTCCATGCAAAAAGGCTAGAGTTTGGTAAAGTTCGGGATCTCCTCGAGCTCTGGCGCAGCCCTCCGATTAATCAACTAATGATATCAAGACGGAAAATGCAAACCTCGGCAAACCTCTAGTTTCATTCGCTTATCTAAATAATACTCTTACGTTATCATAACTTGGGCGCTGCCTCAAGAGCGGCCGAAAAAGCAGGAGTGACGTACTAAAACCATCGGTGCCTTTTCTTTAATTTGTATTGTTCCACCCACGCTTCATTATGCAAGTTAGTTATATAAAGATGTAATTTTTTAGCATATTTGAAAGAAAGGAAATAGTTCGCGCGAGAATGCTCGCCGTCTTCACTGTTCCCAATCAGGGTGGATAGACAGGTAGTGTTTTGAAAAGGAGACACGGCCATGGCGCGCCCCATACAGGCGCGGCAAGCGGCTCGCAACGAGTGTGTAGATAGATAGCGACAGTGCCACAGTATTGTGATATTGCGTTGATTATAATAAGCAGCGCTGGCGTGTAACTTTGCCCATTATGTTCTGTTTGAAGAAGCGGCGTACGCAGGGAGCGCTTGTGTTGACGTACCTGGTTTAAATGCCTGTATCATATATGCCGCACAAAACATTTTCTTCTTCTGAATAGGTGGAGGCTGCCCCGTCTCGAAAGGAATATAATATAGCTGCACGCCGATTATTTCCAAACTGGCTAATCGGAGCTGCGGCAAGAATGGACTTTTTGCGTATAATAATGAAACTTTCCTGGCAGTGTAACGTATGCGGCATCACTCTGGCAACGCTTCTACGCCGACGATCCGTTTTAGCGGCACTTTTAGGTCCCAGTTCCACGCCTCTGAAATTTTCGGCCAGCCTCCGTAAGCCAAACAAGAGGAAGCGAGCCAATCGCAGACGCCGACAACACCCTCCTCGCCTGGTCATCTCATACACTGTGCTTGCTCGACCCCACCCAAAACTTCTGCACTTTAGCGGGCTCCGCATCTCCTGTCAGCCAATTAGATAAGAAAAACGTGTCATACTTGGCTATGCTTTGGCTTTGAAAGCAAACAACAAATGTGGCCTCCTAAAAACGAGCAGAGCGTTTTATTGAGCTGCTCAAACAATGCTTGAGGTAACTGCTGGGTGCCTGCTTCGGTGGTGACGTAAGTTTGATGGACGGAGATTGAAATAAGATCAGAATGGAATATCTTGAGGTTACGCGGCTCCAGTTTTACATTAAGAGCGGTATTCACCGATTCTCTAATTACTGTCACGTCGTAGTGACCACAGTGGCAAATGCAAGCTAGGAAACTAACGGCTTATTGTGCGAACCTGTGCCCAGCAAAACAAGCAACACTCAGTACGATGATAGCGACGAGCTCACTCGTCAATCACCACAATCTGATCTGCGGGTCAGATGCGCCGGCGATTTATACATGTCTCATCGAACATTATCCGTGCCTTACAGATTTATTGACGGGACTGCCAGCCGGCCTTTATCGCAAAAATGGGGTGGCACACGGCACGTGCTTGTACATGAGAAAAAGGAAACCTGCTCTACCAAAATTTAAAGCGATTGTTATTCGTTAGCGCACCCGACATGGTTGCTCAGTGGCTATGGTGTTAGGCTACTGAGCACGAGGTCGCGGGATCGAATCCCGGTCACGCCGGCCGCATTTCGATGGGTACGAAAACACCCGTGTACTTAGATTTAGGCGCCCGTTAAAGAACCCCAGGTGGTCTAAATTTCTGGAGTCCTCCACTACGGGTGCCTCATAATCAGCAAGTGGTTTTGGCACGTAAAACCAAAAATTTAATTCGTTAGAGCAATTTGTGGGCAATGCTCGAATGCTTCGTCAGAATATATGACAAGTTTATACTACTTTCAATTTACCGCTTTTCTTCGACGATGGCTTCAAGTTATAAAACGTAAGAGATTTGAGAGAAATTTATTTTTGCTGGACAAGCATTGCAGAAGCTTTTTGCTGGACAAGCATTGCAGATGCGGCGGGCAACATAATTTGCGCAATCATTGTCAATATATCAAAAAATTCGCTAATTATCTTTTAAAATATCTGCTTTAGGGAATAAGCAATTGCAAATTGTGGCATAATCGTGTGCGGAATATTTTGGGCGTAACACCACTTTTGTAAAAGGAGGATTGAAATTATGTCGTGAAATTGATCGCTGTTTCAGTTAAGCGTTTTCCGTGCTGCCTTCATTCACGGGCCTGGAGCATCAATGCATGTCGCTGTGAACTTTCTGAGGCCCTGCAATGTAAAACTATTGTATATATGCTTTATTCCAATCTGATAACGTCAAGTCTACGTAACCACCGATGCAAGGATCGGGCGGTGTCCTGCAGCGTTCAATGGACAGCCCAATCAAAGGCTTTCCTCGCACAAAGGAGGCCGGTCACATTTGTTTCCTTTCAAAGCGAATGACGTTGCCTGACTGGAGAGGTTTCCTCTTATGTAATTGGCTAACAAGAGGCGGCGATTACAGAAAATAGAGAGGGTTTCGTTAAGGCCGAGCTACCACACTTAAAGTAGACAACCGGATAGAGCGAGTGGTTCCGGCGTCTGCGTTTGGCCCGCTTCCGCTCGCTTAGCTTCCGGTGGTGGGTCCAAAATCGAGGGCTGCTTGCAACGGAAGGCGAGATATGATAATAAAGCAGATACTGAGTGAAGAGCAGTTGGCAAAGCGATGTCATATACGTGTAGAAGCGCCTCGACAGCGTCATACGGCCACGTAAAATGATTTTCTTTTAAATCGTTCTCCCAGTCACCTCCGAGCAGCCAGTGCCAAGGCGACCGGTGGGCAGACATCTTCTATTCCATTGGGAAAGGGGTAGCCTTCGTCTATACCGAAACAAATAAGTTTTGTTCGCCATACTGATGCATACCTAATGCGTGAACGTCGCTTTGACATGGTGAGTTTTTCGCTGCTCCATGACATCGCGTGGTATGAAAGACGAAAAGGTTGCAGCCCGAAAGCTTTTAAGCAATAGTGGTCAGCTGATGGCGAAAAAGGTGTCGAATCGAAAATAATAATTTTTCTTTTGTTCGTTTTTCTTTTGTTCTTTTGTTTAATCATGCGTAATTATTGCGTACTCCTCGCATGACATGGTGAGTTCAGACGGTTTTCGTGACGTCCCGTGGCATACCCGGGAAGTATGGGTAGCCCGAAATATTTGTTCGCTAATCTATGAGAGCTGATCGCAAAAGAAATGGAATAAAAACAGTTTGGAATGGCTTTACGTTAAAGCGTGCCTGCATACTTCACGAACGAAGCTATTGTCACTGCGTAATACCGATGCAGGCGCCCGTAATCAAATTCGCTGTCACAAAGTCAGGCGCTGCACATGAAAAATCCTTTACTGCATTTACTCGGTGACCACCATTAACCCGCCATGACAGTTCTTTGCCTACCACCGTTGTGCGCACCCGCCATGGTTGCTTAGTGCATATGGTGTTGGGCTGATAAGCACGAGGTCGCGGGATCTAATCCCGGTGACGGCGGCCGTATTTCGACGGAGGCTAAATGCGAGAACACTCGCGTAGTTATATTTAAATTGAATTATGGTGTTTTACGTGCCAGAACCACTTTCTGATTATAAGGCACGCCGTAGTGGGAGACACCGGAAATTTAGACCACCTAGGGTTCTTTGACGTGCGCCTAAATCTAAGTTAAAAGGGTGTTTTCGCATTTATCCCCCATCGAAATGCGGCCGCCGTGACCGGGATTCGATCCCGCAACCTCTTGCTCAGCTGCCTAACACCATAGCCAATAAGCAACGACGGCGGGTTTACCTAGATTAAGGTGTACGTTAAAGCCCCAGGTGGCAAAAATTTCCAGATTCCCCCACTACGGCGTGCCTCATAATTAGTGATTTTGGCACGTAAAACCCCATAATTTTTTAGCCGCTGTGCGGCTGAGCGCAAGGTCACACCCCTGGCCGCCGTCCTATTTTGGCCGAATGCAACAACACTCGTGCACCATGAATTGGTTGCACGTTGGAGAAACCCGAGTTGTCAAAATTGTTCTAGAGCCCCCCTTCCCCCCTCCCCCCCTCTTCTCTGGCATGCCTTATATTAAGGTTTTGCATGTTGCGGGTAATATTCGAGAACCTGATTTTAACTTTTTGTCCACGATTAGGGTGGTTTCAGCTGTGGCAGACATAACCATGTTCTAGCACAGCCTACGCGTATCTTGCGCGCTGTCACGCTATTTGAAGTAACGAGATTTAAAAAGAAAGAAAAACTTGCTGCCAGATTAATCCGCAGCAGCTGCAACGAATTTGGCGAGCACTTCACCGTCTGGAAAGCTCTGGATACCACGAGTCAGAAAAACACGGCTGCTGTCACGATTAGCCAGCTCGCGTGAGAGGTTCTACGGCCAAATACGGAGCCCGCTTTTTCGGGCTCCGTGTCTTTGCGGGCTCCGCAAATTTGCATAATATGACAAGAGTGTATGACGAATATAATGATAGGTCATGACATGGATGTCATCACATGCCCGTCATGTACGTCATGAAACAGTCGCCTACGTCTTGGTACTCTCATGGTCGTTACGTTAAGTTGGTATATATTAAAACTGGCATAGTATGAGAAGAGTGTATGACGAACGTAAATGATCGGTCATGACATGAATGTGATCCCATGCGTGTCACGTAGATCATGAAGCAGCCGCCTACGTCTTTGTATGTACCAAAATTGGTATAGTATGACAAGAGTGTATGACGAAAATAAATGATAGGTCATGGCATGAATGTCATCACATGCTTGTCGTGTAGGTCATGAAACAGTCGCCTACGTTTTCGTACTCTCATGGTCGTTTCGTTAACTTGGTATATATTAGAACTGGCATAGTATGAGAAGAGTCTATGACGAACGTAAATGATCGGTCATGACATGAATGTCATCCCACGCGTGTCACGTAGATCATGAAGCAGCCGCCTATGTCTTTGTACGTACCAAAATTGGTATAGTATGACAAGAGTGTATGACGAACATAAATGATAGGTCATGTCATGGATGTCATCACAGGCGCGTCATGTATGTCATGAAACAGTTGCCTACGTCTTGGCGCTCTCATGGTCGTTTCGTTAGCTTCGTGGGCTCCCCCCACACTAGTCGCATAACATCGATTCGCACAGGGCATGCGATCTGCTGGCATTTTTTTATTAGGAAAGCCCGACAGCATGCCAACTTTTTAGCGCACTTATTGGCTTATAAGGAGTGCTTTTTTTTGTGTGTAGTCCTAAACCGCTACTATGATCGGCAAACAAGCGCTGTGGCTGTGTGTTGCGGCGTGTTCGTATGACTGCGGCATTGCTACACACGCCGTTTTTCCTATTGCAAGAACAGTACCAGCATTTCATTTATTCACAAAGATGTCTGGCCACTTTTATGTGCCCGACAGCCACTCAAAAAATATTTCAACATATTTTAAGATGAAAAAACTATTTTCTTTTATTTATTCTCGGAAATAATTGCCTCTACCCTCGGTCAAGCTAACAATGTCCCACGAAAAATGGTGTGCTGCAATAACCACCTCCAACTCAGTCCTATGGCATAGTGCTTGTAGCATCGGGCATGTCACATGTATTCCTATTGTATTATGCAAATTTCGTTTTCGTACAATAAGAGAAAATCAATGCAGCAAATAACCACAATTATCTTTCAAGGCAAAATAATGTTATAGTAGTGGGTTCTGGGCCGTATAATAAGGGTTACCTCAGGCATAGATAAAGTTATTCGTGCAACCTCTAAGGGGCAATCCCGCAAATATGCGCCTAAGACGAAGCGCACCCCATGATCCAATGAACCCCATGAACGTTCGTAGGCTCTCCACAACGCCTACGAACGCTATGACGGCCAGCGCGGGCCACGTCATGAGAGAGAGCATTCATTTTATTTTTTTCTACGCCGCTAATTGCAACCAAAATTAGTGATGAGCTTCTTTATACGTCTAGAAATCCACAACACAATAAGAAAACACATCTGTTTTAGCAAAAATGCCGATTTTATCCCCGGATTTACCCGCCCCTCCCTATAACTGCGACATATGTACACAAGCACATGCGAAGCGTCAGAACAGATGCGTCGCATATGCATAGACCATTATCATGTGCAATGGGCATGATAATGATAGCGTTATCTATACCCCTCGGTATTTCTGGGTTCCGGCTGAACTGATCGGAAAGAAGTAATGCAATGTGTGCAGCTGTGCGCGTGCGGATCATTTACATTCCCAAACATTGAAAGGCATCAGCCATTTCTTACAGTATGCAGCTATGGGGCGGGAACGGAGATCGTTGTTCGGCGCGTTCGTTCGGTTACCAGCGTACGCGGTTGGACTAGGCCGCGCCGACGTGTTCGGCCTCGGGACGCGGCCGCGTTTTTGGCGCTTTCAAAATGAGAACATGCTCCTGTCAATCATCTTGCAACCGAGCACATCGCGTGCTAGGATAAGATCGCGACGGTGAGTTGTGAAGTTGGAACAAGTGGATTGGATTGGGCTCAAACGGCCACTGCGGCCTTGGAATGGCATGTTAGTGTCCAATCCATAGTCTATTTTGAGAAAATGGCGCTTTCGACGGGAACTACGGTTGTTCCGCTGGCGTTGCTTGGGAAGGAAGGTGAGCTGTTGGAGGTGCGAAACGCGTTTCAAAAGGTCACAGAAAGCGAATTCCGGCGCAGCTTTTGTTTCTCGAAACAAATAGTGCGTTGGTTGGGCGGCGAACTAGACCCCGTCACCGCGTGCCTGCGAAGCAATGGAATGTTGTTGCTACTTCTTGGAAAGTGCGCAAGTGTTCCCGCCGTTTCTCTTTTAACGCGATAGTGTTAAGGAGCTCGTGTCGCAGAAAAGCCGGTGTCGGCGGCGTTGGCCGTGAGCGACAAATCTCAGAAGGAACTTCATAAGTAAAAAACAACTTGCAAGATTGGCTGGGTGGGAATCCAACCAGGGTCTCCGCAGTGTGAGACGAAGACGCTACCACTCAGCCATGAGTTCGATGGACCAAAGTAGGTTAAAAGCGCCTTTAGTGAATGCGGTGTTGCCTGAGAAACGTGCCGCAGAAAGTTATACTGCGGTGTATATCGGTGAGTATGAGCATATAAGTTACATAAGTCGCAGTTACACGAGTAGTGAAGTACGTTTCCGCTACATTTCTTCTGCGCCTTGCGCACATGCAGAGCCATCTTGCGGGAAACAGAAGACACCCTCCTCGCAATGAACGGCGCTGCCTCGACAGATGGCGCGCCATTCGCCCGCATGACGCGGCTTTTCTTTCCGCTCACAGCGCGATTCCTAGGTGCAGCTTTCGATGCGGGACGCCGCTGACGTGATGGCTGCGCCGTAGCGCGTCTGTTGGGAAAGCGTCCCCTGCGATATGTGCCATGCTGCTGGCGAGAAGCCATGCGTCTGCGTGGTGCTCCCGAGATAGAGGACGATCCCATGGAGGCGTCAGCCCCATGATCACGTCCGCCTTCATGGCGCGTCACGGCCCGGCTGTTCATGCTGATTACGACGTTCGGCTCGCGTAGATCGTTTCTCCCTCCATGACACCGAGTTCGTTGGTTCGTTCCGCTTGTTCAGGTGCACGTTTCGTCATTGTGTGACTCAAGAGCATGCCGAGCGAATTAGTGGGCGGTGCGAACGGGGTGCGATAACGCTATCGCGTTCCACTCTTGAAGGCGAAGCTTAAGCGTCCTCCAAATTTTTTTCCCCGCTGTGTGCGACATCACCTAGATACGACGCAGGCAAACTAGTAGTTAGAAATTGTAGTAGTCATACGCATTACTATTTGAGATCGTGTTTAAGCTTGGGCAGACAAAAGAAGACATTTTTATGTAAGCATTTTATTCATTGGAAGAGGAGAAACATTTCATTTTTTAGTATACTGTCTTCAAGCAGGCGAAAACAAACGAGTGAAATATACTTCCGGGGAGCTTTACAAATTTTTATCAAGTTTTATGGATGAATATTATTAGTGGTTGGTCGGCATCAATAATGTCAACTATCTTCTTTTTCTTTTCTTCATTTGCTTTTGATGAAACCAAACGACACAAATAAGTGTTTGGGCGTAATGCGCTGCTATAAAGCTTAATAAATTCCGGTTAATATGGGAGACTTGAGCACTAACTTCGCTTTGTTAAAGTTGTTAAAGTTTCTCGAGCATGATACGTTGGTGACTTCATCAGAATTACCTTTGTAATAGCAATCTTTCAAATCCTGCTTACATAAGCTCCCTCTATGTAACTTCCCAGAAAACACCAATACTCTGCGCCGAAGGCATCGTAAAGAGCAATCAAGCTATATTTGTAGAATAATACATTCAGTGTAAACATACCTGTGACAAGAGTTAGCGAGGCCGCAAATATTGAGATCGCGCCCACACTTTGCTGCAAAAAATAAAACAAAGATAGCAACTGTCAAAAAATATCAGCTATTTAGGTGCTCATTGCATTCGCTGAAGAGCGAAGGAATCTTAATGTCTTGTGTTTTGTTTTGTTTTCAAATGGTGCTACCTTCAACATTGCGATATAGGTTGAAGTACCTGAACTAATCACTTGAGCATATAAGAGGCTGTGCAAGTGCTAGACAACATTGACCAGGTTCTTTCAAAATACCAGTGTACTCTACTGCTGATAATGATCTGCGATGTTCTTCGAAACCACCCACAGCAGGTCAAGTTATTGTTTTCTTTCTAGGCTCACTTACTTACATGGATTAATAACAGTCTATTTGAATCTTCACTATTTCAGCGCTGCCTTACCAGGCAACTATTAGGCAACAACAAAAAAATAAATTGTTTGTGGTGCATACTTTTCCGCATGTATTCCTCTTGACCACATTCGAAGGAACGCGCTCAAAAACTTGAAATATCCTGCGTCATCCAGCTGACATTCCGTCACCGCATCAGAACGCAAGCGAGCTGTGGACGACTAAGCTTCGCACTACGTCTTATCCTGGAGGTTTCTTTACCTGTTTCTCTTCCGTGCCTCCCTCTCACGTAGTGTAGCAAAAGGGAAGTTTGTCTTGTGAATCTCTCCTAAGCTTTCTATTCCGCCATTTCTCTCTAACCGATGACCACATCGTTGCAACAACACGTTCATGATCATGGCGGCTTCACCATTTGTATCAGCGAGATTTGCTGTCACCATTTGCAAGCCGAAAAAAATAAGAAAACACGTGCTGTTTCAAGAAATCGATGAACTGACTGACAGCACAGCCATCATTATTTGTCGATATTCCCCTGCAGTACAAATGGGCAAAAGCCCGCCGCTGCAATGTATTTTTGTCCCTCCTTTTTGCGATTTCCTTCCCGAGTGGAAAAATATATTGAGGCCGACAAAAAGCAACTATTGCTCCACAAGGTCTGCCCACTCCACTGCATGAAAACAAGGATATACATATATATACATATATATATATATATATATATTATATATATATATATATATATATATATATATATATATATATATATATATATATATATATATATATATTTATATGACATGCGAGCATTTGGACAGCTGTGAAACTTTAAAACTCCTCTTGCACTTTCGGAATAAATTCATAGAAGCATTACAGCTATATAAGTAAGCTAGTTATGAAAAAGGATACAAAGTTGTGCGAGTTGGTACAGCAACATGATCTCAGATTGTAGCGCGAAGTGCCACGGACACAGACAGGAGCAGACAGGAAGAGCGCTAACTCTCAACTAAATTTTTATTAAAACGAAGAACATATATATATATATAGGTGATTGCAAAAACCGCAGCATAAGAACGTTGCGGTTTTTGCAATATATATATATATATATATATATATATATATATATATATATATATATATATATATATATATATATATATATTCTTCGTTTTAATAAAAATTTCGTTGAGAATTAGCGCTCGTCCTGTCTGCTCCTGTCTGTGTCCGTGTCACTTCGAGCTACAATCCATGATTAAGCGAGCTATGTTAGTGTATTTCAATAATGTTAGTATGAATTTTTCTGTACCCCACCAGTATTATTTGGCTAAAGTGTTGATATTTGAAAAGTCTTACCGTGAGGAAAATGTAGATGCGCTCAAAAACTAGAAATATCCTGCGTCATCCAGCTGACATTCCGTCACCGCATCAGAACGCAAGCGAGCTGTGGACGACTAAGCTTCGCACTACGTCTTATCCTGGAGGTTTCTTTACCTGTTTCTCTTCCGTGCCTCCCTCTCACGTAGTGTAGCAAAAGGGAAGTTTGTCTTGTGAATCTCTCCTAAGCTTTCTATTCCGCCATTTCTCTCTAACCGATGACCACATCGTTGCAACAACACGTTCATGATCATGGCGGCTTCACCATTTGTATCAGCGAGATTTGCTGTCACCATTTGCAAGCCGAAAAAAATAAGAAAACACGTGCTGTTTCAAGAAATCGATGAACTGACTGACAGCACAGCCATCATTATTTGTCGATATTCCCCTGCAGTACAAATGGGCAAAAGCCCGCCGCTGCAATGTATTTTTGTCCCTCCTTTTTGCGATTTCCTTCCCGAGTGGAAAAATATATTGAGGCCGACAAAAAGCAACTATTGCTCCACAAGGTCTGCCCACTCCACTGCATGAAAACAAGGATATACATATATATATACATATATATATATATATATTATATATATATATATATATATATATATATATATATATATATATATATATATATATATATATATATATATATATATATATATATATGACATGCGAGCATTTGGACAGCTGTGAAACTTTAAAACTCCTCTTGCACTTTCGGAATAAATTCATAGAAGCATTACAGCTATATAAGTAAGCTAGTTATGAAAAAGGATACAAAGTTGTGCGAGTTGGTACAGCAACATGATCTCAGATTGTAGCGCGAAGTGCCACGGACACAGACAGGAGCAGACAGGAAGAGCGCTAACTCTCAACTAAATTTTTATTAAAACGAAGAACATATATATATATATAGGTGATTGCAAAAACCGCAGCATAAGAACGTTGCGGTTTTTGCAATATATATATATATATATATATATATATATATATATATATATATATATATATATATATATATATATATATATATATATATATATATATATATATATATATATATATATTCTTCGTTTTAATAAAAATTTCGTTGAGAATTAGCGCTCGTCCTGTCTGCTCCTGTCTGTGTCCGTGTCACTTCGAGCCACAATCGATGATTAAGCTAGCTATGTTAGTGTATTTCAATAATGTTAGTATGAATTTTTCTGTACCCCACCAGTATTATTTGGCTAAAGTGTTGATATTTGAAAAGTCTTACCGTGAGGAAAATGTAGATAACGCACGCTGTCAGGGAGATGAAGCCGTTGAAGCGCATACGAATGTACTGCCGGAATGAAAAGGAATGCATTTATCAGTGTGTTTCATCCGACATTACTAAATCGAACAAAAGCAAGAAAGTATTAACCACTATTACGTTATATCTCCAATGGGCTGAAAACTTGTTCTCGTAACATGAACTTCTCAGACACATAATCGAAGTCATCATAATTCCACTCTGTTTACGTATATACCAGCCTTATCGTGATTGTTGTAGCTTATGTACACCTTCAACCCCGCTATTGTAAAGCGCACACACGATGCCTAACCTTACACGAAAATGTCTGCCGTACCTGCGACGCGGCTTCTTATTGACACTGAAAAGTGGGAGTGGTGCCCTCTCGCATGCGACGTCGCCTGGTAGACTCCGCCGGCTGCTGCTGCTGCGCGCGCGCTTCTTACGTGAAGGTTAGTCGACGCGCTTGGTCGACCTGCTTTTGTCAAATTATTAAAATGGCTTGGGTTTGCAGGTTTATAGTAAAGTATGTACGGAATATTCCGGAAGTAAAATCGAGACGAGCAATCACGCTAATGCGACAGGAATGCGTTCGCGTTAGATTACCCCTATTTTGACCATTTTTCGTGTTCCTGTTTTGGCGCGGAGTGATGACACGAACATCAATAAAAGTGTTGAAACGAATGTTTGTGCTATCATCTTTCAGAATATGTTCGGCATGTCGGAAGGCCATATGCCGTCTACTATTAAATCCAGGAGGGGGGGGGTGTATTTGCACCGAGTCACGACCTCACGGTTTTGGGGTGCATAAAATGTCCGATAAGATACTTTACGGATTCTCTGGCCGACTTGTGAAAGGTAACTTCGATGAACGTGCTTTACTTGGCGGAGATGGACTCGTTGGTCTTGACAAGACGAAGGCCGACTCTTTTGTCGAGTTCTTGGATGAACTTGTGGTGCTTCTTGATGTCCTAGTTAAAGGATCGCTGCATGGCGTCTGCATTCTTCCTTCGACGCTCTTGTACAGAATCACTCGTGCCACTCGCAGAAAGCGCGGCGTCCATCGGTGTTTTTACCTATACAGCACACTGTGGGGCTATTGTTCCGCGCTTGCTGCTGCTGATGATGATGATTTATTGGCATCCCCTTTGAAACAAGGCGGTGACAAATAGTCACCTGACCTCCTTGAGTGATTTATATATTCTATACATGCATAGTTATGATATACTTCCCTAATATCACTTAGCGCCATCTAGTGCCACCACCGCGAAGACTGGTCTTGCCCTCACAAAAGCATGACGCATCGGTGCGTGTGAATGCTTGCTTAGAAGCTCCTCATGCGCCACCGGGCTTCCTTCGCGCACTTCGGATGGATCGATGCTGGGTGTATTTTATGAGCGTCCCCTTTAAAACGACGACATGGTTTGCACTACCAACTCCTTTTTCTTATTTTGACTAATGTCTTATCTTCTTTTAGCAGACAAAAACTTTCCAGCATCAAACTTTCTGAATCATTCTTGGAGACAGTTTTCTTATGCCGAATTTGTTTGTGGTCGTTCTACTTTTCTGCTTCCAATCGCCTTTTACTAAACTATACTGCGGACATGTTTATTTACCCCTGCTATCCCTGAACCCAAGCACTTAAATGAATCCACGAGATCCTAAACCAATAGCTGGGTCTTCACATTCTAATAAAACATGTTACGTCGTTTTCCTAGCTTTACCACAGCAAGGAAATGCGTCTTTGTTTTTTTCCTTCGTCTATATCGCTTTAAAGGTACGCGTTCTGAGACATCCTAATTTCGCTTCGAAAAGTAAAGATGCTCCCTTGAAGTTATAATTTTTTTCTTTCCTGATTTCGTTTTTATCTCGAGGGCAGTTACTCATATCCGGTTTCTTTTCTATTGCCGAAATCCAGGAGATTGTCGCCGTCTATATGACTTTGCGTTTAATGTTCTCTGTTGATATGCTGCGTACCTTACCAGTCGCATACTTGCTGGTAAGCTTCCTAGTTCCTTTCCTCCAATGTAAGGCATTATGTTCTCTTTCCTGCACAAATATTTGAACACACTCGCAACCCATTTACTTTCTTTCATATTCCTCATTCGTTCTTCCAAATCAATTTCACCCTGAGCATCCCTCACTTCAAAACTTGTCCAGCCCATATCATTCTGTCCAACTTGATTTTTGGCCTTCCCTTAAGCACCCAATGCGAGGCGTCCCGCTGACCTTTAGTTTCCATCGAGTTCTGACTGCAACCCTGACTTCAAGCAAACAAGCGCATTTCCAAATGCAAGTCCTTGAAACACTACATCCTTACATATCATCCGGAGCACATCGTACCTATCGTGTACCCATAGCCTTCTGTATTTCATTATGACCGCATTTCTCTTCCCTCTTCCTATTATTGTTTTTCTTGTGTTTAGATACACCTATTGCCTTCGTTTATACATTTAGCAAGGTATCTGTATTCTTTTGCTCGACGTATTTCCTGCAGCTGTACTGACATTGTATGTTGACTGATTTCATTGAATACCATACGACCTGATTTTTAACGCTAAATTTCAATCCTGAATTTTCACTTTCCTCTCCACACATATTAGCCAGACGTTGAAAAAGGCTTTGCCTGTTAGCAAACAACACAATGTCGGCTGCATAAAAAAGAAACACCGGAGCTGCTGCTCTACCATTGTGCCCGTCAATTAGCACGACAGATTAGACCTATTGATTCGTTCTAGTGCACTTTTCATTCTTACCAAGTGCGTCATAAAAGCAGAAGGGATAAAGGACACCCCTGTCTCAGTTCTTAGGTGATACCAGCATTCTCCTCTCTCCTCCTTGATGGAGGGCTAGGGCTGAGAATGGGTGTCGTTGCTGTGGAGACAGGTCGATATAGCCAAAGACTTCTGTGTGAAGATTGCGGGCAGTGTGGTCACCATCAATAGCGAAATTCTGGGTGAGGTTCCTGCGACACGCTTCCCAGACTTGAATGTGTCCTTCTCACTTGAGGAATTGGACGCTGCTCTGGCCTCATGCAGGCGCTCATCGTCGCCAGGACCAGACGGCATCACCTACGCTGCTTTATGCCACCTAGGTGAAGATGGCCGAAGCAGACTTCTGGAATGTTATAACCAGTCATGGAATGATGGCGTCGTTCCTGAGCGGTGGAAGTCCAGCCGCTTGATACCACTCCTGAAGCCTAGAAAGTCGCCACTTGACCTAGCATCCTACCGACCCATTGCGCTGTCCAGCTGTGTTGGGAAGGTCATGGAAAGAATGATTCTCAGCCGCCTAGAATGGTATCTTGAGCGCCACAACGTATACCCCGATGCCATGGCTGGTTTTAGAAGAGGCCGTTCCTCTATTGACAACGTCATCGACCTAGTCACGTCTGTACAACAAGAAAAACACCACAAGCGTATATCGGTTGCACTATTCCTCGACGTGAAAAGCGCCTATGATAATGTAACGCATGAAGCCATCCTTGATGCCCTGGAAAATAATGGAATTGGTGGACGCATGTTTCGGTGGATTCGGAGCTATCTATTCAAAAGATCCTTCTTTGTGCACAGTGCAGATGGCCGAACTGCTGACCATTACACTAACCGTGGAGTCCCTCAGGGTGGGGTTCTTAGCCCCACTTTGTTCAACCTTGCAATCCTTGGCCTTGCCGACGTTCTACCACATACAGTAAACCTTTCCATATATGCTGACGACATATGCATATGGGCCTCGGCAGTTACACGTCTCCAGGTGCGTGCACGGCTCCAAAAAGCAGTGACCCTAACATCATCGTACCTGCGTGCGCAAGGCCTCAGCATTTCGACCGAGAAGTGCGCCTTAGTCGCCTTTACCCACAAGCCCATAACCTGGTACCCCATTTCTATTGACCACCAACCCATTTCCTACGCAAAAACTCACCGATTCCTAGGCGTTATTATAGACAGAGACCTTTCATGGAGCCCCCACATCACATACTTGAAGAAGAGGCTTACTTCTATCTCCCATATATTAAGGTTTCTTGCCGGTAAAACGTGGGGCACATCCGTGGCATCTATGCTTCAACTATACAGGACGCTCTTCCTAGGATACTTGCGATACAGCACACCAGTGCTGTCCAATGCTAGCAAAACTAACATCCATGTCCTACAGACAATTCAAGGCCAAGCCCTACGAACATGTCTGGGGCTACCTCGAAATGCTTCAACTGTGGCAACAATTGCCACCGCGAGAGACCACCCAATAAGGACCTATATAGATATCGACGCACTCCGGGTGCATGTTCGCCATATATCCAGAGTCCCTGACCACCATCTCGCTCGCTTGCCTGAGAAAAGACCCAAGGCAGCGTTCTCCAGATCAGTTGCGGCTAACCGGCACTCTTTGTCTTTGAGGCACTCACCCGCAACAAGAACGCCATCCCCTATGTGGTGCTTGAAGAAGCCTCCAGTGTACCTTGCTGTTCCAGGAATAGTGAAGAAAGCTAGCCTGACCACCGCGGCTCTCAAGCAGATCACATTGGAACTTCTGCATTCTTCATACGCTAACCGGATTCATGTTTACACGGATGGTTCCGTCTCGGAAAATTCTACAGGCGCCGTTGTTCTACCATCTCAATCGATCGTCATCAAGTTTAAGACTTCCCATCTAACGACATCTACAGGTTCTGAACTGGCCGCCCTTCGCGCTGCTGTCGAATACATTGAAAAAGCACCGCCCAACAAATGGGCAATATTTTGTGACTCGAAAGCAGCCCTCCAGAGTTTGCGAAGTTTACGACGTGGCAATTATGAACAGCTGGTGTCACAAATCAACGAAACCTGCCATTGTGCATCTGAAAGAGGACATGATATCATATTTCAGTGGCTGCCGGGACATTGTGGCATCGTTGGTAATCACCTCACCGATGACGCTGCCCGACGTGCCCAGGCTGGCTCACCGACACTCCTTATACCTTTATCCAGAGTCGACGCTGCAAGAGAGCTTCGCAGTCTCGCTCGTACAATCACATTAGGTTGCTGGCATACACCACAGAACTCTAAGCGTCGTTTACACAGCCTCGACCCATCACTGAACCTTACATTACCAGCGAACCTTCCACGACGTGACGCAACACTGCTGTGTCGGCTGTGGGTAGGAGTAGCATTCACCAACTCCTACAGCTATCGTATTGGAATGGCGGATTCACCAATGTGCGCTAAGTGCAAGTGTGAAGAGACCATCAGTCACCTTCTGTGCCACTGTTCTCGCTTCGATAATCAACGTGCGACTCTCCAGTGTGCCTTGAATAGACTGGATGACAGGCCATTTACGGAAGCGAAGATCTTGGGAGCCTGGCCTCACAGCTCATTGGCCCAGAAAGCAGTTCGAGCGCTTTGTCGCTACCTGAGGGCAACAGACTTGAGTGCCCGACTATAGACATCCTAAACCTAAGTTCTCTCTCTCTCTCCCTCTTTCACTCCCCATTCCCCTCCCCGCGTGTAGGGTAGCAAACTGGACTCAGTCTGGTTAACCTCCCTGCCTTTCCGTCTTCCCTTATCTCTCTCTCTCTCCTCTCTTCTCAACCCTTCCGATTCAACGCAAATGGTACTTTTAAGTAAGTCACCCTAAAAAGCTGTGTACAGTTATTGCCTAAGTCTTCTAATTCCAGAAAATTCCTCAAAACGTGGCACTTCCCGTTGCAATGTCTACAAATTCCATATATAAGGGTCTCCTTCTCTGTCTATCTCCATACACTGAGTATGAACAAATAATTTATCATCCAGAGGCCTACCGATACTGATGCCATTCTCAACCGTCAAAATATGCCATTATGGTCGGACAATGCATGCCGTGTTAATTGGATTGCCTGCATTGCTAACCTGTATATAAGCGATGTAATGGTTAGCAGTGTATATGAGTGCATTCCATGTTTTTCCCACTTATTTTAAAAATTTAGTTCATTCCATTTTGTCACAAACTACCTCGTTCTCGCTTATCTTGTAAGCTTTCTTCGAGTCCTTTCAACAGAGCTTTTGGAATTTTCGGTCCTAGATCATTCAGCAGCCTAACGGGAACCTCGTCTAGCCCTGTCGCTATGCGCTTAGGAATTTTATCTTCGGCTTTCTTGCCACTTGGAACTTCTCACCAGAAGCTCCTTTCTGTCTGGTTCTCGTTCATGCTTTTTTCTTTTTCTGGAAACCCACCTCGTCCTCGTTTTCAGATAGTTCACATGTTAATTTTCAGGTAATTTAATGCCACGCGCCCCTCTAGTTTGTTCCCGTCTTTGTATAACATGCGTTGATATATTGTTCCAGACTTCTATCGTAATAACTCAATGTGGATTCAAAGCATTCTAGGTGCGGCCTTCTTTTCCTCGCGTATTTCTAGGTTCTTTCTGATAGTATATTTTCCAGTTTTTGTCTACTTCATCCTGAGGAAATCACGCTTTTTATGCGTGCCTATGCTCTCGTGATGTTTGCTGACGTTTGTACGTGGCTTTTGGTACCTCCCTGCTCCACCAGCTTTCCGGCTTCCTTTTTTGTTCTTTCCAACAAACATTTTGGTTCTCTTTCCTTATTTATCATCTTATTACACCTAAAATTTCAATATGCTACTACTCTTTGCTTGGAGGACACTCTGGAGATTCTGCCCATTCTAGATCTGTGCCATTCTGGGTACTCTGCGCCATCTAGTGAAACTGCCGAGAAGTCTGCGCGTGGTGTCCGAGATAAAAAGCATGATGCGCCAGTGCCTGCGAACGCTGAGAATTGTTCGCTCGCTTGCCGCACACCCAGTGGAACATACGCCGTGACCCAAGTTTGCGAGAGGTTCATTCAAAAGCAGCGCATCCCGAGTGAATTTCTGGCGAAGCTAACTGAAACGTTGGCGTCAAATACGTTCATTAAAACGTGGCACATACCCAGTGTATTTGTGGCGCAGCCTGCTAAATCGTCGGGTTGCTGTCGTGGAGGAACCCGTTTGACGGGCGTTCGATTCCGTCCCGCATTGCAGAACTTAAGCGGATCGTTTTTGTCATTGCAGAATTGGCGTCAAAGACGTTCATTGAAGGGTAGCACACACCTACTTAGTCACATACCCAGTGACCCAAGTTGGCATCAAATAGGTTCAGTGAGGAGCGGCACATATGTACGCATTGCCACCTGCTCAGTGAGGCAAGGTTGGTCCGACAAATGGCTTCGAACTTTGTAACTTTAACGTGGTGCCCTCTAGCCTTTGTAGGGCTAAAATGGAAAACCTGCCTCTGTTATTTGGATAATAATGTCATTTTCTCCTCTAACTGCAACCAACATTAATGTTTAGATGAAGATCTGCAGTGCGCTGCAAATGCCCGTCTCCAGATCAACACAAAAATTGCACATTTGAAAGCAAAAGTATAAACGTATTGGATCACGTCATCTCAAAGGATGGCATCCCGCAACACCCTGAAAAGATTACTGCTCGTCTTCAGTTCCCAGTTCTCAACAGCAGCAGAAATATTAACGCAGTTTCCTCGGCTTCGCGTACTACTTTCGTCGATTTATCCGCAACTTCGTTGCAATAGCGGGTCCTCGACACAAGCTACTGGTTTCCGGTGCCAGATTCACATGCACTGAAGACTGCGAGTCGGATTTTCAAGCTCTCAAGCAGACCCTTACTTCCGGATCAGTGCTTCCCCACTTCTATGACAAAGCACTCCATACTGACGCAAGCGCACAGGATATTGGAGTTATACTTCTGCAACGTAATGCGGCCTCTAAAAAGCAAGCTATACCATATGCCAGCCGAACACGTTCTCCAGGTAAGTAGAGCTGTGCCATCACATAGCAAAAGTGTCTGGCTATTGTTTCGTCCGGCCAGAAATTTCGCGCATACCATTATGGCCTCCACTTCACCATCGTCGCCAACCACACATTCTGTGTCGGCTGTCAATAATTAAAAGCATGTCAGGACGCTTAGGAGGTTGGGTACTCCGCTTGCAGGAATATCACTTTACAATAATGTACAAGTCTGGCAAAAGTCACCACGATGCTGACGCATTTTATCGCTGCTCACTCTCGGTCTTTCCCGGTAAAGCGCCGTCGTCTTCCCCATCACGTCGTTCTGACGCTACACCTGCCTCCAAGCAGCTCTCGTTAACGCCCCTTGACTAAGTTACTTTCATCAGGCTCTGATTTCGTCTTGCTTCAGTGCGCCGACCCCTACTGCCGACTCCTACTGTTCCCTCAGCACAGCAATCCGATGCTTTACCAATTCAACAATGGACATTCCAGCGACCCCGGTTGGCGGGAAAATGGTTAGCAATGAGCGAGGTTATTGGCGAGCGTCGCATGTCGTAGTTATAGTGACGATGAAGGAACTACCACGACAGCTTCACGATAACGGTATGACAACAAACATTGTGTTCACATTGTAATGTTTCATGAAATGGAAATTTCACTTTCTGACATTTTACGACAAGATAAAGCTGCTTTTACCGTCCATGGAGTCTCTGAGCACAACAAACACTTTTATTCATCAATCTATTCTTCATCCCCGCTAAACTATACATGTCACATTACACAATTTCGCTCTTCAACCGACTAACACTGTTTATGGAGGGCGACTACTAAAATATAAGGGAGTAGAGTCTGTGCAACTAAATACCACGGCACATAAAAGAAACAAAAAGATTTTCATGTTGCAATTAAGAAACTCTTGCTCCAGGAATACGGCTACACGTAAATACTCACGTACAATTTCTGGTCCATATCACTTTTGATTTCATGTATTGAAATCGTAAGTCTCACTCGTAAGCATACGTTATTTTTATTACCAAGTATTAACATTCTACTATACTGTATCTGCAGTATGTGTAACACCATGCTGTAGGTTATGTTAACTCTAGTTTCCTGCACTGCAGTTTCATGCATCATTCATGTTTTGATTTTCGCATTTATTTTCTTTTTCTATACAAATGAATTGATCATTTATTGTTTGTTTTGTAAAATTTATCACTTCTACTTACATATTAGACCCGCTACTAGCCTTTGGATATGGGTCTAACCAGTTTCACCTATTTTTATATATTGTAATAAAGAACGTGTAATAAAGGAAAGAAAAGAAAGTATGCAGGAGGACGTCTGTGTGACGACGAAGAAATGGAGACGACAGCATGACGACAGCATGAGAACAATGGATAGACGACGAGCGTATGGTGACAATGGCATAATGACGAATGTATCATGATTGCGGTCTCAAAACTTGTGCACGATAGCGGCTTTATGACGATGAGAACGTGACACGGGCGCTATAATCACGATTGAATGACTATAATATCATTTACAATATTATTACAAAAGAATTTTGACGTCGATCGAACGACGAAGGCGGTATGACGACAATTGCATGACGTGAGGTGGATGACAATGCTCGAATGATGTCGATGGAGTGACCGCGAAGGTATCACTACGATGAACAAATACCTAGTGGCCCAGCAGTGCGCCAACATGAATCAATGGGTCAGAATAGAAAGCGTGAGGACGAAGGCATGACGAGAGTTAGATCACGAAGTTGAAATGACGACAATGAAACCACCACGACGGAATCCCGACCAGGAGTACGATGTACTTAGTGACTCAAAGGAGTATTTGCACCAATCGACCCAGCGGTCCAAGCGGGTAGACAACTTGGGTGACTGGGTCGATCGGCCTAAAAGGTTTGCTAGTTCGATTGGCCAGGCATGTAGTCGGACACAAAGCAGATTGTGATATCATGTGATGCCTGCCGAGGACAACTGCCCGGTCATCTTTAGGGGCGCAATCCATTAGTAACGATGCACATCGTGGACGCAGCAATTGCAACACACGGGATTTGTAGCACTGCACTCTGGAGCACTTACTGTAGTGAGCAGTAATATCAGTGAGCAAAAGGACACGGGAATTGTGCTGTTTGTTAATTACTGATGTCTACATGTACTACTGCATGCAGCTCCACGAAGCTTAACGACGTTTCTTTAGCTGTGCTCGTACTGTCCCTGGACATGTTTAGTGCCGCAAGTTATTGTACTTGCATACATCCTCGTCCCCTCGCGACAAGCTCTGCGGTACTCATGAATTTGAGGGAGACAACAACATTTGTTAGAGAAAGATGTGTGGGCCGCCAAAGCTTTGAGCAATACAGAGAGATGCAGTGTAAGCGAAAAAACTCTGCGCAGACGAAGGCACAAATAACGCATACACGGTGTTTCAGCTAAATTGGGCCAAGTACTGAAAAGAGAACTATAGGCGCTATGCGTGTGGAACTGGGGCAGTATTGTTCTGAGCCATATGGAGCACGTCATCTTATCTTTTTTTCCATTCACCAAGCTGGGTAATTAACAAAGATTGCTGAATTACCTTTTTCGATATTAGCTCTAGCGAAAAATTCGCCTTACAAATGTTGCAGCACACGTGCCGGAACATTGGATTATTTCATCTGTGCCAAGATAACTGTCCTGTTAATTTTTTTGCACGCTTTCTCTAAAGTGCGCGAAATTTTAAAAATACCGCGGGACTCCCGACTAACGTGCCGCGATTTTAGGACCCCATCAAGGACACAATAATGTTTCCTCTGTCTAGTGCCTTCAAATGCAAGTTGAACGAATTACCAAAGGCTGCACCGGACACAGCGGCGCAAGAGAAAAAAAATCTTCAGCGCAGAAGCGGCTGCCGCGTGCGAATGCGATATGGGACCGGAATCTTTATCGTCGTACTCTCGAGCGGCACGGTCGTCGACTTTGTCGTCGTCAGGGTGTATGTAGTTGGCGCAAATACTGACGCGGCAATATTTACAATAATGATGATAATAATTATGATAATTATATTTCGTGTGACAGATAAAATTATAAAAGGCTCGACAAACGTTGCTGTGGCTGTATCATATAAAACGTTGCTGCAATTGAAACTACAACTGCACTGCACAAATGCAGTCTGAGGCTTCGTAGAGTAATTTCCAAACATCGTTTTCGTATAGTAGAAAACCGCCGACACGATAGGGAAAGGCGATGGATAGATTCCGGCTCATTGTGGAGATAGCGTAGAGGGGATACCGCCAGACCACATCTGTGCGAGTAAATATTAAGTGGGAGAATACCACTTGCGACGAAGCTGTTGCACCTCTACACTGTTCTCTGCAGAGCCCGCGCACCGAAGAATATGACGCTGGCCATGGTGAAAAATAAAGGATGTTTTTTTTTTTAGCTGTAGCAAGCTTTTAAATTTACAGAAATATAAATCACGGCAACGTTATGTTTACCAGTCGAGTTCACGGATAGGCAGCCTTTATATACAGAAAACTTCCCTCTATTACGTGCGTAATTATTGAAATCACGGTACCTAACTTTCTGATTATCAGCAACAAGTGGCTATATAAAATGAGTACTTAAAGGGAAGCTGAAGAGTCTGTCGAATTCAATAAGACGCTCATATACGGATGCGGGAACCTTATAAATCATGCAAGTAAAATTTTGGGGGGGATTTTTCACTTAGGAGCGACGCAATCCTCGGTTAAAATTGCGCTGTAGCTCCGCCCCCCGTCGAACGCCGCGCGCTGCTGCTGACGCTGACGATGCGAGCGGAGACCGGAAACCGCGGCGTAGTGACGTCAGCACTGGTGTTACGTTCCTTCGCAGTCTCCGCGACCGTGCCTGACCAGGCTTATTTTTGCGTGCGTGCCGTCCTAATCTGCTTCGCTCGACCCTACATTTCTTTGTTTGTGTGTATATAGGAGTGGTAGTTGACGTGTGGAGCATCAACTGAACTTGTAGGCCGATCATGTCGGCGTTCTGTGCAGCCTACGCTTGCACGAACACCAGCGGCCGCGACGATGTTCCGATGTTCCATTAGTTCCTGCAAGACAAGAAGTTTTCAGCTAAGTGGGAGGCTGCTGTGAAGCGAAACAACTTCAAGCGCTCAAGAACAACAGTGTTGTGCTCTAACCACTTCCGTGACGATTACTACCGGAGTTTATCAGTAATGCGTGCTTTGGGTTCTCATTCGTGTTAGCACGCTGAACGGAAGGTGCATGTTTATCTTCCACCCTTGACGCAGGTTTCATCACCAAGCGTCGCAAATTTTCTATTCGCACGTGTGTTGTGAAACAGCCTGCATGCAGCTACCATAACGCAGTGCAAGCGTAAAGTTTGCATGTGTTGGAAAGCCTGCTCACGCCAGGGCGCTGCGGTCCCCCTTCTCTCGCACACATAGAGAAACCGACCATCCCACGTATAGCCAACGGAATTCGCCGGTTACGATTAGCGTGCGGATGGCGCGCTGATGAATGTTATATACTACGCGTGCTACAATAGCCGGTAAACTTTTCCCGCGTTTAAACCGTCTGTGTAGATTGCCGACAGCTTTGGAGCAGCGCACAAATGCCGAAGATCGCGTCACCGCTTACGTTCTGCGAGGAGGCATGCAAGAACATAACACTACAGTTATTTGCCCGGAAACGTACTCACTGGAACGCTGAATGTAGCTTAGCAAAAAACATACTCGCCAAAGAACATTTCCAACATAAGGAGATGCTAGCACTTCGCCCTCGTTCGCGTGGAAAGCAGTGCTTGCACCAGCATTTGTTGCTCCTTGGAGAGGCCGGCTCTTCGCAATCGGCTCGTACATGTAGGGTGTAAAGTATAAACCCCTTACAAGTGATCTTGCACGCGACAGCGACAGCACGACAAGCGAGGCGATGGCTGTCGCGTTCACTCGTCGCCTGCAAGCCGAACTCCAAGCGAGCGACGGCTTTGAGCGACGACTTCCCGGTATGAGGGCAGCAATATACACGCCGAAACTAGCGTGACGCATGCTTTGTCAATTTAAGTTGATGTGCTTTACTGAAAAAGGAGCATAAAATATTTCAGAAGGTCTTGCACTAGGTTCTTATTCTTGCACGTGTAAAATTCAATAGTTTGCTCGTTCCGTGCGACAAACACTTGTATTTGAGTAATGTAAATCCAGTTCGGGCTTCGCACTACTGGCTAGTCGCTCATAGCACTTACAGGCCACAAGCGACGAGTTCTAGATTTCTAGAAACGAGCGATCGAGCGACAAGACCGAGCGATCTGTTCAAGCGACGGCCCGTTTTGTCGCTCGAAGCCGTCGCCCGTCACTGTCGCGCGCAAAATCGCTCTCGTGGAGTTTGGACTTAACGCCGGACTCCTCAGAGAAATGCAAGCTCTCGAACTTTGCCATGACCGTCTCAGCAAAACAGCACCAAACTAACTTGCACCGTGCGTCGTGTGTAGCGGCAGCAGTCGGTCCGGACGAACACTATTGTTGACGTCACGAGGCGCCCGACCAATCACAGGCGGAAACGAGGCGCGCGAGCTTGGCGTGTCTGCTACTGCACTTTTCTTCGAAATAAAATATGTTTGCGCTTTCTTTCGCTCAATTTCGATGCAATATACGAATTCAGAGGGTTGAAAACCACGACGTACTGCTCTTCACTCATTTTTTTCTGGAAAAGCTTCCAGCTTCCCTTTAAGGCCCCGGTGCTCGACACTATCTGTCCCAATGATTAAATCTTGAATAGCGGATTTCATGTGGGAGCTACGAGAACAATTCATTCCCCTTGGCAAGTTCCTTGAAACCGAAACTGGCTGGAAAAAGAACATCTGTGTCGTCGGTGTCGCCGCCTCTCCCCCCCCCCCCCGCCTTTCGTCAAGTCTGCGAGGTCGCAATCGCCACGTCTGCCGTCACCACGTCTGCAGGCAAAATTATCACTGAAGTAATGTCAATATTATTATTCACATTGTTGCGAATAGCATTCGATCGATGTAGCGAGAGACCGTATTTCTAATGCCACTGTATTTTAATAGGTGTAGTGGAACTTCTGAGTAATTCGTCCCTTCGGCTATACGTCACAAACTCCGATATCGTCCCGCTTTGATATGGCACTCGCTGCCCAAGGTCTCCCGTGAGCTTGGCGTAATTATGACTGTATGATGCCGGCGCAGTAAGGATGGATTGAAGACTGATATAGATGAGAAAAAAATTTGGAAGACGCCTGAGTTTCGCCCTTAAGAGTGGCATACGATTGCATTCAATCCATGACTGCTTCTCACTCTTCCCAGGAAATGCAGCGTATGTAACCGTAATGTTTACCAGAAAACGCTCGCGGCAAAAGGTATGCACGAAGGTGGGCTTTCTAGTAAAAACGCCCCCTCTTGCGTGGGCAGTGATGTGGTGGAGGCAGGCGCCATCTGGAAGTGTTGCAAGGAAATGTGCATTCCGCTACACGACCTCCAAGATATTAGCGTGCCGGCGCGCGCAAATGGTGGACGCCCTGGTCCGCCTATGAAAGGTACAACAGCTGGAAAAAGGGTTTGTTTGAGTGTTCGCGTAACAGAATTATGTTTTCTCGTATATTCAAATTACAATGCGACGTTATTATGTCAGTAGGTTGTGTGTAAGTTGTACTTTACGATTTTTTTGCGTACTTTAGCTCTAGAAATTGAATTACTTCAATAACTTCCTTGAGCCACAGGGAGTGCTTGGGTATGGATGGTTCGAA
This sequence comes from Dermacentor variabilis, assembly GCF_050947875.1. Taxonomy (NCBI): domain Eukaryota; kingdom Metazoa; phylum Arthropoda; class Arachnida; order Ixodida; family Ixodidae; genus Dermacentor; species Dermacentor variabilis. The sequence goes on from NC_134573.1 coordinate 54,322,555, forward strand.
AACTTTTTGGCGAAGCGACTCCCGATGCTGGACACCGACGCCGGATTATGTGCGACAGGAGGGACTTAACGGTATCGCGTTAGAAGAAAGGTGTCATAAAGATGTTGGCATTACGACAATATGTCAATCTTTATTTATAACTATTGTGTAACAACGACAACGTGATGGCGGCATGAGGACAATGCAATTACGGCGACTGTATGACTTTGATGGCCTCACGATGACGCTATGACTACCACCCGATAAAGAAGCCAGAATGACTAAGTTGGGAGCTTCTTTTAGCGGACGCAAGGAATACAGGGCAAGGTACGCACGCCACCATTGCCGAGTGGCAGCGGTGCCACTCCAGTCGGGCAGCCACCTCGGTTCCCAGAAAGAGCAGAGGACAATAACACCCCGGCGAGGCAAGGCGAGGTGACGGACAGCCGCTACACGGGATCCTCCCCACCCCTAGAATGCCGGATGCTTAGATGCGAATGGCAGTAGGAATGCGAAGTGATTGTTTAAGATCGGCTGGTATCACGCGGTTGCGCGGCGCTGTCTCTTCTTTGCCGCGAACGTCAATCTTCAAGCTTTTCTCTAAACGCGAAACCACACGAAAGGAGCCTTCGTAGGAAGGAGTCGATGGTGGCTTGCTAGAGTCGCGCCGCCGAAATACGTGCGTGGTTCTGTACTGTAGGAATGTCGGGAAACTAAACACAGGCAGCCCGCGGGCGATACGCGGCGGTGTTTGTCGAAGCTGGTCGAACCACCAACGTAGCCTAAGTGCTGCGTGGCTGCTGGCGGAGTGCCTTTCTTGGTGCCGAAAAGCTGGCCTAGCACACGGATTGCTGACCCATAAACCATCTCAGCTGCACTGACTGCGATGTCATCCTTGATGGTTTTTCGCAGCCCCAGTAGTACTATGGGTGGTCTTTCCACCCAGCGCTGTCTGTCCAGCATGGTGGTCAATTACGCCTTCAGTTGTCTGTGGAGACGCTCGACCGTGCCGTCGCACTGTGGGTGGTAGGCCGGGGTGTTATGAAGGTGCGTGCCGAACACTCTCACAAGGGCAGAAAAAAGCGAGCGTTGGAATTGCGAGCCATGGTCACTAGTTATGCGCAAATGGCAACTGTACCGCGACAACCACATAGCAACAAATTCTTCCGCCACTGTTTAGGCCGTGATGTCTTCTAGAGGCGCGGCCTCAGGGCCACCTTGATACCAGTCGACACACTTGAGGAAGTACCTGAAACCTTTCCAGGGCGCAAGAGCGCCCCCCCCCCAAATTTAAATGCACGTGATCGAAACGGCAATCTGGTAGTCGAAACGGTTGCACCGCTGAACGCGTATGCCGGTCACTTTCGCGGCTTGACAAGCTAGATGGCTTCTTACCCAGCTTCGAACATCTTTGTTTATGCTTGGTCAGACGAAGTGGTCTGCGATAAGCCTCTGTGTGTCTCTGAGGCCGGGATGGCTTGGCCTGTTCAATGAATGGAATATTGGCTGCCGAAACTAATGGGGCACGAACGGGAGATCGGCTGCCGGCGATATGCCGCACATGGCCACATTTGTTATGTAGGGAACCGGCACCTTCCCCCACAAGCTGTAGCGACAAGTTTTTTTCCCTCAATTGACGCAGCTCGGGGTCCTTTTGCTGGGCGGAGGCCAAAGAATAGAAATCAACAGCGCCTGCAGGCACAGCGCGGATTCGCGACAGTGCGTCAGCTGCCTTATTTTCGGTCTCAGAGATATGGCTGATGTTCGTAAAAAAATCAGAGGTAAAGGAAAGTTGCCGAAGCTCACCTTCTGAGTATGAGTAACTGTTCTTCTTCAAAACGAAGGTGAACGACTTGTGGTCGGTTATAATGTAAAATCTACAGCCTTCAAAAAAACGCAATTGCTTGCAAGCACGATAGATGACCAACTCCTCCCTCCCGAAAGTGCTGTAGCGAGCTTCTGTAGGTTTCAGGCGCTTCGAGCCAGGAATGTAGCCTTTCTTATTGCTGCGCGGCCACTGGTGGAGTGCCTTGCTGGGTCCCAAAAAACTGGCTTAGCACAGAGATTGCTGATCCATCGAGCATCTCGGCTGCCTTGACTCCAGTGGACCCCAGTCTCTGCCAACGTGTTTCTGCAGTACTGCACCCACTGCCGTGTTCAGCACGTCTACCATAAGATGAGTTGGCGCATTCGGCAACGGGTGAATCAGCAACACTGCAATCGCCAACTGAGTTTTGGCTTCCTGGAAGGAGTGTTCGTGGTCCGAGGACCAGTGGTAGGTAGGGAATTTTTTTATTAGGTCGCGATGCAGCAGGTCGGTGACCGGCTGAAGAGCTTACGCACAGGATAGCATGGTGCGCCTGTGAAAGTTTATGAGCCCCATAAACTCGCGCAGCTTTCGGAAAGAGGTTAGAGAGGGGAAGTCCTTGATTACCCCCACCCATAATTGCAGTGTATTGATGCCTTGGGGTGAAATGCAATGACCGAGAAAATCCAAGCCTTCTACTCCAAAAATACACTTGGGTGTTCAGGACCAGGCAGTGTTCATCCAGTCGCTCCTCACATAAAAAGCGAAGGTGCCCTTTGTGCTCATCGTGCGTGCGACTCGCAACGAGAATGTCGTCAAGGTAGACGAAAATGAACGGCAGTCCTCGCGTAAAGTCGTTCATGAACCTTTGAAAAGCTTGCGCCGCATTCTTCAAACCGTAAGGCATACGTACAAACTCAAATAGACCAAACGGAGCAGTGATTACTGTCTTTGGAGTGTTACACCGTTCGACAGGAATTTCGTGGTACGCACTCATGAAGCCTATCCTGCTGTATATTTTGGTTCCTCCGAGACGGGCGCTGTAGTCATGTATGTGGGGAAGGCGATATTGATCCGGAGTAGTGACGGCATTCAAAGCTCGGTAATCACCAGAAGTCCGCAGTACCCGCTGTCCTGCTTCGGAACCAAATGGAGAGGTGAAGACCAATTTCTGGAGGAAAGACGTCTAACGCAGAGCTGAAGTGAGTGTTCGAACTCACGGCGGGTGACTTCCAACCACCGTCCAGCAAGCCTCCGTTGCCGCGCGGTAACAGGTGAGACGGCGGCAGTTATATGATCTGTCACCTTGTGTTTCGCCGGTAGTGCATCGTTTCGGTAGCGTACTGCATCCTCCAGGAGCGAGAGTCAGTCGCCTGGCTCTGAGACTCTGGCCGTGGCGATAGGTATCAAGCCTGCAGACGAGCAATCGCATATACGGTCAGCGAGTGCGAGGTAGCCGATCGAGACTCGTCTCGTCAGAACCCGCCAGTACCATGCGTGCGGACTCTGGGAGGCGTTACAAGAACAGCTCGCGCAAAAATTGGAAGCTGTCTCTCGTTTGCAGAGTTCTCTCCAGGTAACTGACGCAACCGGTGCAGAAGTTGTGACTGTTGTTGGTCGACGAATTGCTCGGAGAGGAGCTGTTGGAGCCTAGTCGGTTGCAATGGCTCGAGGTGCTGCAGGACCGTGCGTTTCAGGTCTTCGCATGCTGTGGCCGAAGTCATACGCACTAGCAAGTCGTCTATGGCATCGGCGATGTTGCAGATTAGCGTGTCGAGGACGTGCAGGTAGTTTGCTGTCTCTGAAGTGATGTGCCGAGTTTGAATGGAGCATCTATTTAAATAACCTAAACCCGGGGATTCTTGGCCCAAAGCTGGGAAGCTGAAGCTCTGCGGTGATGGCAAGAGACGAAATCGTGGCGTCGTCTCTGTCAACAGGAGTAGGAGCAGCTTCGTCCATGGCTATTGTTCGAAAAAACGTAGATATCCAGGGACACCACTTGTTGGGAGCTCGGTTATCGGAGGCAAGGAATACAAGTTTTGAAAGGTTGAGGTCCGAGAGTGGAATTGCTTTATTCAAAAGTAAAAGCAGATTTTCCAAATGACAATGGTGGCGCCTCAGTCGGGCAGCCACCTCGATTCGAAGAAAGAGCACTGGACAATGACCACCACGGCGAGGCACGGGAACCTGATGGACGGCCCCTGCGACTACGACAGCACAACCACGACGTCCTGATAACGACGGTATTTGGACAACCGGTACAAAAGTTCGAATGTCGAAAATGGCGCGAACATCGCGGCATCAAAACAGATGCATCACAGCAACTTTCTCATGACGACGCAACAACGAAGATGGCATGACAACAGGTGCATGGCCGCGATTGAATGACAATATCATGATTACGATATAATGAATAACCATGAATGGCATCTATGGATCGACAAAGGTATTACGATGGCGATGGCATGATGCCAATGGGATTACGTTATTGAAGTGATGGCGACGGTGAAACGGTAGCTTTATGACGATGCCATGACATAAATGGAATGATGGCGACTGTATTAAGAAAATGGCTCATGACGACGACATGCCGAGGTACGTATGGGAAAATTATAATGTCGATGATACAGCGACCGTGACGGGATCCCTACAATGCTATAACAACGAATACATGACGACGACTGTATGATTAGGACTGAATGAGGACGATGATATGACAACTGCATGAGGACAATGGGATAGCGACGAATGTACGATAACGATTGCGTGATGATGACTGTATCATGAAACCTGACGAGGGTCGAATGACGAAGCTGAAGTGTTGACGATGGTAGGACTAGGACGGCATGAAGACGACGGTGTGACAGCGGATACATAATAGCGTATACTTGATGACGATGCATTGACGACGATAGCATCACAATGGTGCTATAATAACAATTGAATTACGACATCGTGATTATGATACCATGAGAAACACAGAATGATGTCGGTAGATTAACGAAGGTGGTATGATGATCAGGCATGACGACAATAGGAATGCGTTATGAACTGATGGCAAAGGTCAAAGGACTGTGTGACGACTATGGTAGAACGACAATGGCATGACGATGGCTGTGTGATGACGAGGGCTCACGACGATAGTAGGACGAGAGTCGGATGTGGAATTTAAAATGACTACAATGGAACGACCGCGACGGCATCTCCGGGATGGTATGTCAACGAATGCATGAGGATGACTGTATAACGAGAACGCAGTGATTAAAATAACACAACCGCCGGAAAGGTAGTGCTAGTTTCGGTTTCAAGGAAAACGTGCGCTCCTAGAGGTGACCGGATATCCTAAGATCTTGCGGAACGAAGTAAAGCAGATGTGGATGTTCATATTTCTTGTCATACGCAAGTTCTTTTAGAAATAAAGAAATGTGAGTGAACGGCAAACAACTCTTCTTTCTGCTTAGTTGTTCTTTATTTCTCTTTTTGTGAGTTTTAAATCCGTCGAAGCGGGAGAAGTGGTTGACTTCGTGTGTCCCTCCAGCTTTCTTACGCTCGCAGTTGACACTAGCTCAGCGATATCAGAAGTCGGATTGCGCTCGGTCATCAGCTTCGGTTGCCTTGCCAAGTAGGAAGATGCGAAAGATGAGACAGAGAAGCGTCATCAGGCGTGCAAGGAACGGAAGACCTAGGGAACTAGGTCTACCAAGCATTAGACTAACATGGCTAAATCGGGCTATCACATGTCTTGCGCTGCTCTGCAGTGTTCTAACAGGAGGATTTCCAGTTCTTCGAAGTTTTTCAGGTTTTCTAATCAAAACAGGTAAGCACAAGTATTTCATTCTATTTTCTGAGCAGGTATTCATTTTGCACGAGTAAACCAGTTTTGCGGAAGCCTGAGTGAACTGGCCTAATAGCAGTATTGCTCGACTCATTTGTGACGACGGCAGCCCATCTACAGCTGGTGTAATACTTATAATGAAGGACTTGGATGCGTGGTTATTCATCACGACTCAAGGTTGGTCAAGACTCAAGGTTCACTCTTTGTCAACACGGACAGCTAAGGCTAAAGTAAAGAAACAAACCCACACACACAGCCATGATTTTTATCAAATTTCAGTAGCAATGACAGCTAAACCGCGCACGCACGTAATTCCTTGCTGCCTTTTGATGCACACCTGATCGTACTGTAGAAGGTTTGGGCTTTCTATTTCCTCCTAATTGTTCTGCAGATTGACGCTTTCTAACTGCCTGGTGGTCAGTCTTTTTTCAGATCGAAATGTATGAATAAAAGTAAAAAAGTTCAGCTTTTACTTCTGTTGAGTTTTGACTGACTGAGAAGTCGGCCAGCTTTAGTTGTTCCACTTAAAAACACACGAACAAGATTGACGAATGATGGTGCCAAGAAGTTATTTTCTTTATAAAAGCCCACAGAATATCTATGGACTTGTTGAACTATAGCCCTAAGCTTAACCGCAAGTATGGAATTTCAAACCGACTACTTTCACTAAATGATGAAATGTCACATTATAACAGCGAATATTGGTTGTTAACAGTGGTCTGCTAAATAAATATTTCTCATTAAGATTGCCTGGCGCTGCTGTTTACGAGCGATGTCTCACTGCTTTAAAAGATAAACAGAAGCTTGCAAGATAAACATGGCAGAAAAAAACGCTTCGTAAGGACGGTACACTTCAGCCGGTTCTGCTACGTGATTTGGCCAATGTAGCCGCGCTGCCATCGGGCTTGCAAGAGAGCACGAACGCATGCCCCTTGCACGCGAAGTTGGAAAGGAGGGCTTCCGCAGGAACCCTCCTCCTCCTCGCTGCGCTTTCTCTCCCTCTTACTTCTGACCTCAAGAGTGAGGTCATGAAGTAATTGTTTTGTTTGTGAATTATTTCCAGTTAGATATCCGGTAACTGCCGGTGGTGGAAGCGGCGCTGCCGCTGCGTACTGGCGTGCTGTGCAGCGTACCGACGCAAGTATAGGGAGTTTCCGCACTCTAACTGACATGCCAATCGCCTGAAAACAATGTATAGGTAGCGCAGGTGCGAACTTCAGTTCTTGCGCCAACAGTAAAAGTAAGTCGACTCACAAACACTGAACAACCGTCGCAGCTGATGAGATAAGAAGAAATCTATACGATAGGCGCGTAGCAGTCTTACGAACCTACTTGCCGAATACTTGCCAACTACCATCGAAATCTCAATATACGCAGACGACACCTGTGTCTGCACTTCGGCAGTCACACGTCCTCAGATAAGTGCGCGGCTTCAAAGAGCGGCAACTTTGACAGCGAGCTCCTTGTGTAAACAAATCTCAGCATATCTGGAGAAAAATGCGCACTTGTGGCATTTACTCGCAAACCAATGACGCCTTATGTCTTCTCAATAAATGGGCGGACCATTTCCTATGTCAGAACCCGCAGATTTCTTGGCATAATTATTGACCGAGACGTCTGTTGGCGCCCGCACGTGGCCTACATGAAACGGCGCCTGACTGAAACTTCCCAGTTGTTTAAATACTTGACAGGAAAGACGTGGGGGATGTCAGTAGACGCAATGCTGAAACTCTACAGAGCTCTTTTTCTGGATTTTTTAAGATATAGTCTACCTGTACTCAATAACACCTGCAAGACAAATATTCGTGTTCTGCAGGCAGCACAAGTTCAAGCACTAAGAGTTTGCCTTGGTTTGCCGAGATGCGCGTCAACAGAGGCAACTATTGCGATTACTCGGGACCATCCAATGCAAACTCACATTACGGTGGAAGCTCTGTGAACACACATCAGACATTTTGCGCGTGCCCCCTATCACCACCTTGCAACACTACCTTCAACCGGCACCGAGCATCATTCTCTAAAACTAACGTCAAGTACAACGACAAACTTCTCTCGGGCTTCACCGCTGCATCTAAACCATCGATACCCCCTTGGTTTCTTATCATCCCCACAGTCCATCTCAGTGTACAGGAATCGGGAAGAAGTCTGAGCTGTCGTCGCCTGTATTGAAACAGCTGTCTCTGCTTCTTCTGCACGAAAGGTACGGGGACAGTGTACATATTTATACTGATGGTTCCACAAACATGCAGTGCTCGTCCGGTGCTGTGGTTATCCCAGCAAGAGCTAATACAATGAGCTTTAGGACTGACCACCCAACGACATCGACATCTGCGGAACTAGCTGCTCTTCGCGCTGAACTTTTTTTCGTGAATCGGGAACCACCTCGATAATGGTAAATCTTCAGCGACTCAAAGACAGCCATGGAATCTGTGCCATCAGCTCTGCGTCGTGCGCCATTCGAACAGCTCGTATTAGATATTAGACGCCCACTCCATACACCACATGAGAAAAGACACTACGTGACGTTTCAGTGGCTGCCTAGTCACGACGGCGTCATAGGAAACGAAGACGCCGATAATGCCCCTCGGGCAGCTCTTGAAGACACACAGGAAGAGGTCATACTATTTTCACGGTCCGACGCAGCCAGCAGACTTCGAGTGCTTGCACAGGAGATGACGCTCTCTCTATGGTGCGCACCAAGCAGTCAGACCAACCGGAGCAATCGTCAATACGACCTGCCCTCTTTGATGCATCGCTGTATGCCAACTGGACCCGGCTGAAGAGAGGCCACTCTGCTTTATCGCTTATGGCTAGGGGTGACATTCACGAAATCTTACTCATTTCGCATTGGAATGGCCGACAACGTTCTCTGCAATGCCTGTCTTTGCGATGAGACGCTAGAACACATTTTGTACGACTGTCCTGAATATAAAGTTCAGAGACAGTCCCTGGCGTCCGTTCTAGCGCACCTTGACAATAGACCATTGTCAGTTGAAACGATTTACACATATCACCGACAGAATACATCGCAGCTGAAGGCGACGAAGGGACTACTTCCGTTTTTGAAAGAGACGGGCTTGGACAAGGGGCTGTGACAGTGATATGTCACGTACGACCCAAGAGTGACGGACAGTAAGTGACGATTTGTGTGTTGTGCTATGAGCTCTCTCTCTCTCGCTCTCTTCTCCCCATCTTTCATCCCCCCCATCCCGCTCCCATGTGTAGGGTAGCAAACCGGTTGAGCTAAACTGATTAACCTCTCTGCCTTTCCTTCTCCCCTTTTTTCTTCCTTCCTTAGTTATGTCTATCTACGCCGCTTCAGCTGATGCGGGTAAGCGGTGGAACGCGCTGTAGCGGCCGAATTGCCAGAGGCCACTGCTGATAATCAAGGATGACGTGTGCTCATATTTCTTTGGCGCGCTCTGATTTGTCATCTCAAGATACATTGAACAACTTTTAGTGCATGATTGTATTGGGCGTTTGCTGCTGTGGAAGGCAGTAACCTTAATGCTGTGCGGCGAACTTCTTAATGTCTGATAGGCTGTGTATTTTTATGCGTGCAATACCCTGTGTTCTCACACTCGTCATGAAACTCTACTGAGTGGTAGCAAGGAGAAATATGGCGTCCGTCCCTGACTACCGCGCTTACAATACGTGGTTTCGACGTCGAAGAATATCATTACCGCTAGATGTTTTATGCTCATTTGAGGTTGAAGCGATGTGACTAACTCAAACATGTTATCAATGGTTTACAGACAAAGCCAGAAGCCCGCCATATCATGAGGGTGCACTTAATTAGGTTTTATGTACCATTGGAGGCGCGTCATTACTATAATTTCCGGTAATTGTTCAACGCAACTGGGAATAGTGATCGGAGGCTACGATGCCAAGTCTAATAGATATTTCTATTTCTGATGTAAAAGAAATCAACTGAATCGGAGCAAGAAACGCAGGGACATTACAGGAAACAGCACATGCAGTTATTAGCTGAAGTATTTTAATTTAGAAATTGATGTATTCCGTGCAATGAACTAATTGCGCCATCCATACGTCTTGTTAATTAAAATGGCTAGAGGCCTCAGATCCCAGATGTTTGTTGTGTCAACACTTTTTGTAACTCGAATAATACAATACGGGCATTCTGACAGAGATTTTCAACTGCTGCTGCTGTGCATGTGATGCGCCAAACCAAGGCGTAAATTAACGCGATATCGTTACGGAGCTACTGTGGCAGAAAAGCCGGTGTCGTCGGCATCGGCGGCGTTGCCCGTGAGCGAAAAATGGCGGACAGCAATTCATAAATAAAACAACTGGCAAGATGTGCTGGCTGAGAATCGAGCCAGGGTCTCCTGAGTGTGAGACGCAGACGCTACCACTCAGCCATGAGTTCGATGCTTCAAAGTGGGACCAAAGCGCCTCTAGTGAATGCGGTGTTGCCTTCGAAACGTGCCGTAGAAAGCTATACTGCGGTGTATATCGGTAATTATGAGCACGTAAATTATAGATGTTGCAGTTAAACGCATAGCGAAGTACGTTTCCGCTACATTTCTTCTGCGCTTGGCGCGCACGCAGAGCCATCTTGCGGCAAACACAGAAGATCCCCTCCTCGCAATGTACGGCGCTGCCCCGACAGCTGGCGCGCCACACGCCCGCTTCCCCCCTTCGTCTCGTTTCAGCGCATTGGGGCCGTGCGGGGACCGGTGCGAGGATGCCCCAATACCCTTGAGTTTTCTCGCTCTCTCCGCTTCCAATTTCCAGCGTGCGTCACTCGAACCCTCGTGTTTAGGCGACGAGGCTCCTCTTTCCGCTCACAGCGCGATTCCTAGGTGCAGCGTCCGATTCGGGACGCCTCTGAAGTGACCGCTGCGCCGTAGCGCATCTGGTGGGAAAGCGTCCACTGCGATGTATGCAGTGCTGCTGGCGAGGAGTCATGCGTCTGGGTGGCGCTGCCAAGCGAGATAGAGGACGATCCCATCGAGGCGTCAGCCCCATGATAGCGCCCGCCTTCATGGCGCGTCGCGGCCCGGCTGTCCGTGCCGATCACGACGCTTGGCTCGCGTAGATCATTTCTCCCTCCGAGACACCGAGTTCTTTGGTTCGTTCCGCTTGCTGAGGCGCACGTGTCGTCTTTGTGTGACTCAAGAGCATGCCGAGTGAATGAGTGGTCGGTGCGAACGGGGTGCGATAAAGCTATCGCGTTCCACTCTTGAAGGCGAAGCTTAAGCGTCCTCCAATTTTACCTCTTAGATACCACCAGAGCAGCTTTCAACTTCCAGTAGATGCCATCTATGCGGGAAAACCGAGATGCAGGAACGACACGTGGTACTGACGCGGGCAGTGACGGCAGGGTGGTGATTCGTGCGCAACACTTCTCAGTTACCTCAATCTCGCATTTTCTCTAATGAACACTGAGAAACCTAAAGAGGTGACATAATTTTGCACACAAGTATAGGCCGTGCTGAGCTCTCCAAGACTCCCCGAATTACTTCTACCATTGTAATTGCTAAGTTGAAACCTTACCTTCCGATAGCGCCATATGGAATTCGCTTTTACTGGTTCAAGATGAAAAAAATCCATGTGATCGGTTCATGGTCGTGAATTTTAGTTTATGGAACAGAAGGATACAAACACCCCACACGGTTGTTAGCGCTCGTTAAGTATAGAAACGTTCTAGTGTAACATGAAAATTTACGATGGGGCCTATCGACATAATTTCCAACACGAACAAGTGGAACGTGACTAGCTAACGTTGTTGCGTTTCAGTGCCGCTACATGTTTGCAACAGTGACCATATTCAAGTTACAAAATGTATAGCTCTCCTACATTTTGCACTTTGACCAACCAGAGGCACTCTTCGCAAGCCGCTCCGTACAGGGTGGAGACATTCTGTGACGGAGCTCTCACTGCCACAACCGATTTTCGTAGCGCGGTCCTCTATCGCCACGCCATACTGTGCTTCAAATCGGATATCTTGTCGGGGCTGGAAGTTAACCAAAGATAGGAAGGCCGGTTCGGTTTAGGAGGCCACGGTAAAACCACAAATCAGGTAGCGCAGGGTGACATGGGCTTACCTTCTTTTAAAAGTCGGAGAAGCGCTGATCAAAATTATTTTGAAGAAAGATTCCGGAACATAGATGAAATTAAATTGGCGACTAAAGTGCTGAAGTAACTGTACCTGGTAAGCTTGGGCACAGAGTGTAGGAAGGGGTCACTGAAGTTGGCAGCCAAGTGCACGGTAATTGAAAGTGTGAATCGAGAACCACGAATGCGAATTGGATGCAAATAATGGAAACAAAAATGGCCATGGAGATATAGAAGAATGCAAAGAAAGATATTAGAGGGGAAAATTTGTATCATAACTCAAAGGGGAGTGCTGTGCTATTTAAGGCTGCAGCTCATTGCCTACGGACAAAAACATATATTCTCAACAAGATGAGACATCTGTATGTCCAGCACAAATCCGGAGACCACTCAGCCTATCCTAATGAAATGCGAACAGATACACCTAGTGACACCCGGAGGTAACGTAACGTTACAGAAGCGCTTGCATTTAAAGTGGACGGCAGTTTATCTCGACGGCTCGACCGGTCAGCCATCGAGATAAGCAAGAGGCGTTTAAATCATTGGTGAGAAAAAAAGCAGGGAAGAACTTGATACGACCGGATCCGTTACAGGCACAGGTAAAGCTACAAGGTAAATAAGGAAGTTGTGAGGAAAAAAATGATTATGCAGATGCCCAGAACATGCCAGAATAAAAAACATGCACAGTTTACCTAATTAAATCAAGCAAGCAAGTTGAACAGGTGTCAACGCCCAGTTTCAAAGGGAATGCCGATAAATCATCCTCGTGGCGCCCAGCTCGGGATCCGCTGGCAATTGGCAAGGATTTGCCGCGGGTGCCAGTTCGCTGAGCGTTTTCGCTCAAAATGCACCAACTGGTGCGTGCCACAGTGCTCAAGCCACTTCGGGAATGATTGGCGAATAATCGATTTTCCGAAAGGCCCAAAAGGAATTATATGGGTTGCAAGTAGTAAGGGTTACATTCGACAGCCTACGGAACTTTCATCCATATGCACTGTGAGTACTACGACACTCCCTATGAATGCGAAGAGTTTTCTTAACGCCATAGTGGTGATAGAAACAGATCCGACCTTTTACATCACGTCGCGGATAATCTTTTCTGATGGCAGACATTGCGGCAAGAAGTAATTTACTAGTTACGAAAATTAGCAGCAGTGAGTTCAAAGCGATAATAACTAAATCAATGTCGACCGCCTCTCTCACGTTTTAAAAAGCTCAGTGCGTGTCTGTATCAGTGACAGTTTCAGAAATAGCGTTTGCAACCCTTCTGCATACTCAGCGCACGAAAACTCACGCGTGGAAAGCTACGCACGCTGCTTCTTTTGCTACGCTAAGCGGCTTTAGCTCACGCGACTCCGTGCTGCGCCCTTTCTAAAGCTTTGTATTTATGGTGTGGTGTTGTGCGCGTTACGGGATGTTTTATTGCGATAGCAATTATATGGACCCTCCAGGAGAATTTCTGCCGTCGCCTGCGGCATCATCATGACGTTCTGCATGAAGTCGAAGGGCGATAACACCGTCGCCGCGCGCCGTATGCTGTATGTGCGAGTGAAAGCTTGCGAGGGTGAGCGGATGATGGCGGCTCAATCACGCGCGCTCAAAGGAGGAAAGCGGGGAGGAAACGCGCCGTATTTCGTCGCGCGCATGCGAAAGGGAGGGATGGAAGGGTGGCGGGGCGCTCTACTTCGGGCCGCTTCGTATGGCGCGGCGGCCTGGTTCTTATCTTGAGAGCGTCTGCGATGAGTACACAGTCTAAGTGCAACCAGGGCTAATAGCTTCGTATGTGCTCTGTTATCGCCGCTGAGGTCGCGTTGAAGCGAGAGGCAGCACAAAGGCCAATTCGCTCGCTGGTGCTGCCGCAGCTTGTCCTTCCAGCGTTCTGAGAGCGAGTGTGCGCAGTTATGGAGTAAGATGCGTTCATGTTTCTTTGTGCGCACGTGACACCATGCTTGCTAACTTAGTAAGCGAATGTTTACAAGTTTATATGGCCGATAAAACTACTTTCTTTACTTCGCATAGATGTCTACTAATTTGCTATCGCAACCGATGATTCGAAATTCGGGTAAAACTGCGACTTTTTTCGGCTTTTCAATGCTACAAGCGAACCATATTGAATCGTTTATTTTGTTCTTCCAGACGTTGCACAACAAGAAAGGAATGTGCGTTAGGCGTTGCAAACTACAAGATATTGCAACATAACTTAAGTCATTAAAGAGTGTTCGTGCCCACAATGATTGCTAGGTCACTTTAACTGTTTGCGCAAAATATCACTGCGATATGATACATTTTGTTCAAATCAGAATGGTCGTCTGCAATAAGATAAATAATTCGTTTACCAAACACAAAAAGCTTCTTACGTACATATGCGGCTACCACTGTATCGTCGTTCTATTTTTTCTGATTCTCGGCCATAGAAAAGTCTCCGATACACGAACTCGTTCGTCTGTTCATTTTTTCCCCTTCTGTTCTTCTTATCAAGTTGAGCCGCAGAGAACTACCGTCATGTCCTTTGTATAAATTTAGTAAAGGTTCATTTTCATAGTCTATGCACTTTGCCCGGGATCTGGCAAAGACATGTGACAAATGACATTATGTACTTGTGCATAAGACTTGTACTTAGATGAAAGCTTTGTGACAATAATCACGCATTCATTCGTAATTTACTGACTGTTTCTCTTTACTATCAGCACGTTCTGAACGAATTTATTGATTACTGCTGCAAAATTTCTTTCCAAGCGACACCGCTTCCCCGCGCAAATCTGCCGTGCATTTGTTAAACGAATGCTTGAGTAAACGCGTTATTTCCCACCTGACGAACAAAACAGCGGGTGCCATGTAGCTGAGTTCCCCTTTGACAGTAAAGAAACTATCACGCCGACGAGCGGTCGTAACACGTTTGAAAACAGTTTTAGACTACAACTTTACATCACAGTTTAAGGCGGCTTATTTAACAGCGCTTTTAGACTATACACCATCAAAAATGTTACCTGCTTAGCTATCAGCACGCATTGACGCCTTTCCACAGTATTTTGGCCCACATAAAGTCCCCGTGCTGCCTACAAACCGCTCATACACACATGCGCTGGCAACAAGTCCCTCGGAGCCTGCGAAGTTATAATGACGACCGTCTTAAGGCTCATTCTCACTAGACCAACGCGAGACATATTTTGTCCTCCCGATTGACGGCGACAGCGTTTTTTCCCTCGTGTCGGCGCCTGTGTCACACGGCACCGACGACCAGCAATCTGCCGACGGACCGTGGAGAGCTCGGTGTCGGTAGAGTCAGTACAGTGCGACAGAGGCGCCGACAGGAAGGTTAGAAAACGCTGTCGCCCACAGTCGGGAGACAGAAATCTGTGTAGTGTTGGCCTAGTGTGAATGAGCCCTCAGCAGACGACGCGGTTGCCATCCCAGTACGGAGCGCCGGACGAGGGGGATATCGAGGCACCCTAGAACCATAGAGTCTCGCTCAATAATTACTAAGGGGAACTCTGGCGCAAATATCTATGGGAGCTGCAATGGAGGCGGTTCAGCCAGCACGGGAATCATGGGAAGTACACGCGTTTTCGCCTAAAATGAGTAAAGCACGTCAAGCCAGAGCCTTGAGACGCTTGACGCGTTTTGACTCGGCCACCTCGACAAGCAGAACCGTTGCGATTAGTAGCGATTGCGCGTCTTCTGCACTTCGAAAAGTATAAGTTGTTCTGAAATCTACGGTAATTGAGGCACACAAAGCGTAATAAAGAAAGCCACAAAAACGTGTGAATTCGCAAGCACGAAGATCATACAAACCCGGGTACTTCCCATTCTTCCGACGGGGGCTGAACGAGTGAAGCGCCAGAGTTCCCTCTACTAATTATGGTAGAAAACTCCATGCCCTAGTCCAACCCATCGGTCAGCGCCATGTTGCACCTGCGAAACTTGCAAAGCTGCGCGGATGCACGCACAGCGCCCTAGTTTCCGAGCATCGTACGCTAGGCTGTTACAATGAACCCGGCTTAACCCCTGTATTTTACCCGCATGTGTATCGTTCGCAACCACTTGTCGTAACGACGGTGTGCGCAGGAGCATCTGTGCTAAGTTCCGTTCGCGCTGCATAGACAACAGGTGCCAGGATGAGCTTAGTGGACTGGATGAGCTAGCTGTGACTAGACCAGACTAGTGCACGATCCCGTGACATGAGCATGCACGACAACGGTTTTCGTCAGGGGAGAGGAGAGGGATTCCGAGTCGGTTTCCTCCTTGAAAACATGTCGCCGGTGACAGAGCGGTGCTGTAAGTGTCCGCCGCCAGCCCGATGACCGAGCGCGACCATACTATATATATATATATATATATATATATATATATATATATATATATATATATATATATATATATAGCGAAGCTTATACGGTCAAAACGGGGTGGTTCATGGGTGCTTTATGGGTCCTAGCGCTATCTGCGTGGACAGCGAACACTTCTGATGGGAGTAAAAGTAATGTGGTACCAGATTCGTTTAAACAGAAGTGACGTCATATTGTCCTCACAGGCGCGAAATTTGTTTCGGTGGCCCGACATAAGAACAGTATATTCAAGTGCCTCGCCATTCGACTTCATCGGTGTTTCGAGCTTTCAGAGCAGAAGCTCAGCCATATGGGTGTCGAAATCGCATCCCTGCACAGAAGATGCTTTCTTCGGAAGCCGCCAGAAGCTTTGGGTGTAGAGTGCTGGTCCCATTGTCAGCCGCCAAGCCCGTCGGCCAGCCCAGCCGCACGAAACCAGTTAAAGTTAAACAATTATCGGGTGGTTGTAACTCACTACTTTTCACTAACAGGTTAAGAAACGATGAAACCCGCTCCATCAAATTTAGCCAAACATTAAATTAAATTAAATAATGGGGTTTTACGTACGAAAACCACTTTCTGATTATGAGGCACGCTGTAGTGAAGGACCCTGGAAATTTGGACCACCCGGGCCGCTATCTTGTACACGTTCGAAAAGCCGACGTTCGATTTCGCCTCACGTGATTTGACTAGATTGGCATGGGCAGCCATATCGACGCAGCCTGGACAATCGTGCGTGGCGAAATCGAACGTCTTCTTTTTGAACGTGTACAAGATAGCGGCCCTGGGTTTCTTTAACGTGCACCTAAATCTAAACACCCACGGGTGTTTTCGCATTTCGCCCCTATCAAAATGCGGCCGCTATGGCCGGAATTTGATCCCGCGACCTGGTGCTCAGTAACCCAACATCATAGCCACTGAGCAGCCACGGCGGCTCAGCCAAACGTTGACAAGCACAACAACACAACGTGTGAGAGAGGCGTACTGTAACAGGTGAACTTTGCGAGCACGGCTTTCTGCACACTTCAAGAGCTGCACTGCATTGCAAGTGATGGGGGCGTCATCGTTCCTTCCCCTCTTATGGTAGCCACTGAAAAAAAGGGTATTTCTTGATAATGATGAAGTAAAATAGAGTTTTCTTTTCTTGCCACGCGCATATAAAATTGATTATATCGTGAGAAGCCAACAAACACTGACACCAAGGGCAACATAGGGGAAGTTACTTGTGGTTAATAAATGAACGAAAGAAACGATAAATTAATGGAACAAAAAGTGGATGAAAAAACTACTTGCCGCAGGTGGGGAACAATCCCACAACCTTCGTATGCAAACGATGCGAAATACAGAAACATGCAGACATTATTTTCATCTTCAAACACAGCATAAAAGTCACCCACTGGCTCTAGACATAATGAAACGAGATAAAAGTTATCTTCATACAGAAATTCGAGGAAATCTTCACATATTGCCAAGAAATGAATTTTGGAACTCAGACGTCGAATATACTCCATGGCTGCTACACTTCCAAAAGTAGAGGGTATATTCAGAAAAACAGACATGTTCATTCAACCTGCTCAACAGCTAGCACTTTACCAGATATATATGCGGTATTCAGGATACACACATGTCTCGTCTTGTGTCCCAGACAGTGGCGCATACCCACAATGGGGGATTGGCCAAGAAGCAGGCGGTTTTTCGTATGCTTAGAAGTAAAGCCAAGCTAGATTTAAATAGTGGAGCGTGGGACTAGAACTGTAATGTAGACGTGTGATGAAAATATTGTTAAGAATTTTGATAAAATAAGTTAACGTAAATAAATGAAATAATAGGAAATATTGATAATTTTCGAAATTCAGCAAAGTACTCTTTCTGTCTCTAATAAAATTGTAAATTCCAAGAAAAGCGTCCCCGTGGCTTGATCCCAGTGAGGTCCACCAAAAGAAAGAATGGTTGGCGAGGATAGCGATAGCCCAAGTTTGGTGAATGAATATACTAATAGTTTTCTTTGTATTAGAAAGCGGCGGCAGGAGAGGCAATAATGTTCGCCAGTTTTAGGTGCACTGCAAAAAGAACATAGAGGGGACATAGCGAGACCAGACCTGTGTAAGTAAAAATTTAGAGGAGGTATGCAACATCTCAATTTTCTAAAAGAAACTTCCAATTGTCTTGAAGGATACCAATTATTATTCCATGGGAAGCCAAGATGGTGGAAATCAGAAGATTGTGTAAACATGGATGAAGCAGAGCTTTGAGATATAGCAAAATTTCTGTACCGAGCCGCGGTGACATAAGCTGATGTCGGCAAAAGAGATATGATAGGGCCATTGAGGGATGCTCGTGCGAGTGAATCGGCCATTTCATTCAAGTGTAACCCATGATGTCCCGGTTCCCAAAGCAAACCTACTTTCCCTAAGTACGGAGGTACCATCGAACGAAATGTTCTTTCAATTCCTGTATCTAAAGATGCAGTTAGTGCTGTACATACAGATAGCGAGTCGCTCACAATAACAGCCAATGGGTCGTTTTGGGGGAGTTTTCGTAACGCTAATATAATCGCTAACAATTCTGCTTGAAATATAGGTGTGAAATTGCGAAGGTCAAGGGAGTAAGACCATTGTAGAGATTCATCATTCATTCATTCATTCATTCATTCATTCATCATTCATCATTCATTATACTGCACCTCAACAAACAATAATCATTTAAGTTATCTCATGCGACTTCATCCACAATGGCTGAACTGTTTGCAATCCTATGTGCGATAAAATTTATATTGTCAATAAGAGATGCGCAAAAATGGGTAATTTTCAGCGATTCATAGGCGGCTCTAACATGACTCTGCAGCACAAAGGGCAAAACATTCAGTGATAGTATAATATACGAGACACTTAAAAACCTCACAAAGGCAAGCGCAGCGAAACATACAATAGCATTTCAGTGGGTACCAGGGCATTGTAACATTCCTGGCAACACAGCAGCCGATGAAGCAGCACGACAAGCGCACCTCAAAGATGATGTGGTTCCGCTCCCAATATCAAATAATGAGTTACGTTGCATTATAAGGACAACGTCTTTCAAAATGTGTAAAAACACTTGGTTTGACCAGAATTCCAAGAGCTCGGACCTATACCATATTGATCCGTTCATTGAATACAAATGTTCATTATCATTAGACAGAACTATAGAAACCCTTATTCATCGATTAAGGCTAAGCACTGCCTACACAAAGCATTTCTTACACAAAATTGGCCATGCTGAAACCCCCGAATGTGATTGTGGATTTGTAGAAGAAGATATATATCACCTCCTTCTAAATTGCCCACGTCGCGACACACCAAGATGCCGACTTAAATCAACCCTAATTAACTTAGACCGCAGACCTTTCAGTTTTAAGAAACATTAGGGTCCTTGGCCAACAACGACTTTGTAGAAGAGCGCTTTAAGAGCACTAAAGACTTCTTGAAGACCGCGGCATTGTTGGACGTTATTAACGCTTTTATTGTTCCTTTCATTTCATTGTCACTGTATATATGCATGTATTTGTGAATTATGTTCACTGTTTTGTTGTGACTATACGTCATAATGCATTTACACGATGAATGTACCACCCGCTGACTAGAGGCTGTGTCATTAGGCGACAGCATCGTTTGTATCTTTGAGACTTTTATCTACATAACTGTGAAAACATTTACCTTGTATATTGTATGTACCATGTGTTTATTACGTCATAGTCTTTCTGTGAAAACGTTGCGTGATAAGTCCTGGTGCTTCTGTGAAAAGATTATTTCATGTGTAATCTTGAACCCTGCATGTTGTATGATGGAACCATTCAAAGGTAAGGAGTAGCCGGCGCCTTAAATTGTGCGTCAACATCTCCTTATATTAAATTAATAGAAAAAAAGGCTGTGGGATCAGTGCCATGTGTCTCGGTTTGGCACCGCCGTCTGTCGGGCACCGTTTTACTATAGCGGCTAGAAGGGGGCAGTGTGCCGGGCGGCGCGTCTGCCCCTTGGGAGGGAGAGGCGCGATGAGCGATGAAATTTCCCGGCGCCGCTAGGGGCCCTGAAGCGCGCTCGTGTGCAACGACAAGCCGCGGCGTGGCCCTTGCCAGTGTAGTTATGGTCCCTAGAATATTCTAGGGACCATAATGTAGCGCCAGCGACGTCTGCCGGGCAGGCGTAGGCGTGTAGACTGCGCTAGTTTGCATGTCAATCGTGATCACTGGGAAGCGTCGCAAATGTGCCGCTGTGATTGTTTTGAGGTGCGTAGTGCCTGATATTGTGTTGTTCATGGTGTTATATATTAGATAAAGCGGCATGCCCTCATGGCGTCGGAAGCGCGAACATGTTTTGTACCCGCCTGCTGAAGCGGGTACAGAACGTGCAAACCCAAGGCATCCCTTTTTAGACCACCTGTAGACGCAACTCGGCGTGAATTGTGGTCGCCAAACATCAAAAGTGCTGACAATGAGTTGACAACAGACTGTGTCCTTTGCGAACGGCACTTCGATTTGAAGTACACCCAAAGAACCTTTCGGCATGTAATTAATGGGGCAGTCACCAGAGAAACAGCACTATTACTTAGGGCGCCGGGCATTCCCTCTCCCACAGTCTAAATTAAATAGGCCCCAGGCGGTTACATTAAGGCTTCTGCACACATGAACGTACCCTAACCCGGTCGTCATAAATGAAACTAATCAGGACTGCGGGGCCTCAGTCTATTGTAGTAAGTGCACTCTAAAAAAGTTTTCACCTTTTGGGGTGTATATCTGCCACACAACAATAATCGTCATCTGCCTTGATGCGTTTCCTTTCTTGAAAACGCCCCCGCCCGCTACTTTCCTGTCAAGAATGCTATGTCATGCTGATAACGCGCATGCCGTTCGTTAATGGAAAGTACCGGGCTCGTAGCGTTAAATAAAGGAAACGGATCAAGGCAGATGACAACTATCGTTGTGTAGCAGATATACACCCCAAAGGGTGCAAATATCTTTTTTTAGAGTGTGTGGTGCTTTGCTCGATTTAGAACACATGCTTTGGCGCTACTTGGCGTTGGCCGGTGATGGCTCTCAAGATCAACAGTGGAAGCAGCGGATGCTGCACAGCGAAGTGCTGGCGGACCAACTCAGGGCTGTCCAAAGGGCCCGTGTAATGCCAGAGGGGCTCGGCCTCTCTGTCCCGACGTGGGAACTGCCCTCATCAGTCGCAGACTGATCCCTCAGGATCTAAATAAAGTGCCGGAGAAACCGCTGAATGCAATGCAGTGTATTCACTCAAAAATTTGACAGGGAAGGCCTATTATACCTTGTAGATGAGTTACCCACGCCAATTAATGTGCTAGACGGTGCATTCGCATTACTGTTTTTTTCAACAGAGAAGCTTTATGCTTTCAGTGCACGTGAGCTTATGCACTTCTTCAGTGGTTTAACACTCCGCCAAGTTGGATGCTAGCTCCATCACAAACAGCTCTCTGCAAAAATGATCCAGGCTGTGGTGGTAACTAGGCTGCACTTTCTCACACTGAACAAAGGACAAAGCTCTTCAAAAGGAAATCCAGAAACATTTGAAGCTAATGAGAGTGAAGTGGAGCCTACTGCTAAGCTTGGTCTGATGTGTGCATGTTGATCACTGCACAATGTAATAAACTGTTTCCTCTCGTCCTGTGGACCTGTACAACAAAAGCGATGATGGAAAATACTTCGAGCATGTTGAGGTTCGCCAATGTGCCCACATATGTACCTATTTTTTTATTTACAAAACCAAACCTTTCTTTAAAAGGGATTGTTGCAGCCGCATGCCGTCGCGGATAATCAACTCAAAGACGTGATATTGTTATTCCCCGGTTTATTGCGCGAAGCCGCAGCGTTGTTTTTGTCTGTTTGCGTGCACGATTTTCTCTGCGCCCACGGGCTACATTTACGGCACATGACCGTATGGCAAAAGTTGAAAGTCACCGCATAAGAATGGAATTTCGGAATGTGAAGGTCTTAATAAATATTCAGGATTTGCTACGCATTACATGCCAATGTCACCTTCCCGACAGCTGCTCATGTCCTTCATGGGAAAGTTCAGGTCACTCTATGCCAATACCGGATGTGTCCGGCTACAGTCGCGGACAATTTATAAGTTATATGGCCACGGCACAGAGTTTGCGGGATTGGTTTTCTCTGGGAAACCACGAGACTTAACATGGATGGAGAGAGCAGGCATCTTTATTGAACCCCTCGCCTGGTATCTGACGTAGATGGCAGTGAAATTTATGCCGGCTATAATTTCCTATACCACATGCGTATGCGAGAATATATTTCCTTCTAGGTGTAATATATTCGGTGACGACAGCATGTTCCTGATGCAAGAGCAATATATAAAGTTTTGCTTTTTTAATGTCCGCGTCCCCGGCTGTGCAAGTCATTCATTGTCGTTAAGATCGCAATCGCCGGTCGGTGACAGCGAGATATGGGCATCATAATACTGGTGACTCATTGTGCTCGACCCCTCAACCGTAACGTTCTTCTTTTTCTTTTTTTTCACGCATGATTGGCTTTAGTTTTTCATCGCAAAGAGAAATACGGAGTTAGGTTTTTTAGGGTGTTACTTCGCTAACAGTCTACCAAAAACCTAATCCATCCTATCAATAACCTTTCGGCCGTAATCCAAGTTTCATATAACAGTAGGTAAAATGTCACTAAAAATAGCATCACGTCTGTTTCGCTAAGTATTTCCTAAGACGCAGTGTGTATTTACGTGAAAAGAACATGTTCTTTATGCTTGTAAAAAAAGGAAAGGCTTTCCTTTTGAATTAGCAGATGCTGCGTCATGAATTTAAAATATTTTTCCTATTTTTGGGTCAATTCGCTGAGAAAAACTTTCAGAACTCGTTCAGTTGAGTACTCGGCTCATTTAGCAAGGAATGCAATTTTTATTGTTAAGTGACTCGCCAAACACAAGAAGACGCTGTCCACACCCCATGTCGCAATAAGGAGCTAGCAGGAAAAATTTTCGCCCACCTTTCGCTCTTGCGTCTTCTACGAATTTAAGAAGATCGATATTTCGCACACCATTGTCAGACAGCTTTAGTGGTAGTCTAGGTGCATCATTTGTGTCAATGCTGCTTAAATGAACTTTCCCTTTCTGGCGTTCATTTGATGAAAAATAATCAATAAGCTCGAGCAATTACATTCGAAATAGTAACAAGCTTGACATGTTAGTGTGCCTTAATTTATATGTGAAAATAAAACGGACACCAACCTGCGTTCCTAATGTCATTTTCCATTGTTCTACAGTCGAACGCAACATAAGGATAAAATATTATATGTACGCAGTCCCGCACACGCACAGTTAGCATAGATACTCCATCCAATTAGGTTCGCGCGTTTTCGTGACGCCTGGCGAGTTTGCGGGCTTCGAGCGGCTGTTTTTTCCGTACAGGTATGTCTGTATGTTCCTGATTTTAGGATGAAGCATAACGTTTTGGAAAATTTTGTATGTGATCCCGGAATCATTGCTCAGCCGAAGTTAACATTTTTAGCTTGAAACAACGAGCTCTTATTTTCCCAGTAGCTTAGCATTTACATTTGCAGAGCACATTAAGCTGCGAGCGGACTACAGCTGGCTCGGCCCTCTTTCAGAGTTCAAGGGCAGGTTCACTATGTTTTTGTTAGTGAAGCTTGAAGTAATTCCTAGGCTGTCAGAAAATTAATTGTTTTGCCATGAAATGAAACATGGGCAATTTTTTTATTTATTAGCTTTCTTTTGCTTTCACCACTTATCGCAACCATTCCATTTGCAATGCATTAGTGGTGAACTTTTAGGCCCGGCAGATATTATTTTCATTGCAACTTCTAAAATAACCTAACTACGGACGCGTGAGAAAGCGCTTCTGAGCTTAGCCAAATTAAGGTGCCTTTGGTTGAAACAAGAGCACGAGCAATGAACTTTGTCGCAGCAGACGCCGCAACTGGCAACCAAGCGCAGACAAATAAATTTGAAACGCTTTATTCCGAATGCAGACTCCTCATAGTACCGATATTCCGGGTACAAACCCACGATACCTGACTAAAGGGAAGAAATAAAGTACATGTGTCAGCCCGTTCCACATATTCGTAGTTCGCTGCTATCGTCAGCAGCGGACAACGTCCCGCTGGGTAACGTTGAGGTGCTTAACCAATATAAAAGAACCAACTTTCATTGCTATAGAACAACGCATCTAGCTTTCTTTCGGACGTGCTTATCATGGAGTTTCTTAGGAATAATTAGTAAAGGGAACCGTGACGCTGCAATCGCTCAGCCACCATGGAAATGGTGGTCAGCACATGGACTGTCTGATGTTATATTGCGTTTGTGGATTCAGACGTTCTTGCGGCTTTAATTATTACACTTTATCTGGCTTCATTGTCCAAATGTCACAGCAATCTATGTAATTCTAAATGCAGAGAACTGTGAACAGGCACAATCGCTACTAATAGCGACGATTCAGTTTGCTGCAATGGCCAAATCGTACCGCGCCAAGCGCCTCAACGCACTGGTGTGCCGACGAGAAATGATGCACGCACGGACAAGCACGCCCGCGTGTCGATGCATGCGTCCGTGGCAGTGATTTCACTACCGGGTTTCTGTTCTAGTCGTTCTGTCCTCAAAACCTTCGATCGAACGACTGAATCATGTTCATTCAATCATTTATTAAACGGGACTTTGTTGTATATGACGCGTTAACAAAGTTACCAGAAGGGCAAGTTAAGGCAAATCCCCGTACTAGTCATCACCCCCGTGCTTGTTAAACCATCCTGCTTGCAGCCCCCTAAGAGCCTAGCGCCAGAGTTTTATCTCTCCAGTAGTTATTGTACGGAACTATAATCGTGGATATTGCACTTTGCGTCATATGTGGCGCTGCCCTTTCCACCATACCCTTAACCGTACGCGGGAACTAACCGCGACTTCATCACGGTCCATTTCGGAACCTCGTGCCACGTCTGCAGAACTTCTGGGCTCAAACACGCTGCATCTAAAATGACAGCGTCTGTGTCTTAGACAAGAGGCCCAGCGTCGGAGAGTAAGCCGATTGCGGGCGCAAGGACTCGTCTTTCACGTCCACGCATTCGACGAGCGACGGTGTTCAGGTGCACACCATCCCATTCAAATGGTCGAGATGTAACAACTGGGATAAGTGTTACGCCTTTCGGTGAACCCTCTTTGCCAGTGGCCGTTCTAAATCTCATCGCTGGAACAATGCGTGTTATCATCCATCGTCTTTCCACATTTGTGCTCCGGGTCAGTGTGTGCGCTGTACTGCATGCCTTTTCCTCTCGAGGGCGGAATTCTACTGCGGTATTGGACCACACTGAATGGCCGGACATAATATCACCAATTTCCAATGCGTTGGGACCTGGTGACGACAAATGGTTTATACATGGGAGACCTTGTGTGAAACGGGATCAAGGGTCCTTCCTTCCAGCAGCTATGAGGGCCTCGCAATGCTGTCACCATGAGTGCTCCGTAACATGTAAATATGCCCATTGAAGCGAAGCTTGTATTGCCTCAGTCGTGTCGGCGTCGGTGTGGCTGCACGAAAAAAACTCAAGCCGCGCGAAAATAAAATTACTAGTCAAGCTGTGGACTCGAAACACCGAACTCCAGGTTTCGTGACCACCACGCTAACCGATTCAGCCACTGTCGGTTTTTTTTTTCTTTATGGCCCGCCTTGACATTTTACAGTGACAATACGCAAAAGATAAAACGTGTCAGCAAGGATCTTGCTGGCAATGCATATAAAGATGTTTTCAATGCTGCAAATTTATCAAGCATGTCAATCCATGTTGGTTGTTCAGGGAGTGCCCTATGGACATCTCTGAATCATACTACACCCCAAATGAAGTGATGGCGTGTAGGTCGCCAATTGACATCAGCATTGTTGAACTACGTTCTAGCTTTCCACAAACTGTGATGGCCCAGTAGCATTACAGCGTTATACGGAAAATTTTCTGTTTCTATCGGTAAGAATCTTATTCCATGTGGATCTAAATGTAACTGTTTCTTTACCGTCATTTTTAGCGTATCCCAGAAAAATATCGGATCCCAGAAATCTAGAAATCCATGCTCAATCGTTTCAGGTTTCTTGCGTAAGAAGCAGTCAATGGACAACGGGAGAAAAATACCTTTGTGATTCATCCATGTTTTAACTGATAATGTATTAGTGTGTAGGTTAAAAGAAAACGTTTTTACCGAAGGGTGTACTAGTATTCTTTTAAACTTTTTGAGGACATCTACTGGGCTTCAACGGTTTCACACTCGATAAATCGGTATAGGGAGCATTGTGTCGATTGGGTCTTTATACAGTTTTTGCTGGTAATAATGGCGGATACTGCATGAAAAACCGCACATGCGACATTCTCTACACAAGCACGACTTCTCGTACATAAGCTTTAACGGCCCCGTGCATTGCTTCACACGAGCACACAACAAATCCTGGAAAGTGACGACATAAAAGCACTTGCATGACTGTGCGGAGGAATACATAATTCCGATCGCGACGCTACATAAAGCGCGACACAACTTGTCGCACAAATAATTGTACCAACCCAAGGCCCCCTTTCTTTAGGAGCAGGAAGAATGTTGCGCGACTGCTTCTTTCCCAAGTCAATGCCCATATGAAAACGGGGACGACACGATGGATGTTTTGGACGTTGATCCGCGAAGCACACAGCATATTCATGACGTACCATATCTTGAAGGTAAGAAGTA
This sequence comes from Dermacentor variabilis, assembly GCF_050947875.1. NCBI lineage: Eukaryota > Metazoa > Arthropoda > Arachnida > Ixodida > Ixodidae > Dermacentor > Dermacentor variabilis. The sequence goes on from NC_134573.1 coordinate 54,349,318, forward strand.
GGTTACATCCAGTGGCATGCAAGAACATTGACAGCTGTCGCCCTTGCCACACATTAGCCTTTTTCCTTTGCTCTCGCAGCTTGTTCATTCCAATATGGCTCCGGGTAGCGATAAGAGTCGAGAGGCACGCCTAGATACGTTGTTGCAGTAGTTGACCACCGAAGTCGAGAAAAGTAGTCTGGCGTTTCATCGCATTCCCCATGCCAGAACCCACAAATCTTGTGCCTGTTTATTTGCGCCCCGGTGCATTTGCAGAAGGTTTCAACTACCGCCGTGGCCTCACAAATATATCTCTATTTGAACAGAATATTTCAATATCATCGGCATACGCCAAACTTTTCACATATGTTGACTGTAACCTGGAGTTAGTTATCCCTTCATTATTTGAATGGCCTTGCACAAAGGCTCAAGGTAGGCTGCGAACAGCACACGCGACAGCTGACATCCTTGCCTGAGAGAAGAGCGCACTTCCAAGCTGTAAGTCAAATCCCCGCTTACAATGACCCGAGTTGAGGAGTTCGCATACGCCATCCTGACAGCGTCTGTTGTTACGCTTCCTACGTTGGAATGCTCTAATATGGCAGACTTTAGCGAGGTCTAGTTGTATCATAGCCCCTCGCTCACCAAATACATCACGCCATTGAGAATTCAGCCGCTGTCGGTTCATCATACGCACCCTTTAAAGCGGGGGTTTATATGCATGAAGAAGTAGACGCAGTGCAGGGCGCGAGCCAATCACAGGCGTCTCCTCCCTCCGGAGGAGGAAAAGGGAGTGATCGCGTGTTCGCTCACCTCAGCGCCCGCCGTTTCCCGCCAGTTCAGGCCCGGCAGTCAGATAGGGAGGCCGCGTTTGGTTCCTTCTGCCGAACGGCAGGCTGCGTTGAAACAACGGGAGCGGCCCGCGCGTCGTGAGTTCCGCCGAAAAACAGGCAGTATTTGATGAACGCTGCCAGGAACTCACTCGTGCAAGGGCTCGTCGTCGAAGTGCCGACCTCGCCACGAAAAAGCGCGAAGCCGAGGCATTACGACAACGAAGAGCCGCGGATCCCGAGCTTCGCTTGCACCCCTCTTCACGGTGGTGTAAAGGCGATCAATTTTTACTTAATAATGCTGTAAAAAACGTTACGAAATATTTCCTGACTCCTCCTTCTCATCACCTCTAACTCCTTATCAGCGAGCAACACCCGGCATGAATTGACGAACGATTGCCCAGGTACGCTTAGCTAACTGCCCCTGTAGCGTAGGAGATCTATCCATTTTCGAAACACTCCGACAGCGATGTCAAGCGACCCCTTAGAGTAACGCCCGAGACTCTCCCTCGAGACTCCTGATATCCACTAATGTCCCGCTTTTATAGCATCTACCAATTTTTACCCTTAGGCTGCCTCAGTGTTCTCCAAGCAATGAAGTCGTCAATTTTCTGTCAACCTATAGTACAAAAAGTCATACACATTTTGGTTGCCAACCTGCCAGCTCACAGGCTGCATCTGTGTTTAATGAAAAGGGCATGCCTCAGCTCTTTAATACAAAAATTGTGTCCCCACATCTGCGGAGCTGCCCAACTAAAAACTTTCATTCTACAGAGGAATGCTAAATGTGCGTAATTATCCTCTAAGGTGTATTTCTCATGTCTACTCGTCTGTAGCTAGTCGTGTCTTTCACTCCTCGCATAGCCGCAGTGGCCTGTATGATTAATTAGCAAAACATAGAAGTTCATGAAGACGCATTCTCTTGCATTACTAAAGTCGTGTAGCTACACATGACTCGCTATGTTATTAGCCTATGCCTGAGGAAGTTCATTTCTAACAACGATGTAATGAAACATTGCTCGCTATGAAAATGTTCTCACTTGCAACACTCCTGCGTTGCACCTGCTTGCCGACTCGCATAATTCGCTGCAAGTGCTGCGGCTCCCGTTAGAGTTCCGGCAACTTGGCAATGGCAAAGCGGTCTACTTGCAGCGGGGAAATTCTTCACTGCGCCTATGCCCTGCGGTTGGCGGACACGAGGGGTTTTGTTTCTGTACTTGCCTCGAATATCGACGTGATGCGCAGCCGGTACAACACAGGCACAAAGACGTGCGTGGCCAACGGAATCAGCGCCAGAGGCGTCAGGTATCCCCAGGAAAGGTGCCAGCCGTAGGCGTAGTAGTGGGCCGGAAAGCCAACGAGTCCCGTTGAGGAGAAGAGCGATGCCACGGAAGACGCGGCCAGAGGCAGCGTCTTCAGCATACGGCTCGCGAGGAACACCTCGCTCGTCGTAGCCGCGCCCCCGGCAACCGTGTTTCTCTTTCGGAAGGAGAAGTACAGACCAAGGGAGAGGTTGGCCACCAGCAGGAACACGAACAGCGCGCATTCGAAAACTCTGACCATTCTGGGTAACTTTTGAGTCGTGTGTTTTTCCTCTGTAGTCTCTGCAGTGCTCAATGAGCATTCTCTAGGGGAAAAAAAGAACAAACGGAAACATTAATGCGAAAGTAACGCTATTTTTGGGTACATAAATAGAAGCGTTGTACTCCTAACATTATGACCTATAAGACAAAATGAAGTGCGCCCCGTCTTTCACCTGTTGCACTACGAGCCCACACCACGCCACGAACTTAATTTAGAACCACGTTGTGCATGGCATCAAAGTGATCTCTTCAATTTCGTATTTCGCTATTCCTACTTTATATTTCGAAAATGTCGAAGGGATGTTCAATTTAAGTTGTCTCTTTCGCTCTGTTTTCTTTAGAAAACGCGTAAAATTTAGTGACGGACAATTTTTGCCAGGAAAACAGTGCACCAATTTTGAATTCAACGGAATTAGTTAAAATCTAGTAGCTGTAAAAGCACAATTTTTAGTCAGGCCACCAATGTTTTTAAAAGATTGTTGAAAATAGCAAGACACCGAAATGTTTAGCATCAAGTTTACACTACACCTATGTACCTGAACAACAAAACAGCTATAAAAATTCTGTAAACGGCATCTATGAACGCGTCTAATGTAAACGCAATTGTGGAAGTACACCCCGCTCTGGAGTGAGCCGGAATTTGCATAATGCTCGTAAACACATTAACACTCTTACGTGCGCTGTAAATAAGGCCATGAAATTTGTCCGCATGAAAGTTTCGAATAGTTACAGTTTACAACACTGCCACATCAACATTTAGTGTAGTTTTAAGAATTTGTAACCTGCGAGTTGCCTTTCTTTTGTCAGAAACCTACCACTTGCGGCGATTTGTGTAAAAAAAAAGTGCACACCTGAAATAAATATTTCTCCGCCTAGATTTGCCGAAATTTAACTTTTTCTCGCGAATGACAGCACATTTTTTCAGAGTCAATATGGCTAATGTATCGTAAAGGTATTTCTGCGTTTTACATGCATTTTAACGAGTAAACTGAAGTTGGCCACTAAATGAAGTCTCCTCGTAAGGCAGTACAGATATTACCTTTACCAACGAACAGTGTGTGCTGAGCCTCCCGGGCCGTGTTGCCACGCGCGAGTGAAAGCAGTGCGACGTTTGAGTGCGCTTTCTACACTGAGTGGTGGGTTCGTACGTTTTCTTTTTAATATTTTGTATAATAAAACAGACTTCTGTTATTTGTGCTTTTATTCCAGGTCATAAAATGTGGCGAACAGCTGAAGTTCGTACGTTTAACCGTAGAAGAACGACAGAGAGAACCAGCCTGCAGCTGCTGAAAAACGTATGCTCGTGAGTCTTCGTACGGGCTCAGTGCGCTGAACGTTTAACGCAGGTAGTTGATGCGGCTGCGGCGTACTTGGAAACATCGCACACGTTTTATGATGTCCACATGAAATTCCTCGAAAAGAGCAAACCAATAACTGTCAAAGTGACATATTCAACAGGTGAAAGTTCCGCAACTGGTTATACTCAGCGGAAAGCCAATCCAAATAGGCTATTTGTTTCTCTTTTACCATGATATTTCAGTCTCAGTGGTGACGCTAGAACATTTTTCTTTCCGCTGTTCAACAACACGAAAGCTTCAGCGATCACTAATGAACTAATTCGAGTCTGCGGCACGTTTGCTAGACAAATTATTGTAAAAGCTAAGGGTTGGCTGGGCAAGGTGCCAGATTTATCTATTTTTCGGTGACATGAAACAGTCTTTCCTCCATGTTTCGAGATACCCATGCTCATAATGGAGGAAAGCTCCATATTATGTGCATGCTCCATAATATGCACATTATAAAAGGATATGAGCCTCGTGTACTATACAAAAATTACGATCTTCCTTAGAAATATCTCAGAGGACACGGTTAACGTAGGATTTTATTAGGGCAGCACGTGTAAGAAAAGCGATAAAAAGAAGACAGGCATCTAGACTTGCAGCCCAACTATATTTGCAAGTCGACACACGAGCAACTACTTTCATTATACCGCGTTTGTTTGCGGCGACTTCATCATATTACTAAAAGCAGCAGATTCAAGTACACACATTTGCTCAACAAGTCTTATAGAAATGGCGGAAATCAGATTTTCCGCAATAACAGCCCATGCAATTACTGTTTACAAAAACGCAGAGAATTGCCTATTTAATGACCTACTTTATTAGACATAATGTTTTTCCAGAATGAAAGCCTTCCACTACTCAAAAAATTGCTTTTCACTTCAGTCGTATACAACTTTACAAAAAAGGGGAGGCCCCGCCCAGATGACCGAAGCGCGACGTCCGATTGCCTCCGCGGCTAAAATAATCCCGCTCAGAAAATCGTGCTTCTGAAACGCACAATTCTCACTATAAATAAAGGCTTTTTTATTTTGACGACTGATTTAGGAGAGTTCTCATGTGCTACAGCACATGCCGAATCGCGACAGAAAAATTACCACGTGCCTTCACCAACGCTGCTCGTCGTCTGCTCTTTAGCTTCATTGCAAGTGACAAAAGTAGAAAGAGCAGCTCTGCATGGCTTTTGCGCTTGTTTACATGTACACGGCACATTTACTATTCCTGTTCCGAACTTCAGATGAAGCAGTTGCTATTGAACGAGTACTTATATAAAACAATGCATTTATCGCAACCACTACAAACTGAAGATGCTCGGTGTCAGCGAAAGCGCAGTGTTCAAGGTGAGGAGGGAGGTCAAAGCTTCGCATATTTTGGGTGGCAAACTGTCGACGCCCTCGCAAAAGCGCCCACGAAATGCGGAGAAAAGAAGACGCAGCATGAAGTATGACACGTTGTGCGCGCCGAGGTCGTGTGCACGATTTCTTTCGCCGCAACGAGATACTGACGGTCGAGAAGATCACTAACGACTTCTTGAAGCGTATATGGTGTTATGTTTGTGCCCTGGGATTTGCCTGACAGAAAGCCAGGGCACACTGAAGGCAGCACTTTGAAGGCAGCATTCATCCCCGCTTGGTGCCTGCTTCGGGCACATGACTACATGCGCGGCTCGGCTTTCCTCGCGGCTGCACGGCGTCCACGACGGAAGCGGCTCCCAGATTACGGACTGCTATTCGACCCCTCCCTATGCCGGCACCAATGCAGCCTTTGTCCGGCGGCGCCCGCACCACGAACGACTCCCGCTGTGTTTGGGACGGTTCCCAAAGGAGGGCTGTGTTTCGACCCCGTGCCTTGCAGTTGGTTCCCTTTGTCCTATGCGGGTCATAAAACTTCCCGGCGCACCATTCTCACCGACCGCCAGATCGGCCCGATGCCGCAGCGCGGATCGAGGAAGCACCGGCCACCGAGGGTGGCGTTAGCACCACGGAGGCTGCCCGGAGCCTCTTTCTCTCGACCTTGTTTCGTTCTTAGGGACTGACTGGGGAATGTGGGGGCTGAGGGGTGTTACTATAGACTAACAGAGCACCTTGCAGCTGCTCTGTTGGTCTCTATCCTGATAACGACGACAATATGTAAACAAGGTATAAAGAATTATTCGCCGAGAAAGCTCTCCTAGGCTCTGAATCTGCGTGAAGTGGGGTCGAGACCTCCTGCTGGCCACACATACGTCGGCACACGCAACAATGAGTTTCCCATCACTGAAGCGGTGTACTGTGCGTCAAGCACAGCAGCCAAGCATTCTCTCGTGACCTCTCAAATAAATAAGCAGCTCATTTCATGACATATTCCTTTTATTGGAAGCCCAATTCTGAAAAAGCAACATCCTGCACAGATCGTGCTCAATATAATTATTGGCATGGAAACGTGCTCAAATGCTGCAAAATCTGAATGCAAATAGAGTTACTAAACCTGAATAACATTATGGGGCCCAAAATGCTCATTCGGGGAGCCACTGTCCAGCTTCACACGAAAAAGCAGTAGTCAACGCGAAATTGACAGCCACTCTTAGCAGCCTGCCCGCCAAAGAAAATTGTGCTTTGCGTGCAGTTGTGCTGCCCCTACTGTTTTTTTTTCCCAGCCCGTTGAGATGAATAATGCCAATGTCAGAAGGCCCAAAATACTCTATTCGGCAGCCACCTACGAGCATGACGGACCCGGTGATGAAATAACAGCCGTCGGGGCACGCTTGAAAGGCACCTTTAGCATCTGCACTTCAAAGCGCAAACATGTCTTAGTCGTTTTAGGTGAAACAGCAGTAGTCAACGCAAAAATTGACCGCCGCTTTTAGCAGTTTTCATGCGAAAGCACATTCATGTGGTCGCATTCTTTATTTTGGTTATAAGGCTCAGGCAAGTAATCCGGATAAGAGAACTATTATCAAACACCATTAGCTTAGTTAGGCCCAAAATACTCATTCGGGTAACTATTAATAGCAGTAGTCGACGGCACGCTTGAAAGGCACGATTAGCCGTCTGCACGTCAAAGCACAGTCAAGCCGTCGCCACTATTGGTGAAATGTCAGCGATCAACGCGAAAATGACAGCCACTGTTGGCAACTTGCATTCAAAAACACATTCATGTGGTAGCATTGTTTATTTTGGTTACCTGGCCCAGGCAAGTAATGTGAATAAGAGAACATTTATCAAACATCATTAGCTTAGTGAGGCCCAGAGAACTCATTTGGGTTCTCCGTTTTCAGTCTGCACACCGTTTTCAGTCTGCACATCAAATCACAGTTATGCCGCAGCCATTGTCGTATTTGATTATCTGACCGGGTAAGTAACACCAATGTAAGCACAATTATTCCCCCTGAATAGCTCAGCTAGCATTGTTTGTTCTAAATAATGCTGAGTAAAGCTGAATGTATTTTATTGAGGCAATTATTTATTTCACAAGCCATCGGCATAGCGATCGATGGCCAGGTTCAGGCAATGACATTTGTAAAGTAATAAATGATGAAAGTTGCAAAATCTCCCAGTGCGCTGCATTGATGGGCTCCATTCACTGAAAAATGTCTTTGCAAAAACGAAAGCATCAGACAGGAAATGACACCCCACTCCACTATGTTATTCGTGTTGAAAATTTTTACCATGATATGTGATGGGCAGCGAAACCGTCTGTTTACTAAGACTTAATGCATGAAAAACGCCACAGCATAGCAAGGTGTTGTTTGGCGAGCTGTTTGGCGAACTTCTGGCGAGCTGCCACATGCACTGATGCATAAACATGAACAGATGTAAGAGGCAAAGTTGCTGTGCAACCCGCTTTTAAGAAAATGTATCTCTAAACGTTTCTGTTTTCATAGGCGATCAAAATTTATTTTGAGCAAGTTGGTTAATCACATTGCAGCAACAACACAAGAAGCAAGGACAGAAAACACAGCGAGTAGGCAGATTGAGAAGACGAGGTAGACCAGTGAGAAAGGTTTTATTGACATGGAAGAGGCGAGCCCTGCAGTGTACAGGAGTTAGTGCTTTGAATGAGATTGGTTAATGAAAATGTGTAAAGACTTTGCTAAACGAAAACTAGCAAAAACAAATGCTAATATACAATAAAAGGACAGAAACAAGAGTAAGCGCAAACACACATGGAAGCCGGCTCGTATTCACACACAAACGCGAAAACCAAGAAAAACTCAAATATAAAAAAATGTGGAAAATAAAAAAAAATTGACAAATGCAAGAAACCATACATACATTTACAAACAGACGCGGGTAGAGGTATTATAGGAGCAAGTTCACAAGCTGCTGTGCCTACCTTCTCGTATGTTATTTTTTAAGCCGTTCTCTTAACACTGTCTTCGGAATATTTAATTGCAACATATCACGAGAATCGAAAAGCAGCGCGAAGCTATGTTGTGGGAAACCATATCGAGCGCTGGCAACACAACTTATGCGTGACTGGGCCACAGCACGCATTCTACACCTCGCGCGCACGGTGAGCACTGGTGGAAAGCAACCAATTGACGGTGCTACACAACGCTCGAACACCGCCGTTAGACACTCGGCTTTCTCACTGCTGACAACGATCGTTCAGGCAAAGTTGACGACGACAAATCTTTGCGTTGGAGCCTTCTTTTGCAAATATTTTCTGTTGAGACGCTCGTAGGTTTGTTTCATACGCGCACACTTTTCTCATTTCTCCTGAGAATGGCTTTGCCCCATCACTTCACCCCGTCCGACAAGAAACGCAGCGACACAGTACACGAACACACCCGCCGCTGACAGTAGGCACCAGACTTTGGCAAACTTTTCTCGTCGTAACTTCACTCGGGAGCGAAATAAAAAAGACATGGAACAAACAGGCAAGATGTGTGTTTGCAGCGGTCGCCTTCGGATCCGGTTTTCAGCTGCAATGTTTCTTCGCCGGATCACGGCTTAAAATAAACGCACGCGGCACAAATACCGCATCGTAAGCTCGCAGTAATATTCCCGGCATGATAGACAATCACAAAGAGTTTGGGAATTCACTGTGACGAGGCGCCGACGCGCACAGCTGATGTGACTTGGCCCAGTTCGAAGCCCGGGCGGCCATCTTCTCCGACGGCAGTGTCACCGGCCGTCCGGCTCATGACGTCGGTCCTGAGTGCGCGCCCATTGGTGGATGCTCGTGTGTATCCTCCTCGGAGGAGTGAAGGCCCTCTTTTTTCTACACTTGTATCCGACTATAGAAGTTATTTGCATAGCGTCAGTTTCCTATAAAATGGACAGCGCTTTGAGCTTTGGCCTTCTAGTTAGCATTTTTCCGTACAACGTTTTTCCACTGTGCGGGAAAAGTTTAGCACGAAACACCGTGCGTTTTGCGGCAAATTTTGAATTTAGAGTTTGAATAGCGACTTCTTTAATGTGGCGCCAGCGACTACCTATTCGAAAAAGTGCGTGTTTTAGTAATGGTTCGTTTCAATTTTACCGCTAGGACAGGCCCCTAGTTACACATTGTTCCTGTTACAACGAAGCTGTTAGCGTCTGGCTGGTCAAGAATTTTGGTCGGCTCACGCTCATCCAAAAAGAGCACCAGCACCTAGATGCCTCGGTCATTTATACAGCCCTCAAACAGCAACTGGAAAAGAGCTTTCGTCTTTCACTATCCGCGCACCAAAATTAAGTTTTCTCGTATACTCTAATTATATTCCGAAGCTTGCAACTTGTGTATAATTATCACAAATTTTCTGATGAAGTTTACTTTCAAAACTTAATTAGTTCAATAAGGCACTTGCGCTTGGCGGAGGGCCTAGAAGGATTAGGATGTATGCTGCACTTCCGCACACGTGCGTGCATGCGTGACATGCGTATGCATACAACGTATCTGTTTTTTATGTGTGGGCGCTCTTTCCGTGCATCTCTCGCAGTACATGTGCTGTGACCGTAATTAAAATTATGACAAACACAGTCCAAAAACCATACCTCCACCTAACAGCCATGGTAACTCAGCCAGGGCTCAAACGGCGGGTGGAAAAGGGGAAGTATGGTTGACGCCCATGGATTCACATCGGTCATGCACATTCATTTGCATTCAGTGTCCGAACCCATCGCTGTGTATCACAGCGACCACAAGGGCCATGGTTACAACTACAAAGAAATAGAAGTATTACATCAGGGAAACATGGGGAACATGGGACATGTATATTCAAGACGATCAGCAAAACGAGAACAAGGTGGATGCCGGAGCCATCGTTCCGACAAGTGGACTTTTTTTTTCCAAGGTGACAAATGCTCTCCTCGGCGTAATATATATAGTCAAGCTTCTTATAAAGGGGAGAGAGGGTAACGGGGTGGACGAGGCAATGACCGAGAGCGTGTGAGCAGCGAGGGTGCAGAATTCAAAAGAAAGATGATCCGCTGCTGAACTTCGGTGGAGGGACGTAACGGAGCACTGTGTGTCACCCTGTTGACGTGCCACTGTAGGTTCCTTTTTTCGTGGAAAGGGCCTGGACGACGGGGGGGGGGGGGGTATTTCTTGCTCCGCTGGAAGTCAGTGAGCCATCTTTGAAAGAGAGAATAAAAGTAGCGGCAGAAAATGGTGCTCGGGGGAAAAAATTTAAGAAATATATATGTAAAAGCACGAAAGACTGGACGAAATGAAACTAAGAAACCCGATTAAAAAAAACTGGGTACTGTTAATGTGTTTATTTGATCGAACTAGGAGCAGCGCAGCGGTGGCAGTCTACCAGAGCACTGACCCTGCGTGCGAGTGGCATTCACTAGCAAAAGCGCTGAAAAGCACGATCCACTAGAAACCGCTGTAGAGAACGACCCACTATACCTTTCGAATTATTCTCTACACTTACCACCGGGAACTAAACGGGAACCACCCGGCGACCTAACAGCCTGTAAGTAAGTTTGGGTCATAGTATAGGTCGTGAGGCGGTAGACGTTGACGACGTCTCGTTCACGACAGCGCATGCCAGATGACGGTCCAAGGGGCTCGATCACGTAGTTGACCGCAAATGTGCGTTCGACGACGCGGTAGGGGCCTTCATACTCGGGCAGTAGTTTTCACGACAGACCAGGTGCAGTGGGAGGGAGCGAGAGCCACACAAGCACTAGAGGGGGAGGGGCACATCGGCGCAGAAGTAATGTCACCGCAAACACTCTTCTGGGGCTCTTGGTCATTTGAAGCAAAGCTCTGCGCGAGATCAGGACACTCTTTGGCATGTCTGGCTGTGGCATAAATAGGCGCGCACTCAGATGCATGTCTTCTACAGAACGATTGTGCCGATTGTGTGCGAGCGACGGGTGCTGGCCGTACTATGACAAACAGGGTGAAAAGCCAGTGGTGCTCTGATTGGCGGTATTGTAGGCGCGGGTATCGAAGGGCAGAATGGCATCCCAATATGTGTGGTCAGAAGGTACTCACATTGCGAGCATGTCGCCAAGCATACGGTTAAAGCATTGTGTGAGGCCATTGGTTTGCGGGTGGTAAGCAGTAGTTGGCCGGTGCACAATGTGGCAGCCTTTGAGGATAGGTTCGATGACTTCCGACAAAAACACACATCCGCGATTGCTGAGCAATTCGTGTGGTGGACCATGACGCACTATTAACCGGCGAAGCAGGGAGGAGGCAACATCGCATGCTGTGTAGCCGCTGGGAGAGTGGCAGTTTTGGTGTATCGCCTGAGGTAGTCAATAGCCACGAAAATCCAGCGGTTACCAGCAGATGTCAGGGTACCGGCCAGATAAGGCAAGGTAACGGTTGCAGACCAGCTGGCGTGAGGCGCGGTGAAGATTTCCGGCACTGACACTTCGGGCACGAGCGAATGAACTTCTGGACGTAGCTGTACATACCGCGCCAGTGCTAACGCTGTCGAATGCGCTGGTAAGTTTTGAAAACTTCCGAGTGTGCACACTGGGGGTGAGAGTGCAATTACGCGCATATTTCAGAACGCAGACATCGGAGTACTACTAGCAACCATTGGCGGGCATCTGTGGTGTAATTGTGTCGCTGGAGTAGGTCCTCGCGAATGGTGAAATAGTGAGCTTGATGACGTAATGCGCAAGTGAGGTTGGTTGTGCTGATGGATAAGAGAGAAAGTCTATCAGCGAGGTGATCCAGTGGTCCTTGCCCTATTCGGAAGCGATGGCGCGAAGGTTGTTGGAAGAAACGACAAGATGGGATACGGACGAGCAGGCATTGTCGTCGGGCAAGAGAGAGCGCGAAAAGGGGTTGGCGTCAAAGTGCTGGCGGCCACTGAGGTAGAGCACGCGGATATCGTAGTCCTGCAGGCTAAGTACCCATCGGGCAACGCGGCCTGACACATCCTTCAAGGACGACAGCCAACATAGTGCATGGTGGTCCGTGAATACATCCAATGGATGGACGTACAAATAAGGCCTGAACTTGGTGATAGCCAAATGATGGCCAGGCGTATGATGGCCAAGCATCACAGTGTAATCGGTCGCAGCTTTCGTAAGCGCACGACTTGCATAAACCACGACATGTTCAGGAAACCCCTGTTTGCGCTGGGCAAAAACAGCGCCGAGGCCAACACCGCTGGCATCTATGTGCACCTTGGTAGAGGCTGTCGGTTCATCATGGGGCAAAATTGACGGAGGCCTTAGCAAATGACGGAGCTTTGTTAAGGCCTCGTCGCACTCGGACGACCACGAAGTGAGGTACCCGTTGGGGCCCGTTGCTCTTTAGTAGCTTCGTCAGAGACGATATGATGGCTCCTAAATTGCGAATGAAGCATCTGAAGAAGGAACAGCGACCGATGAAATTGTGCAATCCCTTGACGCGCGTTGGCTTAGAGAATTCGACGATGGGGCGAAGTTTGGCTAGAACGGGGAGAATTACATACTTGGATTGGACGTAGCCTAGAATTTTCTGCTGCTGAGCAGCAAATCGGCACTTCGTGAGATTTATTTGTAGCCCAGCGTTGTTAAAGACTTCAAAAGAGACAGGAGCCGTTCAAGGTGCGTGGTGAAATCAGGAGCAAAAAAAACATCGTCAAGATAGCAACAGCACGTGTGCCACTTCAAGCCGCACAGAACTGTGTCCATCATGCGCTCAACCGTTGCGGCCGCATTAAAAAGTCCAAAAGGCACAACGTTGAAATCGTATACGCCGTCTGGTGTGACAAAAGGTGTCTTCGGCCGATCGGTGTCTGCCATGGGTATTTGCAATGCCTTGAGCGCAAATCTAGCAATAAAAAAAATTATGTGCCTTGTAGACTATCAATCGCGTCGTCTATGCGCGAGAAATGGTAGATGTCCTTGCGAGTGACCTTGTTCAGGTGGCGGTAGTTCACACAAAACCGCACAGAACCATCTTTCTTCATAACTAGGACGACAGAGGATGCCCATGGACTGTTGAAAGCTCGTACCACCTCGCGGCGAAGCATGCGGTTAACTTGTTCGTTGATTACATGACGTTCTGCACGACATACACGATACGGACGTTGCAGCAATGGCGGTTGCGGGTGAGTATCTGAGCGATGTGTAACAGTTGGCGCCCGCGCCAGGGAAGATTGCCCTACATCGAAAGAAGAAAGATATTCTTCTAGAAGGCACAAAAGCTGAGACCGCTGGACCGTTGGAAGGGCACCGGCAGTAGAAAAACCGAAAACATCTCTGCGCGATAGGTCAGACGTAGAAACAGCACTGAGCGCACTAGAACTAGCACAGTAATTGTCCTTGGGCACGTCCATAACTTGTACGTCTTCGATCGCTTCCACATCGCCAAGACTTTCCCCTCGGAGCAACAATATAGAGTATGGAAATGGGTTGCGAACAAAAATGGTGCTGGAGCCCTTTGAAATGTCCACTGTCGCAAAAGGTAGAAGCAGACCTTTCTGAATCAGGAAGCGGTCAGATGGAGACTGTAGGGCAATATCGTGTGTGATTCCGCTGGAGGACATGGGGGTGGTCGTTGAGGCATTCGGAGGAATGTGGGTGTCGGCTTGGACAAGCAGTTTCCTCGAATGCGAAGAATTGTCGGTGAGAGGCAAATCTAACAGCGACGAAAGTTCCATTTTGGCCCGTGTGCAATCAATAAGGGCATTATGGCGCGAGAGGAAATCCCTTTATACTACCTGTATCGGGAAAATCCCAGCCGAGGATAACGTCATGAGAGCACGAGGAAAGGATTATGAATTCTATGACGTATAGAACGTGGGCAATGACAGCCCGAGCAGTGCAAGCCGCCAAAGGATGAACAAGCTGAGTACTGGCTGTTCGGAGAGGCGTTGTGAAAGCGGCGTCGTGACTTTCCCAACTAAGTGGCAAAACTTAACGTTCATAACACAAGCGGCGGCTCCAGTGTCCACAGGTGCAGATACGCGAACACCGCCAACAAACACTTCGATTACGTTTGAGGAACAGCGGTGAGGACTTTCACATTTCGGCATTGTCGCTGCCCTTGCCCCTTAGAATGCGACGATTAGTCTTCCTCGCCCCTAGTCGAGCATCGAAGTCGCATTGGTGGCAGGAAGCGACTGTATGGAGAAGGTGAACGGTGGGTAGATCCGGTCGAGTGCTATGTCGGCGACATAGCCGACGGGGGGCCGTAATAAGGACGGTTGGACTGGTTTCTCACGGTTGTTGCGACGCTGGGCGGCTGCGCACGATTACAGAAACGTGTGACGTGACCGGTGTAGCTGTACGCAAAGCGTATTGGCAGGCTGTCGGCAGTACGTCACCGGCTAGCCGGGGCAGCTCCCATCCCTGTCACAGTACGCGTTGTACAGGGCGGCTGCAGACATGACTACATGGTTGGCGGCAGTCGGGGTCTAGGCACAAAGTCGGCAGAGCGGAGAGGCATACTTGAAGAGAGTGCCTGGGTCTTCGCGACTTCAACGTAGCTAATTGGTGCAGCAGCGAGACAGCGAGATGTTAGTTCTGGTCTGGCAAGACCTCGGCGATTTCCTGCTCGATCACACGATGGAGCTGAGGAATAAAATTCGATGCAGGCTGTTGGAGATGCGGAAACTGAGCGAAGGGTATCAAGGGCGTGGCGTGCAACTTCCTCCCGAACGAATGCTTTCATTTCAGCAAGCAGCGCTGACTGCTCGGCATGGTAGCCAAACCGCGATGAGGTCACTGTGCGAGGACGGGCAACGTGTCAACAAGCGCTGCCTGCGTAGCTCCTGGTAGCTTTAGCATGGAGTGACGATGTCTGTAACGGACTGAAGATTCTTGGCAATAGCATGTTGAAAGCATTGTCCTCTATCGCTTTTATGACAATTCTGATTCTGTCGGAGTACAATATCGCCGCATTGACTTTCTTACACAAGTCCATTACATCTTCAATGTAGCTGGTAAATGATACACCCGTCGGCTGTGCACGTTCTCGTACATGCGATTGCGCTCGCAGCTTGCGCACAGCCGGGCGACCAAACGCAAGCTCTACAGGCGTCTTCAACGGCGACCACGTCGGAAAGTCAGTCTCATGGTTGTTGTACCAGAGACTGGCAACACCCGCAAGATAGAACAGCACGCTGTCCAGTTTGGCGGGATCGTCCCATTTGTTGTGGGCGCTTACCCTTTCATATGTCATCAGCCAGTCCTCGGCGTCGGTGTCGTCCGCGATGCTGTAAATGACAGGGTCCCTGTGGCGACACAGAGCACAGGACCGACTGAGGAGGGGCTTGCTGGGTTGCAGTAGGAGGCGTTTGCTGGGATGCGTCTGCAGGAATGTTTGAGCGTAGGGTACGGGATCGAAGTCCCAGGGTTGACGCTATAGGCCGAAGCAACCTCCACCATTCGAAAAGGCGTTCATTAGCCACCGCCGTTTGAGAGCGATCGTTGAGCAGGGCACAGACTCACAGCACGTTACACCGAAACAGCTGGCGTGGCTTCGGAGTCGGCTTCTGAAGTGGCTGCATTTACACTTCAAGCAGTAATCTTACTCCACGGTGTTCCCCGTGTCATCCTGAGTGACAGTAGAAAGGCATTACCGTCACAAATTGTAGGCGAATTGCTCCGAGCCTCTAGCACCGCCCACAAAACAACCACTAATTATAATCCTCAAACCAACGCCCTGACTGAGCGCTTTCATTGCATGCTCTGTGACATGATAGCCATTTCTATTCAACCAGAGCACGCCAACCAGGACGCCAATTAGGCATTCGTGATTTTTGCATGTAATACCGCCGTACAACGCACAACTGGTTACTCGCCATTCAACCTTGTCTCTTCCTCTTCTTCAACCTCTTCTTCTTTGCTTGGCATCCCTTTCTTCTCTGCCCCTGTCATTCCAGCTGCATCCTCTTGTGAACAATATATATCCCGCCTCCTTCCCTGTCCCTAGCTCGCCCGCATCAACACTGAAGCAAGGCAACATGATAGCAAGAAGCTCTATGACGCATCTCATCGCACGGTGTTCTTCCGCTTGGCGATGAAGTGCTCTCCGGATGTTCCTGGCTCGCACTCCTGACTCGTGCGACAAGTTTCGTTTTCGGTTCGTAGGCCCGTACACAGTCTTGGAGCAGACTTCTGCGGTCAATTACCGCATTCAACCTGGGGGCACGGCGCCGCGTTAGCTCCACTGAAAAGAGCATCGCGCACGTAATGCGAAGGCGTAGGTTCGTGTCCCACCTGCGGCCAGTTGTTCGTTCCCTCACTTTCATTATTTCCGTTAATTTATCATTTCTTTCATTAAAATATTAGGCACAAGTAGCTTCTCCTATGCTGTCCTGGGTGAATTTATGTGCTGGCTTCTTATGACATGACTCATAAAAGATTGGCAGCTCAGTTTCCTTTCTTCTCCTTCATTACATAGCTACGATCTCGAATCTGGCAGCATTGATTCCTCCTGGTATTATGTGTGGGTTTACTGAACAGTTGCCTTCACCCAAAAAGTTCTCTGGCCTGCGACCGGGCCAGTGGGCTAGATCTGCCGGTCCCGACATGGAACTAGCAAGTGCGCGAAGAATTGGAATCCTCCCTGGCCCTGCAATAAAGTTCTTTCACTCACTCACTCACTCGCTCACTCACTCACGTACACGTGACGCCTGTGGCAGAAAGGATGCTCCACATCGGCCGCCAAGGCTTGTATGTGGTGGTGCTAGTTAACATTCCAAGGTTTATTTCTTGTAGGTAAACAGTAAGTGGCCGAGAAAGTGGATGGGTAAACGGTGCCTCGGTAGGTCAATTGGTAAGAACCTCGCTCGTGTGTAGCGAAGACGTGCGTTCATTCCCCACCAGCGGTTAGTTGTTTTTTTCTACTTACCTTCATTTCGCATAATTTATTATTTAAAATATGTACAACTAATTTCCCCTATGCTGTCTTTGGTGTGTTTGCTGGCTTCTTCTGATATGACTAATAAAAATCAGGCCTCTCAGTTTCCCTTCTGCTCGTTCATATATATATATATATATATATATATATATATATATATATATATATATATATATATATATATATATATTGTGAGGCAAGGTTCAGGCAACCAGACTCTTTTTTATTCTCCCGAGTGAGCGCTCCATCAGCAGGCCCCAGAACGGTGCTGATGAGTATGTACAGGTCAGAAATGAAGCGTATGAATAATGCTCACACTAATTTCCGCGCGCGTGCAAGCGACCAGCAGGCCGTGACTTAGCCAGGAGGAAAACACCGAACGAATCCTTTGAGGCGCGAAACGTGAACGATCTCCGAACCACGATAACCATGGTCCGAAGAAACGTCTGCCGGAGTAACGTGATAGTTCACGAGGGATGTTTGTTCATTAATAATGTAGGGTTGAAGGAAGCCGGGCTCAAACTTCTCACACAAACCGGGTGTACGAATGGGCGTCCGAAAGAGCACTTCCTCTCCAGGGCGAAAGGAGACGTCGCGACGAGAGATGTAACGTTGCTTGCGATCTAGCTGACGGAATTCTGCGTTGAAGCGAGCACGTGGATGGCATTCCTCAAGTCTCGAGACGAACTGTTCGGGTATACTGGCCGAGGTGTTAGTTGGGGCATTGAAGAAAGCGGAGTCGATGGTGAATGTCGGTGAACGGCCGTAAACTAGTTAGAAAGGTGAGCACCCCGTAGTTCATTTGACAGCGGTGTTGTGAGCAAACGTCTCAAAAGGTAACAGTTTGTCACAGTTGTGGTTTGGCCCGATATACATTGATATCATGTTTGTTAGTGTGCGATGAAATCACTCTGTTAAGCAATTCGTTTGAGGGTGATATGCGGATGTCGTCTTATGAACTGTGCCACAAGCTCCGAGTACTTCTTTGATTATTGTTGACATGAAAGTCTTGCCACGGTCACTTAATAGTACACGAGGTGCAACATGACACAGGACAATGGCATCCAGAAAGAAGGTGGCAACGTCTGAGGCCGAACTAGAGCGTAGAGGAGCGGCCTCTGAGTAACGTGTGAGATGGTCAACAGCTGTCACGATCCATCGATGACCTGCCGAAGTTATGGGCAGGGGGGCGACTAGTTCTATTCCAACGATGGCAAATGGTGTCTTGGGACATGGGATAGGCTGTAGAAGCCTAGAAGGAGGCGAAGTCGGTCGTTTCCGCCGTTGACACTGGACGCAAGGAGCGACGTACAAGTTAGACATGCCTGGCCAAAAGAAACGGCTCCTAACGCGGTGCTGTGCTTCGTGGAAACCCAAATGGCCAGCAGATTGGTCTTCGTGAAAGGGTTAAAGTACTTGTGTGCGCAGCGAACGTGGAAGAACAGGGGCCCTATAACGTAAAACTATTCCAATATGCTCTTATTCCCATCTACTGACATCAAATTTGCGTAACCGCCGACGCCTATAAGACCTAAAGTTTGTCCAAGAATTAACTGAACATTGTCTAAGGGCTATTTACTGTCTGAACAGACCAATAAAACGCTCTCCTTGTTTATAGGAGGTCAGTTTTGCTTGCTTGAAAAACAAATAACATTGCATACACTGAGCGGCTTGTCCTATCTAATTGGCTTACAAGAGGCGAGGAGCACGCTCAAGTGGAAAGCGATTTAATGGAGCCAAGGCACTGCACGGAATATCGATAACCGGAGGAAGAGGGTGGCGCCGGAATCTGCGATTGGCCCGCTTTCACTTGCTTAGTTTGCGGTGGCTGGACGAAAATAGCGGCGGCATGCAACGAAAGCTTAAGAATGACGCTAAAACGGATCCTCAGCAAAGAAGAGCTGGTAGAACGAGGTCGTAAACGTGCCGAAAGTGCTCGAAAACGTTACACGGCAAAGCAAACAGTTTTATTATACGCAAATAAACCCATTCTCTCCGGCAGGTCCAAGTAGCCAGTGCCTCAGCGATCGGCAGTACCCATCTTTTATTCCTTTCGGAATGGGGCAGCCTGCGGCTATGGAGAAGAAAATTCAGTTTTCTCCGGCATATTAATGCACCTTTAAAGCATATACGTCACTTTGACGCGGTGAGTCTTCGCGGTTTTGTGATGTCGCGTGACAGGCAGGTGAAGTGGGCGCAGGCCGAAAACTTTTGACCAATAGCCGAGAGCCAATGGGGAAAAGGCGTCGAAACCGAAATAAAAAAAAGTTGTTACCAATCGCGGAGGGCTGATTGCAGAATTGGAATAGAAAAGTTTAGAATAGTTCTGGTTATAGTGCCTCAGGTACCCAGCGGTGTCCATCGGGGTTGTAAATGTAGCGGTGCAGCACATCGTTGTCGAGCTCAAATAGACACAGTTGCCGACTTAATCTGGCATTTTGTGCAGAAGTAGTTCCGCACACCCCGCAGGGGCGTCTGCGTCAGCAGGCGTTTGGTGTGTTGCGACACCACGGACCCGAGCACACGAGGGTTGGACCCTCCCGCGTGTAGCCGTGCGCGGCTTAGCCGTGTCTGGGGAAAAGGGGATCCTGGGGGTTGAGCCGATGCTGGGTGTTTTGGACCATTAAGGCCCCCCGGCGGAGGCAACACACCTCTTCGGCCTCAGCTTCACATAGACGGCACCTCCAGACTGACCCACCTGGAGGAAATCGGCAGTCGCCTTTTCCTGTCTCTCTCTCCGTACAACCTTCGTCTTTCCCTTACTTTCCACCTTTCCTGTCTCCTTCTCTCTTCTGTTTACTTCCTTTCTCCTTGGCGGCAAGGGTTAACCCTGTGTGGCTACCCAACCTTGGGTACACCATATTTGGTTATAGTGGCGGCGTACGACTGGCGTCGTGCAGACTTGCATGCAAGCTCTGCCGCGTCCCCTCGTTGGGCTCCGTGGTGGGCGGTCGGCGCTGTTGCCGAATTTTTATACATCTTCATGGAAAACTCCTTCCCCAAACTTCCTGATCGCCCTCAGAAACGAGGGCGCACCGAAGATCTGTTTCAATTTTTTGGACGACAAGTCCACAACTTTCCTCGATTCCACGTGATTCACTCAGAAAAGACAGACAAACTAGTGCGATCCATTTCACCATTCCTTGTTTCCAAGTCCTTGACCGAAGTTTTCGGTACAGGATATAAGGTGTCGAGAATGTCAAGTGGTGATCTCCTTTTGGAGCTCCAAAATCAGAAGCAGTATGAGAAGCTGCCGAAACTTGTGTCATTTGGGGAGACCCAAGTAACAGTAACCCCGCACCGTACCATGAACACCACCCGCGGCGTTGTCTCGGATGATGACATGCTAGAGCTCACTGAAGCTGAACTCTTGGAGGGCTTCAGTGAACAGAATGTCATAAATGTTAAGCGAATTAAGATCAGGCGAGACGGTAAAGAGATCAATACGAAACACCTGATACTCACTTTCGGTTCAAGTGTCCTCCCGGAGTCCATCGAGGCCGGTTATATTAAACTTCGTGTTAGGCCATACGTGCCCAATCCTCTCAGATGCTTTAAGTGCCAAAGGTTCGGCCACAGTTCACAGAACTGTCGAGGCCGGCTGACATGTGCCAAGTGTAGTGACACTGAACATTCCTCCGAAACATGCCAGAAGACTCCACATTGTGTCAACTGTGATGGCGAGCACGCCGCATACTCGCGCGCCTGCCCGTCCTGGAAAAGAGAAAAAGAGATTGTGACAATCAAAGTAAAAGAAAATATATCTTTCAAGGAGGCACGTAGGCGGGTGTCATACCTGTCTAAGAGCAGCTTTGCCGATGTGGCGCGTAAGGGGGCAGCGTCACAACGGCCTCCGGCGGCTGTCCGACCCACAGGCAGTGAGTCGGCAGTTACGCCATCTGCCCCCGCGGCGGTTGCAGCTAGCGCTGCTCCGTCAACCGAGGAGAAGGGACCATCCACCCCGAAGGTGGGTGCAGCCGAGGCTGCCCCAACCTCCGAGGCCCCTTCCAGCGCTGGCAACGGCCAGCGCAGCCAAATCCCTCAGGGAGCCCCATCGACCTCCGGGCAGGTGGGCGCAGGGGTCTTGCCTTCCGGGGCAGGACTCTCTAGGAAAACCTCTCGCTCGCAAGAGCGCTTGTCCGGCGTCTCACAGGAGGCAATGGACACTACACCTGTCCCCAAGGCGCACCAAACGCCTAAGGAGCGTCGAGAATCGCTCGAGCGCTTCAGAAAGAACAAAACACCTATTACAGGGCCTCGAAAAGGCTCTGTAATATAAGGCATCCACTCCTTTTCCGTAAACACAGCACAAATTTACCTTAAACATGGATACACAAATAATTCAATGGAACATCAGAGGTCTCCTTAGAAACCTTGATGATTTGCAAGAACTCATCCACCAACATAATCCAAAAGTGCTGTGTTTACAGGAGACACACTTAAAATCTAAACACACAAACTTTCTCCGTACGTATGTTACGTTTCGAAAAGATCGCGATGATGCCGTCGCATCATCGGGTGGTGTTGCGATTCTTACTCATAGAAGTATTGCGTGTCAACCTTTACAGCTACAAACGCCCCTTGAAGCAGTGGCGGTTCGAGTTGTCCTACTAAACAAACTCATCACCATTTGCTCCCTTTATATACCCCCACATTACCAACTGAACAAACATGAATTTCACTCCTTGATCGATCAATTGCCAGAACCTTATGCTGTTCTTGGCGATTTCAATGCGCACAGCTCCCTGTGGGGCGACTCTCGTACAGATGCGCGAGGTCGCCTTGTTGAACAGTTCCTTTTTTCTTCTGGAGCGTGCCTTCTCAATAAGAAAGAACCCACATATTACTCTCTTGCAAACCGATCCTTTTCGTCAATAGATCTTAGTATAGTGTCTCCGTCTGTACTGCCTGAACTTGAATGGGAAGTTACCGACAACCCTTACGGTAGCGACCACTTCCCTATACTGCTAAGATCATATAAAGAAAACGAATATCCACCATACGCTCCTAGGTGGAAGATTGAGACAGCTGATTGGGAGAAATTTCGATCTCTAACTAGTATCTCATGGGCTGACCTGTCTTCGTTAGGAATTGACGCTGCAGTCGAGTTTTTTACAGCATTCATAATAGATGTCGCATTTAAATGCATATCAGAAGTAAAAGGCTTGGCCTGCAAACGGCGTGTCCCATGGTGGAACGACGATTGTAGGATCGCTCGTAAAAAACAGAACAGGGCGTGGGGGTTGCTACGCGCTTCTCCCACTGCAGAGAATCTAGTTAACTTTAAAAAAGTAAAATCCGAAGGCAGGCGAACCAGCCGACAGGCCAGACGAGAAAGTTGGCAGAAGTTTCTATCGAGTATTAACTCGTTCAGAGATGAGGCGAAAGCCTGGAACAGGGTCAATAGGATAAGAGGGCGACAAGCACATGCACTCCCTTTGGTAAACACACAAGGCGATACCCTACAAGATCAGGCGGACTCACTTGGGGAGCACTTTGAGAGTGTATCAAGCTCAAATCATCATTCGCAATCCTTCCTGAAATATAAACAAATAGAAGAATGCAAGCCACTCATCAATAAATGCCGACAGAATGAACCGTACAATTGCCCTTTTAGTGCTGCCGAGTTGAAAGCTGCCTTGAGCGCATGCAAGAGTTCCGCACCAGGATCTGATAGAATCATGTATGAAATGCTCAAAAACTTACACAATGACACGCAACTTACACTACTCACACTTTTCAACACCATCTGGGATGCAGGGTACCTTCCAACCGCCTGGAAGGAAGCCATTGTAGTCCCTGTTTTGAAACAAAGCAAAGACCCTTCCTCAGTGGCAAGTTACCGCCCGATAGCCCTCACAAGTTGCATTTGTAAGGTGTTCGAAAAAATGATAAATCGGCGACTCATTCATTTCCTTGAACAGAGCAAAATGCTTGATCCTTATCAGTGCGGCTTCCGAGAAGGGCGCTCCACAACCGATCATCTCGTGCGTGTTGAAGGGAATATCCGGGACGCATTTATACATAAACAGTTCTTCCTATCGATATTTCTCGATATGGAAAAGGCGTATGACACAACGTGGCGTTACGGAATCTTAAGAGACCTGTCAGAAATGGGCATCCACGGTAATATGTTTAATATAATAAAAAGCTATCTGTCAAATCGTACCTTCCGGGTAAAAGTCGGCAATGCACTCTCACGTCCTTTTACGCAAGAAACGGGTGTACCCCAAGGAGGCGTGCTCAGCTGCACGCTATTTATCGTGAAGATGAACACACTTCGTGCTTCACTACCACCCGCCATCTTTTACTCTGTCTACGTGGACGACATTCAAATAGCTTTCAAATCTTGTAACCTCGCAGTCTGCGAGAGACAGGTACAGCATGGCCTGAACAAAGTGTCAATGTGGGCAGACAAGAATGGGTTTAAGATCAATCCTAACAAAAGCTCTTGTGTTCTTTTTACAAGAAAGAGAGGACTTATCCCAGATCCTTGCATAGAACTGCGTGGACAACAGATACCTGTAAACAAAGAACACAAATTTCTAGGTGTCATACTTGACTACAGACTCACTTTCGTCCCCCACATTAAACATCTTAAAGGAAAATGTCTGAAAACAATGAACATAATGAAACTTCTGTCCCAGACTACGTGGGGTAGTGACAGAAAGTGTTTAATGAATCTATATAAAAGCCTCATTCGATCGCGACTAGACTATGGTGCCGTGATTTATCACTCTGCCGCCACGAGCGCACTAAAGATGCTAGACCCAGTCCACCATCTAGGAATCCGACTGGCCACTGGAGCTTTCAGAACGAGCCCCATACAAAGTTTATATGTAGAATCAAATGAGTGGTCACTTCATCTGCAGAGAACATACATCAGCCATACATATTTTCTGAAAGTCCACTCAAACCCCCAACATCCCTGTTTTAGTACCATTAATGACATGACATGTGCTACACTCTTTCGCAATCGTCCGTCCGTAAGACAGCCTTTCTCGCTGCGTGTGAGGGAGCTTAGCGAAGAAATGCACGTTCCACTCCTCGAGCTTCGCCTAATGCATCCAGCCAAGCTGCTACCTCCTTGGGAGTGGCAGCTCATACAATGTGATATATCGTTCATGGAAGTCACAAAGCATGCCCCAGAGATTGAAATCAAGATGCATTTCCGGGAACTCCAGCACAAATACTCCTGCACGGAGTTCTACACAGACGCATCAAAGTCACACAACGGGGTATCTTATGCAGCCGTCGGTCCATCCTTCTCGGAATCCGACGTACTGCACCCGGAAACTAGTATCTTTACGGCTGAGGCCTACGCACTTTTGTCGGCTGTGAAGCATATCAGGAAATCAAAACTCCAGAAATCAGTCATATATACGGACTCCCTTAGTGTTGTAAAGGCCTTGATATCATTCTCTAACCACAAAAATCCGGTAATTAACGAACTCTATTCTGCTCTGTGTAAAGCCCATATAGGTAATCAACATGTCATCATATGCTGGGTGCCAGGTCATAGGGGCATCGAGGGAAACGTTCTAGTCGACCAGATGGCCACATCAATTTCATTGCATGCAGTTAATCCTACTGTTTCGGTCCCTGTCACAGACCTGAAGCCCTTCTTACGGAGGAAACTACGGAACCACTGGCAACGCCTATGGGACGCGGAAACAAATAATAAGCTCCACGGGATAAAGCCACAGTTAGGATTCTGGCCTTCCGTAACAAAATCACGCCGGACAGATGTCCTATTCTGTCGTCTAAGAATAGGACACACATTTGGCACACATAACTTTTTACTCACCGGAAACGAGCCTCCAACCTGCGGTAGATGCGGGGAGAGGCTCACCGTCCTCCACGTCCTTCTGGAGTGTCCGAAAGCCGAATACGAAAGAAAGAAACATTTTCCCATAGCATACCGGCAGCAGATCCCCCTTCATCCAGTAATGTTACTCGGCCCAGAACCGCTATTTGACACGAACGCGGTCCTAAGTTATCTGAAAGATGTTGTGTTTCATGTTTTTAGCCCCACATGTTCGTAGCGTCTCCTCTCTTCAGAGGATGGCGCTGTGATAACTATTTTGAATAGCACATGCCTCTAGGCCCTTGTGGTTCAAGGGCTCTGGCGAGGCAGCAGTGCTCCAAGAAATTTTATCATCTTATATATTTTATATTTTGCATCATCCTTCTACGATGGATTTTAATGTTCATAGTACTCGTCATTAATCATCGCCATAATTTTATAGCACATAGATTTTACGCACTTTACAGCGACTGTTTTTAGGCCACTATACAGCCAAGTCACATCTTCGTCACAGAACTCATCATTCCACCGCGAAATCACTAACACTGTCTTGGCGCTCTTTGGCCATATCTGGCCCTTGCGCCACTAAACCACATACATTCATTCATTCAGTTCCGCACAGGCGTTGGATAATGATGTTGCAGTAGGGATCAGAACGTTGACACGAGGCGAGCTGAGGGACGCGATTGGAAGATAACGTGAACGTGCCAGTAACCGCTCGAGCTAGAACCGGAAGTGGAGACTTAGTTTCATCATGAAGTGGCCAGCAATGGAGCGATATACTCGAAGATAATAGTGGCAGGGGGCAGCGAGAGAGAGCGTCGGCATCTTGATGTTTTATTCCCAGACTTCCGGAGAACGTCAAAATCGCACTCTTGTAAGCGCACCACCCAGCGACCAAGGCGTCCACACAAATTTTTTATTGACGACAACCAACATAAGGCGTAGTGGCCGGTTATGAGCGGGAAGTGACGTCCATAAAGATATGGAGGAGGAGGAGGAATAAACTTTATTTGTGCACAGCAGATTTGAGACCTAGGCCTCTACCTAAATGACGGCCTCGAGCCCTTGGGCCCTGGCGGCATCTTCGGCCTGCTGGATTGCCTTGAGTTGGTCTTCCGGTGCACAGCTGAGCAACGCGGTCTCCCACTGCTCTCTGGTCTTAATTATTTTATTCTGTATGGGTGTACGAGGACAAGCCCAAACAATATGTTGTAGGTCCGCCCTTTCTTCACAGAATCTACATCTATCCGTGTAAAGGTCTGGGTAGTAGCGGTGGTAGGCCACCGGGTTCGGATATGTATCTGTTTGTAAGAGGCGCCATGCCGTCGCTTGCCGTCTATTTAACGATGAGTGTGCCGGGGGGAAATGGACCCTTCCCAATTTATAGTGTTTGGTGATCTCGTTAAAGCTGGTCATCCGGTCTCTCTCCGTTCCCAGTATTTGTTGCGTGTCACCTGCTCGGCCTGTCAGTTCTCGAGCCAGGTTGTGCGCTATTTCGTTCCCGGGAAGGGAGGAGTGTGCGGGTGCCCAAATAATGTGGATGTCGCGATCTCCACGAAAGTTGTTTAAAATTCTCAGTGCTTCCGGCGAGATTCTTCCCTTTGCATAGTTCTTGACGGCTGTCTTGCAGTCGCTTACTACGATGTTAGCTTCCGTGGAGGCTATTGCCAGTGCTAAGGCAGCTTCCTCCGCCACCTCTGCCTTCCATGTTTTTACCGTCCCACTAACTCTGCAGTCACCCTCTAGACTCGTAGCAACTATGGACATACTATGTCCATTTGCGTACTCCGCCGCGTCCACATAGACCACGTCCCTTGCTCTACGGAATCTTTTGTGGAGAGCTCTCGCTCGTGCGTTTCTTCGATCTTGGTGAAACTCCGGGTGCATGTTTCTGGGGAGTGGGGGTATTGATAGATGTTCCCTTATTTTCCTTGGGATGTCTCTCCGCACTCCGTGCTGTGCTTCGTAGGTTATTCCGATGTCATCTAAGATGTGTCTCCCCGTCAAACTCTGTGTAAGCCTTTCATACTGCGCTACTCTCTGGGCCTCAATAAGTTCGTCTAATGTGTTGTGCACGCCGAGCGCCAAGAATTTCTCGTTTGACGTATTTGCCGGAAGTCCCAAGGCTTGCTTATACGCCCTTCTAATAATGCAATCTATCTTGGTTTTCTCCGCAGCGTAGAGCTTGAGGTAAGGAACCACATATACAATGCGACTGATTACGAATGTTTCTATTAATCGGATGAGATTGTGCTCTTTCATGCCATAGTGCCTGTTGGATATCCGCTTTATTAGTCTGATTGTTTGTTGAACACTATTGTCAAGTAGTCTAATGGTTTCTCCGTTATGGCCGAAATTTTGTATATGGTATTTTGATATGGTCGAAATTTTTGTATCGCCCAAATGGCTGCGAGATATTCCACCTCTGTGATGGAGTAGTTCCTTTGGGCAGCCGTTCATGCGCGACTGGCATAGGCAACAACTCCCTCTCGTGAGGTGGTATCACGTTATAGAAAGGCAGCACCGATCCCATGGCCACTAGCGTCAGCGTGCACCCAATTTGGTGCGTTCTCGTCGAAGTAACAGATGACAGTGTCGGCGGTTAATGCTATATATGCTCTATGCTATAGTTCTCTATACAATATATATATATATATATATATATATATATATATATATATATATATATATATATATATGTATGTGTGTGTGTGTGTGTGTGTGGTTCCTGCGCCACGTCCGCTTCAATGTCGCATTTGCTGGCCTTTTGGCCATAGTATCAAAAGGTATAAATCAAGCCAACGGTGCTGAACATGCGCAGAATAGAGAGAGAGCAAATGATAAAGGAAAGGTAGGGAGCTTAACAAGGACTGAACCCGGTTGGCTACCCTACACTAAGGAAAGGGAAAAGGGGACAGAAAGAATAAAAGAAGAGAAAGTCTACTGGGCATATCGTTCGGTCACTCAGTCCGGATCACAGACGCTGACTCAATCCAGTAGCCTTCAAATATCGCAGCAGAGCTTTTGTGGCCTTTTGTAGCTGCGATGTGCGAGACCATCGTCCCAAGATCTTCTTCAAGGTGAACGGTGTTATATCTAGCTGATTGAGAGCTGTGCAGAGGTCATGTCTTTCGTTTTGAAAAGATGGGCAGAAGGTCACTCTACAAGTCATGGCACTTCTTGAAACGAGCGATGCTGCCTCTGTGATGGAAACCATCCAGCCGATAACTGGAACTGTTTTGTGTAGGTCAAAGGTACTCGAAGTTATGGACAAAAACGTTCCTATAGAAGAGAAGGTATAAATATTGTACAACATCTGGCTATGCTGGAGTTGCAGCTAGGCAGACTACTGTGCCTGACTTATCTCTTACTGCAGCCATAATAGAGGCTGCTCAAAAGGCCGTGGCTAAGGAAATGGATCAGCTGTTGGTGAACCTTGGGGTAAGGCATCGCACAGGCTATTTCTTCACAGATCAATATGTTAATGCAAGCTGCTGGTCTATGCTCTCTTGCAAAGAGCTCATTGGTTCGGGACAGCAATCTAGCGATGGAAATAGGGACACAACTATCTCTGGAGATGGTTCGGCGTCTATAGTTCCCGTCCCCCTCAATCTGCTTCTGACAAGACTCATAAATGAAAGACGCAGAACACAGCGCTCAGGCTAAAAAAAAAGCTCTGTGGACTATCAGTGACGATTCTTCCTCATTTCCCCATTCGAAATCTAAGAATTGCCAGTTTACTTTGAAGCAAAATCTAGCGAAGACATCTCCTACGAGTGCAGCAGCTTCATCATAGGATCTTTGAAGGTACTTCACTGAAACGGCTGCTCAATATTATCTGCTTCTCTAGACCTGTTTTCTCTTACTAACCAACTTAATCCAGATATATAATAATACAGGAAACTTGGTTGACAACGAAGAAAAATTTTCATTTAAAACTATAGATGTTTTCGGCTAGACAGCCCTACAAGAGGGCATGGACTAAATATATTTATTTGTGCTGAAATAGGTAACAAAGTTACAATTCTATTTGTAATGATGGATGATGAGCGCGAAACTATGGCTATGTAGCTCATCCTTCCTGGATGTTGCCAACTTTATATCGTAAATAGTTACTTTGCTTCCAGCGTGCAGGACACTGCAGTACCCTTGACAGTGTTCTATGTAGCCGGGGGTGTGACCTTTTTCTCATTCACAGGACTCCCACTTCAACCCCAATTGAGGACGCAGACCTAATGAAACGCGTAGTGCAACACGTTGAACGCGCGGTCAAGGCGGCCATGGACGCCATCTTCCCTGCGATTTTTGAACGCTTCCAGCAGTTAGAGAACCGCATGACGGCACTCGAACAGAACCACAACACGCTAGCCGCACAGGTCGCACAAATTGCGCAATACATCCCAAGATTAGCGCCCGTCCAGCCGGAGCAGACTCTCCCTCACCCCGCGGTCGTTCCTCAGGTGGCACCCGTCAGCGCAGCTGCGGTCCTCCGCCCTTCCCGCCTGGACCTGGCCGTCCACACACTCCCCAACAATCAACATGGCTGTAACAACCAATAGCACCTATCACGTTTGGCAGTGGAACTGCCGCGGATTCAAAAAGAAGAAGGCCAACCTTCACCAGCATGTTAATAACACGGCACAGCAAGAATCCTACAAACCTGATATCATAGCGCTACAAGAAGTCAACATAGAAGCCGTCCTCTCCTTTTACCGGTCTTTCCACTGCCGTAACAACTCCAAGAAAGTCACTATGCTCGTTCGCCGAGAACAGGTGACGGCGATCCACGACATCGAAACTTCTCCCCCCTCGGGCATCCCCCACGTTTTCGTGGAGATCATCCCGACGCGCACGTCAGATCCCAGCCTATTCGTCCTCAACGTATACGTCGCCCCGCATGCAGACCCGAAGCTCGATGCACTTTTTCGCTCGGCCCTCAAAGTCAGCCGCGACTGCCATCTGCTCATCGTTGGGGACTTTAACGCCGGTCATACTCTGTTGGGATACCTGGGCGACACCCGCAAGGGTAGACATCTAGCAGAAGCCGCGCAAGAGTTGGGCCTCCCGCTAATCAACGATACTACCGCCCGCACCAGAATCGGCAGCCGAGGTCAGTTAGACACTAACCCGGACCTGACGTTCATCGTCCACTCGCAAGACTACGCCTGGACGAACACCGGCGAAACTCTCGGAAGCGACCACTGCATCCTTCACATGGAAATCTATGCACGCGGCAAGCGTCGGCGGAAGCATCGCTTCTCGGTTACAAACAGGGACAAATTCCGCGAGTCCAGAAGAATGCGAGCCAGTGAGGGATCCTTCGCCAATATCTCATCCTCGACGAGCCAACTCCTGGACGACGTGGAAGAGCATACGGTACATCTTGACCCGGAAGACGCCCCGGAAACCTCCAACGTCGACAGCAGGCTGCTCTACATGTGGCAGGCAAGATCGAGCGTGCTCCGGCGTTGGCAACAGCAGGGGAAAGGTAACCAAGTCCTAAAAGAAAGAATCACTCGACTCGACGCAGAAATCTCCGATCACGCGACCGAGGTCACCCGGCAGCAATGGTGCCAAATATGCGATCGCATGAGGGGACGCCTCAGCGCAGCCCGGACGTGGCACCTCCTACGCCACCTCCTAGACCCGGACACCACCAGGGCCGAAGGCAGAAGAAACATGGCCAAGTTAATCCACAGGCATGCTCAGGACCCGGGGGCGTTCCTGGCCGAGATGCGAGACAAGTACATCGGCCCGCAACTCAAGACACCGTTACCTGCGGCCTACCAGTGCCGGCCGGAAGCGCACATAGACGAAGACTTTACGTTCGCTGAGGTGTCGGCCGCCGCCTACAAGCTGCGGACGAACTCCGCGCCGGGTTCGGACCGCGTTACCAACAAGATCCTACGCAACCTGGACGAGGCCGCAATGGAGCAGCTCACCGAGTTCATGAACGAATGCTGGAAGACGGGCGCCATCCCGGAAGAGTGGAAGAGGTCAACGATCGTCTTTATACCAAAACCAGGCAAACCACTCAATGCGGACAACCTCAGGCCGATTTCACTCACATCATGCGTCGGCAAACTGATGGAGCACGTGGTCCAAGACCGTCTAAATTAACATGTAGAAGATGGGGACGAGTTCCCCCACTCTATGTTTCGTTTCAGGCCACACCTGTCCTCCCAAGATGTACTCCTTCAGTTAAAAAGGCAGGTGATGCAACCCGAAAGTCCGGTGGACGCTCGCCGATTCCGGTGCCTCCTGGGCCTCGACCTGAAGAAGGCCTTCGACAATGTCGCCCATGCAGCGGTGCTCGAGGGCCTGACCCAACTGGGTGTCGGAAACCGAGCATACCAATATGTCCGAAACTTTCTCACCGACCGGAAGCGCCGGATCAAAGTCGGCGAACATGAAACTGACATTATAGAGCTGGGGAGCCGAGGCACGCCGCAGGGATCAGTCATCTCCCCTTTTCTCTTTAACGCGGCGATGCGCGGGCTCCCGGAACTGCTGTGCTCTATCCCTGGGCTTCACCACAGCATCTACGCTGACGACGTGACGTTATGGGCAGCGGCGTGTGATCCACAAACTCTTCAAGAGATCATGCAACGTGGCATCGACAACGTACAAGCTTATGCGGAGTCGAGGGGCCTGACGTGCTCACCGAAAAAATACGAATACCTCCTGATCAAGCCCGGCAGAAGTACCTGTCCCAGCGGATTACCACGGAGAAGGCGCTTCCTTGAAATTAAGGTCGGAGAACTCACCATCCCGGAGCGCCCCAGTATCAAAATATTGCGGCTAGACTTTCAGAACACGCTGCGCTGCGGGCTCATGTTAAAGAAACTCCAGAGGGCGGCCAACTACACACAACAGCTCATTCGCCGGGTGGCTAATCGGCACCACGGCATGGGCGAGGGCGATTTGCTTCGACTTGTGCAGGCATACATAACCAGCACAAACCATGTACTCGACACCATATGTCAAACTCGCAGCCGCGGACTTAGCCAAATTAAACACAATGATCCGACGAAACACAAAGGCCGCCATGGGCCTTCCGGACCACGCGGCCACAGCAAGGCTAGAGGCCTTAGGCATGCATAACACGATCGAGGAGCTCTTAGACGCTCACCACACCGCCCAAGTCCGTCGTCTCTCGCTAACCCCGGCTGGCCGCACAGTCCTCCGGAAGCTCAGTCTCGAGGCTATCCCCGAGGTTACAGAGTGCATGACGATTCCGCGAAAGGTCAGGAGGCATATTCATGCGCCACCTCTACCCCGCAACATGGACCCCGAGTTCCATCAGGGCCGTCGGCAGGCCTGTAGTGAAGCCATTTGGAGACGCTACGGCTCGCAAGATGGAGTGGTCTACACAGACGCAGCCAGAGACCTTCGCGGCGACCTCATGACCGCGGTGGCAGCGGATCACAACGGAGGATTGATAGAACATACAACAATCATGGCTGGCCGAGTGGTGAAAGCGGAGGAAACCGCGATTGCCATGGCCATGCATGCGGAAGCGAATACCGTCATCAGCGACAGCAAGCAGGCCATCGGCAATTTCGTACGTGGTAGAATTTCCAAACAGGCGTACCATGTCCTCACACGACGCCCCCTAAGCGGCTTTAGAACCCTCGTGTGGACCCCCGCTCACGCGGCTGTGCCCGGCAACACGTCGGCTCACAGTTTGGCTCGAGAGCTCGCGCGCCGAGCCTCGTCCGCGGATGCGGACGGCGTGAATGAGGAGGAGAGACACGAGGAACCCTGCGAGACTTATTATGAAATAGCGCATCGGTATCGCTTGAGGCGTCGTGCGCTCCCACCACCAGCCAAGCAACTCGACAAAACGCAAGCGGTCGCGTTTCGGCGACTTCAGACAAACACATACACACCCAAAATACATTAACAAAATCACAGGGGGCAAGAAAAGCGACAAATGTAGGCTCTGTTCAGAAACAGGAACACTCACACACATAATGTG
Organism: Dermacentor variabilis; assembly: GCF_050947875.1. Taxonomy (NCBI): domain Eukaryota; kingdom Metazoa; phylum Arthropoda; class Arachnida; order Ixodida; family Ixodidae; genus Dermacentor; species Dermacentor variabilis. The sequence continues at coordinate 54,382,074 of NC_134573.1, forward strand.
GGAATGCACCTCGCTCCCGTTCTCTCATCCCCCCGTCAGCAGCGAGACTGACTGGACAGCCTGGCTCAGTTCCGGGGACGTCGACCGACAACTTGAACTGGTGGACTGGGCGGAAAAGGCCAAGCAGGTCCAGGGCCTTACTTGAGCCCAAGCCCTCAGCCACGTCCCTCTTTACCCTTCCCCCTTTGAATAAAATTTATCATCACCACCACCCTAGGGATTTCAATTCGCAATATGTTACCTGAGATTTAAAAACAGATTCATTGCTCAATTCAATTCAATTGGTCGTTAGAAAATTCCCTTTCTTGTAAAAATTCTTGATCAACTAAATTTGTGCACGGCCGAAATCAGCCTGCAATTGTTCTCACGTTCTCTATTCGCCGTCTCTCTGCATCTTCATGATCAACGATTGATTGTATGTCTAATAATGATCATCTACCACTGTTCTTTGAAATAGCCTACTTTGGGGCTGCAACTACGGATAACCAACTTCGAACTTTTGTAAACTACAATACCCTCAAGAAGTCTTTCCAGTCTGTACTTTGGTCACCGTCAGATGATTCCACTGAACAAAGACGAAGATTATTTGTTCTGCCCTTAAAGGGTTGAACGCAATGAGAAATTGAAGTTCAGTGGACTAACGGTTACTCCTCACCGACTGTTCTCGTGATTATAAAAGAAGGAAAACAGCCTCGAAAACATTATTATATAACCTGTGTCCCGAAAATTTCAGTGATTATAAATTTTGTCAGGACTCTTTTTCGGTGTACAGTTTCTGAAGCAAAAAACCACTATTCATCTTATTTATTATTACGCCCTAAAGACACGGAAGTGCAATGTAAATAAAAAAACTAACACAGATTCAAAATAGACACATTAGTTTCCAGCTACACGAGAAAGTGTTCAGTAAATGCAGACTTGAGTAGCGCTTGGTCCTCAGTGGCAGCAATGGGGGGAGGAAGGTGATTCCAGTCTCTACTTGTCTTCGGAACAAAAGAATGTCAAAAGAGATTAGTGTGGTACAAAGAGATGGATACTTTATTTGATTGGTCAACACGTGGCGAAAAGAACGCATGCTGAGATGAATTCCTCTTGAAGTACTTGATTGTGGAAGAAAATTTTATGAAAAGCTGGAGCCATGGAATCTTTCTTTTCATTACCACGCCTGAAAGCTGAAGAGTTGATTTCATTAAGGTTACACTGGCGGTACGAGCATAATTATTGAGCGTAAATCAAGCTGAACGGTACTGGGCAGATTCTAAGGTGTCAGTTAACGCTGAGCTGGGTCCCATACGGCAGAAGCGTACTCGAGCTTTAGACGGACTAATGTTTCAAATAGCTGTCGTCTAAGGTGTTCTGGCACTTGGTGAAAGTTTCGGGGAAGATAACCAAGAGTACGACTAGCATTGTTAGTAATATAGGTAATGTAACAGTGCCATGATAACTCATTCGATATGTAAACACCAAAGTATTTGTAAGTACTCACCTGCTATAATTTCATTCCATTCAATGTGTAGTTAAAAGCTTCAGAAGAGTTCAAAAACGCGAGGTTGTCATACTTGTACATTTAGATACATTAAGGGACATTGGCCAAGTACTGCGCCGGTCAGAGGTGCGATTGAGGTCGGCTTGAAGAAGATAGTTGTAGTTTTCGTTGGTTATTGTACGGTACAGGACACAGTCGTCTCCAAACAGTTTTATGGATGACTTAATGTTACACGGAAGGTCACTGATATATATCGAGAAGAGTAAAGGACTTAGGACTGAGTCTTGCGGAACGCCAGATTTAACTGCGCGGGGATGTGAGGAACAATCACTAGCTGTTGCCTACAGTGTGCGGGTAGTGAGAAAGCATTCTATCCATTTGAGAATATCACGATTGACGTTAAGTGGGCTCAACTTAAGTAGTAATAGTTAGTGCTAAGCTTTATCAAAGGCTTTTGAGAAGTCTGGAAACATATAACCAACCGATTTTCTGTTATCTAGTGTGAGGTGACATCATGCGTAAATGACAGAAGTTGAGTTTCACATGAGTAGTGCTTACCAAATCCGTGTTGAAACCTGCTGGAGAATGAGTTGCTTTCAAGAAATTTTATAAGGCTACAACAGATTACATGCTGTGAAGAAGTACGCACAAATTACCGAGCGCAAGAGCAGACGAAATTGCGACCGTCCTCAACAAGAGGAAAAGAAAGACAAGGGAGGCTCGTGCAGCGAATGAGCAGGGGCTCGTACAACGGAGATCGGAGGAACGCCGGCACGACTAGGGTCGCCGGGCCTATGGAAGCCACATCTACTGGTGAGGTTCACTTGACCCGAGACGTTCCCTGTCTTCGAGACAGGGAACGTCTCGGGTCGTTGTACCGCACGAGACCTCGGGGCGGCCTGCTGCAGCCTCAAACCCGCATCTACACGCGAGTATCGGGAGAGCGAGCGTCCGTCATCGAGACGAAGAGCGCCTCGGGTGGTCACCTTGCACGAGGCCCCAGGTCGGCCTGCTGACATCTCGGAACCCACTTCTACGTGCGAGGTTCCAGTGACCGGGCGTCCGTCATCGAAACGAGCGCCTTGAGCCATCTTCTTGCTCGAGACTGCGGAGTGACCTGTTCCCGACTACGGAGCTCGGGGACCCGTCCACCTTTTCCGGCCCCGGGCTGCTGCGTCTGCTCTTCCACGCCGGTCATCACTCTACGAGCGAGTGTTTCACCTCAAGGACTCTACTCTACGTCTCACCACACTCCGGACTTCAACCGCAACGTCGTGAGACTACATTTTTCCTGTTACGAACAACGTTGTATGTGTTGGTCTAGATTAAATATTTTTCGTTTTTACGTGCCCTCTAATATAGTTGTCGTGTGTTTGCTCATCATGCACCGTCTCCTCCATCTTCCTCGCGTCACACGCTTTGCAACGTGACGATCCTAACCCGTCACATATCTGGCGTCCGCGACAGGAATTCTCTTACGCTATCGAAAAGAGCATCACATTGCATATTCGTGTCTGGCGGGTCAGGATGGAGACAGACAAGCTTACGGCAATTGGCAGAGAACTGGGGTTGATTGGTCCGGCACTGAAACAATGGATAGACGAAGAGCGCGCACGCGAAAGGGAGGCGCGTGAAGCACGTCTGGCTGAACGCAATGCAGCAAAAGAAGCTGATGCCCAAGCGCTAGCTAGATTAAAGGCAGAAAGGGAAGTGCTCGAGCACAAGTCAAAGTTGAAGGAGTTAGATGCGGCAGCGGGTAGCATGACTACTGGGCAGCTTACAGAGAGAGGGCACGCAGGTGCTACCGAGAGCAACCAAAGTCCGCACAAACTAATCCCAGCATTTAACGAAGAACGCGATCAGTTGGATGCATGCATTCAACAATTTGAGCTCGTCGCAACGAGCCACGGCTGACCACAAGACAAATGGGCCCTATCGCTAAGCCTCTGCTTGACAGGCGTGGCTCTAAGTGTTGTCGGCAGGATGGCACCGGATCATGCCATGGAATATGCGACACTGAAACAGACGCTTTTGCAACGCTTCAGGTTCACGGCGGAAGGCTACAGAAGGAAGTTTCGGTCGGCGAAAGCCGATAATTCCGAAACTGGTAGACAGTTTGCAGATCGTCTATAGGGATATTTTCATCACTGGCAAAATATGGCCAATAAGGACCGCACATACGATGCTCTGCGGGACAAGATTGTCTCAGAACAGTTTCTGATGACTTGCCATGAGGAACTGGCAGTCTTTTTGAGAGAGAGGAATAGTCAGGGACTTGACAAGCTAGCAGAAGCTACTGATCATTACCTGGAAGCGCCAGGGTTAGTCAACCTTGGCGAAGGTAAAAACGAGAGAGAACCTAGGAAGCCACTAGGTCAAGCTCGAACTCCTGAGCGACAAGAAGTGAAGGAAATGCCACGCTGCTTTCATTGTGGTTAACGCAGTCACAGAGCTGCTCATTGCTGGACCAATACGAAGGGTCGAAATTCAAATACATCTTTCTGTGGAAAGTGCCGCCGCACTGGGCATAAGACAGGTGACTGCCCCAACAGAGAAGGCTTCGTGCTCGGTGCAGCAGGCAGACATGTCGAAGGCTGAATATACGCAGACCTTGCGTCGTGTTCCTGGAAGTTCGGAACGCGGGAGAACGCAAACGCATAAAAGAGAAGAAAAATCAATGCCTGCTGCCGAAGGTCGGCTTGAAGGACATCCCGCTATTGTATTGCGAGATATGGGATGCGACTCTATTATTGTCAAAAGATCCCTCGTACGAGACAGTAAGCTGACAGGAAAAATTTCCTTGGTCTGTCTTCTGGACAGAAGATTGTTGAAGCTACATGGAGCAAACGTGGAGATCGCGTCACCTTCCTTCACAGGCAAGACTAGGGTTTTATGCATGGACAATCCTTTATATGATATTGTCCTGGGAAATGTGAAAGGTGTACGGAATGCTTCCAATCCTGACAATGAATGGAAAATACATCTTTATACACCGCGCGCTGCGGATGAATCATTTAGAGCAGAAGGTGGAAACTGTTGTACCGATGAATCCATCTCTGCTCACATTTTATCATCGGCTGCTAGTAAAACCAGGAACAAGTCGGAAGTGGCAGCGACAACCAGACAACCAAGACCAAGTTCGCATTCGTTACGAGTACCAGCTATAAACCCCCTAGACATCAGCTCAATCGACTTGAGAACCAGGCAAAAGGAGGACAGCAGTCTACGTAAATGCTTTGAAGTAGTGTACCAAGAAATGAAGACGAGGTTCGCCGACATGCAATTCTTTGTAAAGGAGGGAATTCTTTACCGAAAATACACACTGCGGTCAAAGAAACAAATGGAACAGCTTGTCGTGCCCAGAAGCCTTCGTCATTTTGTGATGAAAATGGCTCCCGAAGGGACCCTTGCAGGACATCAAGCAATAAAGCGAACCACAGACCATGTGAGCGAAGAGTTCCACTGGCCTGGATTCCAATCAGACATCACCCGATTTGTTAAATCGTGCGATACATGCCAGAGGACTTTTCCCAAACATTTAATAGGTCGAGTACCATTGGGAAATACTCCCGTCATTGATACCCCGTTTAAGAGAGTTGCCGTTGACATTGTGGGACTATTAACTCCCATGTCTGAGAAAGGGAATAAGTACGTTCTGACAATGGTCGATATGGCAACGCGGTATCCTGACGCTGTGGCACTGCCTAGCATTGAAACAAAAAAAATAGCTGAAGCACTTCTAGAGTTGTTCTCTCGTGCAGGAGTCCCACAGGAGATAATCAGTGACAGAGGCACATCATTCTTGTCACGCCTGATGAAGGAGCTAAGCCGTCTTCTCTCTTTTACGCAGTTGCCAACAACTCCGTATCATCCGATGGCAAATGACCTTGTGGAGAGGTTCAACGGCACGCTTAAACAAATGATAAGACGAATGTGTCAAGAGAGCCCGAAAAAATGGGGCCGGTACTTGGCACCATTGCTTTTTGCTTATCGCGAAATCCCTCAGTCAAGCCTGGGTTTTTCACCCTTTGACTTGTTGTATGGCCGTTATGTCAAAGGACCCATGGCAAGATTGAAAGAATTATGGACAGGTGATCATATTGATGATGACACAAAAACCACATATGGGTATGTAGCTGATCTACGGAAGCGTCTTGAAGAGACTTGCCGTTTAGCCAAGGAGAAGCTTCAGAAAGCTAAACTGTTGTACGGCACGAGACCTCGGGGCGGCCTGCTGCAGCCTCAAACCCGCATCTACGCGCGAGTTTCGGGAGAGCGAGCGTCCTTCATCGAGACGAGCAGGCCTCAGGTCGTCGCCTTGCACGAGGCCCCAGGTCGGCCTGCTGACATCTCGGAACCAGCTTCTACGCGCGAGGTTCGGGTGACCGGGCGTGCGTCATCGAAACAAGCGCCTTGGGCCGTCTTCTTTCTCGAGACTACGGAGTGGCCTGTTCCCGACTACGGAGCTGGGGGACGCGTCCAGCTTTTCCGGCCCCGTGCTGCTGCGTCTGCTCTTCCACGCCGGTCATCACTCTACGAGCGAGTGTTCCACCTCAAGGACTCTACTCTACGCCTCACCCCACTCCGGACTTCAACCGCAACTTCGTGAGACAAATTTTTCCTGTTACGAACAACCTTGCGTATGTTGATCTAGTTTAAGATATTTTTCGTTTTTACGTGCCGTCTAATATAATTGCCGTGTGTTTGCTCATCATGTACCGTCTCCTCCATCTGCCTCGTGTCACACGCTTTGCAACGTGACGATCCTAACCCATCACACATGCCCAGTCATCTTACAAGAGTACTTCTTAAAGAGATTGGTCGGAAGTTTAGGGAGGCGTTCTGGTTACTGAATTTAAACACAGGAATTGCCGTCCCCACCTTCCAATCAGCTGGAAAAGTGTACCACTAGAGAGACCCTGAAAACGTGCGGCAAAATTAGGGAACAGTACACTTCAGTGTTCTTCAGTCTTCTGCCGCATAGCTGCGGCACTGAAAACTGCACGTGACTCGGAAGAGCATTGCGAAAAACGGCGATAACAACGGAACAGCATTCCTCGTTGCACAAAGCGTGGCCATCGAAATCGGTAATTGTTATGACAGTGTCCTTTATTGGTTTAACGGTTTTCCAAAACTTGGATGAATTAGTAGATAACAGCGAGGGGAGCGTAGTTTTGAGATAGTCACTCCAGGCGTTTTTAACAGAAAAGCGATATGCGGAAAGATCTTCTGGATAAGCCCGCCAATGAGAAACACTGCTGCCGAACTTTGCAGAACAGAAAAGGCGTTTTTTTCTTATTTAGAACCCATTTTATGTGTGTTGTAAACCATGGCTCTCGCTGCTTTTTTTTTATATATAACTTGTTGCGATACATGCCTGTCGATCAATGAAGCGACCTTGTCTCTGAAAAGGTTCAAATTACTTTCGATTGACCTGTCAGAAAAGCCAGGCATATAATTATCAATAAACTGTTTAGGTTCCTTATTTTGTGCTATGCAGCCCTTTTCTTGCAGTTTCTTATTAGCTTGGTAACAGTACTTCCAGGTGTAATGTCCACGTTTAAAGTAAATTTAAGGTAGCAGTGGTTACTGACACCACAAAAAAAAGTCAACAAGTGCAATAAGATTGGTGTCGTGGTCAGAATATAACCATGTACGTTAGCAGACGTAAGACCTACTCTGGTTGGTTTGGTGGCCAGTTGAGTTAAATTGAAAACTAAACACAAATTAACAAATGAATTATTCTCGACGTCGTTTCAGTGCTTGTAGGGCTGGTACCTGAACAGTAAACTTTAGGAAATTTAAAGTCACCTAACAAAAACAGACGCTAACGCAGAAATTTTAGAACTATCGAGTTTAACACGTCATGCAATTTGTTAAAAAAATCAGGTGTGGCATTGGTCGGTCTGAACCACACGCAAAAAAACTGCGTTTTGATGAAGCAAAGGAATATTCGCACAAATAAGCTCTAAGGAAGAATTCACTGGTATCATGTATGACAATAGATTATCGACTACTGCTATGAGTAGTATATCTCCTCCTTTTCCGGTGTTACGGTCACAGCGATAGCTGGGGTATTTTTTATCGCAGTCAAATAGTTCTCTACTGGCTGCTTTGGGGGAAAGCCACGTTTCTGTAAGCGCCACAACGTCAGCAAAGCATGAGTTAACGACAGCCGATGAATTGTCTCGCTTAGTGGTTATGCTTCGGACATTTGATAGCAGCAAGGATATGAGACTGCGCGGTCCAGCGCGAAGCAGGACAAGAGACAGAGGATAAAACGAGGACAAGCGTTTCCTGTATCCCCTGCCCCACTTGGCGCTGCACCACACAGTCTCATGGAAAGCCAACTGGCCCAAACCGTCACCCTTTTAAGCAAGGATATACTTCGAAGAACAGAGGGCATAACGCTTGCTGTTTGTGCTAGGACAAGGAAGTGGCACGACCTGCGGACGTAGCAACGAACGGGAAATCGCTCACACTTCCATCACTGCCAAAATTTCGCTTGCACATACTCTCCGCCTGTCCCGAGTGGGCAAGGTAGGTTGGAGTATGATTGTACACATTTCAATTATGTATCAAAGTGTAAAAACAACAGTGCACTTTTCAATTTTCTTAGTAGCAGAGAAATAGTTCCGCGACCGAGTAACATTGACTCGATGTATTTCACTGGAGAAGAAATAACTGCGAGTCGGCCTAGTTGGAACAGATTCATTTTAAAACTTTTTGTGCGCAAACCGGGACGAAGAATAGGGGCAACACAAGGACGACCGCTTTCTAACAACTGTTTTTACTTTTGAATAACCACCTGCTTAAAACCACCTGCTTAAACTCGCCGTTATGCTTCAGTTCATTTCTAGTTCTTCCGGCCGTCTTTCTACTTGTCCGAACTATAGCTTAAACAACCCAGCAGTTCTGGTGCCTATTATCGCGGTCTGTGAGTGCAGAGCACGGGTGTTAAGCTGGTTCCTGAAACTTAGGGAATGCCCTGATGAGGTGTTGTTGGTGACCGGATGGTTGCCCCCGCCTGCAGGAGACGGGAGAAGATTGATCAAGATCTTGCGATCAGAGAGCCGGAGACAGGTTAGACATTTCAAAGAATGTCTAAAGGTGGCCTGTTCGTCTGCTTCCGATGGTCTTTTTAACGTGAAGGCTTTTCGGGACTGGTGCAAACAGGCAAATATTGTGGTTGAGGCTATACGGAACGATGTTCGCCGAAAATTTCCGAAGAAGAAAAGGGAAGTGCCAGAGGGACGCCGCCTTCTATTACTAGGGCGTGCAACGGCGGAAGAACGGCATCAACAGGTTCTCAAGTTCGGGCCAAAGTTCTGCGTGAAACCAAGGATCGACATCGTCGACAGGTTAGCACTTACAAGGGACATTGCCAGGAGTGTACCAGAGAAAGAAAAAGAACGATGTCTTGTGGAATGTGTGGACGTGGTGACCAAATCTTCGGTAAACCATAGATCCAGACTCAATGTTGATAGGCCTGCTAAGTATTTGGTTGAGAATAATCTGCGTGTTGTTCAAGCAGACAAGGAAGGCTTTCTGGTTGTTGTACTATATGATTGTTACTTAGAAAAGGCTTTTCTAGCGGTGAACAAGTACTTTAAGAAATGTGATGTGAATGTAGAAAACGTAAAAAAGAAAGCGGTAGAGCTATTGAACAAATGTGACCAAGATAAGCTTGCGTCACGTGTAAAGAACTCAAAAGGAATGAAATTGGAGATACTTTTTACAGCAAAAACCCACAAGCAAGAAATTCCGTTTAGGCCAGTTGTGTACGAGCGAGGTTGTTAGCAGGTTCTAGTCGCCGAGTTCCTGCAAAAAATGTTGAATTCCTTAGAAGTAAAGGATCCGTACTTATTGAAAAACTCTGAAGGCCTTGTGAATTGTCTGGCATCAGATAATACAAGCTGCAGCTGGGGATTCAGCATAGATGTTCAAGATCTTTACTATTCCTTACCGCATGGGCCCCTAATGTGCAGTGTTAAAGATTGCATAACAAACGAGAATGACAAGGTGTCATTCCGCAATACGTACGGCACGGTAGATGAGTCCTTTCTTGAACTTCTGCATTTTTATTTAGCAAATACACATGTAGGGATTCTGTGGCGAAACGTATATACAGGCAAGGGGTGTGTGCATCGGGTCAAAGGTAGTTCCCATCCTAAGTAGCATTTTTTTGGGAAGCATGGACAGAGAGTTGGCCAAAGATTTAGAAGGTGAAGTAAGTAAGGTAACAGATATGTCGATGACTACTTGATTTTATGCTGTCATGTAGACAAGGGTGCTTTCAGGAATAGGGTTGTAGAAGGCTTCAATTCTCTGGGCAAGGGCTTAACATTTACTTCCGAAGTACCGGTAGATAATAAGCTACAGTTTCTTGATGTCAAGTTAAAATTCCTACCGGAACATGTGTGTTGGTCATTCTCACCCCGCGCTAGAAAACCGCTAATGAACTATGCCTCAAACCATTCCAGGCTTGTGAAGAATCGGATACTCATTTCGTGTTTACGGTCAGCGTTGTTGAAGTCATGTCACCACACCGTAAAGATTGCATTTTTTGAGCAAGTTGATAGGTTGAGAAAGGCAGGGTACCCGCTCGCTGTGATGCTGGCGTCGTGCGCTAGACTAATGAAAGAACTTAAGAAGGATAAAGGACAATGCACAAAGAATCAAAGGCAGAAGGATGTAGCTTCCAAGGTTTCAGTAATTCCGTATGTGCACGGCCTTTCACACAGACTTAAAAAGGTGGCTGGCAGTTATGCAGTAAAAGTGGTCTTTTCGGCAAAAAACAAAATAGGTGGTGTGTGTTCTAAGGTTTAAAAGAAGTTCGAAAGTAAGGATGATGTAAAGAAAGAATGTAGTGTTAAACATCCGCGCAAGAACCAATTTGTGGATTGCGCGAAGAACGTTGTTTACCAGATTCCTATGAGGTGTGGTCATGTGTACGTAGAGCAGACTGCGAGATGCATTAACACGAGGTTAAGGGAGCACTTGTCTAGTCTGAAAGGTCGCCCTAGTACGCATTTGGCAATGCATTGCCAAGAACATGATTGCTCCCCGTGTCTTAGTAGCACAGACATTTTGTATCGGCATAGGAATGAAACCACTAGGGAAATTGTGGAAGCACACTGGATTGAAAAATAAAAAGAAAAATACATTAGCCACCTTCTGTTTCATTGTTGGATAAAGAAAATTCGCTTCTATCATCACATCTTTAACGCATTTTATTGTAAGTGGTTGTTTTATGCACCTTGCTGTTTTTATGCTGACCGGGTGGCTTTTGTCGCAGTCATTTTATCACAAGTGTTATATGTACTATTGACGTGCTCTCTTGACTTGATCGCGCAGATCTGCGGGTATCATATGCGCTATAGGCGTGCTCTGTTTACTAGATCGCGCAGGTCTGTGGGTATTTAAGCAGGTGGTTCTTCAAAAATAAAACCAGTTGTTAGAAAGCGCTCGTCCTTGTGTTGCCCCTGTTCTTCGTCCCTGTTTGTTTGCGCACACAAAGTTTTAAGGAGAAGGAATGACGCAAATGATACAAGAAATCGCGAACGGTTTACAAAGTAGATTCACTTCCTTATTATCTCCCTGTACCAAGTTACGAATCCGGTCGGATCATTTTACAGAGATGACTATGCTGGAATTGGGGCACGGCTGTGGAAAGACAGCCGCATTCCGCGACGGGTGCGGTAGGAGTAACCAAAAAACTTTTTGAAAATGTTATTCAAGGAGTCCCAAGATTTGGGCGTAATGATCAATTCTATTCAATTTTCTTGTATACCTTCCAGTTGGACACTCGCTAAAATTATTCCGGCTCGTAAAAATAATGGTGACTGATTCACGCTGGACAATATTGAACCAATTTCTGTACCCTATAATTTGGCTAAATTAATGGAAAGGATTCTGAATGTCCGTCGTGTGAAATTAGTAGAGGACAAAGACGCACTCAGCCTTTGTCAAGTTGGTTTTAGGTCGCCCTGTTCCACTTGGCATGCTTATGTGGACCTGCGAAGCCGGATAAAACTTGCACAATGCCAGGGACAAATTGCAGCTCTAGTAACTTTAAATATACCGAAAGCCGTGACAGTGTAGAATATGAAGTATTATTGAATGGATTAAGAAACCTAGGGCGCTATAACGTGAAGCTGTTCCAAACTTTTCTATTCCAATTTTGCAATCAGTCCTTCATGATTGGTCAAAAATTTTCGGGCCACCCCCGCTTCACCTGTCTCTCACGCAACGTCGCGAAAACAGCGAAAACGCCTTATCTGATAAGATGTCTGCACACTGATTATACAACGTTAGACCAAACGAAAGAAAAATAATTATTTGTGATTTGACGCCTTTTCCCCATAATACTCTACCGTTGATCAAACGTCTTCGGGCGGCGCCCACTTCGCCTGTTTCACGCGACTTCACAAAACCGCGAAGACTCACCGCGTCAAAGTGACGTGCAACGCGTTAAAGATTCATTAATATGCCGAACAAAACGGATTTTTCCCTAAATAGACCGATACTTCCCCGTTCAGAATGGAATAGAAGATGGCTGCCCGCCGATTGCTTGGGCACTTGCTATTCGGAGTGATCGGGAAGCATGGATTTATTTGCGTGTAACAAACATTGTTCCGTGGCAGCATAACGTTGTGAGCCCTTTCCGCACGTATACGACATCACTTTGCGAATTCTTCTTTGCTGTGGATCCGTTCTGGCGGCATTTGAACCTTCCGTTGCACGTCGCTGCGATTTTCTACCAGCCACCGCAAGCCAAGTATGGGAAAATGGATCGATCCCACACGGAGGCACCACTCATCCAGATATCTACTTCATCCGGTTATCGACTTTCACTGTGCCGCCTCGGCCCTATCGAACTCCTATCAACTTGAGCCTGCACCTCGCCTGTTTTCAACCAATTCGATAAGAAAATCTACTCAATGTAGGCAATGCTATTCGCTTTAAACGAAAAAGAAGACACCTCCTATAAACGAGGAGGGCGTTTGATTGCGCTTTTCAAACATTGCTCAGGTTACCGCCTGATGCTTGCGTCGGTTGTTACCTCAGCAGGTTGCAATAAGAAGAGATTGGAATAGTTCTACGTTATAAGCGCCCTTGATTTCTCAAAATATATTTTCTAATGATTTAGTGAATTTCTGACAGAGAACTGTCCTCCTCTGTCAAACGATTTTCTTCAAATGGACATCGACAGTCGCGTGTGGTTCCACAAGGGGCTGTCTCTTCACCTTTATTGTTTAACATATTACTAAGCTCTATACCTTGTCATAACGGCATGTACACATATGCATATGCCGATGGCGTTGCGTTATTTGCATCAGAGAAGGACATTCACCCTTTATATAGTTAATTCCAAGCACACCTGTGCGTCACAGAAAGCTGGTTACAGAAAATTTGCCTCTCTCTCAACACCAGAAAATGCTCTATAATTGTTTTTCCCATAAAGGATCCAATACATATAAACCTTACCTACCACCTGCAGTATATACAAAACGTGGATTCGGTAAAATATCTTGGCATGATATATGATAGCCAGCTCAGTCGGCACTAGCACATTGAATATATAAATAAAAAGGGAAGTGCGAGCGATTGGACTGTTAAGAAGACGTCGCCACAGTCGCTCGGGGTACGGAGAGACCCTCTTATGATGATTTTTAAGATGTACGTAAGGACAATTTTGGAATGTGCATGCCTTCCATATTAAGGAGCGCTCGCATATAGATTGCATCTCCTTGTTCTTCTGAAGCGAGAAGCTGCTCTCCTGTGCCTCGGTTTCCCGAAGTTCGTTGCCAGCAATGTGCTACACCTAGAAGCACGGTTACCGTCTGCTTTTTGTAAATATCGGCTATTAACTGTCCAAGCGTTCTTAATAATGTATGAGTCCCCTATAAAATTACAAATTATTTTTATATCTCGGCCTGTAACATTTGCTCTTATTAATTTTCCTGGCCTCGGCGCCACGCTCCTCAGGCCATCTTCGTACGGGCATTTGTTGGTTCCTTACATGTGCTACAATGTGAGGTTTCTCCTAATGGCAGTGAGAGAGAGAATCTCCTGATTATGTTTGGCGACATATATCCAAAGAATGCGAAACACGCTTCTTACACTATATTGAATGGGTTGTTACAAAATCACTCATTCGAGCTCAAAATAAGCGCCGTCATATGGACAGATGCATCGCAATAAGAAGCAAAATCGAGAATTAAAATATTCTCTTCCATTTTAGACTTTTTATTCTCTTTATGACTTCCTGGCTACATACAGGCACTTTTAGTTGAGTTTTGGCGGTTACATTGGCATTACGAAAAGTGAGCTCCTCAACCGCGTAAGTTGTAGTAGTAACGGATTCTTTATTTTTGTATTCAGCACTCATTGCAAATAGTGGCTCACATATATCCCGTACACTTTGTTGTGTAATACCATTTCCCGTAATGCTAATTAGATTGGTATGGGTTCCTGATCACAAAAGATTAGATATTAATGAATTTGCAGGCAGCTTGGCGAGAGCGGCCCTTGTGGCCCACTTATTCCGATCCTTTCTCTATCAGCTTTCATTACTGCAGGTAGGTTCAGGAGACGTGCACTCAATAAAGACAATTCGAATCTATCATTAAGAAATTTAACTGATTACCGAGACCTCCTATTTCCTTGGAGCAGAAACATCTGCTGCAATAGAAAAAGCGAAGTATCCTTTACTAAGCTTAGATGTGGAATACCTACATTAGCGATCCACCTGGTTCTGCGGCTTCAGCCTTTCGACTCGGAGGGAAATGCGTGAACGGAAATATCGCTGTCCTTCTATCTCGCTGACACGCACCGAGCAACACAGCAGAACTGCTTGGCCGTTCGCTTTTTTTTTTTTTTTTGCTAGCAGCTCCACTCTTCGGTCCGCGACAGCAGCCTGTACGGCACACACGGCGACTGGACCTCTGTATGGCGTTTCTCCCTACTGTCGCTAGGTGTCGCATGAATTGCTGGAGTTGCGATATAGAATGCAGCGCACCAAGCCGCCGAGATTAATACTTGAACCACGCCTCCGGTTTCGTATTTCGGGCGCGCGTGTTTTAAACGCTACCTAGAACGCGTTACGCTGAGTGCGCTGATCATCATGGCATACGCTTTACCTTTTTCTTTTTTCTACTGCTTACCCGTCCGCAGTCTTGGTGTAGAATCCTTTTATTATTAGGTAAAAAATGACAGCCAACTATCTTTACAAGCTTCCATCGAATATGTGCCGCGCAATTTCATAAGACACAAGACGCCTTCTGAAATCAGTAAATGTTTAATTTTACTCTCTATAAATGCTCTTTTCGGGCTTTTTGTGCAGTCATCCAAGGTTCTAGCACCAGGTAAGCAGCAATAGCTCCAGTACGAAACTGCACCCGACGATGTGAGCTGAAAAAAGTTAATTAGAAGCATGTGTCATTTTCGCATTAACACCTTATAGGAATAATGCGTGTAGAGGCGAAACTTGCGAAAGTGCTGAATGGGCGGCATTCCAAACAAAAGGAATTCGGTTTTGTATACATGGCGCAGAAAATACCAACTCATCCCAAACAATACCCACCTCACCAACCCTCCCGTACATATCACAAACATCCCATTACCAAGCTTTCCCCCATTCCCGGGCCTTACTTCCTGCACTTTCCAGAACACAAACGGGCGTCTGTGCGTTTCCAAAAGAACTTGGCTTCAACCGACGCGATGGTACGCTATGCATGCACAGAGGTGGCCACAACATAGGCTCTCAACCAGACCATACTGGACACCCGCAGAATTCCTTCTACTCGAACTCAAGACAAATCCTTGGGTGCAAAGCCTGTTTTCAGTCGTTTAGAAGACGGAATTTTCGAGTTACAAGTTGCTGCTGTTTGAGCTTCCTGGCGTTATCTTTTGCGCGTTCTGTCTGCGCAAGCAACCGACTCTCCTGTTATCACTCTTGGCTATCGTTCGCCGCATTTTTGACGAGTGCGAGTACCGAAAGAAGGTATATGTTGTTGCGGGGCCATAAAAAAGCGTCACAACCTTGTCCCCATAAGGTTTAGCGCACGCCAGGCAAACTTTGTCACCGCGGCCGAGGTGCTTGTCGCTGCATCACGACAGGCACGGCGAGTGTGCCTCAAAATTATCCCACAATGTTGTCGCGAAGACAATGTAACGCGGCCTTCTTTGCTGTCTTTCGGGGAATTTTGTGGGGTCCTTGACGCGGGGCAAACCTTTGTACCTCGACGGCGCCGCGGACAGTGCTGCCGCGCGGCCGCCGCCCCCGCCGCACCTGACGTCACACCTGCACATGTCGCGTCGTCTTCTCACGCTCGGCTGTCAAAGGCCAATTAGTTATGGTCAGAGTGCTTTTGTGTACGGAGTGTTGACGCGACCATTTCTTGACCCTTTGAACTCTGCCGCTTATTGGATGATGTCGGCTTGCCTGATTGGTCGGAGTAACGAAGTAGCCCATTGGTGGAGAAAAGTGTCTCTTGGATGCTGGGGAAACTTATTTAAGGAATAGTTTGGGGTAGTTTAGGGGGAGCAAGTAGACAGCAGCAGACGGCGCATCTTCACCAGGGGAGACCAGGCCGGTCAGGCAGGCCGACGACGACGGGTATGACATCGTTTTGCTTCTAGATATTTTGTACAGTTTAAACTTAAGGTAAATACCAAGAGAATAAATCTAGTTGTTTAAATGTTACTCTCGTCGTCGTACCTGCGGATTTGGACTTTCACCTGCCAGAGCTCATCCCCATTCGTCTTCCGTCTCCCTGGTGAGTTGATGCGTCAGATATCTCACGGCTGCGTCACTTCGCTACAAAGTGGTGGAGTGTGCTGGGTACCGAAGTCCACGCGCTAATATCATCGGCCGTGGCAACAAACCCGAAGAACCTAGCTCTAACAGCTCGACCATGACCGAACCCCCTACTGTCCTCGCTACCATGCCCATCCCTCAAGCGGAACCTTTCATCGGACCGCCAGTCTTTAGAGGCACGCCCGAAGAGTCAATATGCGAGTGGCTGCTTTGCTACGAATACGTAGCCTCCCTCAACAACTGGGATGAAGGGACGAAAGTAAAATTTTTATATTTGGCATTAGAGGGCAATGCAAAGAAGTGGCACACCACGCAAATTTTAACGGGTGCCCCTAATACATGGAAAGAGTGGACGACGCTTTTAAAAACGTCTTTTACAAGTCGCCACTCAGTTGAGATCGCATATTTGCGGCTCCAAAACCGAACGCAGCTGCCATCAGAATCTCACGAAGATTATTATTATGACGTTGTGCAGCTGTGCGCCAGAGCCAATCCATCTATGACGGAAGAGGAGCGGATGCGGCACCTCATGCGCGGATTGCGTCCGGACGTGCTGGAAAAAATTCTCATTACAAACCCGGACAGCTGCTCTGCTTTCCTCGAAATTTTACGCCGAATTGATTGGGCAGCTTTTTTGATAGAAGTGACCGGCACCCATTTCTCTGCCGGCCGGCAGTCATGCTACCCATTCGCCTCGGCACCTGCCGCCGGAGTGACACCCGCTGGAGCAACAGTGCAGCCGCCTCCAACATGTCTCGCCACCTGCGCTGCGGCAGAGCGTCACTGCCCGCGAGAGGCCACCCACCGCGACAGGGACTTGAGGACGATTGTGGACTCTATAGCCTCATTATTTGACCGCCTGAAAGGTATCGAACAAGATGTACGTCGTCCTCCAGTGCCCTGGCCAGCGGGAAATACCCGTGACGACGACGAGCGACCACGCTGCCAGCTATGCGACCGCATCGGCCACTTTGCGCCCCAGTGCCGGCAATGGCTCCAGGAAAACGGACCCCAGGGGAAGGAGCAGCGCTCTAACTTTGAGCAAGGCAACTCCCGCACGCTTCCCCGACTGCCGCATGATTCCGCGCCAGCAAGCGACGAAAATCCCTTACCGTTGCTCGTGCTGGATCATGTGGACATCGGCGAAAAGCAAAGAGAGGATTCCTGGTTGCAAGAAATAATACAGCACCTAGAGCAGCCGAGTGCGCCCGTTGTCAGAAAAATGAAAAGAACGGCACGGAGCTTTCGGCTGGTCGACGGTGTATTGTACAGAAGAGCGAAAGGCTTTCAAGAAGATCGCGCAGCACTCGTTGTCCCCAAGTGTTTGAGATCGGAGGTTCTGAGGCACTGCCATGACGACATCACGGCAGGCCACCTCGGTGTCAAGCGCACATGGGAGAAAGTTCGCCGCCGCTATTTCTGGCCAAAGATGTTTTGCCACGTCACCAAGTATGTCCGCTCCTGCTCTGACTGCCAGAAAGAGCCACTCGCCCCCAGGAAGCCAGCCAGTATCGCCCCCTTTGTGACCTTCAAAAATGAGCCACCACTTCAGGTGGGCCAAGGAACTCAACGCGGAACCGAGGATGCCAAGAAAGCGGCCCACCAAATGGACTCTGCTCAGATTCTAGCCGACCAAACCGGCAACAAACGCGACGCTTTTAATGTTGCGCGATTAGGACCGTGCCACGTCAGGGAGTGCTCCGATGATCACGACGCAGACGGCAAATCTGATAACGAACGTCCAAAGAAAAAGAAAATGTGTTGTGTTCGTCGCGTTGTGCGTCAATGTAGTTGTGGTGACCGGAGGCATGCCACGTGTAATCGTGTGTGTGAGATGTCGACTAATGATCGAGGACAAGCCAAGAAACCGCACGGGACTGAACTTTACTCCAACTGGAGGACATTTCATAGGGAGGCTGAGCCTCGAACCATCGCTTCGTATGACACAGACATTGATGTGTATTGCAGCTCAAGCGAATAATCTTCATTGTTAATTTTCTTGTGTAGCGCGCGCGAATGAACTTTGGTGTTACTTTTCTTGTCCACTTTGTTTCCATTTTGTTAAAACGTGTTTGGTGCTTTGTTTTATGTGATGTTCCATTTTTCTTACGGTTACTTCAGTTTTCTTATATGAATCCCCAAATGTACGTGTTTAATTTGTACGTGTTTAAATTGTTAATTTGGTTTTGTAGTAGTGCTTTGTGACGAGTGGGACACTCTTTTTCGTAGGGGGGAGGTGTCGCGAAGACAATGTAACGCGGCCTTCTTTGCTGTCTTTCGGGGAATTTTGTGGGGTCCTTGACGCGGGGCAAACCTTTGTACCTCGACGGCGCCGCGGACAGTGCTGCCGCGCGGCCGCCGCCCCCGCCGCACCTGACGTCACACCTGCACATGTCGCGTCGTCTTCTGACGCTCGGCTGTCAAAGGCCAATTAGTTATGGTCAGAGTGCTTTTGTGTACGGAGTGTTGACGCGACCATTTCTTGACCCTTTGAACTCTGCCGCTTATTGGATGATGTCGGCTTGCCTGATTGGTCGGAGTAACGAAGTAGCCCATTGGTGGAGAAAAGTGTCTCTTGGATGCTGGGGAAACTTATTTAAGGAATAGTTTGGGGTAGTTTAGGGGGAGCAAGTAGACAGCAGCAGACGGCGCATCTTCACCAGGGGAGACCAGGCCGGTCAGGCAGGCCGACGACGACGGGTATGACATCGTTTTGCTTCTAGATATTTTGTACAGTTTAAACTTAAGGTAAATACCAAGAGAATAAATCTAGTTGTTTAAATGTTACTCTCGTCGTCGTACCTGCGGATTTGGACTTTCACCTGCCAGAGCTCATCCCCATTCTTCTTCCGTCTCCCTGGTGAGTTGATGCGTCAGATATCTCACGGCTGCGTCACTTCGCTACAATGTAATGAAATAACTGCAATTATGTTGGGGGTCAGAGAAAGCGTCACTAACTTGTTCCAGTAAGATTCAGTAGACGCGAAAAAAACTGCATCACACGGCCTAGCTGCTTTTCACTAACTGCGTCAAAACGCCAGGCGCGGCGAGCGTGCCTCAGAACTATCCCAAAAAGTAGCAAAATTGATTACAAATATTTACAATTACAAGAAAGCGTCGCAAACATCTCCCAGTACGAGTCATTACTCAAAGTAAGTGCGGCAAGACCTCTGAACTGTCTTTCGCTAACTGCGAGACAAGTCTAGGTTTCGTGACGTAAGCCTAATTGCTCGAAATGTGTCGCAGACTATAAAACAAAATTTCTCACCCTGCCGTAGTTCAATAGTGCAGTGGTGCCGTGTCGAAGTGCAGAAGGAACCCAAGAATACGCCGGGAGCCCGAAGAGCCACGTTAAAATCCAAAAATAAGAAAAGCAGGCAGACGGGTGACCGAACAGGCCAACGCCAATACGCACAGCCGGCCTCGCTCGCTTCGGGGGCTTGTCTGACGCATGACGCATGCACTAGCACGTCATAGGCCTTTCGCTAAGCAACGCAAGTAAGTCGCAAAGACTAACTTAATTTACACGCGTATAACTTTAGTTTTTCCAGGGAAATAATAAAAATATAAAACTGTCAACTTCATTTTACATTCTTGTTTTTTTTTTCTATGCTCGCGGCAGCAAACGGTCGACATTAATACTAGCGTGACATATTCCCTGTTGCCAGTTTTCCCAGAGTGTCCCCTCTTCTTGAAAGCCTTTCTCTCTGATTCGTGTATCTCTCGCTTCTACGCGAGCGAAACGTCGAAAGCACCGCGCATACGAAGGTACCGATACTACGCGCACTCTGCAAACATCGCAGATCGCCTTGAAGACCCGCGTGCGCACTTTGGCGGTGTCGAAGATTGCTTTCTAGATACATGCCACGCCCCCCCCCCTCCCCTTGCGGGCGTCCCCTCCCTCTCCTCGCGCGCGACAAGAGAGGGAGCGCTTCCGGCCCGCCCTCCTCGCTCGCGCACTCGAGGTTGAGCCACGTTCGCCGGCCCACCCTCGCACGCCATACAGCATACAGCCTATACAGCACAGCACATACAGCATACGGCGCGTGGTGATTTTATCGCCCTTGGACTTAATACGGAACCTCGTGGCGACGGCGACGGCAGAAATGCGCCTGGAGTGTCCATATAATTGCTATCGCAAAAAAGAATGTTGACGAGTCTTCCTACATTCCTGCAATTTCACCATCAGAAGGATATTCAGTATGAGATCTTTTTTAGTTGCTTCTGGGAATTTTGCGAGATCTGGCTTTTCATTCCAATTGAGAACAACTGTCTGTGAACGGCAACAGCTGTCTGCACTGAATATCCCTGCGCCTCGGGGTTGCACTGAAGCTGTATTTAAGTTTCAACCATGAAGAGGACGCTCTCAGACTAGTTCCAAACTGCTGATCTCTGTTAAAACCGGTGCCTACATATTTCTTCATGATGGAGACGTGATAAAGAATAATTGTGTTTGATATTGTGCGTGATACCTAAATAGCGGAGAAATTTTTGCGCACACAGTCGTTTAAATCACGCAACTTGGTTCAGGGAAGGCATAGTCTTTCCTATGACATAATTTTAAATTGTGAGCGGATGCGTTCGGGATAACAAGCAGACTGTAATATACAACCGTGACCTGGACAGCTTCACGTGTGCAAAATATAGAACGGAAACAGTGCGCCGAGTGTGAAATTACAGTACACAGTGAAATCAAAAGGGTACGCAGGAAAGCAATGCATTTCTCCCCGAAATGCAGCACAGCTGCATATCGAGGGCAAATGCTTTGCTTTACTGTCTTTCCCTGTCAATGTCGGGTCAGGACAGTGCCCGAATGTGTTCCGCTCCCTTTAGCAGCTATTACTCTTTGACTCTGTCGCAGGCACGCTCACAGATGTGGTTGACAAATATATGCATTCCTCAGTCGGAATGGCAATTAAAAATGAGATAACTGTTTGGCGAAAACCTTCGGTCACCGCCGCCAACGTGTGTTTTTGGCGTTTGCCTTAACTAAGCGAAGTGATTGGCTTTAAATCCGGTTTCCCAATTTTATAGATATTTCCGAAACGGCGCTCACATGTTTGAGGTGCACTTCAGCGTTGCAGGAACACTCGTCTGGGGAGATAGTATATTAAAAAAACAAAGGTTTCTAGTGACGGACCAAGTGAAAACCCACCTGAGGTTTCGGAGCCCATTAGTGTTCCGAAACCTCATAATGCTCTTGTCGACACTATGTCGCCGTTAGCATGAGTACGCAGCAGGTGACGTAATGATTGAAGCTAAACTTGAGCAGGGTACCATACATGCGAATAGTTACGCCGGTTCTTTCCTTTCGAAAATCCGAAAAGCGTGCCCTCATTTCCCAACAGATGAACAAGAGGCGTACCCGAAACACTCTGCTTTTACATACGTCTAGTCTACATAAATCGTCTAGTTTCTTCGCCAAGGGTGACCTGCGTTTTCTGCACACACCTTCAACCAAACTGCGCAACAAGCTCTTCAACCTAAATAAACGCCTAGAAGACACTTTCTAACGGTTGTTTCAAATGTTTTGGGCGGATTTCGGCAACACCTTAATTGCCGAGTCTGGCCAAATTCGAGATGGCTGAAAGAGCGCCAGTCCAACGTCGATAAAGACCATGGATTAAATGCGCAAAGCTTTCCCTTCGTAAATGCTGTTTCTCATTGGCTGATCGCCTTCGCTAATAACATGTCCTATGTAGCGAGCGCCCGCCACTTCTTTGTCCCCGCTGTGGGGGGTCAATGACCCCTGTTCGAACCGAAGTGGCTGTCCGACAGGGGCATCACCACTGCCACTCCGCCAACCTGCTTTTTCTCTTCAATAAAGCCAGTCGACTCCCCGTTCAGAACCTGTCAAATTGAGATTACTTGCCTCCGCTAAACCGAGCTCTCAACACCTGCACCACTATTGGCTGGTACGAACGCTTTTCGCGTAAGAACGTTTTGTGAATCCGGGCCCATGCGCAATGATTTCGTCGACTGGGACAACACGTAAGTTTTAGCCAAAGAAAAACATGTTAAAAATATGTTATTACGGGAACGTCAGCTGAGGCAGGTGATATACCGCACCATAATCAAGATGGAGGGTACCATGCCTTATGTTTATTCCCGATGTTTATGTCACCAGCTGCGTACTTGAATCGACAACAACCGAGGGGCTTCTTCATTGCGAAGAAGCAACGTTTTGGTTCAAGAACGTCAATTTACTATGGCAATAAGTGGCCCGATGCCTCTGACCCGATGCAGCCGAAATGCAACAACTCCAAATTCGGCAAGTCTATCCAAAGTTACGCGGCTTTGCAATGCAAAGCATGTTTTGCAGTGAGCATAGGCAGGGCAAGATGCATTTACTATGATAATTAAGCTCAGAGGTCGGCCTCAATCAAGGTTCTCACCTGCTATTCAGAAGTGGGGAACGAAAATGTGATTAAAAGGGAAGACTACTTCACACTTGTATGCAAATAAAAGCAACTAGCTTACACCAGTAGGATAAATAGAATGGTTGCATTATTTCAGCCTTGAACGTGCCGGTAAAGTTCTTCTAACCTCTGATACAGTGGACTGCACGTTGGCAAATGTCAGTTAATGAAAACGCTAATGAACGAGTAACCTAACGACGTCTAAGAGGATGTTCAACGGAGGTTGGCATCGCAGAAAAACAAGACGTTCCCGGGCGCATTTATGTATTACGTGGCTTGTTGTTTAGGCTGCATTAAGTTCGGGATCAGCCCGCATTTTCCGCCTGCACTATCGCCGGGATCGACCCATATTCTTCAGTGAGAAAAGTAACACGTCCCGTTCCGCTTACAGAAGCGCGCAGTTTTAGCAACCCGACCTGGGTTCAGGTTCGGCCTTTCTGCGCTAATTGTGGATTATTACTAATCCGTGCATAGCTCTACGCTAACTTAGTGCCTCCTTTTTGTCGCAAGCTTCATTTTGACACCTTTTTCGTTGTCTTACGTGTGCTAGAAGGTCTGAATTTGTCTAATTTGACGAGATATATGTGGTCAAATACACAGCCCCCACGAACCCCAAATCAATCTGTAGACCTCGTCTTTAAAAGAGAAACACGGAAAAGTGTTCACCATGAGGAGGAAAATTGCTGCGAATGAATTTGAAAAGTTAAACTTCCCCTAAATATAAAACCCACACTAGGATCTCGTAAAAATCCTATCAGTGCTTTTGGAATATAGCCCCGTTGAAAAAACAGCAGAGGAAGATTCCAATAAGATCACTTCAGACGAAGGCTGTTCGGTGAACTCGGACAGATGTTATGTCGTGACTGAGTTTCCACAGGATATCGCGGCTAGATGCACAAGACATGTTCTTTATACTTGATGTTGCTATGCCACACTCTTCGCAGTGTGGATTTTCAGCCAGCCTGGCAGGACGTAGGCAGCGCCGAATGAACATCATAGCTAGCCGTAACACGTGTAGCAAGCTCGAGCTGTATCTCTAGAACAAGCTTGCGTCACTTATTTTGATAGAATGAGAGGAGGGAGGTGTAAGTTCAGTTGCATATCTATGTGGACTCCGGGAAGACGCCGACAACAGTAACTCGGTTGCGCCCAATACGCGTCAGTATTTTCGCTCACTAGTGTGACTAGAGCATTACTGTCTGATCGAAAAAATGGGATGGACCATTTCCTTACATTTGTGTGCGTCATCGGTTCCTCCGTCTCGGCGGGCTCATTTCCGTATAATCCACAGTGCCCCGGAATCCACTGAAACATGACGGTACGGGTAGTTCTCGGGGTAAGATCTTGTACTTCTACGACATCCCAAGCCGCAAATTTGGCCTACGCAAATGCGTGCAACGCGTATCAATGATGCCGGTAAGCCAGAGCGTACCTGTTCTTTAGCAGGGTGTGGCATTAGGTTTTCACCACTCGTGTGGGTCAGAGCAGACGGTAGTGTCCTTTCGTATTTTCTCTTCTCATAATTTTTCATATTTCTTTGAAGCATGAAATGTCCATATTCGCACTAGCCCACCTGTCCACGCTACGTAGCGCTTTGCTTAGCTTTCTTGTGTCAAAGCGGTCCCCGTCCTTAGAAGTGCCGTTTCATCCAGCTGCGCCCTAATCCCAAACACTTTCATATGGCCACCTCAAGATGCATTTGCGCCATCAGTGATGAAGAGTTCGCAAGAACAACGAAGCTGACCATGCTTACCATGTCTGAAGCCATTTCAACAATACATATACCTAATTTTAGTCTAATTTCAAGTGCTGAAACAACATACAACTCAATACTTAGTCCCAGTCAAAACGGCTTTAGATTTGGGGGCTCCATACAGTGTGCGCACGTGGACTTAGACAGTCCCATACAACTAGCTCATCGCCGAAGAGGATATTCAGCATTATTGACCCTAGATCTATCTAAATCTCATGATTCTCCGGACGATGGCATACTTATAAAGCAGCTAGAGAATTATAGGTTAGCGAAATGCATCGCGGTATGGGTCTCAGAATTTTTAAGAGAAAGAGAATTCTACTGTTTTCAATGCACATGTTCTTCGCTTAGGTATAAGCAAAAACGCGGGGTACCACAAGGGTAAGTTTTATCCTGTTTTATTTAATATATTTTTACGCTCCTTCCCTTTGCTACAGGATATTCAGCTATACGTTCATGCCGACGACATCGCTTTTTTTTGCATCGAATGAGGATCTACATTTACTTTATCAATAGTTACAAAATTACTTATGCACACTTGAAACTTGGATAGAGAACCTACCATATGTCTCTAAACATCACTAAAAGTCCGCTTCTTCTCTTTCTTTTACATTTTCCCGTTCACATTTTACTCATGTATCGCCAAGAGTTCACTCCCCAGGTGGATTCTTTGAATATCTTGGAATCATGTATGATGGGACACTAAACTGGAAAACCCGCATTGAAAAAGTCGCGTCTAAGGCAAGTAGTGCCCTGGGATGGTTGCGTAAGATCAGTAACCGACGATATGGGTTGCGAAGACATACATTAGTTATGATATATAATATGTATGTCCGACACGTCGTGAAATTTGGGTGTCTTGATTTCCGGCAGCCAAGCTTATAAAATGCAGCATCTGGTTTTATTAGAAAGGGAAGGTCTCCGATTGTGCCTTGGGCTCCCTAAACTTGTTGCAAACACCATTCTGTATATGGAAGCGCAAGTACCATGTTTAAAAAGTAGATTTAGGATCCTCACAGTCCAAACGTGCTTAAAAATTTACGATTCTCCTAAAAATAAAATCAATGTACGCTTTCATTAATGAACCTAGTTCATATTGTAGTAATCATTGCCCGCGACAACGCACACCTCAGATTGTATTTGTACAGGCGCAGCTAAAACAACTGAATGTACAAACTTAACGTATTCAACCGACTGGTCAACCCAAGATAAGTCTCCAGATAGAATTGGACAATATTTTACCCTCAAATGCTAAACTAAAAATAACAATGTAAAAATGACCAATTACTAGATTACCTTTCTACCCTGGAAACAAGCAATAGCCCCTGATCCTTCACAAACTGAAGAGAAGGCTGGCGTAGGCATTTTCTCTCCTCTCTGTTGGTCCATTTCTGTACGCCTTCCTGATTACACGCGTATTTTCATAGCAGAATTCTTGGCTATTGTTCTAGCGCTGCGCAAACTTCCCACTAATCAGTCACCAGCTGTCGTAGTTACAGATTCTCTATCGGCATATGTATTGATTTCCATGGCAACAAATACAGCTATCTTAAGTATGTTTCAAAGTTTAGTTACAAATTTTACAAAAAATTAATTTGCTTTGGGCTCCTACACACCGCGCTTTATACTTACATGAAATCGCAGATGTGTTAGCCAGAACATCTTTAAATGGACCTTTGATTCCTGTTGTACAGTATACAGCTTACATCAGTGCATCGAGATACAGAAAATTTTGTTTGCAAAATGATGTAATAAATTATCGCTGATGCCGTCTCCAGACTTAAAGCATCTCGGTTTTTGCTGGAATAAACAGTGGTGTCCTTCTCGGCAATTGGTAGTTACATACACCAGATTACGCTGTTGGATCCCGCAATTGAAATTTTATTTACATTGAGCTGGTCTGACGATGTCCCCTATTTGCCACAATTGTAAGGAAATTGAATCATAGGCCCCTACTTTTCATCATGTAGACAATATTCACACCAGAGAAATATATTACTGGAAGCTCCACTCAGAAAAATTGTATTAGGGTTAAGCATACTAGTGTTATCATTTGGGGCCTCCGCACAAAGATATAGTCACAGAGACGTTTGTTCCGCAGTAGTTGATTATTTAACCGAAACAAAATGATTGCCCTGCTAGTTATTATATCTTTATTCTAGATATCAAATCTGCATTCATTTCACCTAGATTGGTGTCTCTAAATTCTTTATTAACATTAATTTCTCTTTGATTGTAACCTCTTTTAACATTCACCTTTAAGTTAGTCTAAAAGCTCACTTGCATACTAGTCTAGTTATCGCATTATCTCTTTCTTTATTTCTTTTTTTTTGCGTTTATCGTCTTCAAATAATACTTTTCTTTAGCTACCTCCTGCCGCCCGATTCTTCACCTACCTTCCTTAGCGGGTAGGAGCCATGACAGAGGTTCATCGTCATCATCATCAGCAGCAGCAGCAGCAGCAACATTACATGAGCAGCTCAGTAGAATATGCTTGGTCACTGCGACGGTACATTTGTTTCATTTGTGTTTAAGCCCGGCGACAAATGATAGTGCCAGAAATGTAGCTGCTCTTTTCAACGACTCCATTCGCCCGGTATTCCGTCAAGGGCAATACGTACACAAGCAAACAAGATTTTCTAATACAGCGTTCACACATATTTCGCAAGGTTCTTAAACTTGGTAGTTCTGTTTACTCTATAGTTCAGAAAATCTACGATAACAATTTAACTTGTGCAACCAGTAAGGCCAAACTTCATGAAACTCAAATTTGGTTCACTTTCTTTAATTTTTTCTGAAGGACAGGTTTGTAACCGTGAATTTATGCCCTTGTAGCCTTTAAGGTCTTAACAGGTTGACCATGCTCGAAGGTGTGCGTAAGCAGAGTTAAACAAGCCAGCTCCAATACGCTGCAGCGGCAGCTAAAGACGCTGCTAAAAAATTTATGACGGGTAGACTCAGAAAAAATATCTGCTAATATTCATCAGGCTACACCAGCACCTGTAGACTCGGGTTCTCCTGCAGCCATCGTTCCCACCCTGCCCCCGGAAGGAACGACACGCAAGAATCAATGTCATATCCAGTTGAGTCGCATTTTCAGTTCTAACTTGATCAACACATTCTCCAACTCAGTCAAGATATGATCCTCCTCTCTCATCGCCTGCGTCTCAGGTCTCCTTATAGTCATCATCATCAGCCTGGTTACGCCCACTGCAGGGCAAAAGCCTCTCCCATAGTTCTCCAACTACCCCGGTGATGTGCTAATTGTGGCCATGTTGTTCCTGCAAACTTCTTAATCTCATCCGCCCACCTAACTTTCTGCCGCTCCCTGCTACGCTTCCCTTCCCTTGGAATCGAGTACGTAACCCTTAACGACTATCGGTTATCTTCCCTCCTCATTACATGTCCTGCCCATGCCCCCATTTCTTTTTCTTGATTTCAACTAAGAATTCAATAACTCGCGTTTGTTCCCTCACCCAATCTGCTCTTTTCTTGTCACCTAACGTTACACCCACCATTCTTCTTTCCATAGCTCGTTGCGTTGTCCTCAATTTAAGTAGAACCTTTTTCGTAAGCCCCCAGGTTTCTGCACCGTACGTGAGTACTGGTAAGACACAGCTGGTATACACTTTCCTCTTGAGGGATAATAGCTGGGAATGCCTTCCAAACGCACCCTAGCCCATTCTTATTCTTCTGATTATTTCAGACTCATGATCCGGATCCGCGGTCACTACCTGCAATAAGTAGATGTATCCCCTTACCACTTCCAGTGCCTCGCTACCTATCGTAAACTACTGTTCTCTTCCGAGATTGTTAAACATTAGTTTTCTGCAGATTAAATTTTAGACCCACCCCTCTGCTTTGTCTCTCCAGGTCAGTGAGTATGCATTGTAATTGGTCCCCTGAGTTACTAAGCAAGGCAATATCATCAGCGAATCACAAGTTACTAACGTATTTTTCATTAATACTTATCCCCAATTCTTCCCAATCCAGGTCTCTGAATGCATCCTGTAAACGCGCTGTGAATACCATTGGAGAGATCGTGTCTCCCGGCCTGACGCCTTTCCTTATTGGTATTTTGTTGCTTTCTTTATGGAGGACTACGGTGGCTGTGGAGCCGCAGTATTTTTACATACCGCTCGTCTGCACATGATTCCGTAATGCCTCCATGACTGCTGAGGTTTTGATTGAATCAAACGCTTTCTCGTAATCAATGAAAGCTATATATAACGGTTGGTTATATTCCGCACATTTCTCTATCGCCTGATTGATAGTGTGAATATGGTCTATTGTTGAATAGCCGTTACGGAATCCTGCCTGGTCCTTTGGTTGACGGAAGTCTAAGGTGTTCCTGATTCTATTTGCGATTACTTTAGTAAATACTTTGTAGGCAACGGACAGTAAGCTGATCGGTCTATAGTTTTTCAAGTCTTTGGCGTCCCCTTTCTTATGGATTTGGATTATGTTAGCGTTTTTCGAAGACTGCGGTACGCTCGAAGTCATGAGGTGTTGCGTATACATGGTGACGAGTTTCTCTAAAACAATCTGCCCACCATCCTTCAACAAATCTGCTATTACCTGATCCTCCCCTGCTGCCTTCCCCTTTGCATAGCTCCCAAGGCTTTTACTTCTTCCGGCGTTAGTTGTGGGATTTCAAATTCCTCTAGACTGTTCTCTCTTCCATTGTCGTTGTGGGTGCCACTGAAACTGTACAAATCTCTATAGAACTCCTCAGCCACATGAACTATCTCATCCATATTAATGATATTGCCGGCTTTTTCTCTTACCGCATATATCTGATTCTTGCCTATTCCTAGTTTCTTCTTCACTGCTTTTAGGCTTCCTCCGTTCCGGAAAGCATGCTGAATTCTATCGCTATTATGCTTCCTTATGTCAACTATTTCAGGCTTGTTTATTACAATGGAAAGTTCTGCCAGTTCTATTCTAGCAATAGGGTTAGAGGCTTTCACACACTGGCGTTTCTTAATCCGATCCTTCGTCTCCTGCGATAGCTTACCGATATCCTGTCTAACGGAGTTACCACCGACACCTATTGCACATTCCTTAATGATGCCCATAAGATTGTCGTTCATTGGTTCAACACTAAAGTCCTCTTCCTCAGTTAAAGCCGAATACCTATCCTGTAGCCTGATCCGGAATTCCTCTATTTTCCCTCTTACCGCTAATCATTTATCGGCTTCTTATGTACCAGTTTCTTCCGTTTTCTTCTCAAGTCTAGTCTAATTCGAATTCTCACCATCCTATGATCACTCCAGCGCACCTTGCTGAGCACGTCTACATCTTGTATGATGCCAAGGTTAGCGCAGAGTATGAAGTCTATTTCATTTCTAGTCTCGCATTTCGGGCTCCTCCACGTCCGCTTTCGGCTATCCCACTTGCGGAAGAAGGTATTCATTATCCGGAAATTATTCTGTTGCGCAAGGTCTACTAATAACTCTCCCCTGCTATTCCTAGTGCCTATGCCATATTCCCCGACCGACTTGTCTCCAGCCTGCTTCTTGCCTACCCTGGCATTGAAGTACGCCATCAGTATAGACTATTTGTTTTTTCTTTACTTTACCCATCGCCGATTCCAAGTCTTCATAGAAGGCTTCGACTTCCTGGTCATCATGACTGGATGTAGGGGCGCGGACCTGTACGACCTTCAATTTGTACCTCTTATTAAGTTTCACAACAAGACCTGCCACCCTCTCGTTAATGCTATAGAATTGCTGTATGTTACCAGCTATATCCTAACTATTCAGGAATCCGACTCCTAGTTCTCTGCTCTCCGCTAAGCCCCGGTGGCATAGGACGTGCCCGCTTTTTAGCACTGCTTAGGGTAGTCACTTCCTATTTCAAATCAAGCGTATGTGTACTCTCCAAATGTCCGTGTGACCGCAAGGACGAGGACACATACCGTCTATTTTCGACTGTCGCAAGCATGTTACAAATATTCGCATCAACTTTTTTTAGTTCACCTACATTTGCATTTTTCTATATACTGTCAAAGGATTATGCCTATGGCAAAACAATAGTAGTGCAACGCATAGCAATGAAAACGAAGTCGCGGGATCGAATCCCGGCCAGGACGGCGGCATTTAGATGGGGGCGAAATGCGAAACCACCCGTGTACTTAGATTTAGGTGCACGTTAAAGAACCCCAGGTGGTCGAAATTTCCAGAGTCCTCCACTACGGCGTGCCTCATAATCAGAATGTGGTTTTGGAACGTAAAACCCCATAATTTAATTTTTTTATGTGCCACTGGGTGTGCGGCAAGTGAAGAAACGATTCTGATCGTTCGCAAGAACAGAAAGGCCACGCTTTTCATCTCGGAGGCCACGTGCGGACCTCTCGGCCGCGCCACTCGATGGCGCCGCGTGTCCTGAAAGAAGCGGGACAGGGGAGCCCCGTTCTTGGATGACGCACTTCTCAGCGTTCGAACGCGCACGAGATCCCACTTATTTTATTTATTTATTCATTTATTTATTTTTATGCGGGGGCGTTATTGAAGATTGCAGTCTATTTCCCACAGCCTCGTTTCACAGCCTCGTTGGCGCATAGCTTGGCCGATAAGTGATGCACATGATAGCTTTCAAAATGCGGGCTTTAAGATGGGTTGGTTTTTGCCGGCCACCCCTGCTTTGGACAATGGAGTGTGCCTGGCAGTCTCGATGCTGTCGCTATCGGCCCACTCGAGAAAAGTAGCGCGGCGTGGGGCGATTTAGCCGCTCCGGCCACGAGTGATTTGTACTAATTTTTTTCCGCTGGGACTGTACAATAAAGGCGGATATTTTTTTTTACTCTTTGCTGCGTTTTCGTGATTCGTCGTAGTGACTTCAGCGAAGAAGAAACAGACAAGTTCTTCCGATGAAACGCACATGTATTTATCGTGCTCGCAGAATTAATGTACAACAGAAGAATGCCTGTCAAAGATGCGAGTATCGCTATTTTATTGTGTTTTGAGTGGTGATGCATGCGCAGCACCACTGCAGTAATTGCGGTAAGGCGCCCGACACGACGCGGCGCCTTCTTTTTTCTTTGTTAGAGAGGATGTTGAATGCGTCCATTCCTGCTTTTTTAGTGCGTTCGTTCACGATTATTGTCGCCAGGGCGATATCGCGTGCACAGTGGACTGTATATAATTATGGCACCTTCGCCACCTGCCGTACACTCGTAGACAAAGGTACACCCTTTGGGGTGTATATCGGCCACACAGCGATAATCATCTGCCTTGCTTGCGTTTCCTTTCTTGAAAACGCCGCGCCAGCGACTTTCCTGTCGGGAACGCTATGTCATGCTGATAACGCCCATGGTGTTCCTTACTGCGAAGTACCGGGCTCGCAGCGTTAAAGAAAGGAAATGCGGACAAGACAGATGACGTTTACTCTTGTGTGGCAAGATACAACCCAAAAGGCGTAATCTTGTTTTAGAGTGTAGGCCCTCGCAAGAGATATATTTGTAGAAATTTAGCACCCACAAAGAATTATCTCTCATGTGTCATTTATGCACATTAGAAAGGGGAATCAACAGCGACTGTCATCCAAAAAAGCAA
Source organism: Dermacentor variabilis (assembly GCF_050947875.1). Lineage (NCBI taxonomy): Eukaryota > Metazoa > Arthropoda > Arachnida > Ixodida > Ixodidae > Dermacentor > Dermacentor variabilis. The sequence continues at coordinate 54,414,112 of NC_134573.1, forward strand.
GGTGTTCGTGGGCGCAGTAGTACGACATAGGGCTTGTTTTTAGACCACACTACCTCCCGGATCGGCCCAGATTTAGAGACTGCAGTATTTCCGGGATTGGCTTGCATTTTTCGTTAAATTAGGCCAAACTTCACGTTCCCGTTTTAGGCACGCGCAGCTTCAACGAGCGCATCGAGGTTTCATTTGGGCTTTTTTGCATAAGTGCGCATCATTTCCGTTCCGTGGAAAGCTCTATACGCTAACTTCATGCGTCTTTGTGGCTCCAAGCTTCCTTTTCATGCATTTTTCCTTGTCCTGCGTGCACTAGAAGGCCCAAGGTTGCCTAAAAGAACGATACAAAAGTGGCTAGATACCCATATCTCACAAAAACAAAGTTCATTTGAAGCCTCAAAAGAAGACTTTGCCTTCAGAAAAGGCAGAAAAAGTGGAATCACCACAAACATCAGTCTATGTTGTTCGGCGAGTACAGCTTTCGGTTTCGGATGAATATGTTGCCCTGGTACAATTCTCTAAAACAGCACCAGGAGGACGAAGGTAATTGTGTTCGCTACAGGCATTTTGCCTTCCGAAGACACGCCTCCAGTTGCCCTTCCCAGGGGCACCTATTTATAGTGGGGTTCGAAGCCTGCCACAACATTATGTACTGCGTAAGTAGACACTCTGCCACTGACGCCGTCAGGAGGGATAAACAAAGTGACTACACGAACAATGTCGTAGGATAGGATATAGTACGTTAGGGCGATGGTTGAAGGCACCGCATACCTTTCCGTAAAAGCTTAAACGAAAGAAGAAAGAAATTCGCAAAAAGTTAAGTTAACCATTTTTGTCTACATGCAGAGAAGGGAGCTCATTAAGTGGAAGATGTTGGTGAGGAAAATTTCCTAGAAGAAAAAAACGACTTGTCCTATTGGCTAAGATAAACCAAGGGGTAGGGTGCCCGCACTGCGCCAAGTCCACCCCATAGCCAGTGAGCAGTCCTCCTGCATGAAGCAGTTCGCGAAGCCTAGCATGGCCACTCCTGAACAAATTGACATCACAGAAAATTTACTACAGGCGAAACACCTCATCCTGCTCGACAATCCACTGTCCCAGCAGAGAGGCACTCTCCTTTCAAACCCGTCAAAAGTAGGACTTATACCTGACCTGAATAACACATATGTTTTGGCTCCAATGTATCGCGTTATTATGCGTGTAATTGTTCCTGAACTCCGCGTTGGTGTGGCTGGTCAGCGCGAACGGCTGACGGTGATTAAAAAAAAGTCAGTTTCATCCGAAAGGTGAAGAATTCGTTGCAATAGCAAATAATCAGGCTATGTCAATAAGTAAGGTAAGTCGTTTCTTCAGCTCCATAAACAGACTTAAACATTCGCTCGCAAAGTAATTCCCGAGCACGTTGTCACGCGCACGCAGATACGCACGAACACATTGGTCGATGAACATGTACACTCGCCATCAGAATGTTGGGTGATGAAGAGCAGCCGCAGCGGTGAGCGAATTCCCCTGTGTGCAGCCCCTCGGTTCAAGGCGAACTAGGCGCGCGAGAACGCAGCGTATACGAATCAATGAAGTATTTCGAATTACTCAGCCTTCGAGACCACCGCAAATCGCCTCCAAGATACGACGCGCACGCGGCCCCGGACTCCGCCACCGCAGCTGGAGCAGAAAAGGAGATGCGCACTAACCTGGCCCCCTACGTCCCATCACCTCCTAGCGCGCGCACATCTCTGCGCTCACCCCTTGGCGTGCGTGAGAATGCGGCGCGCACCTTTCCCGCATTCCTCCCTCGCGAGTCCGAGAAGGCAGGCCCCATCCAGCCGCCATGCTCGGCTCACCCTCGCAAGCTTTCGCACGCACCTACAGCGTACGGCGCGCGGCCGGGATGTTGTCGCACTTGGACTGCATACGGAACATCACGGCAACGACGACGGCGGAAAATCACCCGGAATGTGCGTATAATTCATACTGCAACAAAAGTGGGTGAACTAGTACAAGCTTTTTCTTGTGCCAAATTCTGGCGTTATTCTGTTTCCTATTGTCTCTTACCTCCGCGTCAGCGCACCTGGAGGACGAATACCTGCTTCCATGGCCACAAAGTGATCAATTTTTGCAGAAATGTCACTGCACTCAGACTCAAAGGCAAAAGGTTGCGTCGGTACGTTAGCTATTGGGATGTCCATGTATTTGGAAGCAGCACAAGGTGCTTCTTCGGAACATTCCAATCTTCATTTTTCAGATCCGTTGTGCTAAAGCGGACAGTCAAGCGAACGAACAATATGCCAGAGTGCATGTTAAACCAATTATTGTCTGAGGAATCGGTTGCAGAAACGGTAGCTCTAAAGGAAATAATACTGTTCGTCAGATTACTACAATGCATCTGTTCTGCGCCCACGATTGCGTGTTTACTGTAAGAGTGTGGGCCTCCAAAAAGGACATCCTCGTTGACTGGCTTCTTATGCTAGGGCCCAGAGAGGACTAGCACATAAAGTACGTTTCCGTTACAATGAACTCGAAGGGTTTGCGAAAATTTGTTCGGCTCATGAAATGTACGTACCAAAAAGAAGACATCGGCAAACCTAAAAGCGCGCAATTTCTAGTGCTCCCTAAATATCCGAAAAAATAAATAAAACAATAAAACCAATCGGGGTGTTTAAAGAGAGGTATTTTTTGTGTTTGACATGATACACAGTGTTGCGCGTTATGTATAGTTACTAAAGCTGCTGAGCAATTTTCTGCTTTCCGGCCCTGCTCGAATCTGTGCGCTACAACAAACGCTTACATTTCGCCTAACTCACTCGAAAAAAAAAACTGCCCTGGCGGTGCGAGGATAAGAACGCGTCTTCTGGACATTACAAGCAGCGTCCTCCATGAAGGTAGTTCCCGTGGCCACTGGGCACTGCCCTTACCTGCCTGCAGGAGCACACCGATGGTACATCGTTTGACGACAGAGCCTGCTGCCAGAGGTGGTGTCTACAACAAGGATTAGCCATGTTTAACCTCCAATTTATCTTTAGGCTTGCTATCTAGAAATGTCTCTTTAGAAAAAAAAGTGTTCCGTCTAAAAAAAAGGGAACAGAATCTGCGCTCCGTACGCAATGAAATGACATGCGCTTCCTTAAATACAGCAGTGAACATTAAGTAGGCCTCTCCTACGATAGGACGCCACGATACTAACCTTGTTTCGTGACCCCAAAGATATGCTTTGCCAAGGGAGGAACCTTTTTTAAGTTTTCTGCCAAAAGTACAGTCAATAATGACTTAGTGGCCTTGAAGCATTGTCTAGTAGTTTTTATTTGCTTCATCAACTGCATACTGCTTCTTACTGAGATGGTTGCAAAAACAATTCCTTTTAGTACACCCGTGTGACCTTAGAGGTGGTTTGCTAATTTGTGATGACAAAGGTGCATTCACTGACATTGCCTTACAAGGTGGTTCCTCTTACGCTACAGGCACGAAGGCGCTGATGCATTACTTGTCTGTTTCGTTTAAAATGAATGAAAACTGACCGTTAACAGGGCGGCAGTACTGGCAGGAATATTGTGTTTTGTCAATGAAGTTCCCCATAATGAGCGCCACTGCGTTATCCCTACAATTTACTCCATTTTTACACACGCCTACAACCGGAAACGTATATATCATAAAGAATCTCCAAACATCCCTAAATTTTGTTTGGCCCTGAAGTTTATCGGCGCCACCTTATAAGGAGAGAAACGTCTTTAGACTCCTACAGCATGCAGTCACTAGGTGTCGGCTGAGTCAGGCCCATTGAAGTGGTCTTGCGTAGAGAGACTTGTGTACATTTCTTCTCTAGAATTTGTTAAATGGGAATTTTATTCTTATATGGGAAGCTCTCAGGAAAGTCACGTCAAATCATGTGGGGTTTTTTGTGTGACCTTAAAAATGTATTTTCCGCTTGAAAATCCGACAAACTATTGCTGCAGCCCTAAACTAGACCTTAAAATGCCTATAATTCCAAAGAGAAATTGTGAACATATACGCAAAAGTGTATAATAAATAATAAAACTTACAGCAAAACTTAATGTCTTGGTTTTGTGCAGAATGCGAAGCGCGAGTGCACACTTAAGAGTTAGGAAATAGAAAATATGCATTATCTATGAAATAAAGGTTCATTTAAGGTGGATCACGTGACGATACGACAATTTGGATGTCCTTTGTCCTCTGGAAATGAAGGCCACATCACCCGCAACAAAAGTTCGAAGTTTAACGCTCTGAAGGCGCAGCGACCGAGCAATTAGTGCGCGCTCATTGGCGCAATGATTGGACACCGCGTGCCCTTCATCACTCTGCTCGGCTGCTCCTGCTCTCAGACTGCAGTCATGCTTCGACCGAACTATGTTGGTGTTGCTTTTATGACATGAGCCAGAGAATTCAGGTATTGGTAGCGCTAACCAAATCTAACTGAAGAAGAGAAGCAAGAACGCAAAAACCCAAATAAAGAGCCACTAACGATTCGCACCATGGTGATGCCCCTTGAGGCAGCTTCGCTCGTAATTTTAATCAAGACACCGCTCTGTCATTGCGAAACATTGCAGGATGGGTCATCACATACAATCGCACAGTGTACAAAATCAAGCTCATGGATCATTGTAAGCTAGCATGTAACATATTTTGGGGAATTCATTTTAAAAATGCAGAAATAATAACAAAGAAACTTCGCTAAAGCATGTAACAATAGAAAATTAAGAAATTATACGCAAACCAGCGGCTTACTTGGCGATACATTTACTAACTAATTGTTGGTTAAACAGCCTGTGAAACCAAGACCTTCAACAGTGCAATACATGTACCCTAAGCAAGTACACAATATGATAAGTGTGGAAATTAGTTCACAAATTTTTAGACATCCCAGAAAGTGAACACATGTAACATATTTTGACATTTCATTCGCAAACTATTCACTCGATATTATACGAAGAGATCCATCAATTTTGGGAAAACATTTCAGTCGTATAAAATCAATAAATGCGATCCATCTTTCAATTTCAGGTAGTTTCCTCCTTTTGTGTGCAAAAACCAAAGTGACTGTCTTCATCATAGGACTTCCCTTTCAGACATCACGAGTCCAAGCGTGCTGTTTTCGTCGATGTACCGCTTCAGAACATGCGTTCTTTCTTCTGGTGAAATTAACGAAACATTTCTCGCAATATTGCGTAGATATGCGCACTAATTAAAGTAATAAAATACATTTTATACCGCTTCAGTGTCTTTAGTGGCACTTAACAAAGCGACGGGGAAGATTTTACAATCATTACGCAGCAAGTTGGGGCCCTTTCAGCATGACCTTCTTGGAACATTGCAAAAAGCAATTACCTGACAACATCTACTGTCACTAATTGCAATAGCAACACTCTTATTTCAGATCATATTCGCATATAATCACGAAAACCGAAAACCTGCGGCTCTTCCTACCAGCATTCCCATGCCGTTGAAACAGCGTAAAACTTCGGTAATCCCTAATCGTGTCAGAATGCCTACGTTTCATTAGGACTAAATATCAGAAGATAGTGAACGATGTAGCAATTCAGACATCCAAACTACGACTAAAAACTAAACTAAGCTCGAAAAACGTGAACGGCACATAGTTAACCTAGCAACATTAAAGGCTGCACGCTATGGAAGAGTAAGTAGCCGTAATTGTTCAGTATACATAACAATGCAACCCTACGTGGCGCCAAGTTTGCTTCAGGAGAGGCAGCAACAACATCACTGATATCGGGATACATTCAACCACATTTATGCGAGGGCAATGCCCCTGACTGGATGTGGGCGGGTTGGGTAGCGTCGTGATGTTGCGAAAATAAAAAAAAAGCGTCCGCGCTAAGTAAGGTCGGCACACGAGAAGGAGACAACACAAAAGGGTGAACAAGACAGCACTGGCGCCAAATTGGTTTCGAAGGCCTGGATTGTGCGGGCGTCTGGTGGCCGACGTTGATGGCCACGCGGGCTGCGGACGTCACTCTACCACGCTCATCACGCTTGTGGCGCCTCCCCCGCCTCCCGTTGGCCTGGCCATGTCCCTCCTCATCGCTTCGTCCCTACGGTTCAAGAACCCGACGTACGAGAACAGGCTGCACAGAAGCTGAGCCTGCAGGAAACACGCGAGATGACCGGCCAGGTGGAATTTCCACAACTGAGCCCCGCCTGTTTCTTGGACACAAACAGCGTTTTTGAGATCACGCTAAACGCGAGTCAATAATCTCGTTTGCTTTTCTGCGCACAGCGCAAACAAAGAGGAGACACGAAGACGTGCGCATGCCCAAAGCGCTTTGGCTCTGCCAACTCACCCAACTCGTTGAAGCCTCCCGCCTAGCATCCTCTGCATTTCCTTCGAACGCGTCGCGCCGTTAATCGTGCTTTCTTTCGCACTTCCATTAACACGCTCTCCAAGTCTGTCTGTCATCAACCATGCCTGCCTCTATGGGTTAGCAGTATTTGGACGCGTTTCCAGATTGAATGCGTTGAATACTTGGCTGTTTTCGTTTCTGAGAAGCACCGCATTTTTTCTTGCATTAGCATTAGGAGTGTCAAAGTGGAAAAAAATGCATGTGTCTATATACGGTGCTGATCGTCTTTAAGTATTACGGAATTTAAAAAAAATGCCTTTGGCAGATAGCACAATTCTTCCACTTAAGCTGCATTATTCCAATAAACGGACATACACATGGAAAGACTGAACCACTGAGCCGCTGAACAAATGAGCCGCTTCTAACTCCAAGTCACCTGCATTTACAAAGAAGCTTCGCGCGCTTTGTCTATCGCGCCAAGACCTTAATATGTTACTTCAATGTTGTTGCCAGCAAATTTTTACTGGAACGGTATTGCTGACAATGCTACTAACATTCCTCAACATGCTAGATTTTCAAACGCCATATCCGCCTCCTGTCTTTAACCATTACCTTTATTAGTACACTGTGCACAATGCCCTGTAGTGTACAGATATATGTGTTTCAATCAAAATGAGAGTGTATGCAGGGTGAGCATTTTTAAGTTATTCGGAATTTTTAATGAGCGCCTGTTACAGATAACCTACGTGTTGTCCTTGACATGGATTGACATTACCGCCACGAGAAATCGAAACACATATTCAACTAATTAACAGTAATTGAACAATTAAAATCTTACATTCCTTTACGGCACATATTGCAATTTAAGAATTGCAGCCGGTGAGTTTTCAAGACGTACCTACTCGAAATGAATTTCCCGGATTACGCCAGTTTCTGCAACATGGAATTGTTAAAACTTTCTTAAACTTAAAGGGACACTAAAGGTTACCATGAAGTCAAGTTAAAGTGATAAAGCAATGCTCCAGAATGTCTAAGGCGTCAATCTAATCGCCAATAGAGCTTTAGTAACCGATAAATTGAGGTAAATGCCTGACACGATTTGAGAACCCCCAGCGACATACCGGTACTAGACCGATGACGAAGGCACTCCTCATCATAATTTATCTCACTAGTACTCAACTACTCCTATTAAAAAAAAATCATTTCATTAGGTTATAAGACGGAAGAAAATGCTACTTGTCTATTTCTATCTGATTACAAGAAAAAATAACATTTTGACGTTACCCTTCAGTAGTATGGGTGGTCGAAAGTTCTCGTTTTCGCTCGACTTTGCGCGCTCGACTATGCCCCGCGCGCGCTTTGGAGTTTCAGTTGTTTTGTTATCGCGTCGTGCTGCGCTGGTTCTGCTGGCTCGCGAAAGTTGCGTTTGGAACAAGCAGCGAGAATGCCACGTCCATTTGATGTCGTGGGATGCACGAACGGTCCGCGGAACTTGGCCAAGGGCAGTTGCAGCGGCGAATCCAACGTTGCTTATCATTGTGTGCCAACGAGTGAACCTCTGAGTTCGATGTGGTTAAGTGCCGTACCTCAGCCACAGCGCGTTGGCAAAGAGTCGAAAAATCGCATAGTGTGCTCGCTGCACTTTCGCCCAAAGGATTACGAGTTGAACGCCGACTTACTGAAGTCGTGTGGAGTGCCTTTCAAAGCAATGTTTTCCGGTAGCGATGTTCCGTCAGTCTTGCCTGCATTCACCGAAGCGCAAGAACAACTGCAGGTCGAAGACGAGGCGGTGAGTGCAGCATTTGGCTTTCACGAAGGAAAAGCTACAAATATATACGAATATGTACAGGCATGACATACAGTTGCCGTCGTAGAAGTACGCAACGACGCCGGCAGTGCGAGCCCTCAGCAGCAGGTCACGTTCATCAGTGCTTAAAACACTGAAGTCGAGCCCAGCATCGCGAGCCAATATGTCGTTGTCGGGGTCGTTCATTGCAACGAGCGTCAAATTTGGCGTCATAAAATAAAGAACCAGCTTATCGTCGCGCGCTTTCGCTTCCGCTAGCCACCATAGTTCCGCTTTCGCGCTGCTGTCGGCTCTGTTTTGGCTCTTTTTCTGGCCGCGCGTTTGTCTTTTGCGCAGAAAAGCCGTAGCGCTTTCTCCGGGCCCCATTTTAATCACCGACAGCGCAACATCACTGTGAGACCATGACGTCACCACTCCTCGATCGGAGGGCGGGCGATTTGAACTGCGCTAGAGGTACGCGGATGCTTCAGAACGCGTTTTCTCTTAAAATAAGTCTCTTCGCATGAAACAAGCGTTTCGAGGTTTCCGGGATGGTATTTCAACAGTCCACGTTGACTTAATATGATACTTTAGTGTCCCTTTAAGCATCGCCTCGTATGTACGTATATATATATATATATATGTATGTATATATATATATATATATATATATATATATGTGTGTGTGTGTGTGTGTGTGTGTGTGTGTGTGTGTGTGTGTGTGTGTGTGTGTGTGTGTGTGTGTGTGTGTGTGTCTGTGTGTGTGTGTGTGTCTGTGTGTGTGTGTGTGTGTCTGTGTGTGTGTGTGTGTCTGTGTGTGTGTGTGTGTGTGTGTGTGTGTCTGTGTGTGTGTGTGTGTGTGTGTGTGTGTGTGTGTGTGTCTGTGTGTGTCTGTGTGTGTGTGTCTGTGTGTGTGTGTGTGTGTGTGTGTGTCTGTGTGTGTGTGTGTGTGTGTGTGTGTGTGTGCGTGTGCGTGTGCGTGTGCGTGTGCGTGTGCGTGTGTGTGTGTGTGTGTGTGTGTGTGTCTGTGTGTCTGTGTGTGTGTGTGTGTGTGTGTGTGTGTGTGTGTCTGTGTGTGTCTGTGTGTGTGTGTGTGTGTGTCTGTGTGTGTGTGTGTGTGTGTGTGTGTGTGTGTGTCTGTGTGTGTGTGTGTGTGTGTGTGTGTGTGTGTGTGTGTGTGTGTGTGTGTGTGTGTGTGTGTGTGTGTGTGTGTCTGTGTGTGTGTGTGTGTGTGTGTGTGTGTGTGTGTGTGTGTGTGTGTGTGTGTGTGTGTGTGTGTGTCTGTGTGTGTCTGTGTGTGTGTGTGTGTGTCTGTGTGTGTGTGTGTGTGTGTGTGTGCGTGTGCGTGTGTGCGCGTGTGTGTGTGTGTGTGTGTGTGTGTGTGTGTGTGTGTGTGTGTGTGTGTGTGTGTGTGTGTGTGTGTGTGTGTGTGTGTGTACGCGCGCGCGGCGCACAAGCGTGAAAATGACGGCTACTGCGCCAGCCGAGTGATGGTGTTCTGCTCCGGACCAGCCTCCGTTGCACATCTCTCCTCGGAGACGCACGATGTGTGTCCAGTGACCTCCTAAATAACACTCTGCACTGAGTTGAACAAGGCTTACATTTTCGATCCAAGACCTCAAAGAGCTGCGATGTAATGCTAGCGCACTTCTCTCGCGTTTATTGCAAATCGCCACTGAATTTTTTGTTCTGTATGTAAATCTTGCTCCTTCTCAATGCACAGAACAAAACAATATGGACTTTCATTTAGAGTCCCTTCCGTCTTTAAACATTTCGAACGCCAGCAAGCGAATTTCAGCACGAGTGAGTGAATATGACTTAAGCAAGATGTTTCTCTCTTCGGTCTCTATTCAAGCGCACTGCGCTTTCTGTCATGACATTAGATGTGTCATTACTGCCCCTTCATTATATGTGCACCCACTCACCCCATGTGACAGCACGTTATTCATATGCCGTTTGCGACTAAGAAGTAAGCAGGTTGTTTCAAAAGGGCGGCGCAATCGTCACTGTCCGGGTTAGTGAGATTACTTCACATGTTGGTAAGAGCCATTTCAAGCGTATTTTCGCGAACTTGTCGCTCCAAAACAATGGCAAATATTAGGACCCACGACCACAATAAGTACCCTAACAATGGTTGTGGCTTCGAAGCGAAAACATTACTGAACATAAATTCTTCAACGGTACTGCAGGCCGGCGCATTGCCTAATCTGGTAGTGGCCGTTAATACTACAATAGGTGTTCTAACAATGGTTGGTGTCCTAACAATGGTTGCTGCTTCGAAGCGACAAGATCACTGAACACACTTTCTTCGAAGGCATTGCAGGCCGGCACATTACCTAATTGACAGTGACCGTTAATAGCCATAACGGAAATGTTATAGGCCGTCATCGATAATTAGTGAAAATTGGCTAAAATGTTACCTTTATGATAAGTCGTATGATCACCCAGGCAAAATGGAGGAACTGTTTCGCCACCTGCAAGACATTTAAACAAGTTGTTTTGTTAAAATTGATGTTACGCCACATACGGAATGCCCGCTCGCAGCAAGGCACAGGACGTGATGGAAGTCTCAAATTTTAATAGATATGTCTTTCATAGTAAACAAACCTGCCAGTGAAAAGATTCACTGTTGTGCTTGATGCTCCCGAAATAAGTAAAATTATCGATAGGAAGTAATCTAATAAACAACTAAAATATCCCAGTTTGTCAAATTCATGTGACAGAACCAGGAACCAGCCTACTGAAAAAGAAGCCTTGCATTCCTCATACCTCCTATATCCAATAATATCCTATGGTGTATGGGAAAAAGAAACGAGCTTCAATGTGAAATCGCTCATGCTTCATATCGGATTATTCGATATGGGAATTATGGTACATATGGGGGGATTTCTTTAGTAGGGTGGCTGGAAGGTAAAGCGTTTTATAGCGATCATTTCCAGCTCCGTGCCTGCGAGCACACTACCGTTACAAAAGTCGTTTTATGAACGATTTGCATTTCACCACATACCAGCAACGTATTATTTAAATTACTTAAGGTATCGATGATGTGTGCCTAACAGAAGCAAGCATCGTCGTAAGTTCTTAGTCTTGGCTCATATTCATTATTTCCGGATTGTATGAATTCTGCGGTCACAGCGTATTTCAGAACATAACCGTGCTGCCAGACCAGCACGTCGCCGAGCCGTAAGAATGTGTGAAGGTGCGCCTTTACAGTTCGTACTACACAAATACAGTTAAAATACACCCGGATCTATAGGTGTATCTCGAAGTTGCGGACTACTTACCGTAGGCGGTGGCTCCCGTAACGCCAGCGATCTTGATTCAGTCTGTGAAGAGGAGAGGGGAGGGGAGAATGCGCTCGGCTCCAAAATTTGTTTAAATATTTTGTGCAAAGCGCGATTGTGAGAGACATGCGCGCTACATTGGGTCTGATTTCAATATTTTATTTCAAGGCATAAATGTGGCGACTTCTGGGAAGTAAAAAGCATTCAAATCCGTAAGCGGCGAACTAGTTTCCAGTTCTTGCATGCAAAGTCATGACGCGTGACGTTAGATTCTTGCTAACGTGGGAAGCGAGATGGCTCATAACACATTCCTTCATGAGGCAGGGAACACTATAACCAAATTAAGAAGCGGTACTGGCAGTATACAAGCACATATAGAGTCATATATTTTTTTTTCTTGCCTTGTAAGGTCTTTTACCAGAGCCTATTCTGCGCACCAGTATGATGGCACGCAACAAGTATGGATCTAGTAAGGCCACACGTAATGCAGTGGGGTTTAGGTGTATGGGTCGCAATGATGCACGTGCACAGGACGAACAAAACTCTGATTACGTATGCGCTAGTCATCACAGGTCTGGAAAGTTCGAAACATTTTTTTTCCTTTATTTTCTTCATGCCCGGATTCTTATTCGTTAAATACTGCCGGGAATATTTGCTGGCAAGACCAAATGGCATCCATTTTACAAACTTTTACATCACAAAAAAAACGTTTTGCGTTAATTAAACGTCCCTACGCAGCGTTATGACCTGAAACACTACTGTGCACAAGGAAAAGCTGAGGGTTACGTTTTCTTACGATATTAGGACTCTTCGCGGCCTGCCCTCATTCAGCCTAGTCCAACGCCATAAAGTGTCCACGTTGACTTGTAGGCTAAGAACTATAAAAATCATATGGTTAAGGTTTTAATATGCTGGATATACTCAAGTATTACCTACAAAGCTGGCTGTCTCAGATGGTTAGCGGTTTGATGTGCTGGATATAGTCATGTATTTACCAACAAAGCTAGCTGTCTCATTTGTCTACTCTTAGCTAACCTATAAGCGCTCATATAACCAAATGAGTATAGCTGGACTAGTAGTATTGCCCAAGTTTCTTAAACATTTAGGCAACCTATATCCGCCAGTGAAGCGACAACCAACAGGACCACGAGCAGTGCCCCTATCGATGTCACCATTGCTTCCTTTGTCTTAACTCTAGGGAATCTCAGAGATATCTTAGATGAGTAAATAAGCACCCTCCCTTGCTTTTGCACGTGATCGCGAATCTGGCAGGATTTCATTACGCTGAAGCTGCCGAGTTGCTGACCTTTAATCGATGTATTATAGAGATATCGCCTAGCGGTGACGCCACACGGCTGCATTTCTGTCACCTGCCTGCTTTGCGATTGTTAACTGAGACATGCGGCGCATAAACATGCCTTGACAAAGCTAAAAATTATAGGGTTATACGTGCCATAACCTGGATCTGATTATGAGGCGCGCTGTAGTTGGGGACTCCGGAAATTTTGACCACCTATGGTTGCTTAACGTTCAGCTAAATGTAAGCGCACAGGTGTTTGAGCATTTCGCCCCCATCGAAGTGCGGCCACCGTGGCCGGGATTCGATCCCGCGACCTTGCGTGACAAAACTATCGCACGAAAAATCTGCCAGGTGACGGACACAGTAGCAGTATGTATCTTCAGCGAAAGCGCTATGAGGATATGTCCCGAACCCCGTTGTCGGCTTGCAGCAGCGGGTCACGCGTCTCGACTGTTTCATAGCCTAGACAATTTCAGAGTTCACATCACGTGTTTCAGTGTTTTTGCAGTTTTAATAATTTCACAGTTCACGTCACTGAGACAATTGCATGTCAGAATGACGTGCAAAAGATACCCCCGTTGTGCTGACTCGAGAGTAGATAGGCTTGTACTCAATAGACTTTCGTTAAGAAGAATCCAGTGAAGCCAAATCTCCGGATGTGCCGAACAATGGGCAAGCATTTGTTTGTTTCCGCATAAAACCTACGCAAGAAAACCATACCATACCCTAAAGCTGAACTTATGCAGCAATCAGCCAAGTACATTTCTCGATTCAGAGATCCGAAGCGACTACTAAAAGGAAAATTCTGTTTCTGTAGGCATAACTCCTCTATTTCGACGACGACGTGAAAACTTGCAGACCTGACACCTGTAATACATCAAGAAAGTCTTCTAGGTGCCTCGGCAAGCTCATAACTATGATGAATCAGGACACTGTTCAAGAACTACGTATACCCCTGTTCCTCATTCCAGTGCGGCGGCTGACAATGATGTCAATGCTTTCGCGCATTTAGTTTCTTTTCATCATTTTTTTAACATAGCACTGAAATCTATTGAGCATGTTAGGTGAAATGCCATTTTTTCAGATAAACACATATTTGTAGAGCGCGAACAAGCGACAGTTATTGACTGACTCAAATGCTAACGCGCATGGCCACGCCAAGGATAACATAGAGCAATTCATTGCAGGGAGAGAAAGACGAAACGAACACGAGCGCTAACTTGCAACTAAACGTGTACTGAGAAAAACTCGCTTAGCCTAACCGTTACCTATGCATACGTAGCTTTTCACCAGTTTTTCTCTTTTTTTTTGCTATTGTTAATGTTACGTGGTAGAAGCCACAAGTAGATACACACCGGTAAATTATTTTTTGCCACATACTTTCCACGAACAATAAATGATACGAGATTCATGCATTTTTCGTGCCTGCTTTTTTTTTCTTTGCAGTGATTGAATTTGCCTGCGTATAAATATATTTGATTTATCGTGTTGTCTTAACAAAGCATAAGCGCAAGAATGCTGCATGCACGCGTGCGTGACGGTTTCACAAAGCAAGGCTTCGCCAGACCGTCTGTTCAGTTGTGTCAGACTGTTTAGTTACAAGTTTACGCTTCGGTTGTTTCGTCTCAGTCTGTGTACTGCTTATTGCGATATATTATGTTCGAGGCCAACTGGCCGCCAGTTGTACGCTTCTGAAGCATATAACAATTATGTGGATTGCGCAAACGCAATTAGCGATTTACCCTCCGTGGTGGCGCAGTGCCTGTGGCGTTCTGATGCCCAGCGCGAGGCCTTGGGTTCACTTCCTGGTGACGGCGGCCAAATTTTGATGATGCCGAAATACGACAATGTTGGGCTACCGCACTTTGGGTCCAGGTTTAACAATCCCATGTGGTCGAAATTAGTTCGAAGCCCTACACTGCCCCGTCTCTCATAGTCGCAGTGTTCCTATGGGACGTTAAATTTAAATCAAATCACTCCATAATACTCTATCTTTATATGTGCGTTTTCATTTTACTGCTTGCGAACGCCTGTAATGGCAAGTTTTTTTCTGTGTATTTCCTTTGCCAAGACCAACTTTAGAATATACTGATTTGCCTGGTTGTTTTTATTGCCATAGCAATTTTACGGGCATTCCAGGCGCATGCATGTCGTCACCGTCGCCGTCACAGTGATGTTCAGTATAAAGCCTAAGGGCGATAACACGGTCGCCACGCGTTGTATGCTGTCTTTGCGGCTTAAAGCACACGAATGAAGCCTACGATCGCGTCTGAATCTGGCCCACGCGAGGGAGGAAAGCAGAGAGCAAACGCGCCGTCTTCCGTGGCGCGAAAGGCCGCGGGGGAATGGCGAGAGGGGCGGGGGCAGCGTTGCGCTCTGGCAGCAACTGCGTATTTCGCGGCTGGACGCGAGGGGAACTGACGATCGCGGCTCAATCTCGCGCCCGATAGGGAGGAAAGCGGGGAGGTGGGGCGGCTTCGGCTCCGCCAACGCGAACTATGCACGGCCGCGCGCGGTTGCGCGCGCGCCCAACCTTGAAAGAGATCTGCAGACGGCTCATCCCTTTGTGCATGCTGTTTTCTCGCCGATATTTGCCTTCAAGCGATAGACAGCACGAAGGTCACTTCGTTCGCTGCTGCTGCTGCTGCCCCGCTTGCTCACACTAGTGTTTTGTGAGCGAGTGTCCGCGCTCATCGAGTGTGATGTGTTCATGTTTGCTTGTGCGCAATGAAACTTTGCATGTTATTTCAGTTAGTAAGCAAAAGTTTCCAAGTTTATACCGCCGATAAAACTACTATCCTTACTTCGCATAGCTAGCTGTCTGCTACTTTGCTATTGCAATCGATGCTTCGCCTTTTGGGCGAAACTGCGACTTTGGTATTTTTCTGCAGTTTCCTCTGTTAAGATTAACTTCATCAGAAAGATACGCTTTCCTGGTTCCCGCGAGAACTTCTTAAACAGGAGCCTGTTTTGTATGCGTTTCCTCGTGATTTGTGGCTTTTGCTCGCGTGAATGGCTTCTTCTTCGCGAAAGTCTCGCTACGTATACTTATATGAAAGTAATATTTGATACTTACCTTTGTGGTGCTTCCCCCTTTCTAAAGGAAAGAAAGGCCCGAAATATAAAATACTTAGCAAAAGACTCCCGGTAACGCTAAATCCAAAACACAAATAATGCAGCAGGTCATCTAAGAAGGTCATAGACAAAACCAACTAACGGAATATTTACTGTAGTCAAGCTAGCCAAAAAAAAAACCTATGGACAGTAAAAGAGTGAACATGTTTTCTTTACATTTCGTTCTTTATCGCCAAATAGGGCGGTGACGACACAAAACAAAATTTTGCGCAGAATTCACGCCTTGCCGCATTATAAAAAGAAATGCATTTGTACTTTTACATGTATTGAAATGTACTACTCTCAGTGTACAAAGCCTTCTACTAATTCAAATAGTTTGTGCTTTTTCTTTTTCAAATACTTATATTGTAACTATATGAATACCGATAAATTGTCTGACCAGGCGGACATCATTTGAAACGTAATACATGCGCATCCCACGCGATGTGGGAATCACTTCAAGCGAATGGTTCATTGGAGTTTCAGAAGAACACTTTTCTAGTTTAGCGATCATTTATTACGAAAGAACGATAGCGATAAATTCTTTGCTTCAATTTACCTCACCACGAATGCGACACCGCGAAAGGCGGCTCTCCCTCCAACAATTATGTGATGAAATGCATGGCTTAAAATGCAGTGTGCCGTCGTACTTCCCTCTTCTAGCAATGTTAGTCCGGTTGGTGATTTGCACAACTTCCGATAGAACACGCAGACAATTCAGCAGCAGGGGCGAGACGTACCGCTTTATCGTGCCGTATGGCTAAGCTTTCTTTTACGCCGCCGTTCTACGCAGCCGGAAGGTTGCAGCGGCAACAACAGTAGAGCACTGCATGAACAGCATTCCTGCGACCTCATTTCTTCTTCATTCCGTTGTAATTGTGGTATGGTCAATCAATCGGGATTACACCACCATCGTCATGGCACCGACGTCATTGCGTCGTCCTCATACATTCGCTGTCATACCGCCAACGTGGTGTCGTCGTGGGTCGTTTCAATGCCGTCATTCCAACTTCGTCATCCAATACTCGTGCTCCCATTGTTCTCATGCCGTCGTCGTCACGCTGTTGTCGTTATACAACGATCACTTGAGGATTTTCATCCCGTTGTGGTCTTGCCGTCGTCTTTATGCCGCCTTTGGTGTTCCATCAGCGTCATTCCTTTTCTTTGTGATCCCCTCGTCTTCACTGCGTGCGCCGTCGACACACAGTCGTGTCGTCTTGCGGCTGTGGTATACTACACGACCATGTCGAATGAAGGCCACAGCAAAGCGGGCCAATCACCGTGACCGTGGATGTCCCACATAGCTGAAGCACATGAAACCTCAGAAGGACCACTACAGATTCTAAATGAAGGTGTATTCTGCAATATGGTTTCTCGCTACGGGGTGGCAACATTGCTTGAATTCTAATCACATTAGCTTTCATAGTCATCTTAAGATGTGTTCTGCCCGAATTCTTTTGCCTTAGCGACGCTAAGAAGCTCTAGCCAACGTTGGTGCCGGGTTATTAGGACCTCGGATTCCCAGACGTGATTGTGCTCAGGCGAGAGACGGACGACTAGAGTTTTCTTGTTTCCTTATGCAAGAAACCAAGGAGTCGTGGACAAAAGGTGCTTCCTTGCGCCTGACTGGGTCAGGGGCCTCTTACAAACTGTACACGGAGGAAGCAGGAGCATAGAAATCAGGTACATATTGCAATTTGGACTCCCACAGACGAACAAATAAGAATACCGTTTGCATAGAAAGCACCAAACAAACAGTAAACAGAATACATAACACTAGCGCATTTCCTCGTCTTCTCTCGCGACACGCAGGCACAACTGCACATTAGGAACCAATAAAAAAGAAGCCAGAAAATATATCTGTCGCAAAACAAAGGAAAATGGTATCTTTAAAACACAACACTCAACCTCAGAGAAACAAAGCTTCTGTCAAAGCATCATTAAAAGCAGCTATTCACGAGTGCCGTTCAATTATTGTGATAAGATCTTTATTCTCCTTCAGAAGTTTAGGCATTTGATATTGTAGACATTGTTCACAGTCATGGCGATCAGCGCATTAGCAAGGTTGGGAGTCGTGGCGAAGAACGTATTTGCATAGCACAATGGCGATGAAGAGATTAGAAAATGTTTGAATGGTAGGAGACTCGCTGGAAAAAAATTGTCTGTAGATTGTTTTTGTTGCCCAAGGTATCCTTCGTAGAGCAACTAGAAAAGAAATCAACAAAAAATGTCAGTACAGCTGGTTACATTTTTCATCGATATTTGTTCAAGCGAGTTGAATATTCGGCATTAGGTTATCGCCTAATTACGTGACAATAAATTTACACATTCAAGTGTCCATTGTTCTCAGATGAATACTTTAAACATACGGGGATGCTGCAAAATTTTGAAGCATTGGTGACAGGAATGAGGAAAGAAAACTGGGCGCATAAAATTTTATTCTCTTTGTAGATTTTTCTTTTCAATTGTATTTTCGCGCGTAAAGTGGCTCAGCCTTCGTGTTCGCTGCCTTGTATATGTTTTTCTACCAATACGCGGCTTCCCTGCAAATTTAAGTCGACAAACAGGCTTATCATATCCCAATTTCACGGGCGAAAATAACTACGTTTTCTACCATGTACATGCGCTGTGCTTCACACCCTCCGTCATGCAACAAATGTAGACAGAGTGCAATTTTGCTTATACTGCGAAACACGGATGCCTAAATTGTCGACAGGAAAATGTACACAAGTGTAATAAAGCTGAATAAAGCAATAATATATATATATATATATATATATATATATATATATATATATATATATATATATATATATATATATATATATATATATATATATATATCCGATAAGCGTTACCCGTTAGTGTCGCCAATTTCTTTTTTAATGAAAAAGAACTTCCAGTTGCACGGTTCTATGGCACTCCTGAAAGCCTATAGACAAGCGTATTTACATGTTTATTGGCTCGTTTTTGATCATTTTACCTTGGGAAAGTTATTTGAGATTCAAAAGAGAGGTCAATGGGTAGCTGTGTGTACGGGAGTGTTCACCTGTTCGTTCGCTACAGATTGCCGCACAACTATTTAGAAATTGCTTACAGTGCAATCATTAAATGCGCGAGCGTGGTGATCAAAGAACGTACTTTCTTTTT
This sequence comes from Dermacentor variabilis, assembly GCF_050947875.1. Lineage (NCBI taxonomy): Eukaryota > Metazoa > Arthropoda > Arachnida > Ixodida > Ixodidae > Dermacentor > Dermacentor variabilis. The sequence goes on from NC_134573.1 coordinate 54,433,048, forward strand.
CAGTAACATTGGCGCAACACCTGACGCCAGTGAAATGTAACTGTTGCAAATATGATTTTATTTCTTTTTTTAATACAGGGCGCATCTTTTTTAGCTGCATCGAATTTTTTTTTAATATTGCCTATGGCAGATAGCACAATTTTGACCCTTGATCTAAATTAGTCGATTAGGTTGCCATTACTCCAACGAGAACTTAAAGCGCTCAATTGAACAATTAAAATAATTACGCTGATTAACATCTCAAGCATTTAATTTACCTCCCATATTTAAATCAGCGAATTATAGTAGGTGATTTCGCACGGCGTCTCCCCTTGGAACGAACTCTCTGGATAGTGCCAGTTCGGAGATATTAATTTTCAAAGTGTCCGACGAAATGCATAGGCGTTCCTGTTATTTTTTAGGAAACTGCTATTATATGCACTAAAGCGCAATTATTTAATAAGTTAGTGAGTGTAATTACGTTAATTCTTAAGTTGGATATTCTTATTTCTCGTAGAAGTAATGGCCACCTAGTAAAACACGTTGTTGGGCTAGTTGATGCGTTGTGTTTAAGAAAAAAACCAGCCGAAAAAATACGCACACAGGAAACATACAAGAAGACAGGAAAGAGGTTGTGTAATGACGTGCAGCTCCCCAGACTAGCTAGCGAAATCAGCGCAGTTGGCAGTCCAGCCTCTTTCCTGCCTCCTTGCATGTTTTGGGAAGGAACAGCGCCAACTAAGACGATCACGAGAGGGAGAACGACACATTCGTGATCTTCTCGTGATCGTCTTAGTTGCCGCTGTTCCTTTCCAATTCAAGTATGCACCATCTAGTCCAAATGAATGTTGTCCTGAACCTTTTATGTTTCCTGTGTGCGTCTTCTTCTGGCTGTTTTTTCTTCTTAAATATATTAATGGTCGCCTCAACGAGTAATTTAGATAAAGGGTTATCATTTTGCTATCTGCCATAGGGAATCTTCAAAAAATTTGGTGCAGTTAAAGAAGAGCCTGTATCTCCTCCTATATATATAAAAAAAGCATAACCAGGTGTTGTGCCACTCTCGGTGGCAGATGCCAGCCTGCTCCCTCCGTATTTCCCACTCTGTCTATTGTGCAGTATATGCGTGCTTTCATAAAGAATAATCGAATAAAATCCTTTGTCTTTTCTGCGAGCAATGAAATCAAATTAAATGTTTATTCATTTTGCAGCTACAGAGTCGCCCGCCAGAGCGGACGAAGGGCAGAAACTTGCTTGATGCAGCTTGATGACCGCACGGCGCCCGGTGATCACATGACTGTGTCGTCATAATAACCGAGAAGTTGAGCACGCTACGACAGGCTCAAAGGTTAATGGGTCGAATCGAACCTGGCCGAGCCGGGTCTGTCCCGGCCCGGATGTTTCGGGCCAGGGCCGGCTACGGGCCAAATTTGAAATCACCGGTTGATGCTCGGGCGGGTCAACGCATGGCACTTTCGGGCTCGGGCTGGGCCGTGGCCTGAATAAAGGGCCCGTGCAATGCTCTAAGCCACAATGCTCGCTGCCGTGTGAGTAATGAGATAAATTAAAGAATAACATGACGCGGATATTTCGGTCTACATGGTCATCTTAAAGTGCAGAAACACGGAAGGACACGTTTCCAACGTTTCCGTTCTGCTTTCCAATAAGAAATCTCGCCGCAAAGTTTGTAACTCGAAGGTAATTTAGTGAACTAGTTTATATAAATGGTTTGATTTACGTTTTCTTCCAGATGACGTCCTACTGGTCAGGTAATTTGTCCACATTTACATAGTTCGAATAAACTTTGTAGGCTTCTTTTGAGCGTTCTACGTTTGCACAAAACACACGAACTGCATGCTAGGAACACTCTTTACACTGCTGCCACTATTTGCTGGTGATAAAACAGTATATTCGCAGGTTTGCACACACGACATTGCCGAAAAAAATACATAAGCGATATCTTATTTCCCTTCTATACATACCTTGCCCTCCTGCAGAAAATAAAAACATAAGAAATAAACAATTACTCACATGAAAAAAAGATTGCTATCTTGTAAAACTGCGCTACTATCTACAGCTTTAAATATACCGGCTATGGCTGTGGCGTTTTTTTTAACTAAATTCTTTATTTTTTAAAAAAATGACATGGACCATGTAACACGAATCGCCATGGCAGAGGTAGACAACTTCAAGACGTGGACATTGCTTGGGCGCCACAAGTTCTAATGTATACCTGGATAAATATAAAGATGTGCAAATTACCTGTATAATTATTCGCTTTAGGGCCCATTCTTTCTATTAGTAAATTGAAGCTGAGCAGTAATAAGGTCATGCATGCTTGTACGAAATCCTAAATATTAAAATAACTGCATTAGCCTTACTATTGGGAAAGTGCGAACTGGAACGCCTATGCGTTTCGTACCATACTTTAAGGCCAGATTTTCTGTAAATGATGCTAGACATAATTGTTTTTTCTAAATAGAACATGACCACTACTGTTCGGCTCATATTTTGCATTTCTAACATTGCCCTAGAGTGAATTATCAAAAATTAATTAGTTAACATTTTTATTTAGCTACCTAGTCATTGCGACATGTCGCGAAGGTAACGTAGACCTCTTCCATATGTGCATTAGAAAAGGCGAGGCAATGATATCTATCACAGGTAAATTTGTTTGTCTATTCAAATTGAAGAAAACAACAGGTCATCTAAGTATTAGCTGCAACACAAGCAAGGGGTAAATGCCTGCTTGCTATAAAAGAGTGATATGTAAAAGCAAATCCTAACCAATGTGTTACGTCACGTCTGGCATTTTCGAACGATCATCATATTATTGAGGGAGGTATCTTTGGTTCATTTCTATTCAACATCTACATAAACGACAAAATTCTTACCAATCGAGAAGCAAAATTCACAAACTACGTAGACAATACAGGCATTTTTTGATCAGCAAACTCATATACAGGCCTCATTAGTACAGCCCCCCCCCCCCAAACCATACCTTAACCCATCTCTCAAATTGGACCGAGGACAACGTTTGGAAAGTACACTCCAAACAAAAACAGAAGCAGTCCTCTTTAAAGAAACAGATATGTCTATTCCATTGACCCAAAAGATATTTTACAACTCAGACAATATAGACGTTCGTGACTACGTAAAACTACATAGCGTATATTTTCCGGACACATTCCAATGGGGTGCTCACGTATACTTCATACTCCAGAAACTGAGCCGCATAACAGGTATCCTACATCGAAATCCGTACCTCTTACAAACGTCAGAAAAGTTTATCATTTATAATGCCTTGTTTGCTTCAAACGTAAAGTATTGCTATTTCGTATGGGGCACAACACCAGCTCGCAATCTCTCTAAAATGCTATTGATGCAAAAAAAAAAATACGCGCTATCGCAAATGTGCCGTCCAACCCAAACCCCAAAGTTGTTGTCACCAAGTACAACACACGGGAAAGTCATCATCTCTACAAACAAGCTCTCTTACGCACCTATTTCTTCCAGCAACCCAGTAACAAACACAGCAAACTTAAAAAAGTATGCACCCTCATATCACACACGCAGTCATGAAAAATTGTTCATCCCTGTTGTGAGAACAAATTACGGCCATCAAATGATCACGAACACATCGCCACGGCTACTAAATTCTTACCTAGAAGCCGGCATTGATATCGACACATTGACACCAACAGAACTCATTTTCTCTGCGGAAACTATAATTTAAATCAATGTGTTATAGTGAAACCACGTGTATTTACAATGTAATTAAGTGTAATTACTCCCTTTAATGGCGTAACCTATTGTTCTTTTCTCTTTTCTTAAAGTGTTTTTTTCGCCGGTACGCCAATATGTAAAGGGGGCCACGGAATACTCAAGCTTCTAACAAGCAGCTTTTACCTTGGCCCCCTTAATTTGCTTGTAAATGGGTACAAATAAATCAAATGAAATAAAATATGAGGCCTTAGTTATTAACTCCGATAAATACAAGAGATCGACAGCTTTCGTTTCCGTAAACGGCAATGTGGCTTTCAAAAAGCCATATCTCCAGGTGCCGTCGTTTGAAGAACACACAGCTGGTGAAAACGCATTCAATTTGCTGCGAAAAGGTTCGATTACTTCAATGCCTCACCATACCCATTCGTGTGTCTTCAATTTATCAGAATTATTCCAGAATTTATTAGAATTTATTCCGGAATAAGGTCGAGCGGTTGAAACAAATTTTAATGTGCACGTAGTTCTTTCTTCATATTGACAAGGTTTTGGGAACAATGCGCTGTGCTACCACTGCCGAAATCCCTTCCTAAATAAAATTCACATACAGAAGCTGAACGCTAATTCACATTACAAGATTGAAAAACCACAAATACCTCGCTTTTCCCAGTGAGAATTTAATGTTGTATACATATGCAAAGGCCTCAAATGAAGGCCGATGGGCTTTCGAAATGAAGTATTTTCTACAGGCGGACTTAGAAATACACACACAAAAAAACTGTACTCGCAAGCATACTTTGTCATCCTAAAAAACAAAAATACAAACAGCACAACTATTCGAATTTCTTCCCAAATAGAGCAAAGCAATGTGCGTCTAGATGGTTGTAAGATTGAGTGACAGTTTATCCTTTCCATGTTCAATTCGTCATCAGGCGAAATTAGGAATGTCCCAGCTGGACATTGCAGCCTTTATGTATGTATCTGAACAAAGATTACGGGGAGCTATCAAATGCGCAACGGAACTGCAAACGGAAGCTATTTGTTCGTGGAACTTTCTGCATGACTTGAAACAATATTTTTCAAACCCAAATCGGTCAATATATACGCTGTCCGGCTTTTGATTATCTTTCCCTGCATCACGCAAATTCTTCGTGGTTAGCTTTTGTTCCTTTCGTAGCTTAGTTGGGGATACAGTTATTGTACTACTCTATTATTATTTACCAGCAATAACTTCTGTATCTGTTTGACATTAAGAACTAAAAGTTTGATTCTTACAAACTCTTCAAACATTTTTGAGCTGTCTAATTTACACGGTTAATATTTTTCTCGTGACACTATGTATTTTAAACGTATATATCAACGAGATATTGTTCCTTACTTTTCTTTCGCGCTATTTATTAGCCTGCGTACAATGCTTACTTCTTTATTATAATTGTATATGACTCTGCAGTATCTGGAGTACGCTTACATTAAGGAGTTCTAGAATTCGCTGTTTTCAGTGAATAAGTTTTCTAGCTTTGATGCAATATTGTTAGTGTCGCAATGATAAAGTTTACTGTAGTTTACTTATTCGACCTGCAACAAAGCTTTGACTAGCGGTTCGACAAGTGTTTGTTTACTTGTTCTTGCAATATGAGAATATATAGTTCTAATTGCAACCGTTTAAACTATTGCAGTTACTGTGACGTATATTGGAGGGCATTCGCAATTTTTCATCGTTAACCGTCACTTGCCGGCCAACTAATCGGTAATTTCTCAAATTGCCGTATAGTTTTAATGCGCTCGTAGAAATGCGCCGAAAACGTTACATGGAAGCGCACCTACTTTTCATCCTGAAAAATACGTCATGGTTAACCGCCATTTACAGACCAACGAATATCGGTATAATCTCTCAAAATGCGTCATATTTAAGTCTGCAGCTATAAATAGACAGAAAACGTTACTTGCAAACACACCTTGCTATCATCCTGAAAAATAAGGCGAAAACAACGGAACAGCTATTCAGACCAGAAACCAGGATCTCACTTCTTATTTTACAAAACAACTGTTCCTTATAGCCAACGCATTTTATTTCTTCCTGCTGGGGCGACTGGTCTATAACGCTTAGTGTTATCCCATGTAAACTAAAAACAAAAATGAAGTTTTCGAGATGCACTAAGAAAGTTCATGTTTTTCCTCATCCACGTACTACTTCCACCTTATCTTCTGTCAACACTTATATTTCAAAGTACTTATCAATCAAATAAAGTTCTGGCATGCACGTTTTATTACGCCATTAACAGCGAGCATGTTCTTGCTTTGTTATAGCTAAGCCTTGATTTACCTGCTGTTTCCTAAATGCCACTTCTCAAGAAATTACTATTTGTATCTAAGCTTGAGTACACGTTGTAACTATGGTGGCGCCCATAGGGACTTATTCTGTTTAGGCCGTTCAAATTGCATCTGCATGTCTTTCTATAGCGAATTACTTTGGTACTAACAGTGCTTCAGTAACGCGCGCTTCTCTCGACCTCCCAAAGACAAAAACTGCAAAACTTTGTTTTGCAAAATCTTCGGCAACTCCGTGTTCAAAATAATACTTGTTCCTTCATTTTCATGTGACTATATCGTGCGTACATGAAGCAGCGTCGTACATGAACGGTTTGATGCAGAAAACGAAAATACTAGGACCCATCTACTCAGCGATAGCACGTTTGTGGACAGCCTAAAGTTCAGCTTTATTTTGCGTCGTTAACGGGGATGTCAGGACTGTGGTGAAAACGCGAAATGAGATGCTTTGTCGAGATCCACGCCTGTTTCATAGTCGTCTTCATCAGCAGCAGCTGCTGCAACAAACCTAGCACAAATAGATATTTATAGTATACAAATCAGGAGGCGATATATTCGAAAAGGTGAAGGAAGTGCACTAAAAAGTATGCGCCACGTGAATGAATCGGAGCAATGAAAATTTTCTGCCATAAGAGGGAGTCAAGCGAAACAAGCAATCAACCATAGTATGTAGATACATAAAACAACAAAATAAGAAAACGGAGCAATAATACCGCATATCTAATGACGCATTGTCGCGTTGCAGTGAGGGTGAAAATTTATTGAAAAATACTGCCAAAAGCACAAGTTAAAAAGCTATGTCTTTGCTGCGTGAATTTTTGTCTGACAAAAACAATACTAAATGAACTGCGATAGCGGCAAGTACAGTCGTGTGTGTATTCCGGCTTACATTCCAGAATAATTGCTCGTGCTCCCTTACGTCCTAGAATGCACAACAACCTTCGCGTATGTCGCGCGATATGGATAGACAAGAGTCTTTCTCTATAGAATCCGCAACAACATATATTAATTTTCGGGCACAGTAGGCGAGTCTTGCGCCAGACAATATTTTGATAACAGCGATCATTTGGTTTAAAAAAGGGTGGTCAAAAAACACTAAAATAAAGTGCGCGTGACACTAAGCATTTTTGAATAAAAAAGAGCAAATAGCACATTCCTTATCGTGTGAAGAGCCTAAAAGACTCAGTTGGAAACGTGGCCCAAACATAGGCGAACAAAGAGGTGACTTTGAGAGATATCCGTAAAGTTATGCCACCGAAAAAATTTAGGGATTCAAGGCGTACGTCGTTTGCGTATATCCAGCACCGACTTGTTGCACCGACTGCTGCGTAGTGGCACCTCGTAGCTGCGACAGCTTTTTAGAGCGCAACTCTTAGACGCCCGTTCCTGCGGCGAGCGTCAACGTCGTCGGCAGCGTACTGAGCGAACGAACGCAGCGAAAGATGAAAAAATTATGCAGATCCCACACACTGTGGGAATCGATGTAAGCGAAGCTTTCCGGGCTGGATGCTTTGATCGACGATAATTATCGGTGATGCTGACGGCTAAAGCTTAATTTCTTCAACGTTTAGCCTAACACGAGAGTGGTGAGTTGATGCTAAACGTTACCTTCCTGGAACCACTGCTGTTTGCGCAGTACACAGAGCACACAGGTAGAGGTGTTTGCTTTAGGCACTGTTGCACCATATTTCATAATCCCTGAGAAGGTTGAGCATAGTCACTGCCTCATATGGCACATCCCACCATGGCAGAAGTATTGAACTTCAATTGAATTATGGGGCTGTGCCTGTCAAAACCACAGTCGGATTACGAGGCACGCTGTAATGATGGACTCCGGATTAATTTTGACACCCCGTGATCTTCTTTAACGTTTCCCAAAATCTAAGTGCACGTGCGTTTTCTATTTCGTCTCCGTCGAAATGCGGCTGTCGCGGGTAGGATCAATTCCGCGACCTCCAGCAATGCTATAACCGCAAAGCTACCGCGGCGGGCACAGAAGTGTTCGATTTGACGGTCAACCGCTTCCATAGTGTCGCCTGTACCCTTCAATGCACTTTAATTAATGCGGCTCTGCTTCTGCACGCCCTGCCTTGTTTGTCCGCTCGACATATTTGCATGGTGATTATTTTTGAGAAAAACCAGCACCGTACTTTATCTTAAACTTAACTTAAGCTTATCCAGTTTCCTTCCAGTAAACTTAAGCTCATACAGTTCCCCCCGCACCCGCTGTCGTATAGTGGTAGAATTTTCTCGCCTTCTCTCGCCACGTTCACCCCCCCCCTCTATTGTATGGTAACTCTCGCTTCTCGTCCCTCCTCTCTACAATTCTATCTACGACCCCCTGAACTCGAATGTTAGTAGAAAGGGAAGCGCTGCAGTTTCTGGAACGCTTCTGAGGGGAATCATGGATAAATATAGCTGTCAAAGTCCTAATGTGGCGACGCCCAGGGAGCTCCAGAGGGCATTGTGCACATTCGATGCGGTGAGGTGAAAACGAGTTTTTCGCGTCGCCTTTCCTCTCTGACTCGCTCCTCTCATCTATACACACGCTCTGAACCAGCCACGACGCGGTGTGCTGGACAGCAGCAAGCACGGCAGCAGCAGTGGGAAAGTTGAAGGAAGAGGCAAAGAAAGCTTCGCTTCAAAAGTGAAGAGCGGCGACATCGACGAGGTGCGAGGAGGAAAACGAACAGGAGGGTACAGCAGAACCATGACGCGGAAAGCGGAAGAGGGTATGGCGAAAGCGTGAGAAGAAAATAGTAGTGCGGTGATGATGCCTACGAGATGGCGCCACAGTAGCGCGCATCGTCTGGGAGGTCTGTCGGTGGCGGATGCTGTAAATCAGGCCCATGCGGCACCCACGCGCTGGCTCTCGCGATCTCCAAATTAACAAGGCAGTGGCACGAAACTTTGCTTCGTTTGCAACGTGCTGCACGAGACTGATTGTCCACGCCAGCCAATATATTGCGCAATGACAACACGTATAGAGTTGCACTCGAATTGCGCATTACGGAGCATCGTAATCGTCGGTGAATTTTTGTAGGTGCACTTGAGAGAACGTCGACGGTACAGAGCTCTCTTCTGCCGTTGTAGAGTTCCCAGCATACATACGCCAAAGAACTGTCTCAACATCGTAATAGTGCACTTGCCCTACCAGCGCCATGTTGCCAGCAGTTCTCACGATTTGTCAGCTCTGCTATAGACTCCAAAGCAATCCTGAGGGATGCGGCGACGATATGCCGGATGTGCCGGATATTTGTGAATTTCGTCTGCGAATTTATATGGAGAGGAGCGACGCGAAAGCAGTATTTCTTCCACCCCGTTTTCACTGTGAAGTCTTGTTGATGCAATATTTAAACCTAATTGGGTAATTGGCAAATGTTACCAGGGTGAGGAAAAAGCTAATCAGCAAGAAAACCCGGTTAACGATATGGACGGAGTTAGTACGAACAAGTGTAGCACTCGCAACTAAAATTAAAAGGGAGGGGAAAACATCGTATACAGCGCAAGAAGCTTACAGAATCGCATAAGAATGAACACGCGTGTGCTGTAGCGACCGCACAAACGAGAAGCACGTGTATACGTTTCACTCAAGAAGGCAAAGACTTTTCTCGTGCAAATGCATGGACGCCTGACCATTGAACGTGCAGCCTCTCGTCCTCATATGATATGCCTAAAATATTTTCTGGGTTAGTTTGTTGGCTAGTTGCCGGTGCCTAGTTTTGTAATATTCGTGTTTCTCTTTCACTACCTAACCTACATAGCTGTGTTTTTAGAGCTTGTTCGTCTAGCTTCTGCCTATATATCGTTAACCGCTGGGCTTGTATTTGGCATGTTAAAACCTTCATCCCCTCCTCGCTGTCTCTTTGCCGGTTCGGCGAAAATAGCCAGGGCTGGAACCCGCGATAGCATTCGAGAAACTTCTAATACAGAAAGTCGCGTCTTGCGCTCAACGATAACCCTTAACATTTGTTAGCCGGTGAAATACCGTCACCGGAAAGGATAACTGAGTACGCGCGACAATACTATTGATAGGCTTAGCGCGCCGGGCGACGCGGCCCCGCAACGGCCTCTGCCGAGGGTCCGCATGTACACGTACTGGAGGCAATGCCTGAGCGCACATGTATCCTTAAGGGAACACCGGTGGGTATAGCGCATCACGTTTTGAAGCACAGTGAAGCGCTCGAGTCAGCTAGAGAAGCCGCTGTCGTTTTGGCTTCTTGCGTAAATCTTTGCGTCCACTTGAGTGCTTATGACGCGAAGGTGTAAAGAACTATCTGATATAGGCTCATAGCCACTCATATACAGGGGATCTTCTTATGCCCTCTCTCAAGATGCAAAAGGTCGCCGGTAAACACAAGACAAATCTTTTGTAACGGCAGCACACGAGTGAACAAGCTATAGAAATACAATGGCCGCAAGAAGAAGAAAACAATCACCTCCTTCATGAGTTGCATCCCCTGTAAAGAAGACAGAGCGAACAAGAATAATTACCATGACATATAAGTGTAGGTAATCATGACTTCTTACTGTGGGCGCTTTTAATCAAGTGCCACTATACAGAGACCCATCGGCGAGTTTTCATTTCACCACCCAAGAAGTATAATCGAAAACTGATATGCTTATGTGAACACACAAAAATGACACGCACTCACTGACACAACTAATACATCAGAATATGCAGACTAGTCAATGTACAATTATGTTTAGGGGAATGTGCTACTAATGTGTCTACTTACAACTACAACCATAAATGTGTGCACGATACTTAAACGCTGTACATGCGCAACCAATGGCAAAATGTACTCCAACAATATTGACCAACCAGACGAAAAATTCTGTGGTTCACCATTACTCTATTTTACGTCTGACGTTTATATAAAATTAATTACAAATGTATCGCTCTCTGTAAATTTTGACAATGCGTGCTTGGAAAGCAATTACTTCATACGTAATAAAAAACTAAAACGAAATGCCAATGAATACAGTCCGCCGCCCCCCAAGGCCCAGCGAACGTCACAGTAAAGATTTTCACCCTGCGAAGTCGTCGCAAACGTTACGAACGCTCGGCTGAACTCTTGGATAATCGACAGTTGAATAGTGTTCGCAACCAAACGTAAACGCATTACGTACGTAGACAAATAGCATTGTCATCACATCGCATACTCCGGACGCTATTGAGCTTCTGTGATTTACGTGCGCTACGAGGATAACGACCGTTACTTGGCTATTTTAACGTTCGTAATTGTTCACGCACGCTAAGAAATAGAGTTGTCCAACATGGCAACAGCCATGGCTCCTGCTTCAGTGCAATATGGCAAATAGACATGTTCAGGAATTCTGGACATTCGTTTACGGAACTTCACGGCAGTGCACAAGCGTAATTGAATGGGCAATTTTTTTTTAGATTAAATTTAAAAATATCAGTCGATGCTTAAAAAGTTTCAACTGACTACAACGAGAGGGTAGTCTATTCTAACAACATATGTATTTATGGCACGTGTAGTAGGAACATTGGTGGTGCGTTCAACAGTGTTTTGGCCAGGCATGGGCAGTGAAGTCAGAGGACAGGAGCAATTCGTTTTGCACCTTCCCGGCAGATGACACATTGACTCGAAGAAGCGCCAAATTTAAACAGCAACGCGATGAATTCCAGCTGGTGTTGGAACGGTAATAGTAGAGGGAGTGTTATGCAGTCTGTTTGCAGAGGCAGCCGGGACGGAGAGGGAGTGATTATGCATGCGCATGTCTTCAGCGTGCATGTGACGGTTGTATGCCCGTTAGGCGCGTGTATGTGAGCGCGTGCGAGTGCCTCCGTATTTGCGTTTGCATGCGTGCGAGTGCGTGTAAGCGTGTGTGAGCATTCGCGGCGTGTGTGCGTGCGTGCATTTGCGTGTGTGTGTGCGCGCGTGCCCGCGCGTGTCAGTGCATGTGTGCGCGCGCTTGCGTGCTTGCGGTGCATGCGTGGGAACGTCTGAAGCGAACCTGTGTTCGTGTTTTAGCATGCATGCGTGCGAACAAATGTGCGCGTGTCTGTGCGTGCATGTGTGTGTGTGTGTGTGTGTGTGTGTGTGTGTGCGTGTGCGTGTGCGTGTGTGTGTGTGTGTGTGTGTGTGTGTGTGTGTGTGTGTGTGTGTGTGTGTGTGTGTGTGTGTGTGTGTGTGTGTGTGTGTGTGTGTGTGTGTGTGTGTGTGTGTGTGTGTGTGTGCGTGCGTGTGTGGATTACGCCCACTCTCGGAGGCAATTTTATATATACACTTTATTTAAACCCATATTTTAAATCCATGAGAGACAACAAAGGCATTGTACATTACGCATTATCTCTTTCTGAAGGCGAAGACCATGAAAAAAAACGCCTTAGGCGCCGAGATCGCGGCCTCAGATTTCATTGCGATGGCGCAGTCACCATCGGCACTGCCTAGCAGTTCACCTTCGTTATCGTCCTTCACTCGGCGGCAGTGAATTATCTTTATGCAAGGAGGTAGGAAACAGCAAGGAGAGAGCACTACGTCACGCAGCCAAAATAGGCAAGCGGATCCTCCGTGGAGCTGATGCATAGGCTCAGTGGCTGCCCAACACGTAGCCTCTTCCGTCGAGATCACGGAGCAAGAATCAAGATTTGCTAAGACGTTTGGTTCCCAGTATAGCAAGTCAGTAGGTTTTATTCGGTGCACGCTTGTTCCGCTGCCCTGCCGTGGCTCTGCCTGCAGAGTGGGAGCATTAAAACCAAACGCGCACTTCGACCTGCGATCGCGTGTTGCACCCGCAAGATTGCCTTGAATCTCGTTGCGCAATGCTCCTCTATTTCCTTCCTCCATGTCTTGATGCCAGCGACGCGCTAAATCCGCATCATCATTGCGTCGTGCATCGCTTATACGCCGAAGCAAGCTTAGCGGCGGCACACGCTCGCTGCTATATTTCCATTAAAGCTTTGAACTGCTTGCCTTCGAAACAACAACGCGAATAAAGATCGAAAGCGGACTGGCCGCGAGGAACATGCTCACGGAGCGATACCATTGATGACATCATCACGAAAGGCTGGGCGCGGTCAGGATGGCCTTACAGACATTATTTTCGGCGTAAGTTTTGCTTTCGGTTAGTTTATTTCCAAAATATTTATTCGCGAGGCTGTTACAAAAGCATGTTTAATAAATGTATCTTGGCTCAGCTAGATAATCTCGAGAAGTGGCTCCAAATTACTCATTTGCTTTAGCCATCTCAGATCAATTATTGAAAGCTTTATTACTTTAGCTTAGTTTATTACGCAAACTGCTCAACTTACTTCCTATTTAGAGGTTACCAATTGAAACACCGTCCTAATAAAATGATGTCACCAAGATTTCTGTGGGTTTAATACATTTATCAGCTGCAGTTAAAAACAACCGGCTTGTGGATGATGCCATAGGTTTGTTATATGGCAAGTGTGAAAGCTTGGACATGTTATCTTAGCGGAAATGAAGTTCATGAGCTTAAACGCACGTGCCCAACCATACACTTCTGCCTATACACTTGATCCTCCTACATTATACAAGAAGCATCTCAGCGTAGCAGTGCAGCACACAAGGTGCGCAAGAAAATTGTATTTCTGAGCGTTGCTGGCATCAAGCTCGGGTTCCTAGCACCAGTCACGATTTCCTGGCGTCATATGGAATAAAGACAAAACTGCCTGGGGGAAAGCATTACACACATATTTCAGTACATTGTCGCACATGGAGCAGCGCGGATATGTGCGCTAGAACGAAAAGTACTGAAGCATTTTGATGAGAGCTTTGCGGCACATATTTTGACAGTCAAATGTTAAGACCTAAAAAAAGAAAATACAGGGATATTGGGGCGATGCTGACATACGTACAGCAGCGTTAATTATGGGCTGTGACGTGACACCCATGATGAAGGCAGCCCCAAAACCGCATGGCTACATTGGCACACAAAATATTAGTATATTATTTTACATTAATCCGAACAGTGTTCAACTCTTCCATTTTCGGTATGTCGGTGCCACAGTCGACTCTTGGGGCCCCTTCGACCGTGCTTCAGCTAATATTTATGGCGACTGCACGGCATTTTATTTTCAATCGTTTCCCAAGTGATTTTTCTTAAAATACTGTTACAAAGTTATTGTCTGGCGCTAAACGCGCATGCATGTAATGCCATTTCCAATTAGTGTCGCAGATTTTATTGCGGAAGAGTAGGAGTGTGCGAATAGAAATTTTTGAGACCGAATCGAATGTGCCAGAAGCGAACTGAATCGAATGCCTTTCGAGTAGTTTTCGAATAATGAATAGCCGTTTCAATTAATATAAAACGCGGTTCACATTCCAGTATTGCTAAAGTTAGCAAGTTTCGGAATCAGTACGTTATGATGCGTTGTTTATTAAAAGCAGATATAGAGCTTTATGAGCAACCCAGTAGTTTCTTCGCATGCACATGGCTCTTCACAGAGTGCGAGTGGTCTCTTTAGAGCCTGTAAAGTATGGTTACCTATGTAGCGTAGCCTCCACTGTACAAACTATCATGTTTTACGTCTATATTAAAGCTGCGGGAGTAAAACTTTGCCATACTTTTGCTCCAGTTTCATGTTTACTTACGCGCCGCTCACGTGTACATATATTTGAAAAGATTAAAAAAATATTGACATTTACGAATGGTTAAATAATTAATTCTGGGGTAACACTCACACAACAACGACGTCTGCCCGCAAAGTCGTCCGTCGTCGGCATCTGATCTACGGATCAAGGCAATGATTCATCAGACTTCAATGCTCGTACGTTGCACCGCAATCGCTGGCGCTCGCCCATAATCAAACGCAGCCGCTTTCCCACGCGCTTTCGCGTTGTATCTCATGCTGAGTGCGATAGTACGCCAGTGTTTGCTTCACGCACACAATCTGATTGGATAACGCTCTTTCGCTCTTCAATCGGTGACAATACCGTTACGAAGAGGAAGCCCGACGCACAAACTTATGTGTAACTATTTACGTAGGCAAAAGTTAGTGGTAATCGCGCAAACTGGTACAAATGTCACGTCTCCAGGAGACAGTCCACCACTTCTTCTTCGTCTCCCTCCTGCACACAGAGTCCTGTCCAAATGCACCTTAACATAACCCACGGGGGCTGGAGCGCCGTCCTGGCGCTTGCTAGAATGATAGCGAACTAGACGAGCCGTCTGGCTCTAAGCGGGATACGTGGACGAAGTCAATTCGTAGCTGTGATGATAATGGCGTTCCCTCAACAAGGCGATTTCGCATTTTGTCACTTAATCATCGTAATACCCGGTACGGTCCGGTACAGCGTGACAGCAACTTCTCGGACAGCCCGACGCACCGAATTGGCGTACACAGAAGAACGAAATTTCCGGCAGAGAAGTTTAGGTTCCGGTGGTGAGTGTCCTAGCGAGACTTTTGCGACGCCTCAGCCGCTTTAAGTCGATCGTAGGCAACCTGGCGAGCCAGACGAGCCCGACCAACGGCGTCATGAGCGTATTCCATGGTGTGTCCCAACGCCGAAGGTAGCAGGTGTCAAAAGGTAGAGTGGGTTGGCGACCAAACAAGAGGTAGAAAGGCGAAAAACCAGTGGTATCCTGACGTGACGAATTGTATGCAAATGTCGCTTAGGACGAAGTGCTCTCCCAGTCACGATGGTCTGCTGAAACACATACGGATAGACAACATCTCTGTAAGGGTGCGATTTAGTCGTTCAGTCGTTCGTTTGTAGGTGATAAGCGGTTGCGAGCTTTTGTTCAGTGGAGCAGCAACGAAGTTTGTCTTCGACAAATTGGGACAGGAAGTAGCAGCCACGATCTGTCAGCAGCTGCCTTGGTGCGCCATGGTGAAGAATCACGTCCTGAAGTAAAAAGTCTGCTACATCTGTAGCGTAGCTGGTGGGCAGGGCATTAGGATCTTACGGTACATGTTATGGTGTGTTTGTACCGGAGAGTATGCGCAGGCTGGTACAAAGGCCACAGCTCCAGTAGACAGTCTAGCGCTTCCTCTGTCTCCCTCATGCGCACACTGTCCCATCCATATGTACCGCAGCATTATTTTTGAAATTTCAAATATGTGCAGGCGCGTCTTTAGCAAAGCGATAGCTATGTAACTGCGGCTCGACGTTAAAGCAAGATCAACCGAAGAAATACAGACAAAAAGTACAATCGGGGCCTTAAATGTTAGCTGAAACATGGTGCGCGTGATAGAAGGACCCCGCAAGACTGCACAGTGGCACCGACGTAGCCTAACTTCGAAAGCTAAACACTTTGCGACAACTGGTATTTCTTAAGCCAGAGGGGGTCTGTTTCGCCTGCTGGGCTGAGGTAAGCGTCAGAAGGAGACAGGCGCCTGCAGCCAAGCAGCACTTCAGCAGCAGACTAAATGGACATGTTCACTAGGTGGACACTTACAGAGTAGCCCCCTGTATTTTGTGTCACTGTAGTCATGCAGTCTAGAGCACTTCCCTGTCGCCGCCTATACCCATCGATAGCCTACTGTCGATGGTTTCGACATCAAATTTCGCCGCGCTCGGAGCGCTTCTGGACACCTAGCACTATCCAGTGCCTAGAAGTGAACAATTTCTTTAGTTTCGCTTTTGTGATTCTATTTTTGACGGCGGGCAGGGGGGCTCTTTAAATCGCCTTTTAGCAACGCATGACGAGCGCTCGTAGCTTCCGATATGGCGTCGATGTTGCTATAAGCTGCCCTTCGCAAGCGGAAAATTTCCACTTATTGAGATGTGCCGAAGTCAGAATCTTGTGATAATGGTAGCAGCGCCGACCCAGAAGATGATTTCGATTCCTCTCGCTTTAGCGCGGATGGCAAAAGTGCAACGAATTTGCCCGGAACGTCGACAGGCATCCGCCGGTAAGTTCCGTTTTCTACTGCAAACCCTTTCGTCGCGGCCACGCTCAGCTCTAAAGATTGCCGGTGTGTTCTAAATGGTCGCAGTTCTTATCGGCTGGGTGTCAACATCGTTTGGGCAGGATCACTTGCCGGCGGCGGCACGAAGAGTAGAGTGTTTCGCGAGAAGACTGCGCGGAGTCCACCTCGGGATTGCGCTCCGCAGTGCCGCGCGGCGATAGTGCGGCGGTTTGTGCGGGGGCACGATAGCCACTAGGGCCAACATTTTCATTCGTGTATGAAAAAGTTTTAAATATAGAAAACTTATGTTTGCAGAAATGCTGCGTGTATAAAGGCGTTTATTGGTCACCGGCATTTGGGACCGACCGTTAGAGTAGAGCACGAGCGGTGCCTACCGCGAGCAGCGCTGGCGAGCTTGACACACTAGAAAGCAACGGAGAGGACAGCCAACTATGACGTTCCACGTCTCCTCTACAATTGCCCCAGGGAACGAAAAGGGAGCCATACGGCGACCTAACAGCTTGCCGCTATGAGTGGGTCATAGTAGGTCTTGAGGCAGTCCACGTTGACAATGTCTCGTCCACTACGGCGCATGTCCGGACACTGTTCCATGGGTTCGATCACGTAGTTAACGGGAGATCCGTGCTCGTATGACCCTGCATACTTGTTCAGTAGTATTGAAGAGAGCACAGAGGCCCTATAACGTAAAACTATTCCAAACTGTTTTTATTCCAATGTCCTCACGTCAAATTTGCGTAACCACAGACGCAAGCACCGGGCGGTCACCCGCAGGGTTGTCTGAAAAGACCAATCAAACGCACTCCTCCTTCATAAGAGGTCCCTCTTGTTTGCTTGAAAAACGGATAACATAGCCTATGCTGAGCGGCTTGTCTTATCTAATTGGCTGACAAGAGGCGAGGAACACGCTCAAGTGGAGAGGGATTTGATGGGGCCGAACCACTGCACCGAAAATTGATAACCGGCCGAAGAGGGTGAGGGTGGTGCCGTCGTCTTTAGACTGGTCCGCTTTCCCTTACTTAGCTTGCGGTGACTGGTCGAAAATCGTGGCGGCATGCGACGGAAACCTAAGAATGACGCTAAACGGATCCGCAGCTAAGAATAGTTGGCATAAAGAGATCGTAAACGTGTCGAAAGTGTTCGAAAGCGTTACGCCGCCACGCAAAAAGCTTTATTATACGCAAATAAACACATGCTCTCCGGCAGGTGCGAGTAGCCAGTGCCTGAGCGATCGGCGGCAGCCATCGTTTATTCCTTTCGGAACGGGGCAGCCTGCGGCTATTCAGAAGAAAACTCAGTTTTTTTCGGCATATTATTGCATCTTTAATGCATACACGTCACTTTGACGCGGTGAGGTTTTGCGGTTTTGTGATGTCGCGTGATAGGCAGGTGAAGTGGGTGCAGCCCGAAAGATTTTGACCTATAGCCGAGGGCTACGGAAAAAAGGCGTCGAATCAGGAATAACTATTTTGCTTTTGTTCGGTCAAATCATGAATAACAAGTGTGCACATGTCATATCAGGTGGGGAGCTATCGCGCTTTCGTGACGCCCAGTGACAGCCAGGCGAAGCGGGGGTGGTCCAAAAAAGTTTTTAATCAATCGCGCACGGCTGATTTCAGAATTGGAATAGAAAAGCTTGGAATAGTTTTACGTTATCGCGCCCCAGGTGCAGCGGGAGGAATGGAAAGCCACACAAGCGCTCCAGGAAGGACAGTGTGCTCAGAAGTGGTGTCACCGCGAGTGCCCTTCTGGCGCTCCAGGTCAGATCGCAGCACTCTTCAGCATGTCTTGCCGTGGCAGAAGTTGGCGCACATTCCGATGCATCCGGCCGCTATGGTAGAATTGTGTCGACGGTATGCGACGGCTGCCTACCGTACAGTAACAAAAAGTACAAAAAGCCGGTGGCGCTCTGAGTAGCGGTGTCGTACACATAGGTTACGAAGGACAGAATGACGTCCCAATTTGTGCGGTCGGAGTCGACGTAATTGCAAGCATGTTATCGAACGCATGAATGAAGCGCTCTGTAGGGCCACTGGTTTGAGGATGGTACGCTGTAGTTGGACGATGAACAACGTGACACTCTTTAAGAATGGCTTGACCTACTTCGGATAGGAAAACACGTCCGCGATCACTGAGCAGCTCTTCAGGTGGTGTACGATGGCAGTAAATCAGTCAGGCAGAAAGGAGACAACACCGTGCGCTGCAGCTGCCGGGAGGGCAACAGTTTTGGTGTATCGCGTGAGGTGGTCAACCGCCACAGTGATCCAGTGGTTTTCAGCCAATGTCGATTCCGACGCGCCCAAACGGCCGGGTAGGGCAAGGTAAAGGTTACAAAATGGCTGGCGAGAGGCGGAGTGGAGATTCCCGGCGCTGGCAATCGGAACGCTGCTGTACATCCCTCGCCAGTAGTACCGCTGTATAAGGCGCTGACGCGTTTTGAAAACTCCCGAGTGCGCACACTGTGGATCGGCGTGTAAATCTGCGGATATGTCGGAACGGAGACTGCGAGGTATTACTAATAGCCACTGGCGACCGTCGGGGTTATAATTGCGCCGATGAAGCAGGTTGTCGCGAACGGCGACATGGTGAGCATGACCACGCAACGCGCGAGTGGTTGTGTGTGCTGATGTGCTAGAAAGCAAGTATATAAGGCGGCAATCCAATGGTACTTGCGTTGCTCAGAAGAGATGGTGGTAATGTAGAGTGAAGAAACGGTAAATTAGGATAGTGAGCAGCAGTCATTTTCGCCAGGTAAGGGAGAACGCGAGAGAGCATTGGCATCAGAATTCTCGTGTTCGCTGCGGTACAGAACGCGGATGTCGTAGTCCTGCAGGTGAAGCGCCCATCGGGCAAGATGGCCTGATGGATCTTTCGAGGACGACAGCCAACATAGTGCATGGTGGTCCACGGCAAGCCAGTCCAACCGTACATACTACGGCCCCCCGGCGGCTATGTCGTCGACATTGTGCCCGACCGCCACTACCCAGCACTTCCACCACTTGTAATGGCGTTTATTTGTCGCCGGCCTTTGGGACCGGCCGTTAGAGCAGGCTACGGACTCGCGAGAACCCGCGAGAACAGCGCTGGAGAGCTTGACCCACTAGAAAGCGCTGGAAAGGATGGTCCACTATAGTGTTCTTTTTCGCTACATGTGTAGCATTTTTCTTCAAAATCTATATTTCGATTTTTTTTCTCTTGGGGCAAAGCAGCATCGATGCGTTTATAGAATAACGAAAACTAGAAAAATCCGTTTTCGTAGAATTGGTATTAAATGTTTGCTTGAAAATAATACGACTATAAAACAGATTCTTTCTTCTACAAATTCATACGATAAATTATAATACTAAGCATTTGCTACAGTAGTAAAAAAAATTGTTTGCTATACTGTCCAAAATCTTTCGATCTTCCCGCCGACAGGAAAATGCTTTGGGCCGCTTCCCCCATAGGTACTTTGTTGGAGCTCAAACTTCACGTGACTTTACGTGTGTCAGCCTTAATAGTCACAAAATGGCGGAATTTTCTTGTTTTGTTCATATCATTTCACAGTCAAAATATGTGCCGGAAATCACTTATCACACTACACTATTTTTCGTCCTAACGCACATGTCCGCGTTGCTCCATCTGTTAGAATGTACTGAAAAAGGCATCTAATGCTTTCTCCCAGGCAGCTTTTTCTTTATTGCAGATGATGCCAGGAAACCGAGCCTGTTGCCAGCAGTGCTCAGAAATCTAATCGGGAGCGCGCACAGTTTTCTCGCATACCTTGTGTGATGCACTGTTACGCTGAGGTACTTCTTGTATAATGTAGGAGAATCGATTGTAAAGGCAGAATTGTATGGTTACAAACGCATATGCGTTTAAGCTCATGAATTTGATTTCCGCCAAAATCACACGTCCGAGCTTTCACACTTGCTCTATAAGAGGCCTGCAGCACCTTCAACATGCTGGTTGTTTGTAACTGCACCAAGTAACTTTATTAAACCCCTCTAAATCTTGGTAAGATCATTGTGCGAGTATTCTAATCGATAATCTCTAGATACGGGGTAGGTTTAACAGCTTGCATTATAAAGAAAGCTACGGTAATTAACTTTTCAATAATTGATCTTAGGCGGCTAAAGCAAATTAGTAATTGAGAGCCGTTCGTCGAGTTTATCAAACTGAGCGAAGAAATTTTTATTAAACATGCTTCTGTAAGAGCCACGAGAACAAATATTTTGTAAATGAGCCCTAAGAACTCATAACTGACCCCCCTCCCTCCCCCATAAAGAAAGAACGTCTGTAAGGACCACCTGACCCCGCCCATCCTTTTGTGACGTTATCAATAATGGTATCGCTGCGCAAGCATGTTCCTTGCGGCCAGTTCGTTTTCGATATGTATTTACGGTGTTTGTTCGAAGGCAACCAGTTTGATATAGTAGCGGCGGGCGTGTGCCGCCGAAAGCTTGCTTGGTCGCTGAAGGGATTTGGGAAGTAATGATGGTGCGGATTTAGGGCGTCATTGCTCTTAAGACATTGCACTGTCACCGACGCCAGGTTGATAACGAAGGCGAACCGCATAGCAGCTCTTCGCGGGGCTGTGACGATGGCGACGAAGCCATAATGACGAAATTCAGCAAGGGAACATTGACGTAATAGGCGCTTTCGCAGCGAAGCTGTATGCCTCTGCTCCGCAATGCATTTTTCGTGTACCTGGACAAAAATGTGGAATGATCCCGGAGGTATCGAAATACCGTGCCATCCCGCGGCCGAGGTCAAGCAGGCTTAAGCACTCCACACAATTATAATAATAATAATAATAATAATAATAATAATAATAATAATAATAATAATAATAATAATAATCAATGAAATAAGTCAATCAAGATGCATTGTTTCAAGTCAACTGGTAAGCTGTAATTTTGGGGGAATAACACATGGACTCACGAGGATGAGGCGTTGCCGTATGCGCAAACGACAAAATTAATGTACATTTATACACTCTTGACTCGCAAGAGGACAATGCGACCAACTTAGGGATATCTGTGCCGTACAAACGAAAGACGAAATTGTAATATCCGCTGTGTATATATCTCAAGGCACACCCAAGTGTGATATCCACAAGTTCATGACAACACACTTTGCATGGGTTAGCCGTGATGACATTACACTTGTGATCATCTTTGGAGACCTCGATGTGGACATTTCAAAACCAGACAAGTAATGGTTCACTGAGTTTGTGCTAGAAGAGCTTGAAGTGCCGCACCAATCCAAGTCACTCAACAACGGTCGTGTGTAGATTTAATTTTAGCCAAGATTCTGTATAAGGATGCAAGCGAACCAGTCAGTGTATATCACAGTAATCACAAAGCTATCCTCACTATCATTACCAAATGATGAAAATAAGTACATGTGCCCTTGTATAACCCTGTGTTATGTGCTACAGCTTCGGTGGTCATCCACCTTCACAAAGTGGATTGGCTCCTATTTTTTTTTTTTTTTTACAGCGAAGCCGTATACGGCTAGGGTTCCGTGCATTGTTGTTCTCCGTGAAGAAAACTATTATCATCTATAGTTGATACCTCCGTAGGCACTCATACTCCCGTTCATACCGTGTATTTTGGCGTGCCCGTAAGGCAGAGGCTACAAGCACTCAGCGAGCAAAGTGAAGCGAACAGTGCTTAAAGGGACGCTAAAGTCAAATATGATTCCTTCTGCATCAGTAAATTACCTTTCTACAACACCAAAAACACCACTCTTACAACGATAAGGCGTTTGGTAAGCCATAAAAAGCGCACGAAGGAAATACGGGTGGCGACGCCTACTTAAATTGCCCGCACCTGGTGGCTGTGACGTCATGGATTTTTATGGCATCTTCTAGAGCCTACTAATTATATATAGCGGTACAGATTGACTACATTGTGTTCTAAAGAAACCAAATATTAGGCATGGCAAGTTTCGGGAACCTTTATTGAGCCAACGCGGCCCAAATGCGAAAACAGACTTTGGAATCCCTGACGTCACGCTGACGTACCAGCGCTGGGGTTTCGGTGCGAAATTCAAATACTGATATTGGACCTTCATTTTCTCATCTAATAACCAACTATTTCTTTTAACTGACTGTCTGCAGGGTTCTCAAACAATGCTTCATTAGTCTAAACAGATTTATTGTTTCGCTTTAGTGTTCCTTTGAATTCTTTCTAATCATGCATACAGCATACTGAATAGCATGTCAAAAACTGTCATTATCAATGGCTCATACCCCCGTAAGCAAGCAAAAAGTGCAATGACTCATACTCCCGTAAGGTTCACGGCTACTCACTTTGCGTGAATTAGATGCGCTGACACTACTCCTGTGGTCGTTGTCGGTGATTTCGATGTGGACGTGTCCGTACCAAAAAGGAAGCTTTTTACGCGTTCCGTGTTACCGACATATCTCTTGCGATGTCACACCAATCCGGCCCAAACGACCACCCTGCGGCTTACGTGCCTCGATTTCACATTATCAAAGAATGTGATTGCAGTTGCGAGTGAAACAATGACCACCCATCAAGACAATAAATGAGTTCCTACCTTTGTTCAAAATTATGTGTCCCCTCCTTTTCGCGTGCTAAGCAGCTTCGCTAGTCAACCACCTTCACATAGTGGAATGGCTCATGACTTTCTTTGTTTTGCGTCGGTTTCGCTTTCAGGAAGAGATAATGCTATAAAGGCAGAGTATTTGTTCTTGTTAATGTGATATAAATATGGGTTCAAATAAACCGTATATCTCATCTGTCTCCGAGAGCAGGTGCAAGCAAGGAAATGTTCGTTCGCTCACACCCATATATGCACACAAACACATCTACCCCACTCTCTCTCTTACACACACACACAGACGCAGAGATCATAGGCGCCGACTCCGAGCCACCTACAAAGATTTCCGGGGGGAGGGAGAGCAGTCCTGCCTCACTCCCCCCCCCCCGGCAAGGCCAGAATTCCTGGGTATGTGCGAACTATTTTCCAGGTTGTTTGAGGTCCTGCGAAGCGTTGCCAGCCGATAAAACTTCATCTTAAACTTTTTGTGCGCAAACAGGGATGAAGAATAGGAGCCACACAAGGACGAGCGAAACACAAGGAAGCGTTCGTCCTTGTGTTGCTCCTATTCTTCGTCCCTGTTTGTTTGCGCACAAAATGTTTTATGATGAATCTGTTCCAACTAGGCCGACTCGCAGTTATGCTCCGATAAAACTTCTTTGCGAAAGGCGAGAAACAGACACGGTCTAGCGAGCACACAAGTGATTTCACTTCTCCCTGGGCGTATTCTTCCTATGCGACAAGATGCTCGTGCCGATCGTCCCAGAGCTCTATATTTGGCAATGGCGCGAAAGAAGTGAGCAAGCGTCTGTGGTTTTATGGGCGTATAACCTCGAGCTGTTGTGCCGGATGAGCTTGATTCAACTCCATATCGGTGTACATATGATTGTCCTTAATACTTAATTAGCTCGAAACGACATGCCACAGGAAACTAGCTCCTCATTGCACGGCCTGCACTGCGAGGCAAACAATGCTTCGCATTAAATGAAGTCGTTATCGGGCGAACTTGCGCCCTGCTATAAAACGACTAACTGGATGGTGACCACTGTAACAAGCCCAGAAGCAATCGGGGATTCAGAACGGAAGTGGCTCATGGCCGGCCGCTATTCCTGAACGACGGATATTTCTCGCTCACCCACGTATGGTAGGTCGAATATTCGTAAAGAAGCTATAGAAACCTCGAGTTAATTGAAGGCGAACTCGGGACGATAACAATGCAGTCTCGAGAACGCACCGGCAGCACCGATATGCGCAGGAACTGCGAGAAATCCCTCGCGCTTCGAAGCAAAACGTTAAGGCGTTGCGACAGCAGTGCTAACAAAGTAGAGCAAGGATATCGAGGAGCAAATATGCCGCGTAATTCTGCGCCAAGTTAAGCAGACCTTGCGGCATTTTTCA
Source organism: Dermacentor variabilis (assembly GCF_050947875.1). Lineage (NCBI taxonomy): Eukaryota > Metazoa > Arthropoda > Arachnida > Ixodida > Ixodidae > Dermacentor > Dermacentor variabilis. Next base: position 54,457,895 of record NC_134573.1, read on the forward strand.
ATATTCTTTGTGTCACTATAAAAGTGTGTTGTTACCGTGACCTTTCACTTCAATAGTGTATTTCTTGTTGTGCTCGCATGACGTGGGTTTTAAAGAACGTGGTGCATACGCTATTTACCGGATGATGCGAACACTGGTATGGAAGGATCAACTTGTACGTGAGGGCAGAGCTGGCCAATTATGAAAACGAACGTCGTGCTAACGAAGCCCATTGCTCAACGATCTCTTGAAAATAAATCGCGCAGTTCTTTGCTTCTAGTCCCGTTTAGGAAAGCGTGCGGTGTGGTTTGAACGAATGAGCAAAAAAGCACTGCGTCATTTTTTTTTTTTTTTTGCATATCAAATGTATTGTGGCATCCGGTGTTTTTAATACATGTTCACGCTTTGCATGAAAGCTTTTTTAGGATATAATCAGTGTCCACGTTAGCCAATTACTTTCCGGGAACCGCCCGAATGGAACTTCGGATTCCTTGTAGTCAAAATGGTAACTTTCTTAGCAGTTTAAAATACTCTTGCCTGTGTGGATTTAATTGTAGAGAAGAGCTACACGTAAAAGGTTTAATCGACATGCCTGTGTATAGATGAGATTCGGCGCAACATTAATAACAATTCCATGATTGATTTGTACACGGTCTCTTTGTAATTCGTGAGTGATCATAGTTTGAATAAATACGCAATCACGCTCGTGTACTATTCTTAGCCTCTTATGACCACCTCGTTAGAATGAACGCTTACAGACAGCAACTATAAAGACTACTATCAAAAGTAACGCGTCACAATCAATACACTACATGCCAAATTCACTCTAGTTCATTGCATTTTGTAATATCACTTTCCACTTTAACCACGCAACTGAGCAAATACATCTATCTTCTATATCGCACACCACACCTGAACTACGTAGCCGGAAACAAAGTTAAAACGCTTACCGGATGTCCTTTGGCTCTGTGTCTCCTCAGGCCCTGCGAAGAGCATTTTGGCATTTTTGCGAACGTGTTATGTTTTCTTGGGCAAACGTTTTGTAAAAACCACTCTACGCATGTTTCAAATCGTTTTGCATGAAAAGAAGCTGCAGTTCCTTTTCGCGTAGTCGCGGGTTCTTTCAGCAATGACGAGCAGGCTACCGCACGCCCACTGACGCCAGCGCACTCTGGCGGCCACAGTGAGGCACCGCCAAAGCCACCATGTCGTATTTACGCAAGCGAAAAAGCTTACAGGTTTTACAGTTAGCGACTAACGGACAAGAAAACCACAATTATACAAAAGGGACTCGTCGACTTACAGTTCTTCTAAGGCCACTTTTGTGCTGTAAAGAAAACAAACGTGAATAGTTAGAAAGTAGGGGTGGGCTCGGCCACTGGAAATTTCGAATAATAAGGGAATATTCTCCGATATCAGGTTCGCGTTCGACTCGAGAATTCCCATTTAGATATTGGCTTCTTTCGTAGATAACTAATCACAACACTTAATCGGAGTCTCGATGTACAGACAGAGAATGACGTAAGTGAGGGTTGAGGTTGCTGCGGACCAGCATCCGGGCAGACGACTTCTCAATAATTTCCAGTCATTCAATAAAAATGGGTCGCCTTTAGGCAGCCTACATAAGCAAGTCTCCTTTTATTAAGTATTTAGTCCTAATAATTCCCCACTTAAATCAATACGCGCTCCTGCAGAATCACACTTCTCTCCTTTGAATAACACAATACTCTACACGTCCATCGGCTGACAACCCTGTTTGCTCGATTATTTAGAGCCATTTTAAAAATGCTAAATATAACTGAAAATACTCGCTGTTATTTTACAGACACCTGTGTTTTCCGCACGTGCAATTGCAAACGATATTACACGCGTCAGCCAAAAAATTTATATAAGCCTCCCTTTTATTAAACGGATTGCGCGCAAAGTAAAAAGAATAAAATCTGGCGTTTTACGTGCTGAAACCACGATCTGATTATGAGGAACGCCGAAATGGGAGACTCCGGAAATTTGGACCCACTGGGATTTCTTAACGGGTACTAAATCAAAGTGCACGGGTGTCTTTCGCGTTTCGTCCCCACCGAAGTGCACCCACCGTGGCCAGGATTCGATCCCGCGACCTCGTGCTTAGCAGCCCAATACCATAGCCACTAAGCAGCCACGGTGGGCTCCTGCAACCTTCATATTTCACTTTGTACGGAAGTGAGAAAAAGTTTGACATTTTATTCAAAATCTGGAGGTCTTTTCTCCCGAACATTCGTATTCGGTTTGGTTCGGATATTTCGCTAATCGATCATCCTTAATGAAAATCCATCCTTCATCTTTCACGGATGTTAAGCGGTCTGAACATTCCGTGCTCTCTGTATAGGTTCACTGTTTGTACTAGCACTCACTTTACAAGAGCTTCGCAAAGCCTCCTGCGGCAGTAGTTGTTTTTCTTGCAATCATTGTCTGGTGTGTAAAGGACGTGCAAGTGCAGACGGTGGCCGTTCCGAGCCTCTGTGGCAGCGCGCGAGCAGAGTCGATGTGGCGGAGCGCTGAGCGGATGAGCACGCGCACACGTGCAGACACGCGCTGCTACCCGAAGGTTCCCATGCTGAAAGCAGCCGAGAACGGCCGCCGTACAATAGCCGGGATCTCGCAGTTTCGTATAGTTCCTTTCGTGGCACCAATTAACCGTGACTGCTAAAATATCGGTTTCGAGGTATATGTTCCGTCTTCGGAATCGTCAAAAGTAGATCATCGTAATAATGTCACATGTTTTCTCTTTGTTTGCTTTTTTTTACTGAGTTTCGTTGCGTCCAGAAATGTGGTATCCACGCCAACTTGTCACTTCACGAACTTAACTTGTGCAAATTATCCCCGTCAAAAATAGCGAAAGAGGAGGACCCCATATACGGGTTCACAAAGAGACACCGCGAGAGAAACTTCTTAGCGTCTATGTGTTCCGTCGGTGCTCTTTACATGTTCAATTCCCTAGCACAGGTTCATTTTGTACGCATATTCAGGCGTACTCAGCCCGTTTCAATCGACATTGTATTTGGTGTTTATCTTTATTTTTAATATTTTTGAATCCCTATTCCGGCGTGTCCGATTGCACACGCGTAATAGATGCTGCGAGAATGGAAAGATCAAAAAGAGAAAGGCAAAATGCTAGACTGCGTTAGATGTAGTAAAACCTGACTGGATCAAGGAGGCTGGATGAATATTTGTCACCGCCACGTTTCAAAGGGGATGCCAATAAATTATATCAATTATCAGCGTAACACTACGACTCAAGGCAAACGCAGGGACCATAAATAATAGATGTTAAAGCTAAAAATTTATTTCAGGATCAATGATTTGTTGACATGAACCTTGGAAGCTAAAGATTGAAAATACTGTTTCAAAGGCGACATTCATTCATTCATTCATTCATTCATTCATTCATTCATTCATTCATTCATTCATTCATTCATTCATTCATTCATTCATCATGGGGAGCACGAATGCAAGCACTTGTGCGAAGGCTGCCTAATATCACAGGGGAAGTGAAAAAAATATGGTCGAGCGAAAGTATTGCTGCAATCATACCAGCCCTACAGACCGGTATAATGTAAGGATTCTGCGTCGTGAGTGTTACTTTGCAAATGTAATCACGATTGGATGGCATGCACACTCAAGAGGAACCTTAACCTCGAACCACACTTCAACCCTTTCAGATGCCACTTCATCCCGTTGATTGAAAATTTGGTTTTACTACATTTCTTGCATCTTCAGAATCATAGAAAATGTACAGCTGCATAAAATATTAAGAATTTGTGATTGTTTAGTGAGTTTTATCAAGTTTACAGAATGTGGACTCCATGCGGAAATTCACTCAAGGAACATCAAATATGGGAGCATAAACTACTTCGTGTTTTGAAAAGCTTGAAAAGCACTTATCCAATCACTTCAAAATTGTGCCTGGGGCATGACATTGTGAAAAACAATGAAAGAAGTCACACTGCTGCATATAACACACCGACATGGAGTAAAAAGACCCAGCCGTCTACCTTGCCACCAATTTTGCAAAAACATTATGCACAATATTCAAAATTGTAGCACATTTACAATTTTGCGCGTTTCAACATGTATGCAACACATTTTAAATATCGTTACTTTCATCAGTGCTTTTGCTGTTGATGCACTATCTTGCTGTAGACAATTGTGTACACAGTGTCTGAAAGGGTTAAGTGTTTGAGGACCTTAATCGAGAAAGCGTGAAAGTAGTATTACATATTATTATACAGAAGGTAAAATTTTATTAGCATGGCAAGGGAAGAATAGTTCATGGCTGGCAGTCAATCTCTAGAACTCTGTGCAGGAGTACGTTTATTTAGCTCAATTACACATAGCGAACCTCGATCATTAGAAGGAAATTTACAGAAGAATAAAAATGGGTGGTAGTGAATACGGCAGGCATTACCAAATTCTGACTGAGAGCTTACCATGGTCGTTAAAAAGAAAATTTACCATCTTTGCATCCTACTGGTACTAACACATAGGGCAGAAACTTCGTAGTTGACAAAGAAGCTCGATAACAAGGTAACGACCGCGAAGAGAGCGATGGAACAAAAATGTTAGGCGTAACGTTAAGAAACATGAAGAGAGTGGTGTGGATCGGAAAGCAAACAAAGATAGCCGATATTCTAGCACACATTAAGAGAACAAGACTCAGCTGGGCGGGTCCTGTAATGCGGAAGGAAGATAATCGGTGGACCATTAGGAATAGAAAACTAAACGAATTAGTAAGCATTCATGATGTATTTTCGTCAATTTCTGAGCGCTGCACAAAAGTTCATTATCAAGGACCATTAGAGTTACAGAATTCGCGCTAAGGGAAGCGAAGCACAGTCAATAATGGCAGAAAATTAGGTGAGATAATAAAATTTCGAAATTTTCAAGGGCAAGTAGTCAGCTAGCGCAAGAAGGGGCATTTGAAGATGGCTAGAAGAGGCCTTGGTCCTGCAGTGGGCATAAAATAGTATGATGATGAGGCTGATCATGGCAACATTCAGAAATATCGGGATTGATGTATGCGCTTCAAACACTGCAATGAAATCAGTTATGGTGTAAAAAATATTTACCTGATTTAAATAAACCTTGTAAGGCAAGCAAGCTACAAAACTGAACCAGAAGGGACAAGAAGCCGAAAATCAATCTGCGACCCGTAATTCCCATGTCAAAGAAACCTAAGTATGAAATCCAATGCGTGATGAAAGAAGCCTCGTCGAGCCTCTTTCCAAGATAGAATGTGCAAGCGCGACTGAACGAGGATGTATAAAGAAAGATGCACAGAGACATCGCTGCTTTCAACTATAGATCTTATATTTGCACGCATCGATAAATGTATACCGAACGAGCGGAAGCGAACCAGACAAAAAAGAACATTCAGTGGTACATGTCGATGAACCATACACGTGTCAAAGGCGTGATCAAAATATACACTGGAATAGTTACAACGATAAACCGAGGAATCGTATCTTTTGCAGAAAGTGACACTGATGGCTTGGTGACGCACCTTTCCTATAATTTTGCAATATTATAGGCCTCCACAATCCACCTTGTCATCCTGCTATGAGCCCCATACAAAATAGAAGTACTTTCAAACATGCGTTTAATCATGATAATAATACCTTTATTTCCAACAATGAAATCAGCACATTCACACAGGCCTGCCAAAGCCTTTGAAGGCTTGAACGGCAGAGCCTGGCAGGCAGCAAAACCATACAGGGTACATAATAGATTATAAGCAACGAACTCGAGTACAGCATAGCAGAAAAAAAACTTATTAAATTTTATACAGTGTCTAATAGAAGAATTTTCATCGAGAATAATGAAACAAACGCAGCAATGCGTATGAACGAAATGGCCATGAGATAAAATAATCATGCACCAATCTAACCGTCATGGTGCAAAGGAATTGCACAATCACATGCATGAACACAAGAAATAACGGTAAACAAAAGGAACAAATATGCCTTTACACACAGATATGCCTTAGCAGTCTCTTTGACTTGTATTTTGTTTTTGCATAAAGGATGCTGGGGGGGGGGGGTAATTTATTGAAGTAGGTTGGAACATAATGTGCGCGAGCTCTAGTACCGTACCTTGTGGAACAACGGGGCCTCCAAAAGGGGTCCTTGGGCCTTAAGCAACGGGAAGAGGCGTACGGAACTAGGAATTCACTGGACCAGAGGTCTTTTGCAAAACCACTTGCATTAAAGGATCGTCGAAATTCGGCGTCGAAAATATTTTGAAGCGGTCTGCGTCAGCATTCAGGCTGAGATCCAGCGAACAGTACAGTGCCCGTAAATTGTTATTTCATACCGCAGCAGACTGTACCCTAAAGCGTGTGTTATTGCTTTCCTTACCGATAAGGGCATGTAAAATCTTATATTGTACAGTAGACATGATACTGCGCGAAGTTTTTGGCAAACGTAAGCAAGGTGGCTGTTCCAAAAAAGGTCACTGTCAATATATAGACCAAGATACTTTACAACAGATGAGTACTGTAATGGTCTACAAGAACAAGATGAACAATCTGAACAATGCGAAACAAGAGGATAATCAAGGGCTACCTTCCTCAAAGGATTATGGAAGCAGATTAATTGAATCTACATTTATCTGCGTACATTTATATTAATTAGGTTATTTCGAAACCAGTCAATAGCTTTTGTGGCAGCAGACTGTAAAGAAGCAATCGCATCTTAATAGCTGTGCGCAGAAGTTATGATCATCGTGTCATCGGCGTATTGATAGAGAGAAACGGGTATCATGCTATAGAGGTAATTTACAAAAATATTAAATAATAACGGGCTGAGTATAGATCCCTGCGGAACTCCAGTATGAATAATGGAGAATACGCTATGAACTTGCCCAACTGAAACGACCGGACGCCTATCCTGAAGGAAATTTGATAACAACGACCAGAAAGCACCCCGAAATCCTAACAAGTAAAGCTTCTTTAACAACAGACCATGATGAACACTGTCAAAAGCCTTGCTACAATCAAAAGAAGAGCACAAGCTACTTTATTATTATCTATACAAATATTCAACTGATCGGAGGAATCTTCCAGTAGGGTGTGAGTGCTTTTGCCGGGCCGGAAGCCATACTGACTAGGCGACAAAATGCTGTTGGCGTCCAGAAGGCTTTCCATCGTTAACAATAAGTGTTTTTCTATTATTTGAGCAATAGAAGGTAGAACTGAAATTGGGCGATAATTTTCAATTTTATTACGCGCACCGCTTTTGTAAAGAGGTATAACTATTGCTGTTTTCAGTGTTACAGGAATTTCACCACTTGAAATTATGCGATAGAGTAGTGCTAGCAAAACCTCTTGGATATATTCATATGTTCTGCGCAAATCATTAATGAAAATACCGTCGATTCTAGGAGATTTATTACATTTTAAACTGAAAAAAATCGATCTTAGCTCTTCCTGAGAAATTGAAGGCAGATACGCCGATTCACCAATGTTTTGCAGGGACAATCTCGGCAATGAATGCCTAAATGGCCCGAGGTTACTCTAGTGACGTTATATTGATGCTCTTTTAGTCTTTCATTTATATATCTGCCAGTTTCACCAACATCCGCACTAAAGCGGAATGGATTAGACAACGTTAGGAGTGCAGGTCACAAACTGTTTGCGAAGTTGAGTAGAGCATGTGTTTCTTTTGTTATTCTCTGAGTTAGCCTGTTTGCATAACTTCTGCAGACGCTCAGGGGCAGAGGAAACCATTCGACCCTGAAATTTGGCGCTATTCTTCTGAATGAATGAATGTGTGGTGTTTATTGGCGCAAGGGCCAGGTATGGCCAAAGAGCGCCAAGCCAGTGTTGAGTTTGCAGTAGAGTTATGACTTCTATGAAGTTGATGTGACATGGCTGTAAAGAGGCCTTAAAATGTGTTCGCTCTAATGTGCATAAAGTCTATGTGTAATAAGATTATGGCAATGACAAAAGACGTGTACTATGAGGATTAAGGTGCATTGCGAAATAATGATACCGTATAAAAATGTATAAGAATCTAAAATTCGCTAGAGCACCACGGCCTCGTTTGAGCCCTTGAGACACAAGGGCCTAGAGGCACGTGCTATACAAAACGACTATCACAGCGGCATTCTCTGGAAAGAGGACGCGCTACGAATTTAATGGGTTTATAACACGTAGGACAACATCATTTAAGGAACCGAGGACTGTTTTGTGTTAAATAGCGGTTCTTTAACAAGAAACATAGCTGGGTGGAGAGGAACGCAATAATAATACGCAAGCGGAAAATGTTTCTTTCCTTCAGATTCGGCTTTGCTACACTCCAAGAGGACGTGGAGGACGGTCAGCCTCTTACCACATCGACCACAGGTTGGCGGTTCATTTCCAGTAAGCAGAAAATTGCGGGTACCAATGTGTGCCCTATTCTCAGGCGACAGAATAGGACATCTGTTCGCCGAGATATTGTTGGGGAGGGCCAAAAAACCTAACTGGCTTTATAACGGGCATTTTATTATTTGTTTCTGCTTTCTACATGCGTTGCCAGTGTGGTCGCAGTTTCTTAAGAAAGGCTTCAGGTCTGTGACAGGGACAGCAGTCGCAGGAAAAGTGGTTAGTGATGTGAGTGATGTGGCCATTTTGTCAGCTAGTACGTTACCCTCGATGCTTCTATGGCCAGTATACCCAGCATATTACTACTTGTCTATGTGATAGATAAATATTGCATAAGAGCGAGTGAAGTTCAGTGAAAACAAGATTTGTATGCTTTTGTAAAGAAATCAGCGCTTTTACAAGACTTAACGAGTCAGTAAATACTATTGCACTGTCGAGCTTAACTTTATTTATGTGTTTTACTGCAGAAAGTACTGCATAGGCTTCTGCAGTGAAGATACTTGTTCGCGGGTTCAATACGTCAGATTTAGAAAAAGTGGGACCAACAGCAGCATAAGATACACCAGCATGTGATCTTGACGCATCTGTGTAGAATTCCGAGCACGAGTACTTCCATTGCAGTTCACGGAAATGCATAGCGATTTCGAGATGAGGCGCGTGCTTTGTGACCTCTACAAAGGACACGTCACAGTCTATCACCTGCCACTCCTGGGCGGTAATGGCTTAGCTGGAGGCATTAGGCGATGTTGGAGAACTGGGACATCCATTTCTTCGCTTCTGTGATTATGTGAAATACAATGGTTGTATAGCACCACAGCAACTTTCTTTGCTCTAGCAGTGCTACTGCCTCCCTTCGATGCGTTTTTATGCTTCCTGGTCAAACCCTCCGCGACCGAGGTGAGCATACGCATCGGGTAGCCAGAATGTGCCAGGCGCTTGGCCTAATCTCTGAAACTGGTTTTTACTTTGGGGTCAGTGACTTCATGAGGTAATTTTCAGATTTGTTGACGATTTTTAATTGTTATGAATAACGAATCAGGTCATTTTTACTCGGTGGTTTCAAAAACCCTAACCTCGTTCACTGTTGTCTTTTTTGTCGTTGACGCATGAAGTCCACGTAGACAATTTCATCACTATTTTTTTTCAATTTGGCTTTGCACTTTTCACCACAAAAGGTCTGCTGCAGCTATCAGCCGGGTGGCAATCAGAAAGTCCTACCATCTCGTTCCGCTCATTGAAAACTCGTAAAACGCGCAATGGTAGCATCTTTTTTCAATAATTCTCTCATGAAGTCATATGACCTTGCAGATCCTGGTTACCCGATGCATATGCCCACTTCGGTTGCAGAGGGCTTGAGCAGGAACTACAGAAACGCATCTAAAGGAAGCAGTAGAACTGCTAGAGCAAAGAAAGTTGCTGTGACACAATACATTCATCGTATTTCCCATAATCTCAAATGAATAGCGGCAAAGTCGGGGGTGGACGTGGTTTTCTCTGCCCCTGAGCGTCTACAGAAGCTATGCAAGCAGGTTAATTCAGA